>NC_135881.1:1203532-1803532 GCF_964194155.1 Cetorhinus maximus
GACTAACCTCCCGTTTCTTAGTGTATGAATCATAACAGACTAGCATGTCACATCCACTCTCACATTTCCTACTTGCAGGTTAGGATCTGAGACTAGCATGCAGTGGGAAGTCTCAGGAATCCTGTCCATGCACAGGCAGGTGCTCTGTACACTGTAACTAAAACAAAAATACTTGGAAAAACTCAGGAGGTCTGGCAGCATCTGTGGAGTCCGCATGCGGACTCGAAACGTTAACTGTGTTCCTCTCCACAGACGCTGCCAGACCTGCTGAGTTTTTCCGCATGTTTTTGTTTTGGATTTCCAGCATCCGCAGTTTTTTGCTTTTATCTCTGTATACTGTACCTGTCTACCCACAGTCAGCTGCAGTATTTCCCTCTCCATGGTTGATGGAGTGTGCTCCATTTTTATCATTGCCTCTCTGCAGCCTGCACACTCTATCCACCTACGTCTTTCACAGTCAGACTTGATTGTAGGGTTTTTAACCATACACGAAATAAAGGAACCCGACTAAGTGCTGTGGGAGTGCAAGGAGCATCAGTCATTCTGTGTGGGTGGTGGGATGGGAAAGGCCATAAATAAGGTCCAACGCAAGCTCTGTACACATTACAGTGCGCTACCCTAAAGGGGCAGTGAGAGCAGATTCAAAATAACTTGCAAAAGGAAATTGGATAAACATTTGAAGAGGGAAAAGGTGTAGGGCAATGTGGAGAGAGCAGGGAAGCGGGATTAATTGGAGAGAGCTGGCACTGTAGTGTAAGGGGCTGAAAGGCCCCCTGTGCTGAATGGTTCTATGATTGCAAGTACAGGCCTCCGCCTAATACATGAATCGTGTATTTATCCACTTGTGTGCACTCCTTTGCATAATCCTGCACTCAGTCGTGAGCCTGTCCTCATGAATATGAATGTATGCTGTCTCGCCGATTCACGTGTGCTTTGATTTAGAAACCGGCTGTTCATGTGGTGGCTGGCACATTTATGGCAGTACCATTTGCATTCAGGAAAGGTGATTGGACTCCCAGAGAATTTCTTTGTGTTCAAACTGAAGAAATTCAAAGTTTCTTTTTATTTTAGCTTCATCTGTGGCACACGGAGAACACGGAGTACTGGGAGATTCCCCAGTTATTACCTAATGATTCCCACCTAGACATTGAGAAAGGTGGTCAACGCTCTCTCATGTGTAGCTGCTCCACACGCTGACCTATTCTTTCACAGTTTCTGCATCTCCCTCAAATCCTATGGAAATGTTTGAACTAAAGAATTGGTGTTTGCTGTTTGACCAGTTCTCTGGGCTCTCAAATTCTTCATTTAGCACAGTTATTAAAACCCCGAGGTCTCTGTTTTCCTCCATATTGGAGAATTATCCTTCTCTCCTCCTTTGGTCACACATTCCCCTCATCCCTTCTTGCTCTTGTGCACCTGCTGCTGGGCTGTGTGTTTGTGTTTGCAAGCTGGCTGCTTCTGAGGGAGGTTTGTCCACAAGCACATGTATGGTGTGTGTGTGTATGTGGTGCATGTTTGTTGTGTGCATGTGTGCACGGAATGTGTGCACGCATGTCATATGTGTGGGAGTTGCAGTACATGTGTGGTGGAGTTCCAGTGCGCGCGTACGTGGGGTGGAGTTGCAGCACGAGCGCGCAGGGTGCGCTGTGTGGAATGTGTGTGGGGGGCGTGCGCTGTGTGGCTTGTGTGTAGGGGGCGTGCGCTGTGTGGCACCGTATGTAGGGGGCGTGCGCTGTGTGGCACCGTGTGTAGGGGGCGTGCTCTGTGTGGCACCGTGTGTATGGGGGCATGCGCTGTGTGGCACCGTGTGTATGGGGGCGTGCGCTGTGTGGCACCGTGTGTAGGGGCGTGCGCTGTGTGGCACCGTGTGTAGGGGGCATGCGCTGTGTGGCACCGTGTGTAGGGGGCGTGCGCTGTGTGGCCTCGTGTGTATGGGGGCGTGCGCTGTGTGGCACCGTGTGTATGGGGGCGTGCGCTGTGTGGCACCGTGTGTATGGGGGCGTGCACTGTGTGGCACCGTGTGTAGGGGGCGTGCGCTGTGTGGCACCGTGTGTAGGGGGCGTGCGCTGTGTGGCACCGTGTGTATGGGGGCGTGCGCTGTGTGGCACGTGTGTGTGGGGCGCGCGCTGTGTGGAATGTGTGTAGGGGCCGTGCGATGTGTGGCACGTGTGTGTGTGGGGCGTGCGTTGTGTGGCACATGTGTAGGGGCCGTGCGCTGTGGCACGTATGTGGGGGGTCGTGCGCTGTGGCACGTGTGTGTGAGGGGTGCGCTGTGTGGGGTGTGTGTGGGACGCGCTGTGTGTGGGGCATGTGTGTGTGTGGGGCGTGCGCTGTGAGGCACATGTGTAGGGGCCGTGCGCTGTGGCACGTGTGTGGGGGGGCCATGTGCTGTGGCACGTGTGTGTGGGGCGCGCGCTGTGTGGAATGTGTGTAGGGGCCGTGCGATGTGTGGCATGTGTGTGGGGGGAGGGCGTGCACTGTGTAGCACGTGTGTGTGTGGGGCGCGCTGTGTGTGGGGCGCGCTGTGTGTGGGGCGCGCTGTGTGTGGGGCGCGCTGTGTGTGGGGCGCGCTGTGTGTGGGGCGCGCTGTGTGTGGGGCGCGCTGTGTGTGGGGCGCGCTGTGTGTGGGGCGCGCTGTGTGTGGGGCGCGCTGTGTGTGGGGCGCGCTGTGTGTGGGGCGCGCTGTGTGTGGGGCGCGCTGTGTGTGGGGCGCGCTGTGTGTGGGGCGCGCTGTGTGTGGGGCGTGTGTGTGTGGGGCGTGCGCTATGTGGCACGTGTGTGGGGGTGAAGGGGGTGTTTGATATGGAATGTGTGCGGTGTGTTTTATGGAGTATGTGGGGAGGGGTGTTCTAAACGGGGTGTGTGCTATATGAGGTGTGTACACCTGTCAGCCCCTGCGCACGTAATGCCAGTTGTCCACTCTGAAGTCGGTTTATTTGTTACTGACCAGCTGGTCATTCCAAACCCTCCACAGATTGATATCGGATTCTGCTGTCAGTCGCTGTCTAGTATTCCCAGTTGGTGAGAGATGCTTCAGTTAGGGTTGAGCTGCTCCCACTGTGGCTGCACTGTGAGTGACTGTCCTGGGTGAAGCCACAGTGATTTGCCGAGTGTGTCTCTGACTGAGCCTGACCCACACGGTGAGAAATATCTTCATCGAGTGACTGGCCTTGGAGCATCGTGTTAACTGGAATTGTGAGCTTTCAGTGATGAGATTCTGATCCTACACTGGAAGGTTCGGTGAAGCTGTGCATTATTCCACAGTCACTGTAGCTGTAGCTAATTCCAACACAAGCGGAGGGGCAGTTGCTCAGATGAAGGGCCCTAGTTAAGAGTAAGTTCCAAGTGACAGGAATCCAGAGAAGGTGCCTGTAGATTTGATCTCTGTGAATATTACGATGTGACATGCTGTCCCAAATCTACCACCAGGCTGCCATATTGCCCAGCACTTGGTGGGCAATTGGGCATCAGCCAGTTTTGCCTCTTTGGACCTGACCTATAGCACTGGGGCAAAGGAAAAGACAAACTCCAATTCCTCACCTTCATCACTTACTGCCTTGGTTTATCCTCAAACTTGGGCTGAGAATTTGTGAGCCCAGGGTGTGTCCTGTCTGTGTCTGTCAGTGTCTGCGTGTGCTTCTTGTGTCTGTGTGCCTGGTGCAATCCTCGACACTGCATCGAGGGGCTGTGTTTTGACTGGGTTGATGCTATGCTCCACTAATCCGCATGCCTCTGCTGATTCCTGTCCTAACAGGGGGTCTCCTTTGATCAAGTCAATAATCTGCTGATCGAGCCTGCTCGAATTGAGGAGGAAGAGGTCTGTACTGTTCCCTTTCTATATCAGCTCTACACCTGCATGCCCAGTCTGTGATGTGATGGGGTTTACCCCTTAAATACTTGGAGGTGGCAAGGTCCTGGGGTGCAAGACACTGCACATAGCCTGGCACTTCACTGTGGTGGGAGTTTTTCATCGGCAGAGGCCATATTATGAGATGCTGAGTAACTGAGAGAGACTGTGCAGTAACAGCTTGGTCATTCACTTTTGAGTCAAAAGGGTTTTGACACACTTCCCATTCTGACTGATCTGATTTTGTTGGGTTCTGTTTTCCCCTCTTGATCCTTATCTCCACCCCCATCACTGCCCCACCGAATTCATCCCGGATGGATATCTTTCATTGAGCTCTGCATCCTTCAGCATTGAACCCTAAAAGAATAGTTCATGAAGTTCCATCAGCTATTGATCTGAACATTTGGTTCAGGAAGGGTTCCTGTTAGATTGGTGTTTTCCGCAGTAAATCTGGCTGACTGACGTTGGAGGGTTGGGGGCAAAGATTGTTGCCTGGTAATGGGTTGAAAAGTAAACCTTGATACTGGCTGAATCTCACTCGGAGGATATTCAACTCTGACAGAGTCCAACATACTCCATCCGCTCAATCTCCTTACACCCAATACAAACAGCCCATCACAGACAAACCCCACTCACTCAATCTCCTCTATACACCCCTGTACAATTTGCCCCATCGTCCTCTGTAATTCATCAACGACCTTCCCTCCATTAGGTCAGATGTGGGGATATTAGCTGATGATTGCACAATGTTCACCATTTGTGAATCCTTAGATACTGAAGCAGCCTGTGCCTATATGTAGCAAGGCCTGGACAATATCTAAGCTTGGGCTGATAAGTGGCAAATATCATTCCTGCCACACAAGTGTCAGGTGACGACCATCTCCAACAACAGAGCCTAACCACCTACATTAAATAACGTTGCTATCGTTGAAAGTCCCCACATGCTGGGTTCACCATTGACCAGAAATTTAACAGTACCAGCTATATAAATACTGTGGCTACAAGAGCAGTTTGTAGGCTAGGAATCCTGCAGCAAGTAACTTGCCTCCTGACTCCTCAAAGCCTGCCCACCATCTACAAGGCACAAGTCAGGAGTGTGATGGAATACTCCCCACTTGCCTGGATGAGTGCAGCTCCCACAACACTCAATAAGCTGGACACCATCCAGGACAAAGCAGCCCACTTGATTGGCACCCCATCCACAAATATTCATTCCCTTTACCGATGCACAGTGACAGAAGTGTGTACCATCTACAAGATGCACTGCAGCAACTCACCAAGCTTCCTTTGACAGCACCTTCCAAAACATACGAATATACAAAATAGGAGCAGAAGTAAGCCATACGGCACCTCAAGCCTACTCCGCCATTCGTTAAGATTATGGCTGATCTGTTTGTGTTTCAAATTCCACATTCCCATCTACCTACGATAGCCTTAGACCCTTGTTAGGCAAGGGAACCAATCTACCTCTGGCTTAAAAATATTCAATGACCCCGCACATACCACCTTCAGAGGCAGAGAGTTCCAAAATCGCACAACCCTCGGAGAAAAATGTTTTCCTCATCTCTGTCCTAAAAGGGTGACCCCTAATTTTAAAACAGTGCCCCCTAGTTCTGGACTCAGAACTTTCTTTCAATGTCCACCTTGTCAATACCGTTCAGCATCTTATATACTTCAATAAAGTCACCCCTCACTTGTCTAAACTCCAGTAAAAACAAGCCCAGCCTGTCTAACTTTTCCTCAAGACAACCTGCTCATTCAAGGCATCAATCTAGTAAACCTCCTCTGAACTGCCTCCAACGCATTTACATCCCTCCCTAAACAAGGAGACCAAAACTGCGCACACTATTCTAGATGTGGCCTCACCAATATCCTGTATAACTGAAACACAACATCCTTACTTTTATGTTCAATTCCTCTTGAAATATAGGATAGCATTCCATTAGCCTTCTCAATTACTTGCTGTACCCGCATGTTAATGTTTTATGACTCATGCACTAGAACACCTAGATCCCTCTGCATCTCGGGATTCTGAGCCCTTCTCCGTTTAAGTAATACTCTGCTTTTTTATTCTTCCTGCCAAAGTGAACGACTTCACATTTTCCCTCATTATACTCCATCTGTCAGATTTTTGCCCATTCATTCAACCCATCTATATCCATGTGCAACCTCCTCATCTCCTCTTCACAACATTCTTTCCTACCTATCTTTGTATCATCTGCAAATTTAGCCACCATGTCTTCACTCCCCTCATCTGAATCATTGATGTAAATTGTAAAAAGTTGAGGCCCCAGCACAGACCCCCGTGGGACTCCACTCGTCACATCCAGCCAATCAGAAAAAGACCCATTTATGTATATTCTCTTTCTGCCAGCCAGCCAATCTTCTATCCATGCTAATATGTTACCCCTACACCATGAACTTTTATTTTCTGCAGTAACCTTTGATTTTTTTTTTTGCACCTTATCAAATGCCGCCTAGAAATCCAAGTACAAGCTCCTCCTTACCCACAGCACGTGTTGCTCCTTCAAAGAACTCCAATGAATTGGCTAAACATGATTTCCCTTTCACAAAGCCATGCTGGCTCTTCCCGATTACCTTCAGTTTTAATGATCGACTCTTAACAACTTCCTCACAACAGGCGTCAAGCTAACTGGCCTATAGTTTCCTGTTTTCTGCCTCCCTCCCTTCTTGAATAGAGGGATTAAATTTGCTACTTTCCAGTCTGATGGAACCTTTCCATTGTCCTGCTCATTTTGGAAAATTAACACCAACGCATCTATGACCTCATTAGCCACCTCTTTTAAGACTCTAGGATGAAATCCTTCAGGATCCAGAGACTTGTCAGCCCACAGCTCCATCAGTTTGCTCAGTACCGCTTCCCTAGTGATTGTAATTTCACCAAGTTCCCCTCTCCCCTCCACCTCCTGATTTACAGCGATTACTGGAATGTTTTTTGTATCCTCTATAGTGAAGACAGAGTAAAATATTTGTTCATTTCATCTGCCATTTCCTTCTTATCTACTATTAACTCCCCATTCTCACTCTCTAGAGGACCAACACTCACTTTACTTACTCTTTCCCTTTTTAAATACCTGTAGAAACTCTTACTATCCATTTTTACATTTCTAGCTCCCTTCCTCTCATACTCTAATTTCTTTATCCTGAAAGTGCATCTTGTAGATGGTACACACTGCTGCTACTGTGCGTGGGTGGTGGAGGGAGTGAATGTTTGTGGATGTGGTGCCAATTAAGCGGCTGCTTTGTCCTGGCCGGTGTCCAGCTTCTTGAGTGTTGTGGGAGCTGCACTCATCCAGGCAAGTGGGGAGTATTCCATCACACTCCTGACTTGTGCCTTGTAGATGGTGGGCAGGCTTTTGGGAGTTAGGAGGTGAGTTACTCATCACATGATTCTGAGCCTCTGACCTGCTCTTGCAGCCACAGTATTTATATGGCTAGTCCAGTTTAGCTTTTGGTCAATGGTAACCCCCAGGATGTTGATAGTGGTGGATTCAGCGATGGTAATGCCATTGAACACCAAGGGGCGATGTTTGGATTCTCTCTTGTTGGAGATGGTCATTGCCTGACACTTGTGTGGCACGAATGTTACTTGCCACTTGTCAACCCAAGCCTGGATATTGTCCAGGTCTTGCTGCATTTGGACATGGACTGCTGCAATATCTGCTGAGTTGTGAATGGTGCTGAACATTGTGCAGTCATCAACGAACATCCCCACTTCTGACCTTATGATGGAAGGAAGGTCATTGATGAAGCAGCTGAAGATGGTTGGTCCGAGGACACTACCCTGAGGAACTCCTGCAATGATGTCCTGGAGCTGAGATGACTGACCTCCAACAACCACAACCATCTTCCTTTGTGCTGGATATGACACCAACCAGCAGAAAGTTTTCCCCTGATTCCCATTGGCTCCAGTTTTGCTAGGGCTCCTTGATGCCACACTCGGTCAAATGCTGCCTTGATGTCAAGGGCAGTCACTCTCACCTCACCTTGGGAGTTCAGCTCTTTTGTCGATGTTTGAACCAAGGCTGCAATGAGGTCAGGAGCTGAGTGGCCCTGGCGGAACCCAAACCGGGGCGTCAGTGAGTAGGTAATTGCTAAGCAAGTGTCGCTCGATAGCACTGTTGATGACCCCTTCCATAACTTTACTGATGGTCGAGAGTAGACTGATGGGGCGGTAATTGTCCGGGTTGGATTTGTCCTGGGCAATCTTCCACATAGCCAGGTAGATGCCAGTGTTGTAGCTGTACTGGAACAGCTTGGCTTGGGGTGCGGCAAGTTCTGGAGCACAAGTCTTCAGTACTATTGCTGGAATATTGTCAGGGCCCATAGCCTTTGCAGTATCCAGTGTCTTCAGCCGTTTCTTGATCTCATGTGGAATGAATTGAATTGGCTAAAGGCTGACATCTGTGGCGCTGGGGACCTCCGGAGGAGGCCGAGATGGATCATCCACTCGGCATTTCTGGCTGAAGATTGTAGCAAATGCTTCAGCTTCATCTTTTGCACTGATGTGCTGGGCTCCTCCATCATTGAGGATGGGGATATTTGTGGAGCCTCCTCCTCCAGTGAGTTGTTTAATTGTCCACCACCATTCACGACTGGATGTGGCAGGACTGCAGAGCTTAGATCTGATCTGTTGGTTGTGGGATCGCTTAGCCCTGTCTATCACTTGATGCTTATGCTGTCTGGCACACAAGTAGTCCTGTGTTATAGCTTCACCAGGTTGACACCTCATTTTTAGGTCTGCCTGGTGCTGCTCCTGGCATGCCCTCCTGCACTCTTCATTGAACCAGGGTTGATCCCCTGGCTTGATGGTAATGGTAGAATGGGGGATAAGCCGGGCCATGAGGTTACAGATTGTGTTTGAGTACAATTCTGCTGCTGCTGATGGCCCACAGCGCCTCATGGATACCCAGTCTTGATTTGCTAGATCTGTTTGAAACCTATCCCATTTACACGGTGGTAGTGCCACACAACACGATGGAGGGTATCCTCAATGTGAAGACGGGACTTCGTCTCCACAACGACTGTGTGGTGGTCACTCCTACTGATGCTGTCATGGACAGATGCATCTGTGGCAGGCAGGTTGGTGAGGATGAGGTCAGCTATGTTTTTCCCTCTGGTTGGTTCCCTCACCACCTGTCACAGACCCAGTCTAGCAGCTATGTCATTTAGGAATCGGCCAACTCGGTCAGTAGTGGTGCTACCGAGCCACTCTCAGTGATGGACATTGAAGTCCCCCACCCAGAGTACATTCTGCGCCATTACCACCCTCAGTGCTTCCCCCAAGTGATGTTCAACATGGAGGAGCACTGATTCATCAGCTGAGGGAGGGTGGTACGTGGTAATCAGCAGGAGATTTCCTTGCCAATGTTTGACCTGATGCCATGAGACTTCATGGGGTTTGGAGTCGATGTTGAGGACTCCCAGGGCAACTCCCTCCCAACTGTATACCACTGTGCTGCCACCTCTGCTGGGTCTGTCCTGCCTTTGGAACAGGACATACCCAGGGATGGTGATGGTGGTGTCTGGGACATTATCTGCAAGGTATGATTCTGTGAGGATGACTATGTCAGGCTGTTGCTTGACTAGCCTGTGAGGCAGCTCTCCCAATTTGAGCACTAGCCCCCAGATGTTTGTAAGGAGAGCTCTGCAGGGTCGACAGGACTGAGATTGCCGTTGTCGTTTCCGGTGCCTCGGTCGATGCCGGGTGGTCCGTCCGGTTTCATTCATTTTTTGTGACTTTGTTGCGGTTTGTTACAACTGAGTGGCTTGCTCGGCCATTTCAGAGGCTGGGTAAGGGTCAACCACGTTGCTGTGGGTCTGGAGTCACACGTAGGCCAGACCAGGTAAGGACGGCAGATTTCCTTCCCTAAAGGGCATTAGTGAACCAGATGGGTTTTTACAACAATCGACAATGGTTTTGTTGTCATCATTAGACTTTCCATTCCACCATATGCCATGGCGGGATTCGAACCCAGAGCATTACCCTAGGTCTCTGGATCACTAGTCCAGTGACAATACCACTATGCCATCACCTCCCCATAATATGTACTGATCACAGCACTCTGTTGATAAGCAATATACAACATACACTGCCCTAATTCTAGTGTATGTGAGGAGTATATCCCTCTAGCCTCAAGGTACTTGACTATACTATGTACTGATCCTGTTGTCTGAGAAGAATATAATCCCTCTGATCCCAGCAAACATGAGGAGAATGCACCCTTTTCTCCCAGTGTATAGGAGGAATTTACTCCCCTCTGATTCCAGTGTAAAGAAAAGATATTTATTCATATAGCGTCTTCTGTGACTTCAGCCATCACAAAGCAGTTTAGAGCTAATGAAGTACTTCATAAGCGTAGTCACTGTTGTGACATGGGTAACCCTTCTAAAAAACCCTCCAGATGGGAATGCTGGTGTTTGCGATGGTGCAGATTGGACAGGGTATGAAGGAGATTGAATGGCAGGGGTAGAGTCTGTGATAGGAATGTTGTTAGAGGAGGTTTCAGTGATGGTAATGTCAGTGAATGTCACCGGGAGATGGTTAGATGTTTTTCTTGTTGGAGATGGTCATTGCCTGGCCCTTGTGTGGTGTGAATGCTACTTGTCACTTATCCACCCAAGCATTAATGTTGTCCAGGTCTTGCTGCATATGGACATGGACTGCTTCAACGTCTGAGGGGTCATGAATGGTGCTGAACATTGTATGAACATCCCCACTTCTGACCTTATGATGCAGGGAAGGTTATTCATGAAGCAGCTGAAGATGGTTGGGCCTAGGACGCTACCCTGAGGAACTCCTGCAGTGATGTCCTGGAGCTGAGATGATTGACCTTCAACAACCACAACATCCCCCTTTGTACTCGGTATGACTCCAAGCAGTGGAGAGCTTTCCCTCTGATTCTCAATTAATTGAGCTTTGCTAGGGCTCCTTGATGCCACACTCAGTTAAATGCTGCCTTAGTTTTAAGGGCAGTCACACTCACCTCATCTTTTCAGTTCAGCTCTTTTGTCCATGTTTGAACCAAGGCTGTAATGAGGTCAGGAGCTGGGTGGCCCTGGCGGAACCCAAACTGAGCATCAGTGAACAGGTTATTGCTGAGCAAGTGCCACTTGATAGCACTGTTGATGACCCCTTCCATTACTTTACTGATGATCGAGAGTAGACTGTATGGTAGAGTAATTAGCCGGGTAAATTAGCCCTGGTTTTTGTGTACAGGACATACCTGGGCAATTTTCCACATTGTCGGGTAAAAAAGTGTTGTTGCTGTACTGGGCCGGCTAAGGGTGTGGCTTGTTCTGGTGCGTAAATCTTCAGTAATACAGCTGGAATATTGTCAGGGCCCATAGCCTTTGCAGTATCCAGAGCCTTCAGCTGTTCCATGATATCATGTGGATTAAATCGAATTGTCTGAAGACTGGCCTCTGTGATGCTGTGGGGACCTCAGGAGGAAGCTGAGATGAATCATGCACTCGACACTCATCATTCCAGCTGAGGTCTAACGAGTGTTTTATATAATTTCAGCATAATCTCCTTGCTCTTATACTCTATTGTATGTACCTATTATCTGTACTCTTTGACTTCTACAACCAATTCCATCTCCGAGCCAGGTCAATAAGTTGCCATCAATTCCATGAGCTCTAATTTTATCAAATTGTCCCTAACATAGAAAGTTATCAGGTTTTCTTTTATATTCGTTCACGGGATGTGGGCATCGCTGGCTGGGCCAGCATTTATTGCCCATCCCTAATTGCCCTTGAGAAGGTGGTGGTGAGCTGCCTTCTTGAACCACTGCAGTCCATGTGGTGTAGGTACACCCACAGCACTGTTAGAGAGGGAGTTCCAGGATTTTGACCCAGCGACAGTGAAGGAATGGCGATATATTTCCATGTCAGGATGGTGAGTGACTTGGAGGGGAACTTCCAGGTGGTGCTGTTCCCATCTATCTGCTGTCCTTGTCCTTCTAGATGGTCGTGGTCATGGGTTTGGAAGGTGCTGTCTGAGGAGGACTAGTCTATGAGACAGCTCTCCCAATTTTGGCATTAGCCCCCAAGATTTTAGTAAGGAGGACTTTGCAGGGTCGACAGGGCTGAGATTGCCATTGTTGTTTCCGGTGCCTAGGTCGATGCCAGGTGGTCTGTCCGGTTTCATTCCTTTTAGACTTTTTAGTGGTTTGATACTGAGTGGCTTGTTAGGTCATTTCAGGGGGCAGTTAAGAATCAACCACGTTGCTGTGGGTCTGGAGTCACATGTAGGCCAGACCAGGCAAGGACGACAGATTTCCTTCCCTAAAGGGCATTAGTGAACTAGATGGATTTTTACAACAATCGACAATGGTTTCATGGTCATGATTTTTATTGAATTCAAATTTCACCATCTGTTGTGTTGGGATGTGAACCAGAGCATTATCCTGGGTCTCTGGATTACTAATCCAACAACAATATCACAGCGCCATCACCTTCAGAAAAATTAAATCCATAACCTACTGCTTCTATTATTTCCTCAAAAACTTCAATTTTTTTATTCATACACAGGATATAGGTGTTAAAGGTATAGCCAACATTTATGTTCACCCATAATTCCCCTTGAGAAGGTGGTGTGTGAGCTTTTGGAACTGCCTTGAATACAACTGTATGACTTGCTAGGCCAATTCAGAGGGCAGTTAACAGCCAACCACGTTGTTGTCAGTCTGGAGTCAAATATAGGCCATATTGCGAAAGGATGGCAGAATTCCTTCCTTCAATGACATTGGTGAACCAGATGGGTTTTTACGACAATCCGATAGTTTCATAGTTATAGAGAGACTTTACGGCACAGTTGGAAGCTCTTCGGCCCATTGAGCCCACCAAAGTCTCCATAGATCAATCCAGTCAGTCCCATTCCCTCGCTCTATCCCTGTAGACCTACAAGTTTATTTCCTTCAGGTCCCCATCCAATTTCTTTTTGAATTCATTGATTTTCTCTATTTCAAACACCTTCGTAAGCAGCAAGCTCCAGGTCATATGAACATACAAATTAGGAGTAGGCCACTCGGCCCCTCGAGCCTGCTCTGCCATTCAATAAGATCATGGCCGATCTGATTGTAACCTCAACCCCACATTCCTGTCTACCCTGATAACCTTTCACCCCCTTGTTAATCAAGAATCTATCTACTTCTGCCTTAAAAACACTGAAAGACTCTGCTTGCACTGCCCTTTGAGGAAAAGAGTTCCAAAGACTTTCAACCCTCTGAGCAAAAAATTCTCCTCATCTCTGTCCTAAATGGGTGACCTCTTATTTTTAAACAGTGACCCTAGTTCTAGATTCTCCCACAAGAGGAAACATTCTCTCCCCATCCACCCTGTCAAGACTACTCATGCTCTTACTCTTGTAAACTCCAGCAATACAAGCCTAGCCTGTCAAACCTTTCCTCAAAAGACAAACTGCCCATCCCAGGTATTAGTCTGGTAAACCTTCTCTGAACTGTTTCCAACACATTTACATCCTTCCTTAAATAAGGAGACTGATGCTGTACACCATACTCCAGATGTGGTCTCACGAATACCCTATATAACTGAAGCATAACCTTCCTACTTTTATATTCAATTACCTTCACAATAAATGATAACATTCTATTAGCTTTCCTAATTACTTGCTGTACCTGCATGCTAGCCTTTTACGATTCATGTACTAGGACGCCCAGATCCCTCTGCACCTCAGAGTCCTGCAATCTCTCACCTTTGAGACAATACGCTGCTTTTTTATTCTTCCTGCCAAAATGGACATTATATACCCACATTATATACCATTTTCCAGGTCTTTGCCCACTCACTTAACCTATCTATATCCCTTTGTAGCCTCCTTTACCACTCAGTGTTTAAAAAAAAAAGTTCCTCCCCACATTCCCCCTGTGTCTCTTGCACAGACTGTGTCCCGTTGTCTTTGTACCATGTGCTAATGGGAACATTGTCTACTATATCTGAATCTGTCATAATCTTGTACACCTCTATTAATTCTTCCTTTATTCTCCATTGCTCCAAGGAGAGCTACCCAACTTTTCCAACCTAACCTTGTCGCTAAAATCCCTCAAAACTGGAACCATTCTGGTAAATCTCCTCTGTATCCTCTCAAGGGCCCTCACATACTTACTGAAGTGTGGCAACCAGACCGGGCACAATACTCTAGTTGTGGCTTAACCAGAGCTTTATGAAGGCTCAGCATAACTTACCTGCTTTTGTACTCAATGCCTTTATTTATGAAGCCCAGGATCCTATATGCTTTGCCAACTACTCTCTATGTCCTGCCACCTCCAAAGATCTGTGCACATATAGCCTAGTTCCCTCTATCCGCGCGCACACTTTAAAACTGTCATTTAGCCTAAATTGTCTCTCCTAACTCTTCTGCCAAAATGCAACACCTCACACTGCCCATTATTAAATTCCATCTGCCAATTCTGCTTGTCTATCAATGTCCTGTTGCTGTCAATCTGGATCATCCTCACTGTCATTCCTAGAAGGTTACTATCATTGGGTAATTTTGAAAGTTTGCTCTGTATTCCAACATCCAAGTCATTTATATGCATCAATAAAAGCAATGGTCCTAGCACTGACCCTTGGGAAACACCACTGTTTACCATCCTCCAGTCTGAAAAAAACATTTACCACTGCTCAGTGTTTTCTGTTCTTAAGCCAATTTTTTCACAGAATTTTAACAGCACAGAAGGAGGCCATTCAACGCATCGTGTCTGCACTGACTCTCCAAATGAGCATTATGACCTGGTGCCATTGCCCTGCCTTTTCTCCATACCCCTGCACATTGTTTCTATTCAAATAATCATCCAATGCCCTCTTGAATGCCTCGATTGAACCTGCCTCCACCACACTTCCAGGCAGCGCATTCCAGACCCGAACCACTCATTGTGTGAAAGTTGGTCAGTGTCAGTTTTTATCCAAGCTGACACTGGCCATCCTATTCCATGAGTCTCTTAATTTTGTTAACCAGCCATTTATTTGGTACTCTGTCAAGCAGTTTCGTAAAATCCAAATAGACAACCCCCACCGCATTACCTTCATCAGCCTTCTCTGTTACTTCTTCAAAATAATCAATCAGATAAGCCAAGCACAATCTGTCTTTTACAAAAACATGCTGTGCCTCCTTAATGAACTCAAACCTCTCCAATAGCCTGGTGATTTTTTTCCCTGATTATTGTTTCTGAAACCCCCTCTACTACTGATGTTAAACTGACCAGCCTGTAGTTACTAGCACTGCCCTTACACCCCTTCTTGAATAAGCCTGCCGCATTTGCACTCTCCAATCCCCTGGCACCTCCCCTGTATCTAGGGAAAATTGAAGATTATGACAAGCCATTTCACTATCTCCACCTCAATCCCTTTAGCAACATGGGATGCAAGCCATCTGAACCAGGTGATTTATCCACTTTGAGTTTATCCAGCCTTTCCAGAACATCCTCCCTGGCAATTTTGACCCCGTCAATTTCCTCCACTATCTCCACTTCTACCGATATTTTTCATCATTCTCTTCCTCAGTAAACACCGATACAAAGTACTCATTCTGTGTTCTAGTCTTGCCCTGCCCTCTAAGCATATATTACACTCTTTGTCCCTAATAGGACCCACTTCGCCTTTTGCTACCCATTTATTATGTACATGTGGTAGAAGATTTTTGGGCTCCCTTTTATGTTGACTCCGTTTTGTTCTCATTCTCTCTTTGCCAGTTTTATTTTCTTCCTCCCCTCCCCTCTCAACCTATTGTAGTTGACCTGGTTCTCACTCGAAGAATTCACCTGACATGCATCAGTTACTCTTTTTTTAGTTTCATCATATTCTCTATCTTCCTAGTCACCCAAGGAGCCTGGGCTTTGGATCCCTACATTTCACCCTTGTTGGAATGTACCTAGCCTGTATCTGAAGATGATCTCAAGGATCACCCTTGAAAAAATTACAGTTTTTTCTATGGGTCTCTGGTTCCCTTTTACCCTGGCTAGATCCCTTCTCATCACATTGAAATTAGCCCTCTTCTAATTTAGAAGTTCTACATTAGATTGTTCCTTGCTCTTCTCCATTACTAATCTAAACCTTTGACAGAGTGTTCAGTTTCACCAAAACATTTCCCCACAGAGAGTTGGTCCACCTCACTTCGCAGCACCAGATTCAGTAATTCCTCCTCCTAAGCTGGACCGAGGAAGTACCCTTGAACATATTTCAGAAATTGCACCCTCCCCGTTACGCTTTACACTAACATTCTCCCAGATTGTATCTGGGCAAATAAAGTTCCCCAGTATCACTACTCCCCAGTTCTCTTGATTTCCCTACAGATTTGCTCCTCCATTTCTCTCCCACTATTTGAATAACCCCTGTAGCATAACCATGTTCTTTGTGCTTCCCACCTCTAAGCAATTAGCCTCTGTCTTTGCCCCTTTAAGGACATCCCCTCTTTCCAACGCTGCAATGTCTTCCCTAATCAGTACCACCCCACCTCGCAGATCTGGTGACAGGTCACAGATCTGAAACATTAACTCTGTTTTTCTCTCCACAGATGCTGCCTGAGCTGCTGAGCATTTCCAGCATTGCCAGTTTTTATTTTTAATTTTTCAAGTACTCTTTTCTTGCTTATTTGCACATCTGTGCGTTCCACTCCTTGATTCATTATTAGTTTCTCTGGAATGTCAGGAACTTGCTATAGAGGGAGTGCAGCGAAGGTTTACCCAACTGATTCCTGGGATGGCGGGACTGATATATGAGGAGCAATTGAGTCGATTAGGATTATGTTCGTTGGAGTTCAGAAGAATGAGGGGGGATCTCATAGAAACCTATAAAATTCTAACAGGACTAGACAGGGTAGATGCAGGAAGGATATTCCTGATGGTGGGTGAGTCCAGAACCAGGGGTCACAGTCTGAGGATGTGGGGTAGACCATTTAGGACTGAGATGAGGAGAAATTTCTTCACCCAGAGAGTGGTGAGCCTGTGGAATTCATTACCACAGAAAGTAGTTGAGACCAAAACATTGTATGTTTTCAGGAAGGAGTTAGATATTGCTCTTGGGGTGAAAGGGATCAAAGGATATGGGGAGAAAGTGGGAGCAGGCTATTGAGTTGGTTGATCAGCCATGATCATAATGAATGGTGGAGCAGGCTCGAAGGGCCGAATGGCCTACTCCTGCTCCTAGTTTCTATGAATGTTATCCTCTTCCTCTACTGTGAAGATTGATAGGAAGTTGGCAAGAAATACGGAAACAAACAGCAAGAGCCTCTACGGGTTTATAAAAAGAGAGAGTGGCTAAAGTGAGCATGGGACCCTTGGAGGATGTGACTGGAGAATTGATAATGGGGAACAGGGAAATGGCAGATAAGTTAAACCAATATTTTGCATCGGTCTTCATGGTGGAGGACACTATAAACATCCCAAAGATATCAGATAAGTGAGGAGCTAATGGGAGGAAAGATCTTGTAACTGTCTCTATCACGAGGGACAAAGTATTTGACAAACTAATGGGACTAAAGGCAGACAAGTCGCTAGGACCTGATGACCTGCACCCAAGGGTTTTAAAGGAAGTGGCTGTAGAGATAGTGGAGGCATTGATTGAAATATTCCAGAACTCACTGGATTCCCGGAGGGTCCCAACGGATTGGGAAACGGATACTGTGACGCCCCTGTTCAAGACGGGAGGGAAACTATAGGCCAGTCAGCCTAACATCTGTTGTTGGGAAAATGTTAGAGTCCATTATTAAGGAAGAAATAGCAGGACATTTAGAAAAGCTTAACGCAATCAGACAGAGTCAACATGGTTTTGTGAGCACATCTGACAAAGTTGCTAGAATTCTCTGAGGATATAACAAGCAGAGTTGATAAAGTGGAATCGGCAGATGTAGTGTATGTGCGTTTCCAGAAGGCATTCAATAAGGTGCCACATGAAAGGTTATTGCACAAGATAGGAGCTCACGATATTGGGGGTAATGTATTAGCATGGATTGAGGATTGGAAAACACACAGAAGACAGAGAGTCAGCATTAATAGGCCCTTTTCAGGTTGGAAAGAGGTAACTATTGGAGTGCCACAAGGATCAGTCCTAGGGCCTCAGGTATTTACTATCTATATTAATGACTTGGAGGAGGGGGCAGAGTGTAATATACCCAAATTTGCTGACAATACAAAAATAAGTGGGAGGGCATGTTGTGATGAAAACATAAGGAATCTGCAAGGGGATATTGACAGGTTGAGTGAGTGGGCAAAGACTTGGCAGATGGAGTTTGATGTAGGAAAGTGTGAGGTCATGCACTTTGGTAGGAAGAATCAAAAGACAGACTATTATTTAAATGGAGAGAAGCTCCAAAAAAGTGCAGCACAGAGGGATCTGGGTGTTCGTGTGCATGAAACACAAAAACTTATCATGTAGGTGCAGCAAGTAATTAAGGCGGCAAATGGAATTTTGGCCTGTATTGCTAGAGGGTTGGAGTTTAAAAATAGGGGCGTCTTGTTAGAACTGTCCAGGGTGTTAGTGAGGCCGCACCTGGAGCACAGTGTCCAGTTTTGGTCCCCGTATTTAAGAAAGGATATACTGGCATTGGAGGCAGTTCAAAAGAGATTCACTAGGCTGATTCGTGGGATGAAGGGGTTGCCTTATCAAGAACGGCTAAACAGGTTATTATTTATTAGAGTTTAGAAGAACGAGGGGTGATCTTATTGAAATGTACAAGATTCTGAGGGGGCTTGATGGGATAGATGTTGAGAAGATGTTCCCATTCGTGGGGGAATCTCGAACTAGGGGACATAGTTACAGAATAAGGGGACACTCATTTAGAACTGAGATGTGAAGGAATTTCTTCTCTCTGAGGGTAGTGAATGTCTGGAATTCTCTACCCCAGAGAGTTGTAGAGGCTAGATTACTGAAAGTATTTAAAGAGGAGGTAGATAGATTTTTGAAATATCGGGGAGTTGAGGGCTATGAGGAGCTGGCA
The DNA here is from genome assembly GCF_964194155.1 of Cetorhinus maximus. Classification (NCBI taxonomy): domain Eukaryota; kingdom Metazoa; phylum Chordata; class Chondrichthyes; order Lamniformes; family Cetorhinidae; genus Cetorhinus; species Cetorhinus maximus. The sequence continues at coordinate 1,222,357 of NC_135881.1, forward strand.
CGAAAGAGGAGTTGAGGCCTGGGGCAGATCAGCCATGATCTTATTGAATGGCGAGGCAGACTTGGGGGGCTGAATGGCCTACTCCTCCTAGTACTTATGTTATGTAATTATTCAAGAAGCCTTCCATTTCCTTATTTTCATTTGCAATACACCCACATCTGTTTTTAAGGGCCTAAGTTATCAGTGACTACCCTTTCCCTTTGACTATAACTAGAAATTTTGTGTTAATCTTGATATCCCTCATAGGTCTCCTCTTGTATTCCTTTTAGCTCTTACAATCTTTTTTTGTCTTCCTTTGCTGTTCTTTATATTTCCCCCAGCCCTCTATACTACAGGATCTACACTATCTGCTTTTTATATTCATTCATGGGATGTGGGCATCGCTGGCTAGGCCAATATTTATTGCCCATCCCCAATTGCCCTTGAGAAGGTGGTGGTGAGCTGCCTTCTTGAACCGCTGCAATGCATATGGTGTAGGTACACCCAGAGTGTTGTTAGGGAGGGAGTTCCAAGATCTTTTGACTCAGCAACAGTGAAGGAACAGCGATATATTTCCAAGTCAGGCTGGTAAGTGGCTCGGAGGGGAACTTCCAGGTGGTGGTGTTCCCAAGTATATGCTGCCCTTGTCCAACTAGATGGTAGTGGTCGTGGGTTTGGGATGTGCTGCCTAAAGAGGCTTGGTGAATTCCTGCAGTGCATCTTGTAGATGGGACACTCTGCTGCTACTACTGTACATTGGTGATGCAGGGAGTGAATGTTTGTGGATGTGGTGCCAATCAAGCGGCTGCTTTGTCCTGGACGGTGTCAAGCTTTTTGAGTGTTGTTGGAGCTGCACTCATCCAGGCAAGTGGGGAGTATTCCATCACACTCCTGATAGTTGTAGATTCAGCAATGGTAATGGCTTTGAATGTCAAGGGCCGATGGTTAGATTCTGTCTTGTTGGAGATGGTCATTGCCTGGCACTTGTGTGGTGCGAATGTTACTTGCCACTTGTCAGCCCAAGCCTGGATATTGTCCAGGTTTTGCTGCATTTGTACATGGACTGCTCCTTTGCATCTTTATATACTCTTTCCTTTATTTATACGTTATCTTTCACCTCTTTTGTCAGCCATGCCAGTTTGATTTGGTAAGTAGAGCTCTTTCCCCTTAGGGCTATGTTCTGGTCCTGTATTAAGCTCCATTCTTTTTGAACACCCCCACTGTTGACTTGTAGTTTTATCCGGTAACGCTTTTCTTCATCATTTTGCTGTCATCAGTCTCTGTCTCGTCCTGTTAAAGTTAGCTTTATCGAAATGTCAAATCTTAGTGCCTGTGTGGGGTTTCTAATTTCCAAACCTAAAACTGAACATATTGATACTGTTAGATAAATATTTAATTTGGGTAAGAGTGTTTGGGGAACGTTGATTATAATATCACATTCTTTTCTATAATTATTCTAAACAAGGTGCAATGAAGTGTTAAAAAACTGGAGGAGAGACAACTTCAGAGAGTTAAAACAAAGGATATGGCCCAGGTTGATTTGAATCTAAATTAGAAGGCAAAACAATAATTGAACCTTCAGAGAAGGAGATGGTTTCAGTGTAGCATGAACTGGCCTGCACTGGAGTGCTACTTTGAGCTGCATTAGAGTGCTTCAGTTGGTGTTTGGTGCAAGGGGGACTTTTAAGGGTTAATTTCTACCTAAAGCCTAGTCTTTAATTTAGCAACTAACTAAAAGTTGTTCTTTGGTTTGGGGGAAGGTGAGTTTTAAGCCAGCTTTAAAACAGGGTCTACACCAGCTCTGCTGCTGCTGTGGCTAATTAGCTAACTGGCTTAAACAGGTTTTCAGAAGCTAGATTCAGACAGCATAAAAGCAAACCATCTACAGTGCTGCTTTTGTCTGCCTTGGAGTGCTGCTTTGGGCTGCAGTAGAGTGCTTCAGTTGGAGTTCAGTGAAGCGGGAAGGAGGTGACTCTTTCATTTCCTACCTTTCCTCAGTAAGAAGAGTGGCGGCCTTGGTAAATAGGACCTGGTGAGTATTTCTTCTGTCCTTAATATTCTCTAAACTAGTGGAAGTAAAAGTAAAGGGAGTAACTTAAGGGTAAGTCATGGCAAGGAATGCAGCAAGATTCAAGTCTGTGGCACCACGAGTGGCTTAGCTGCACAGGGAGGGAGAAAAAAGAGCGGGAGAGCAATAATGACATGGGATTCTATCGTAGGGAGAACACATAGACGTTTCTCTGGCCGAGATGTGACACTAGGATGGTATGTTGCCTCCCTGATACCAGGGTCAAGGATGTCACTGAGCGGCTCCAGGACATTCTGAAGGGAGAGGTGAACAGCCAGAGGTCATGGTCCATATTGGTACCAACGACATAGGTAAAGAGAGGCCTTGAAAGCAGAATGTAGGGAGCTGGGAAATAAATTGAAAAGCAGGACCTCAAAGCTAGTAATCTCAGGATTACTCCCACTGCCAGGAGAATAGACCAGATGAATGTGTGGCTGGAGAGATGGTGTAGGATTTAGATTCCTGAGGCATTGAGACCGATTCTGGAGAAGATGGGACCTGTACAAACTGGATGGGTTGCAGCCCAGCAGGACTGAGACAGGGGTATTTGTTAGTACTGTGGGGGAGGGTTTAAACTAGATTGGTAAGGAGATGGGAACCTGAGCAGGAAGACACAACAGAGGGAAACAAAGGTAGGAATGAAAGATGAATAGAAAGCGAAAGTGGAAGCAGAAGAAACGAGGGTCAGCAGCCAATAGGGCCATAGTACAAAAAAGATGTGTAAAAATGTTAAGAAGACAAGTCTAAAGGCACAGTATCTGAATGCACAGCATTCGTAATAATGTGGACCAATTAACAGGAGAGATAGATGTAAATGGGTAGGATATTAAAGGAAGTAGCTACAGAGACAGTGGATACACTGGTAGTAATCTTCCAAGAACCCTTAGATTCTGTAAAAGTCCCAGAGGATTGGAAAACTGCCAATGTAATACCCTTATTCAAAAAGGGAGGGAGACAAAAAACAGGCAACTATAGGCCAGTTAGCTTAACATCCATCATTGGGAAAATATTGGAGCCCATTATAAAGGATGTAATAGCAGAGCATTTAGAAATGCATAACATAATCAAGCAGAGTCAGCATGGCTTCATGAAGGGGCAATCACGCCTAATAAATTTATTAGAATTCTTTGAGGAGGTAACAAGTAGGATAGATAAAGGGGAACCAGTAGATGTAATATATTTGGATTTCCAAAAGGCGTTCGATAAGGTACTGCACTTAAGGCTACTTAATAAAATATGAGCCCATGGTGTTGGGGGTGGTATATTCGCATGGATAGAGGATTGGCTAACTAATAGAAGGCAGAGAGGGTTGGGATAAAGAGGGCATTTTCAGGATGGCAACCTGTAACTAGTGGAATGCAACAGGGATCAGTGCTGAGGCCACAATTATTTACAATATATATTAATGATTTAGATGAGGGAAATTAATGTACTATCGCCAAGTTTGCGGATGATACAAAAATAAGTGGGTAGGCGAGTGGTGAGGCTGACACAAGGAGTCTACAGAGGGATATAGACAGGTTAAGTGGGTGGGCAAAAACTTGGCAGATGGAATATAATGTGGGGAAATGTGAGGTTTTGCAGTTTGGCAGGAAGAATAGAGGAGCTGAATATTATTTAAATGGAGAAAGACTGCAGAAAGCTGCAGCACAGAGGGATTTGGGGGTCCTTGTGCATGAATCAAGTTCAGCAGGTAATAGGGAAGGCAAATGGAATGTTGGCCTTTATTTCAAAGGGATTGGAGTGTAAAAATAGGGAAGTCTTGCTAAAACTACACAAGGCACTAGTTAGACCACACCTAGAATACGGTGAACAATTTTGGCCCCTTACCTAAGGAAAGATATACTGGCATTGGAGGCAGTCCAGAGAAGGTTCACGAGGTTGATTTCGGGTATGGAGGGATTTTCTTATGAGGAGCAGTTGAGTAGTTTGGGCCTCTACTCTTTGGAGTTTAGAAGAATGAGAGGCGACCTTATTGAAATATAAAAGATTCTTAGGGGGCTTGACAGGGTAGATGCTGAGAGGCTGTTTCCCCTTGTGGGCGAGTCTAGGACCAGAGGGCATAATCTCAGAGTAAGGGGGTCACCCATTTAAAACAGGGATGAGGAGGAATTTCTTCTGAGGGTGGCGAATCTGTGGAATTCTTTCCTGCAGAGGCTGTAGCGGCTGGGTCGTTAAGTATATTCAAGGCTGAGATAAACAGATTTTTAATCAGTAAGAGAATCAAGGGTTATGGGGAAAAGGCAGGAAAGTGGAGTTGAGGATTGTCAGATCAGCCATGATCTCATTGAATGGCAGAGCAGGCTCGATGGGCTGAATGGCCTACTTCTCCTACGTCTTATGGTCTAAAATTACCTTGAATATATTCAAGAAATTTCTGACTCGAGTTACTCTTCCCAATCTAGATGAAAATTAAAACCTCTCATTAAAATAACTCTGCTTTTGCTGCAAGCCTCTCTAATTTCTGAGTTAAGATGTTTGGGTGCTTTGTTGCTGTTTTCAGGAAGTCTCCATTCAGCTTTTATTCTCTTGTTTTTCTTGAGCTTTTTTATTCTCTTCATCATTTCCATTTAGAATTGTATGGGAGTGGACTATTGCCCTGAGTAAAATGAAATACTGCCTTCTCATGGAACAAAAGAGCAAACTCTTGATCAGTTTGCAGTAGTCTAATAAGCTATAACTTCCTCCAGCAAACCGTGGCCACGTGAGATTTTTACTGTAGATAAGTCATTACAGTTTTGAGTCTTTTCTTATCCTCCATTGTAACTGCAGAATCTCCGCTGATTGCTTTTCCTTCCCATATCCTCTTTTACTGTTGTTGTGATAGTATCTTTAATCCATACGACTATCCCCTCTGCCCTTCACTTTTCCCCATTCTTTCTAAAGATCTTACATCCTGCAATATTTAACTCTCGGTTATGACCAGCTTTACAGCCATGTTTCATTCAGACAAGTGGCAGATGGAATTGAAAACAGGGAAGTGTGAGGTGATGCATTTTGGCAGAATGGATATGGATAGGTAATATAGACTTAATGGCACAGTTCGGAAGAGTGTGCAGGAACAGAGGGACTTGGGATCTGTGCATCGATCTTTGAAGGTGGCAGGACATGCTAATTTTTTTTCTTTATTCATGCATGAGATGTGGGCGTCACGAGCAAGGCCAGCATTTGGTTCCCATCCCTAACTGCTCTTGAACTGAGTGGCTTGCTAGACCGGTTTCTGGTTGGTGTACTGTACTTAGATTTTCAGAAGGCATTTAATAAGGTGCCAAATCAAATGTTTTTGTGGAAAATAAAATGGTGTAGGGGGTAACATATGGGCATGGATAGAAGATTGGCGGGCTAACAGGAAACAGAATAGGCATAAATGGGTCATTTTCTGGTAACGAGTGGTGTGCCACAGGGGTCAGTGCTAGGGCCTCAACTTCTTAAAATTTGTATAAGTACCTTTGGTCCCTTCATCCAAGTTATGGTTGCTAAATTTGCTGATGATACAAAGGTAGGAAAGTAAGTTGTGAAGAGGATGTAAGGAAGCTACAAAGTGACATAGATTAAGTGAGTGGGCAAAGACCTGGCAAATAGAATATAGTGTGGGGAAATGTGAAATTGTCCATTTTGGCAGGAGGAATAAAAAAGACGCATATTATGTAAATGGTGAGAGATTGCAGAGCTCTGAGATTCAGAGGGATCTGGGTGTCCTAGTGCATGAATCGCAAAAGGTTAATATGCAGGTACAGCAGCTAATTAGGAAAGGTAATAGAATGTTATCATTTATTGCGAGGGGAATTCAAAACAAGAGTAAGAAGGTTGTGCTTCAGTTATACAGAGCACTAGTGAGACCACACCTGGCGTACTGTATGTAGTATTGGTCTCCTTATTTAAGGAAGGATGTAAATGTGTTGGAAGCAGTTCAGAGAAGGTTTACCAGACTAGTAATGGGTGGGTTGTCTTATGAGGGAAGGTTGGACAGGTTAGACTTGTATCCACTGGAGTTTAAAAGACTAAGCGGTGACTTGATCGAAACCTTTAGGATCCTGAGGGGCCTTAACAGGGTGGATGTGGAGAGGATGTTTCCTCTTGTGGGAATGGTGATTGAATGGTGGAGCAGGCTCGAGGGGCTGAGTGGCCTACTCTTGCTCCTAATTCGTATGTTCCTAGGTTGATGCTGGGAGGGCCATCTGGTTTCGTTCCCTTTTGACTTTGTGGTGGTTGGTGAAACCTAGTGACTTGCTGGGCCATTTCACAGAATCTCAGAATCTCACAGTGCAGAAGAGGCCCTTTGGCCCATCGAGTTGGCACCGACACATGAGAAACACCTGACCTGCCTCCCTAATCCCACTTACCAGCACTTGGCCCATAGCCTTGAATGTTATGACATGCCAAGTGCTCATCCAGGTACTTTTTAAAGGATGTGAGGCAACCCACTTTCCAGACCGTCACCACCCTCTGGGTAAAAATGTTTTTCCTCACATTCCCCCCTAAACCTCCTGCCCCTCACCTTGAACTTGTGTCCCCTTGTGACTGACCCTTCAACTAAGGGGAACAGCTGCTCCCTATCCACCCTGTCCATGCCCCTCATAATCTTGTACACCTCGATCAGGTCGCCGCCTTAGTCTTCTCTGCTCCAACGAAAACAACCCAAGTCTATCCAACCTCTCTTCATAACTTAAATGTTTCATCCCAGGCAACATCCTGGTGAATCTCCTCTGCACCCCCTCCAGTGCAATCACATCCTTCCTATGATGTGGCGACCAGAACTGCACACAGTACTCCAGCTGTGGCCTCACCAAGGTTCTATACAACTCCAACATGACCTCCCTACATTTGTAATCTATGCCTCAATTGATAAAGGCAAGTGTCCCATATGCCTTTTTCACCACCTCACTAACATGCCATTTTCAGGGTTAAATTCCATCTGCCACTTATCTGCCCATTTGACCATCCCGTCTATATCTTCCTGCAACGCAAGACACTCAACCTCACTGTTAACCACCCGGCCAATCTTTGTGTCATCCGCAAACTTACTAATCCTGCCCCCCACATAGTCATCTATGTCGTTTATATAAATGACGAATAATAGGGGACCCAGCACAGATCCCTGTGGTACGCCACTGGACACTGGCTTCCAGTCACTAAAGCATCCTTCTGTCATCACCCTCTGTCTCCTACAACTAAGCCAATTTTGAATCCACCTTATCAAATTACCCTGTATCTCAGTGCATTTGCCTTCTTTATAAGTCTCCCATGTGGGACCTTGTCAAAGGCTTTGCTGAAATCCATATTTACTACATCAGCTGCACTACCCTCATCTACACACCTGGTCACCTCCTCAAAAAACCCAATCAAATTTGTTAGGCATGACCTCCCTCTGACAAAGCCATGCTGATTATCCCTGATCAAACCTTGCCTCTCCAAGTGGAGATAGATTCTCCCTTTCAGAAATTTCTCCAATAGTTTCCCTACCACTGACGTGAGACTCACTGGCCTGTAGTTCCCTGGCTTATCTCTACAATCCTTCTTAAATAGCAGAACCACATTAGCTGTTCTCCAGTCCTCTGGCACCGCCCCCGTGGCCAGAGAAGAATTAAAAATGCCTCTTTCAGAGGTATTACTGTAGTGTTTATGACAAGCAATGATAGCTTCATGGTCACCATTACTAAGGCTACCTTTCAAGTGCAGATTTATTAATTGCATTTAAATTCCACCAGCTGCCAGGGTTGGATTCGAACTCGTGTCTCCAGAGCGTTTGTCTGGGCCTCTGGATTACTAGCCCATTGTTGTTTCCACTACACCACTGTCTCCCCAGTGATTGGGTAGTTGGCAAAGCATATGGGATCTTGGGCTTCATTAATAGAGATGTTGAATTTAATAGTGGGGAAATTTTGCTGAATGTTTATAAAGCTCTGTTTAGGTCACATCCTGAGTATTGCATCCTGTCTGGTCACCACAATTAAGGAAGGATGAGAGGGTGCAGAGGAGAATTACCAGAATGGTTCCAGGTCTGGTGAATCTTAGTTACAAGGTTAGATTGGAGAAGCCAGGGTTGTTCTCCTTGGAGTGAAGGAGATTTGATAGGGGTGTACAAGAGGAGATTTAGATAAGGTAAACAAGGAAAAGCTGTTCTCATTGGCTGATGGTACGAGGACTAAGGGACACAGATTTAAGATTTTGGGAAGAGGTAGAGGAGGATGTGAGGAAGAACTTTTTTACGCAGTGACTGGTGATGAGCTGGAACTCGCTGCCCACGAGGGTGGTGGAAGTGGAGACAACGAATGATTTCAAAAGGAAATTGGATTCTCACTTACAGGGAAATAAACTTACAGGGTGATGGGGATTGACGGGGCAGATGGCAAAGTGCAGCTGAAACACAACCAGATCAGCCATGATCTTGTTGAATCGTGCAGCAGGCTTGAAGGGCTGAATGGCCTCCACCTCCTCCAAAGTCCTATGAACGGGGGAAAATGAAGTGACTGGGTTGTCCTGCAGAGAGTTAGCACTGGATTTGTCTAAATGCCCTTTTGTGCTGTCATGATTCTGAGTATTGACCACCATACACTCTAAGCTGTGTTTCTGACTGAGTTACAGCCTCCCTCCAGGTGCCTGGAATTATATCACCTGCTGGTGCGAGATATTTTCCTCCTTGAACTACAGGAATGCAGATTCAATGCGACTGAAATGAGGAAAGAATCCCACTGTTAAACGTTGATGAGGTTTACATACCCTGCTGCCTCTGCCCAGTACAAAGACTACTTTACCAGGCTGCCATAGTGACCTTCCCTTTAACACACATTGCCTCACAAGCACAGAAATCAGTCAGTGTACAACCCTGGCCTATTGATTACTCCCTGTCCCCTCCTTCCTGCTTATTGGTTGCTCCCTGTCCCCCTTTTCCAGCTGATTGATTGTTTGTTGGATATTACATGATAAGCAGCGAAAGGAATGCTCCCTCGCTGTCCACAGCACTGACCCACAAACTGGATACTGTCCCTCAGACTCGTCCATGACACTGGCCTTCCACTAACTGGACACAGTTCCTCAGACTCTCTGTCCGCAACGCTGACCCTCCACTGGTTGGGTATTTCCCTCTTACCCTCACTGCCAACAACGCTGACTCTCCACTGGTTGGGTATTTCCCTCTTACACTCACTGCCGACAACACTGACCCTCCACTGGTTGGGTATTTCCCTCTTACCCTCACTGCCGACAACGCTGACCCTCCACTGGTTGGGTATTTCCCTCTTACCCTCACTGCCGACAACGTTGATCCTCCACTGGTTGGGTATTTCCCTCTTACGCTCACTGCCGACAACACTGACCCTCCACTGGTTGGGTATTTCTCTCTTACCCTCACTGCCGACAACACTGACCCTCCACTGGTTGGGTATTTCCCTCTTACCCTCACTGCCGACAACACTGACCCTCCACTGGTTGGGTATTTCCCTCTTACCCTCACTGCCGACAACACTGACCCTCCACTGGTTGGGTATTTCCCTCTTACCCTCACTGCTGACAACACTGACCCTCCACTGGTTGGGTATTTCCCTCTTACCCTCACTGCCGACAACACTGACCCTCCACTGGTTGGGTATTTCCCTCTTACCCTCACTGCCGACAACACTGACCCTCCACTGGTTGGGTATTTCCCTCTTACCCTCACTGCCGACAACACTGACCCTCAGCTAACCTGCTCAGATCTACATATCTCCTCTTCAATTTCTTGAGTTTAGACAGTTGGAATTGTTTTAATTGAGGTTTTTAAGGTGATTAAAGGAGTTTATAGGATAAATACGGAGAAACTAGTTTTTTTATTCGTCCATGAGATGTGGATGTCGCATTTATTGCCCACCCCTAATTGCCCTTGTTCAGAGGGCATTTTAAGAGTCAACCACATTCCTGTGGGTCTGCTAAGGGTGGCAGATTTCCTTCCCTAAAGCACAATAGTGAACCAGATGGGTTTTTGTGACAATCGACAATAGTTTCATGGACATCGTCAGACTTTTAATTCCAGATTTTTATTGGATTCAAATTTCACCCAGTCGAACCCAGGATCTCTGCATTACTAGTCCAGTGATAATACCAGTACGCCACTGCTCCCCCCACCGTACACTCCAGACCTCACCAAATAAACATCACGCTTAGTCTGAAGGCCACTCTGTTGCAGTGTTCAAAACAAGCAGGCATAACCATAAATTTAAAGCTGGGTATTAAGGGGTGATGTCAGAAAACATTTCTTTACACTGAGGATAGCGGACACCTGGAACTCTTTCTCCCTCATAATGCTGTGGAGTCTGGGGCTCATTTGGAGCTTTCAAAATTGAGATCACTGGATCCTTGTTAGGTAAGGGACATCAAGGAATGTGGAAACAAAGCACGAAAATGGAATTAAGGTACAGATCATCCATAATTTAATGAACTGGAGAAACAGGTTTGAGTTTAAATGGCCTCTTTCTGTTCTTATGTTTCTGTAACCCAATTATGTCACACCCAGGCTTTGCTCTGCTATGTTTGGTTCCATGTGGGGGAGCTGTGAGAATGTGTGTTTGACTGAGAGTGAGAGTGAATCTCTGTGTGTGTGCGCGTGTGAGTCAGTGAGTGTGTGTGGATGTGACCTGTGGTGGAGATTTCTGATCAGTAGATGATGAGCGGTCTAGTGTATGCATGGTTAAGGCTCAGTGATATTTGATAACCAGTGCTTCCCAGTGATGAGCTGTGCTAACCTCTTGTTGTTGTGTCTGTAGCTAACACTAATAATACACCGTCAAACTGGTGGCCTGGGCATCAGTATCGCTGGAGGAAAAGGCTCCACCCCATACAAGGGGGAGGATGAGGTAAGTGGCCCTCGGACTCAGTGTGATGTTTAGTTGGTGAGGTCTGGTGTCGACAGCCCTGCCTATGTCAAGCCTCAGAGTGGGGGCGTCCAAAGGGGGAGCCATCATCAACTGGATTGTAAGCATGTTCTCCACATCACTATCGCCCTCCCCATTTCCACACCTTTATCTACTGCATTCCCCTCCCACCTTTCCCCGTCCCGTCCCCGCCCCCACCCTGCCCCCGCCCTCCCCCGGCCCCCCCGTCCTCCCCCCTGTCACTGCCCCCCGCACTCCCCTGGCCCCCGCCCCCGCCCTACCTATTTCTCCCGTCCTGGCCTGGCACTCCCCATTCCACTTGCCCTCGCACCCTCCATTCGCCCGGCCCTCTGCACTGCCCCCGCCATTACCCCTCCCCGTTGCCCCTCCCCGTTCTCCCTCCCCGATGCCCCTCCCCGTTTTCCCAGGACCTGGGGCTGCCTTCACCTTGTGCCCTAAGACAGTGTGTTGATATTGGGACTATGAGGGTAGTGAAGCTGCTGAGGAGTGACTGCTCTTTGTTCTTGTTTCAGGGAATCTTTATCTCTCGGGTTTCTGAAGAGGGTCCAGCAGCTCAGGCCGGAGTGCGAGTTGGTGATAAGCTGCTGGAGGTAAGTAAGATGCAACATAGAGACGGTAATTACTGCTTTTCATGTGGAAAAACCTCCTGTGCTTCAGCCTCCTGGACCCCCCCACCCCCCGACAGTCCCCCTGCCTCGTTTCTCTCTCCCCCCCCCCCCCCCCAAGGCCCTCCCAGCTCAGCCCCCTCACCCCTGAGGCTGCCCCGCCTCAGTCTGACTCCCTGAGATGACACCTTTTTCTCCAGGCCTTTGCACCCTCTCTCCTGCTCCGTATCTGAGCCCATCACTGGGTGAAGGGCCGTATGTGACCATATTAATGATGTCTCTGCCTTTCCTTTGTGTAGGTAAATGGTGTGTGTCTGCAAGATGCTGAGCACCACAGAGCAGTCGAGGCATTGCGCAGTTCAGGGGGTTCAGTAACTATGTCAATCCTGCGGGAGAGGATGGTAGAGCCGGAGAATGCCATCACCATGACCCCACTGCGCCCCGAAGACGACTATGCTCCAAGAGACCGACGCACTGGCCTGAGGTTCCTTGAGCAGCCCGACAATGGGGCCACACGGCTGCAGTTTTCCACCTCGTTGGCACGCAATGAGAAGGGGCTGGGATTCAGCATCGCTGGGGGGAAAGGATCAACACCATACAAAGCTGGAGACACGGTGGGTTCCAGTCCTGATTCGGGGTGAGGGCAGAGTGTTTGTGGGATTCATATCTTCTGTGGGTGTGCGTATGAATGTGGACTGCGCGGGAGCCGAGCGCAGGACGCGGACCGCGCGGGAGCCGGGCGCGGGGACGTGGACCGTGCGGGAGCCGGGCGCGGGGACGCGGGGTGGGGGTGGGGGATGCAGGGTGGGGGGTGCGGGAGCCGAGCGCTTGACGTAGTCTCTGTCCTGTTGCAGGCGATCTTCATCTCCCGTTTAGCAGAAGGAGGATCTGCTCACAGGGATGGGATCCTACGAGTGGGAGACCGGGTGATCTCGGTAAGTGCCCCTGTCGGGATGGTGTTCCCCATCAATTGGTAGGTTGTACCCTGTGGACCGGAGGGCATGGGTGATGAGCTGGAATGTTCTGCCTGCAGATTGTTTCCCTGGTTTAGTGAACACCCTCAGCACGCATTGTCCTTGGCCTGCACCAGCTCGGTCCATTCCAAGCTGGCTGATGTGGAGCCATCCACCCATCCATCCATCCACCCATCCATCCATCCATCCATCCATCCATCCATCCACCCATCCATCCATCCATCCATCCATCCACCCACCCACCCACCCACCCATCCATCCATCCATCCACCCACCCACCCATCCATCCATCCATCCACCCACCCACCCATCCATCCATCCATCCATCCACCCACCCACCCATCCATCCACCCACCCATCCATCCATCCATCCATCCACCCACCCACCCACCCATCTATCCATCCATCCATCCATCCACCCATCCATCCATCCACCCATCCATCCACCCATCCACCCATCCATCCATCCATCCATCCATCCACCCATCCACCCATCCATCCATCCACCCATCCATCCATCCATCCATCCATCCATCCATCCATCCATCCATCCATCCATCCATCCATCCATCCATCCATCCATCCACCCATCCATCCATCCATCCATCCACCTATCCATCCTTCCTACTGCTGGATCACTGGAGGAACAGTTCTGCCAATTCCCCCAACTCCTGTCTGTAAGTGAGGTTCACAGGGAATCAGCATTCTCACCTGTTCCGGGTATAGTTCCACCCCATCTCCAGTTCGGTCCTGGGCACTTCACCTAACAAGAAATATATTGGCCTTGGAGGGGGTGCAGTACAGAATCACCAGAATGATCCTGGGTTAAGAGGCTTAAATTATGAGGCCAAATTGAATAGACTAGTCTTGTATTCCTGAATTAGGAAATTAAGCAGTGATCTAGTTGAGGATCTAAAGATGATTAAAGGAGTTGATAGGTGGGTGAATGGAATTAAAATGCAGATCAGCCATGATCTACATGAATGGCCGAACAGGCTTAAGTGGCCGAATGGCCTGTGTTTCTTTGTATCTAATCCTGTGCTGTACCTGTCCAGGGAGTGTTTGATGGGGACAGTGTAGAGGAGTATTTACTCTGTATCTAACCCCATGCTGTACCTGTCCTGGGAGTGTTTGATGGGGACAGTGTAGAGGGAGCTTTACTCTGTATCTAACCCCGTGCTTTACCTGTCCTGGGAGTGTTTGATGGGGACAGTGTAGAGGGAGCTTTACTCTGTATCTAATCCCATGCTGTACCTGTCCTGGGAGTGTTTGATGGGGACAGTGTATATGGAGCTTTACTCTGTATCTAATCCCATGCTGTACCTGCCCTAGGAGTGTTTATTGGAATGGGATAGGGAGTGTGGGTAATCTAGGCCCAACCAGTGTAACTAAGATCAGCAGTGTAGAGGATACTGATTCTTTGGGTCCTCTTTGTTTCCTCTGGTGACTGACTGCACAGTCAGTCTTTCCAGTTCTTCCTCTTAACGTTTGCTGACTGTTTTGAGCTGTACAGTGATGAATCTTTTTCCTTCCTTGCCTCTGACTTGCATGTGACTAAACAGCTGAGCACTGTGTGGTGGTGGGTTTCTGACCTTAATCCTCTGACCTGGTTAACAGCATGGGTTACCAGGGCAATGGCCAATAGTAAGAGCTGTTACTGTGTGGTCAGTGGTGGCTTCTGTCTGCTCTGCGCCAGATCTTGTTGCACTCCTTTACTCCACAGTAAAAACCTCCTGATACTAACCCCTCTGACCTGCCCTTTGTTTATTGATTTTTCCCCCCACTTTGCCACTTGCTGTGGTTGTGCAGGCCTGCAGGACAGATACAATCTCATCTGGGATTAATTATGTTCAAAAGGGATGTTTCTTTCATAGGGTCTCCATCAGTTTGAAGTTCAACAGTCTGCTCCCTGTGTGTGGTGGTAGGGGAGTGCTTGCTGAGCTGCTATTTGGGGACACTCAGCTCCTGGAGGCCAAGTGTGAGTTGAGTGTGTGTGAAATGAGCATCCCTTTGCTATGAGAGTCTTTTCTTGAATGCCTGCTTGGGGAGGTACATTGTAATGTACAAAGAGAGGGTTTAATATCAGGTTTTGATGGAGTAAGTTGGGAAAAAGTGTTTCTCGTGCAGGAAGGTCAGTAACCAAATTTGCAAATGACACAAAGCTGGCTGGGAGGGTGAGCTGTGAGGAGGATGCAGAGATGCTTCAGTGTGATTTGGACAAGCTGAGTGAGTGGGCAAATGCACGATAGATGCAGTATAATGTGGATAAATGTGAGGTTATCCATTTTGGTAGCAAAAACAGGAAGGCAGATTATTATCTGTGCAGTTTTGGTCCCCTTATCTCAAAGGATATTATTGCCATAGAGGGAATGCAACGAAGGTTTACCAGACTTGTTCCCGGATGGTCGGACTGTTTTATGAAGAGAGATTGGGGAAACTGGGTCTGTATTCTCTAGAGTTTCGAATAATGAGAGAGAATCCCTTTGAAACCTACAAAATACTGAAAGGAATAGACAGGGTAGATGCAGGTAAGATGTTTCCCCTCGTGAGGAGTCTAGAACCAGGGGACACAATCTCAAAATAAGGGGGAAGTCACTTAGGACCGAGAGGAGGAGAAATGTCTTTACTCAGAGGGTTGTGAATCTTTGGGATTCTCTACCCCAGAGGCTGTGGAAGCTCAGTCACTGAGTATGTTTAAGGTAGAGATGGATAGATTCTGATTAACAATAATGTAAAGGGTTATGGGGATAATGTGGGTAAAAGGCATTGAAGTGTTCGATCAGCCATCATCGTATTGAATGGCAGAGCAGGCTCAATGGGCTGAGTGGCCTTCTCCTGTTCCTATGTCCTATTTTCCTATGATAGTTAAGCTGGACTAATAATCCAGAAGACCAGGCTAATGTTTTAGGGAGGGAAATCTGACATCCTTACCTCCAGATCCAGAACAATGTGGTTGACACTTAACTGTCCTTGGGAATGGTGTGGCAAGCCACTCAGTTCAAGTGCAGCCAGGGGTGGGCAACAAATGCTGGCCTTGATGGTGATGCCTACAGCCAGTGAAAGAGTACAAAAATACCGATTTATCTTAGAAGCAAAACACTGCATGCTGGAAATCTGAAATGAGAACAGAAAATGCTGGAAAAACTCAGCAGGTCTGGCAGCATCTGTGAAGGAAGAAGCAGAGTTAACATTTCCTGTCCACGTGACCCTTCTTCAGACCTAAGGGAAGTAAAAATGTGATGGATTTTATACTGTTGAAGAGGAGGTGCAGCAAGATAAAAGGTCAGGGATAGCTAAGAGCTCAGGTGAAATTTGACAAAGATGTTGTGGACACAGGACAAAGGGAGTGTTAATGGTAGTGTTAAAGACTAGAGAAGGTGCCCGCATGGGCCCCAGTTATGCCTGTCTCTTTATGGGGTATGTGGAACATTCCTTGTTCCAGTCCTACTCCGGCCCCCTCCCACAACTCTTTCTCCGGTACATTGATGAATACTTCGGTGCTGCTTCATGCTCTCGTCGGGACCTGGAAAAATTTATTAATTTTTGCTTCCAATCTCCACCCCTCCATCATTTTCATATGGTCCATTTCTGACACTTCCCTTCCTTGACCTTTCTGTGTCAATTTCTGGTGATAGACTGTCCACCAATATCCATTACAAGCCTACCGACTCCCACAGCCACCTCGACTACAGCTCCTCACACCCCGCTTCCTGTAAGGACTCCATCCCATTCTCTCAGTTCCTTCGCCTCCGTCGCATCTGTTCTGATGATGCCACTTTCAAAAACAGTTCCTCTGACATGTCCTCCTTCTTCCTTAACCGAGGTTTTCCACCCACGGTATTTGACAGGGCCCTCAACCGTGTCCGGCCCATCTCCTGCGCATCCGCCCTCACACCTTCCTCTCCCTCCCAGAAACATGATAGGGTCCCCCTTGTCCTTACTTATCACCCCACCAGCCTCCGCATTCAAAGGATCATCCTCTGCCATTTCCGCCAACTCCAGCATGATGCCACCACCAAACACATCTTCCCTTCACCCCCCCCGACAGCATTCCGCAGGGATTGTTCCCTCCATGACACCCTGGTGCACTCCTCCATCACCCCCTACACCTCAACCCCCTCCCAAGGCACCTTCCCATGCAACCGCAGAAAGTGCAACACCTGCCACTTTACTTCCCCTCTCCTCACCGTCCAAGGGCCCAAACACTCCTTTCAAGTGAAGCAGCATTTTACTTGCACTTCCTTCAATTTAGTCTACTGCATTCGTTGCTCCCAATGCGGTTTCCTCTACATTGGAGAGACCAAACGCAGACTGGGTGACCGCTTTGCAGAACACCTTCTGTCCGCAAGCATGACCCGGACCTCCCTGTCACTTGCCATTTCAACACTCCACCCTGCTCTAATGCCCACATGTCTGTCCTTGGCTTGCTGCATTGTTCCAGTGAAGCTCAACGCAAACTGGAGGAACAGCACCTCATCTTCCATCTAGGCACTTTACAGCCTTCCGGACTGAATATTGAGTTCAACAATTTTAGATCATGAACTCTCTCCTCCATCTCCACCCCCTTTCCGATCCCCTTTTTTTCCAATATTTTATATAGATTTTTCTTTTCCCACCTACTTCCATTATTTTTAAATGTATTTCCATCCATTGTTTTATCTCTACCTTTTAGCCTATTTCAATCCCTTCCCCCCACCCCACCCCCACTAGGGCTATCTGTACCTTGCTCGTCCTGTTTTCTACCCTTAATTAGCACATTCCTTTAGATAATATCACCACCTTCAACACCTCTTTGTCCTTTTGTCTGTGACATCTTTTGGTTATCTCCACCTATCACTTGCCCTCTATCCAGCTCTACCTGTCCCACCCCCCCTTAAACCAGCTTATATTTCACCTCTCTTCTATTTTTACTTAGTTCTGTTGAAGAGTCATGCGGACTTGAAACGTTAACTGTGTTCCTCTCCGCAGATGCTGCCAGACCTGCTGAGTTTTTCCAGGTATTTTTGTTTTTGTTTTGGATTTCCAGCATCCGCAGTTTTTTGCTTTTATCTAAAGAAGGTGCTGATAGGTAAGAGCAGAATAGCAGAAGGGTCAGTGCTCTGTGAGAGCACAACATGGAACAGGTGACAGATGGCCCTGTTGTGGGGGAGGGGGTGTTGAGGAAAAAGGATAAAAATTTTTTTTAGAAATAAATAAATAAATGGACTAAAAAAGTGGTAAAGATGGTCAGAGAGTTCATGGTCTGAAGTTGTTGAACTGAATGTTAAGTCCGGAAGGCTGTAAAGTACCTGATCGGAAGATGAGGTGCTGTTCCTCCAGTTTGCGTTGAGCTTCACTGGAGCATTGCAGCAGGCCAAGGACGGACATGTGGGCAGGAGTTTTAAATGATTTGGCCAAAGAACCAGGGCAGAGATTGGGTAACAGAAATTTGCACAGTTAATTATTATGATTTGGAAATCTGAAAGGGCAGTGGAAGCAGATTCAATCGTAACTTTCAAAAGGGAATTGGGTTTATACTTGGAAAGGGAAAATGTACAGACTTATTCAGGAAAGAGCAGGGAAGTCAGATTAATTGGATTGCTATTTCAAAGAGCTGGCATAGGCATGATGGGATGAATAGCCTCCTATGCTGCTTATATTAATTCATGGGATATGGGCTTCGCTGGCTGGGCCAGCATTTATTGACCGTTTCTAATTTCCCTTTGAGAAGGTGGTGGTGAGCTGCCTTCTTGAACCGCTGCAGTCCATGTGGTGTAGGTACATCCACAGTGCTGTTAGGGAGGGAGTACCAGGATTTTGACCTGGTGACAGTGAAGGAACGGCGATATATTTCCAAGTCAGGATGGTGAGTGACTTGGAGGGGAACTTCCAGGTGGTGGTGTTCCCATGTATCTGCTGCTCTTGTGCTTCTAGATAGTAGCAGTCGTGGGTTTGGAAGGTACTAGCTAAGGAGGTGAGTTTCTGCAGTGTATCTTGTAGATGGTACACACTGCTGCCACTGTTCATTGGTGGTGGAGGGAGTGAATGTGTGTGGATGTGGTGCCAGTGAAGTGGGCTGCTTTGTCCTGGACGGTGTCAAGCTTCTTGAGTGTTGTTGGGGCTGAACTCATCCAGGCAAGTGGGGAGTATTCCATCACACTCCTGACTTGTGCCTTGTAGATGGTGGACAGGCTTTGGCGGGGGGTGAGGTGATGAGTTACCCACTGCAGGATTCCTAGCCTCTGACCTGCTCTTGTAGCCACAGTATTTATATGGCTAGTCCAGTTCAGTTTCTGGTCAATGGTAATCCCCAGGATGTTGATATTGGGGGATTCAATGATTGTAATGCCATTGAACATCAAGGGGTGATGGTTAGATTCTCTCTTAGTCATAGTCATAGAATTATAGAGCACAAAAACAGGCCCTTTGGTCCATCATGTCTGTGTCAGCCATCAAGCACCTGTCTATTCTAATCCCATTTTCCAGCACTTGGCCCGTAGCCCTGTATGCTGCGGCGTTTCAAGTGCTCATCCAAATACTTATTAAATGTTGTGAGGGTTCCTGCCTCTACCATCCCCTCAGGCAGTGTGTCCTAGATTCCAACCACGCTCTGGGTGAAAAAAATTTTCATTAAATTCCCTCTCAACCTCCTGCCCCTTACCTTAAATCTATCCTATCTGTACCCCTCGTAATTTTATATACCTCTCTCAGGTTCCCCCTCAGCCTTCTCTGCTCTAAGGAAAACAACTCCAGCCTATCCAGTCTCTCTTCATAGCTGAAATACTCCAGCCCAGGCAACATCCTGGTGTATCTCCTCTGCACCCTCTCCAGTGCAATCACATCCTTCCTATAGTGTGGCGACCAGAACTGCACACAGTACTCCAGCTGCGGCCTAACTAGTGTTTTATACAGCTCCAACATAACCTCCCTGCTCTTGTATTCTATACCTCGGCTAATAAAGGCAAGTATCCCATATGCTTTCTTAACCACCTTATCTACCTGTGCTGCTGCCTTCAGGGATCTGTGGACATGTAAACCAAAGTCCCTCTGATCCCCTGTATTTCCTAGAGTCCTACCATTCATTGTGTATTCCCTTGCTGTGTTAGTCCTCCCAAAATATATCACCTTACATTTCTCAGGATTAAATTCCATTTGCCACTGCTCTGCCCATCTTATTAGCCCATCTATATTGTCCTGTAATCTAAGGCTTTCCTCCTCACTATTTACAACACCACCAATTTTTGTGTCATCTGCGAACTTACTGATCATGCCTCCTATATTCACGTTAAAATAATTAATGTACACTACAAACAGCAAGGGTCCCAGCACCGATCCCTGCGGTACACCACTCGTCACAGGCTTCCAATCACAAAAACAACCTTCGACCATTACCCGCCGCCTCCTGCCACTAAGCCAATTTTGGATCCAATTTTCCAAATTGCCCTGGATCCCATGAGCTCTTACCTTGTTGACCATTCTCCCGTGCGGGACCTTGTTAAAAGCCTTACTGAAGTCCATGTAGACTACATCAACCACACTACCCTCATCTACACAACTAGTCACCTCCTCTCAAAATTCAATCAAATTTGTTAGACATGATGACCTCCTGACAAAGCCATGCTGGCTACCCGATTAATCCCTGCCTCTCCAAGTGGAGATTAATCCTGCGCCCTGGAATTTTTTCCAATAGTTTCCCGACCACCCATGCTAGACTCACTGGTCTGTAATTACCTGGTTTATCCCTACTACCCTTCTTGAATAACGGTACCACACTCACTGTCCTCCAGTCCTCTGGCACCTCTCCTGTGGTCAGAGAGAATTTGAAAATTAGTCTCAGAGCCCTTGCAATCTCCTCCCTGGCCTCACACAGCAGCCTGGGATACATCTCATCTGGGCCTGTGGATTTATCCACTTTTAAGCCCACTAACACATCCTCCCTTTCAATGCTAATTTATTTAAGTTGTTCTCGTTGGAGATGGTCATTGCCTGGCACATGTGTGGCTCGAATGTTACTTACCACTTGTCAGCCCAAGCCTGGATATTGCCCAGGCCTTGCTGCATTTGAACATGGACTGCTGTTTTATTCCATGCCCCCTTATATATAAAAAACAGTGTTGTGAGACGGGGATTCGATAGGTGGGGAATCCGGAACGAGGTAGCATAGCCTGAAAATTAAAATGAAGCTGTTCAGGGGTGAAATCAGGGAGCACATTTTCACACAAAAGTTGCTGGAAACCTGGAACTCACTCCCCCAAAAGGCTGTGGATTCTGTGGGACTGATAAAGGGTATCAGTGAATATGGAACAAGATGAGTAAATGAAATTGTGGTGGTGATCAGCCATCATCTAATCGAATGCTAGAACAGGCTTGAGGAGCTCAATGGCCCCTTCCTCTCCATATATTCCTCTATCCCCTGTGTGTGGCATGTGCGTTACACACCTTTGTCACTGAGAACATCTGCCTGACCACCAAGCCAACTACAGGAGCCCTTTCAAACTGATGGAACCTGAGTAAAAGGACCAGTGGCCCCAACTGTCCAGCATCCTGCAACCTGCACATCTGCCAGCGCAGCTGTGTGAGAGGGAGGGGCCGTGTGTGTCAGTGTGCGGCTGGGCTTGCGCGCGTGCGGCTGGGCTTGCGCGCGTGCGGCTGGGCCTGCACGCGTGCGGCTGGGCCTGCGTGCGTGCGGCTGGGCCAGCGCGCGTGCGGTTGGGCCTGCGCGCGTGCGTGCGGAAGACTGCAAGCATGTGTGGCTGGGCGCGTGTGTGTGTGTGCATGACTTCATGTGTGCGTTGCTGGGCATGCGTGAGTATGACTTGGTGTGTGGCTAGGTGTGCATGTGGCTGTGCGCATGTGTGAGACTGTATGTGACTGGGTGTGCGTGGCTGGACGCACGTGTGAGAGATTGGGCATGTTTCTGATAGAGCGAGTGCATCTGTGCGAGTGCGTGTCTGAGTGGCAATAGTTTTGAGTGTGTGAATGTGTATGTGAGTGTGTATTTGAGTGAGAGTTTGTGTGGAACTATGCCTGTGTGTGTATCATGCACTGTTTGGTGATGGGACAAGAACAGTACAGGGACCTGCACTTTCTCCAAGGGCTTGTTCATAATTTTCAGAATCCAACGTTTCCTGTGCTTCCAAAACTCCTTGTTTAGTCCCCTTCCCCAACAACTTTAAAGAAGGATTTAGAATTGACACAGTCCATGTCTCCAAGCTTCACAGTGTTTCACAGCCAGTGAGAATGCAGCTACTGGTTTATACAGGCTGGCATGGGAACGCACAGGCACCAGTCAGATTGAGGAAGTGTTCTTTTCCTTTGCTGTTGGTTGGGGAAGGGATGTTGACTTTGGGTCAACAGGCAAACTACCCTTCTTCATCTAAGAGTTGTGAACACTTTCTCATCCCCATCTCCCTCAGTAACCTGGCTCTCAGTATTGCCTCTCTTAGATTACAGCGTCCCTCAGTACCAACCCTCTGCCAGTGTGGCATTCCCTCAGTACTGATCCTCTGACAGTGCAGCGCTCCCTCGGCACTGACCCTCCGACAGTGCAGCACTCCCTCCGTACTGACCCTCTGACAGTGCGACGCTCCCTCAGTACTGACCCCCTGACAGTGCGACGCTCCCTCAGTGCTGACCCTCTGACAGTGCGATGCTCCCTCAGTGCTGACCCTCTGACAGTGCGACGCTCCCTCAGTACTGACCCTCCGGCAGTGCGGCGCTCCCTCAGTACTGACCCTCCGGCAGTGCGGCGCTCCCTCAGTACTGATCCTCCGGCAGTGCGGCGCTCCCTCAGTACTGACCCTCCGACAGTGCAGCATTCCCTCAGTACTGACCCTCTGACAGTGCGGCACTCCCTCAGTACTGACCCTCTGACAGTGCAGCACTCCCTCAGTACTGACCCTCCGACAGTGCGGCACTCCCTCAGTACTGACCCTCTGACAGTGCGGCACTCCCTCAGTACTGACCCTCCGACAGTGCAGCACTCCCTCAGTACTGACCCTCTGACAGTGCGGCACTCCCTCAGTACTGACCCTCTGACAGTGCGGCACTCCCTCAGTACTGACCCTCTGACAGTGCAGCACTCCCTCAGTACTGACCCTCTGACAGTGCAGCACTCCCTCAGTACTGACCCTCTGACAGTGCGGTGCTCTGTCTGTGCTGCTTTGGGACTGTCAGCTTGGAAGGCTCAGGACCTTCTGACTCTGAGGGGGTGGTAACAATAAAAATGCTTGTTCTTTAGGGGAGCTGTCAGGTCAGTCCATGCCAATCTGACCTTTGACCTCTGTTACCCATTTGTGTGCCTGAAGTACTGGAAGCTTGTGAATGAGCTGCTGGAGCAGTGTTGTGGGCAGGTTGTGGGGCTGCTGCCCACTATTCAATGTGAACTGACTGCAGGTTTGCGCATGTTTCCAGATCAATGGTGTAGAGATGGCAGAGGCCAGGCA
The DNA here is from genome assembly GCF_964194155.1 of Cetorhinus maximus. Taxonomy (NCBI): domain Eukaryota; kingdom Metazoa; phylum Chordata; class Chondrichthyes; order Lamniformes; family Cetorhinidae; genus Cetorhinus; species Cetorhinus maximus. The sequence continues at coordinate 1,245,274 of NC_135881.1, forward strand.
TGATCAGGCAGTAGCGCTTCTTACTGGCACAGCACCCACCATCACCATGGTAGTAGAACGCGAGATGTCAGAATTAGACAAGTCTGCAGATGGTGTGATCACAGGAGATGGCTCCCCAACTCTACACCGAGCAAGGTCGTACTCCCCACCCCCACCGGGCCAGGCACACACTGAGGATTACCAGGACACCATGATTGAGGAGACTATGGCTCAACCCAACCACCCATCTGTCAACTTCAGCACCGAAGACGAATACCCAGTGGAGGTAAGAGAGTAAGCAGGGGATGGGGTGAGGGAGTGAGGAGTGGAGCAAGAGGATCAGTTAAGGGGCTTATTGCCTCTTGTGGGTGAACTGTGGGTGAAGGCTTATTACCCACTGTGAGTGAACATTGGGTGAAGACTTTATTACCCCCTGTGGATGAGGGCTTATTACCCCCTTGGGTGAACAGTGGGTGAGAGTTTTATTACCCCCTGTGAATGAACAGTGGGTGAGGGTTTTATTACTCCATGTGGGTGAACAGTGGGTGAGGGTTTTATTACCCCCTGTGGGTGAACAGTGGGTGAGGGTTTTATTACCCCTAGTGGGTGAGGATTTTATTACCCCCTGTGGGTGAACAGTGGGTGAGGGATTTATTACCCCTGTGGGTTAACAGTGGGTGAGGGTTTTATTACCCCTAGTGGGTGAGGATTTTATTACCCCCTGTGGGTGAACAGTGGGTGAGGGATTTATTACCCCCTGTGGGTGAACAGTGGGTGAGGGTTTTATTACCCCCTGTGGGTGAACAGTGGGTGAGGGTTTTATTACCCCTAGTGGGTGAGGATTTTATTACCCCCTGTGGGTGAACAGTGGGTGAGGGTTTTATTACCCCTAGTGGGTGAGGATTTTATTACCCCCTGTGGGTGAACAGTGGGTGAGGGTTTTATTACCCCATGTGGGTGAGTAGTGGGTGAGGGTTTTATTACCCCATGTGGGCGAACAATGGGTGAGGGTTTTATTACCCCATGTGGGTGAGTAGTGGGTGAGGGTTTTATTACTCCATGTGGGTGAACAATGGGTGAGGGTTTTATTACTCCATGTGGGCGAACAATGGGTGAGGGTTTTATTACCCCCTGTGAGTGAACAATGGGTGAGGTTTTATTACCCCCTGTGAGTGAACAGTGGGTGAGAGTTTTATTACCCCCTGTGAGTGTACAGTGGGTGAGAGTTTTATTACCCCCTGTGAGTGAATAATGGGTAAGGGTTTTATTACCCCCTGTGAGTGAACAGTGGGTGAGAGTTTTATTACCCCCTGTGAGTGAACAATGGGTAAGGGTTTTATTACCCCCTGTGAGTGTACAGTGGGTAAGGGTTTTATTACCCCCTGTGATTGAACAATGGGTAAGGGTTTTATTACCCCCTGTGGGTGAACAATGGGTAAGGGTTTTATTACCCCCTGTGAGTGAACAGTGGGTGAGGGTTTTATTACCCCCTGTGAGTGAACAATGGGTAAGGGCTTTATTACCCCATGTGAGTGAACAATGGGTAAGGGTTTTATTACCCCCTGTGAGTGAACAGTGGGCGAGGGTTTTATTACCCCCTGTGAGTGAACAGTGGGTGAGGGTTTTATTACCCCCTGTGGGTGACGGTTTTATTACTCCATGTGGGTGAGCAGTGGGTGAGGGCTTTATTACCCTCTGTGGGTGAACATTGGGTGAGGGTTTTATTACCCTCTGTGGATAAACAGTGTTTGGATGAGGGGTCATTACCCAGTGAGAATGTTGTTGACAAGTCTGTGACCTGAAGCTTCAGTAAATTGTTCTGACCTGTTTCTGACTCTAGGAGATCATGCTGCTGAAGACAGGAGGACCCCTGGGGCTCAGCATCGTTGGAGGAAGTGACCATGCCAGCCATCCCTTTGGGATCCACGAGCCGGGGGTCTTCATCTCCAAGGTACAGAGAGATCATAATACTCCAACTGTTCCTGGGTATTGCAGGTGAATGTGCAACAGGATTAGTCTGGGATTGATACAGGGCTATGGGACAAGAGGAGGGCAGTGGGATTAATTTGGAATTGATACTGGGCTATGAGGAGAGAGTGGGGCAATAGAATTAGTTTGGGGATTGATACGGTTATAGGGAGATAGTAGGGCAGTGGGATTAGTTGGGATTGTTACAGGGCGATGGGGAGTGAATTTTAAAAAAAATTCATCCACAGGATGTAGGCTTCGCTGTCTGGGCCAGCATTTATTGCCTATCGCTAGTTGCCCTTGAGAAGGTGGTGGTGAGCTGCCTTTTTAAACTGCTGCAATCCATGTGGTGTAGGTACACCCACAGTGTTGTTAGGGAGGGAGTTCCAGGATTTTGACCTAGCGACAGTGAAGGAACGGCAATATATTTCCAAGTCAGGATGGTGAGTGACTTGGAGGGGAACTTCCAGGTGGTGGTGATCCCATCTATCTGCTGCCCTTGTCCTTCTAGATGGCATTGGTTGTGGGTTTGGAAGGTGGTGTCGAAGGAGGCTTGGTGAATTCCTGCAGTGCATCTTATAGATGGTACACACACTGCTGCTACTGTGCGTCGGTGGTGGAGGGAGTGAATGTTTGTGGATGTGGTGCCAATCAAGCGGGCTGCTTTGTCCTGGATGGTGTTGAGCTTCTTGAGTGTTGTGGGAGCTGCACTCATCCAGACAAGTGGAGAGTATTCCATCATACTCCTGAGCTGAGTGGCCCTGGCGGAACCCAAACTGGGCGTCAGTGAGCAGGTTATTGCTAAGCAAGTGCTGCTTGATAGCACTGTTGATGACCCCTTCCATTACTTTACTGATGATGGAGAGTAGACTGATGGGGCAGTAATTGGCTGGGTTGGATTTGTCCTTTTTGTGTACAGGACATACCTGGGCAATTTTCCACATAGCTGGGTAGATGCCAGTGTTGTAGCTGTACTGGAACAGTTTGGCTAGGGGCCTAGCAAATTCTAGAGCACAAGTCTTCAGTACTATTGCCGGAACATTATCAGGGCCCATTGCCTTTGCAGTATCCAGCGCTTTCAGCCATTTCTTGATATCACATGGAGTGAATCAAACTGGCTGAAGACTGGCATCTGTGATGCTGGGGACCTTTGGAGGATCATCCACTCGGCATTTCTGGCTGAAAATTGTGGCAAATGCTTCAGCCTTATCTTTTGCACTGATGAGCTGGGCTCCTCCATCATTGAGGATGGGGTTATTTGTGGAGCCTCCTCCTCCAGTGAGTTGTTTAATTGTCCACCACCATTCATGACTGGATGTGGCAGGACTGCAGAGCTTAGATCTGATCCGTTAGTTGTGGGATCGCTTAGCTCGCTCTATCACTTGCTGCTTATGCTGTTTGGCACGCAAGTAGCCCTGTGTTATAGCTTCACTAGTTTGACACCTCATTTTTAGGTATGCCTGGTGCTGCTCCTGGCATGCCCTCCTGTACTCTGCATTGAACCAGGGTTGATCCCCTGGCTTGATGGTAATGGTAGAGTGGGGGATATGCCAGGCCATGGGGTTACAGATTGTGTTTGAGTACAATTCTGCTGTTTATGGTTCACAGTGCCTCATGGATGCCCAGTCTTGAGTTGCTAGATCTGTTCGAAATCTATCCTATTCAGCACGGTGTTAGTGCCACACAACACGAGCAGTTGGGTTAGTTTGGGATTATTACAGGGCTATGAGAGGAGAGTGGGGCAGTGGGATTAGTTTGGGGATGATACAGGGCTATGGGGAGAGTGGGGTAGTGGGATTAGTTTGGGATTGATACAGGTCTATGGGGAGAGTGGGGCAGTGGGATTAGTTTGGGGATGATACAGGGCTATGGGGAGAGAGCGGGGCAGTGGGATTAGTTTGGGATTGATGCAGGGCTCTGGGGCGAGAGTGGGGCAGTGGGATTAGTTTGGGGTTTGTTACAGGTCTCTGGGGAGAGAGTGGCGAAGTGGGATTAGTTTGGGGTTTGTTACAGGGCTATAGGGAAGGGGCGGGGCAGTGGGGTTAGTTTTGGATTGATGCAGGGCAGTGGGATTAGTTTGGGGATTGATACAGGGCTATGGGGAGAGTGGGGCAGTGGGATTAGTTTGGGGTTTGTTACAGGGCTATAGGGAAGAAGCGGGGCAGTGGGGTTAGTTTAGGATTGATGCAGGGCAGTGGGATTAGTTTGGGGATTGATACAGGGCTATGGGGAGAGTGGAGCAGTGGGATTAGTTTAGGATTGATGCACGGCAGGGGATTATTTTGGGATTGATGCAGGGCCCTGGGGCAAGAGAAGGGCAGTGGGATTAGTTTGGGATTGATACAGGGCTATCGTGTGTTGGACTGAGTGAGGTGAAATGCCTAATGGTAGTGATGGAGATATGTAAAGGTGTTTGACCTGCAGCCCTGGCATTCTGAGATTCACAGGAATGATTCCAGGGATAAAGAACTGTAGATATGAGGATAGATTGGAGAGGTCGGGACTGTTTTCCTTGGAGAAAAGAAGGCTGAGAAGAGACTTGATAGAGGTATTCAAGATCCTGAGGGGTGTGGACAGGGTAAATAGTGAGAAACTGTTCCCACTCAAGAGAACATCAAGAACTAGAGGGCACTGATTCAGGAGAATTGGCAAAAGGAGTAAATGTGATGTGAGGAAAACAATTTTAACCTAGAAGATGGCTAGCGTCTAGAACAATTTTCCTGAAAGGGTGGTTGGAGACAGGTTCGATTGAGGTATTCAAAGGGGAATTGGATGCTATCTGAAAAGAGAGAATGTGTAGGGTTACGGGGATATGGCAGGGGAGTGGGATTAGGTGGAATGCTCTTTTGGAAAGCCAGTACAGACTGAACAGGCTGAATGACTGCCTCCTGCACTGTAAAGGTACTGTAAAGGTACTGTGACCTATGATGACTCTTGCCTCCTGTTGTTATTTTAGGTTATTCGGGATGGACTGGCAGCTCGCACTGGGCTGCGGGTTGGAGACCGTATTTTGGAAGTCAATGGCATTGATCTTCGCCATGCGACACATCAAGAGGCGGTGATGGCCCTGCTGTCCAACCAGCAGGAGATCCGGTTACTGGTGCGCAGGGATCCCCCTCCCCCAGGAATGCAGGTGGGTAATGAGAGAAGCTCCACTCTGATGGAGACAGGGCATTCAATAGTGGGACTGAGCTCCCAGCCGATTCTCAATATCGCCTCTCCTCAGCTGCCTTGTGCTGTCTGAAATCAGCTATTTTTCCGTATTGATTTTCTTTCTTATTTGTTCATGGGATGTGGGCTTCGCTGGCTGGGCCAGCATTTATTGTCCATCCCTAGTTGCCCTTGAGAAGGTGGTGGTGAGTTGCTTCTTGAACCTCTGCAGTCCATGTGTTGTCAGTACACCTACAGTGCTGTTAGGGAGGATTTTGACCCAGCGATAGTGAAGGAATGACAATATCGTTTCAAGTCAGGATGGTGAGTGGCTAGGAGGGGAAATACAGGTGGTGGTGTTCCCAGGCCCCTGATGTGTCAGAGGATCCTTGGTAAGTTGGTGCAGTGCATCCTGTAGGTGTCAACTATCAATAAGTAACACGTGCACCTCCTAGGCAGAATGTTGTGGACTCAAATTATACTCTGACTAGAGCAGAAAAATTGAGGCTGACAATCTAGTGATGGAATGCTACCTTGTCAGGGGTGCCATCTTCCAGAGGAGATGTTAAACCAAGGTCCCATCTACCTTCCGATGTGGACATAAAATACTCCGCAGCTACTGTTTTGAGGAAGAGCAAGGGAGGCATCTCTGTAGTCCTTGGCAATACTTACCTCGCAAACAACATCACAAAAGCAGATTATCATGCATAACAACAACACTGGAAGCTTGACACCATCCAGGACAAAAGCCGCCCGCCTGATTGGCACCACATCCACCACCTTAAACATTCACTCCCTCCAACACCGACGCACAGTAGCAGCAGTGTGTGTACCATCTACAAGATGCACTGCAGAAACTTACCAAAGCTCCTTTAACAGCACCTTCCAAACCCACACCCACTACCATCTAGAAGGACAAGAGCAGCAGATAGATGGGAACACCACCACCTGGAAGCTCCCCTCCAAGTCACTCACCATCCTGACTTGGAAATATATCGCCGTTTCTTCACTGTCGCTGGGGTGGGCTGGGCTGGGGTGTGCAGGGAGTGGAAGACAGGGCCAGGCTGGGGGTGCGTGGGAGGGCGGGGGACAGGACTGGGCTGGGGGACTGCGGGGAGGGGGGGAACAGGGCTGGGGGACTGCGGGGAGGGGGGGACAGGGCTGGGGGAGTGCGGGGAGGGGTGTGCGGGGAGGGGGGGGGGGGGGCGGGAACAAGGCTGGGGGAGTGCGGGGAGTAGCGGACAAGGCTGGGGGAGTGCGGGGATGGGGGGGACAGGGCTGGGGGAGTGCGGGGAGGGGGGGGGACAGGGCCGGGCTGGGGGAGTGGGGGGACAGGGCTGGGGGAGTGCGGGGAGTGGGGGACAGGGCTGGGCTGGGGGAGTGCGGGGAGTGGGGAACAGGGCTGGGCTGGGGGAGTGCGGGGAGTGGGGAACAGGGCTGGGGGAGTGCGGGGAGGGGGGGGACAGGGCTGGGGGAGTGCGGGGAGTAGCGGACAAGGCTGGGGGAGTGCGGGGATGGGGGGGACAGGGCTGGGCTGGGGGAGTGCGGGGAGTGGGGAACAGGGCTGGGGGAGTGCGGGGAGTGGGGAACAGGGCTGGGGGAGTGCGGGGAGTGGGGGACAGGGCTGGGGGAGTGCGGGGAGGGGGGGGACAGGGCTGGGGGAGTGCGGGGAATGGAGGACAGGGCTGGGGGAGTGCGGGGAGTGGGGGACAGGGCTGGGGGAGTGCGGGGAGTGGGGGACAGGGCTGGGGGAGTGCGGGGAGTGGGGGACAGGGCTGGGGGAGTGCGGGGAGTGGGGGACAGGGCTGGGGGAGTGCGGGGAGTGGGGGACAGGGCTGGGGGAGTGCGGGGAGGGGGGGGACAGGGCTGGGGGAGTGCGGGGAATGGAGGACAGGGCTGGGGGAGTGCGGGGAGTGGGGGACAGGGCTGGGGGAGTGCGGGGAGTGGGGGACAGGGCTGGGGGAGTGCGGGGAGGGGGGGGACAGGGCTGGGGGAGTGCGGGGAATGGGGGACAGGGCTGGGGGAGTGCGGGGAGTGGGGGACAGGGCTGGGGGAGTGCGGGGAGTGGGGGACAGGGCTGGGGGAGTGCGGGGAGGGGGGGGACAGGGCTGGGGGAGTGCGGGGAATGGAGGACAGGGCTGGGGGAGTGCGGGGAGTGGGGGACAGGGCTGGGGGAGTGCGGGGAGTGGGGGACAGGGCTGGGGGAGTGCGGGGAGGGGGGGGACAGGGCTGGGGAGTGCGGGGAATGGGGGACAGGGCTGGGGGAGTGCAAGGCGGGGGGGACAGGGCTGGGGGAGTGCGGGGATGGGGGGGACAGGGCTGGGCTGGGGGAGTGCGAGGCGGGGGGGACAGGGCTGGGGGAGTGTGGGGAGTGGGGGACAGGGCTGGGGGTGTGTGGGGAGTGGGGAACAGGGCTGGGGGAGTGTGGGGAGGGGGTGGGGGGGGACAGGGCCGGGCTGGGGGAGTGCGGGGAGTGGGGGACAGGGCTGGGGGAGTGCGGGGAGGAGGTGTGTGGGGAGGGGGTGTGTTAAGGGTCTATTTTATTTGAACAGTGAAAAGCTCCTGATTAAATGCCTGTGCATGTTGTTGTTGTTGTCCCACAGGAGATCCGGATTGAGAAGCTGCCGGGAGAGAAGTTGGGGATCAGTATCCGTGGGGGAGCCAAAGGCCACCCTGGAAATCCACTCGATACGACAGATGAAGGGATCTTTATTTCAAAGGTACTGAATCATCAGGCAAACTGGCCCCAGACAGGGCTACAGCACCATGGGTTTGACTGTGACACTGACTGAACAGGCAACTCCGTGTGTTCTCCCCGTCACTGACTGAACAGGCACCTCCGTGTCTTCCCCCTGTCACTGACTGAACAGGCAACTCCGTGTCTTCCCCCGTCACTGACTGAACAGGCAACTCCGTGTCTTCCCCCTGTCACTGACTGAACAGGCACCTCCGTGTCTTCCGCCTGTCACTGACTGAACAGGCAACTCCGTGTCTTCCCCCTGTCACTGACTGAACAGGCAACTCCGTGTGTTCCCCCGTCACTGACTGAACAGGCACCTCCGTGTCTTCCCCCTGTCACTGACTGAACAGGCAACTCCGTGTCTTCCCCCTGTCACTGACTGAACAGGCATCTCCGTGTCTTCCCCCTGTCACTGACTGAACAGGCAACTCCGTGTGATCTCCCTGTCACTGACTGAACAGGCACCTCCGTGTCTTCCCCCTGTCACTGACTGAACAGGCACCTCCGTGTCTTCCCCCTGTCACTGACTGAACAGGCAACTCCGTGTCTTCCCCCTGTCACTGACTGAACAGGCAACTCCGTGTGATCTCCCTGTCACTGACTGAACAGGCACCTCCGTGTCTTCCCCCTGTCACTGACTGAACAGGCACCTCCGTGTCTTCCCCCTGTCACTGACTGAACAGGCAACTCCGTGTCTTCCCCCTGTCACTGACTGAACAGGCAACTCCGTGTCTTCCCCCTGTCACTGACTGAACAGGCACCTCCGTGTCTTCCCCCTGTCACTGACTGAACAGGCACCTCCGTGTCTTCCCCCTGTCACTGACTGAACAGGCACCTCCGTGTCTTCCCCCTGTCACTGACTGAACAGGCAACTCCGTGTGTTCTCCCTGTCACTGACTGAACAGGCACCTCCGTGTCTTCCCCCTGTCACTGACTGAACAGGCAACTCCGTGTCTTCCCCCTGTCACTGACTGAACAGGTACCTCCGTGTCTTCCCCCTGTCACTGACTGAACAGGCAACTCCGTGTCTTCCCCCGTCACTGACTGAACAGGCACCTCCGTGTCTTCCCCCTGTCACTGACTGAACAGGCAACTCCGTGTGTTCTCCCTGTCACTGACTGAACAGGTACCTCCGTGTCTTCCCCCTGTCACTGACTGAACAGGCAACTCCGTGTGTTCTCCCCGTCACTGACTGAACAGGCAACTCCGTGTCTTCCCCCTGTCACTGACTGAACAGGCAACTCCGTGTCTTCCCCCTGTCACTGACTGAACAGGCACCTCCGTGTCTTCCGCCTGTCACTGACTGAACAGGCAACTCCGTGTCTTCCCCCTGTCACTGACTGAACAGGCACCTCCGTGTCTTCCCCCTGTCACTGACTGAACAGGCACCTCCGTGTCTTCCCCCTGTCACTGACTGAACAGGCACCTCCGTGTCTTCCGCCTGTCACTGACTGAACAGGCAACTCCGTGTCTTCCCCCTGTCACTGACTGAACAGGCACCTCCGTGTCTTCCGCCTGTCACTGACTGAACAGGCACCTCCGTGTCTTCCCCCTGTCACTGACTGAACAGGCACCTCCGTGTCTTCCGCCTGTCACTGACTGAACAGGCACCTCCGTGTCTTCCCCCTGTCACTGACTGAACAGGCACCTCCGTGTCTTCCCCCTGTCACTGACTGAACAGGCACCTCCGTGTCTTCCGCCTGTCACTGACTGAACAGGCAACTCCGTGTCTTCCCCCTGTCACTGACTGAACAGGCACCTCCGTGTCTTCCCCCTGTCACTGACTGAACAGGCACCTCCGTGTCTTCCGCCTGTCACTGACTGAACAGGCAACTCCGTGTCTTCCCCCTGTCACTGACTGAACAGGCACCTCCGTGTCTTCCCCCTGTCACTGACTGAACAGGCACCTCCGTGTGTTCTCCCCGTCACTGACTAAGGTCAGGGCACAGAACCAGGACCTTTCCACATCTCATCTCACTTGGTACTTTGTATGTGAGAATCCAGGCAATAGTTGCTGGCCTATTTGGTCATGATGTGCCTCACAGTTGAGCCCAATGGCTGCACAGGCTCGCAGACCCCCCCGCCCCAGGTTACAGGTTCGCAGACCCCCCCGCCCCGGTTACAGGCTCGCGGCCCCCCCTCCCGGTTACAGGTTCGCAGACCCCCCCGCCCCGGTTACAGGTTCGCAGACCCCCCCGCCCCGGTTACAGGTTCGCAGACCCCCCCGCCCCGGTTACAGGTTCGCAGACCCCCCCGCCCCGGTTACAGGTTCGCAGACCCCCCCGCCCCGGTTACAGGTTCGCAGACCCCCCCGCCCCAGGTTACAGGTTCGCAGACCCCCCCGCCCCAGGTTACAGGTTCGCAGACCCCCCCGCCCCGGTTACAGGTTCGCAGACCCCCCCGCCCCAGGTTACAGGTTCGCAGACCCCCCCGCCCCGGTTACAGGTTCGCAGACCCCCCCGCCCCGGTTACAGGTTCGCAGACCCCCCCGCCCCGGTTACAGGTTCGCAGACCCCCCCTCCCGGTTACAGGCTCACGGCCCCCTCCCGGTTACAGGCTCACGGCCCCCTCCCGGTTACAGGCTCACGGCCCCCTCCCGGTTACAGGCTCACGGCCCCCTCCCGGTTACAGGCTCGTGGCCCCCTCCCGGTTACAGGCTCACGGCCCCCTCCCGGTTACAGGCTCGCGGACCCCTCCCGGTTACAGGCTCACGGCCCCCTCCCGGTTACAGGCTCACGGACCCCTCCCGGTTACAGGCTCACGGCCCCCTCCCGGTTACAGGCTCGCGGACCCCTCCCGGTTACAGGCTCACGGCCCCCTCCCGGTTACAGGCTCACGGACCCCTCCCGGTTACAGGCTCACGGCCCCCTCCCGGTTACAGGCTCACGGCCCCCTCCCGGTTACAGGCTCACGGCCCCCTCCCGGTTACAGGCTCCCGGACCCCTCCCGGTTACAGGCTCCCGGACCCCTCCCGGTTACAGGCTCACGGCCCCCTCCCGGTTACAGGCTCACGGCCCCCTCCCGGTTACAGGCTCACGGCCCCCTCCCGGTTACAGGCTCGCGGACCCCTCCCGGTTACAGGCTCACGGCCCCCTCCCGGTTACAGGCTCCCGGACCCCTCCGGTTACAGGTTCACATTCCAGGATGAGCTTGAGAATCAACAATAACACAATCCTGATTCCCTTTCCCTCTCCATCAGGCAGTGGTACTGGGGCCGATTGGTATCGTGCTGCAGCCAATTGATTAACTCAGTCCCATTACAGCTCGAGTTCAGTGCAGATAGAGCTGGGGTTCAGTGTTGGGGGGATTCAGTGCAGATAGAGCTGGGGTTCAGAGTCGTGGGGATTCAGTGCAGATAGAGCTGGGGTTCAGTGTCGTGGAGACTCAGTGCAGATAGAGCTGGGGTTCAGTGTCTTGGGGATTCAGTGCAGATAGAGCTGGGGTTCAGTGTCCTGGGGACTCAGTGCAGATAGAGCTGGGGTTCAGTGTCGTGGGGACTCGGTGCAGATAGAGCTGGGGTTCAGTGTCGTGGGGACTCGGTGCAGATAGAGCTGGGGTTCAGTGTCGTGGGGACTCGGTGCAGATAGAGCTGGGGTTCAGTGTCGTGGGGACTCGGTGCAGATAGAGCTGGGGTTCAGTGTCGTGGGGACTCGGTGCAGATAGAGCTGGGATTCAGTGTCGTGGAGACTCAGTGCAGATAGAGCTGGGGTTCAGTGTCCTGGGGACTCAGTGCAGATAGAGCTGGGGTTCAGTGTCATGGGGACTCAGTGCAGATAGAGCTGGGGTTCAGTGTCCTGGGGACTCAGTGCAGGTAGAGCTGGGGTTCAGTGTCGTGGGGACTCAGTGCAGATAGAGCTGGGGTTCAGTGTCCTGGGGACTCAGTGCAGGTAGAGCTGGGGTTCAGTGTCGTGGGGACTCAGTGCAGATAGAGCTGGGGTTCAGTGTCGTGGGGACTCGGTGCAGATAGAGCTGGGATTCAGTGTCGTGGAGACTCAGTGCAGATAGAGCTGGGGTTCAGTGTCGGGGGGATTCAGTGCAGATAGAGCTGGGGTTCAGTGTCGTGGGGACTCAGTGCAGATAGAGCTGGGGTTCAATGTCGTGGGGATTCAGTGCAGATAGAGCTGGGGTTCAGTGTTGTGGGGGCTCAGTGCAGATAGAGCTGGGGTTCAGTGTCCTGGGGACTCAGTGCAGGTAGAGCTGGGGTTCAGTGTCGTGGGGACTCAGTGCAGATAGAGCTGGGGTTCAGTGTCGTGGGGATTCAGTGCAGATAGAGCTGGGGTTCAGTGTCCTGGGGACTCAGTGCAGATAGAGCTGGGGTTCAGTGTCGTGGGGACTCGGTGCAGATAGAGCTAGGGTTCAGTGTCTTGGGGATTCAGTGCAGATAGAGCTGGGGTTCAGTGTCGTGGGGATTCAGTGCAGATAGAGCTGGGGTTCAGTGTCGTGGGGATTCAGTGCAGATAGAGCTGGGGTTCAGTGACGTGGGGACTCAGTGCAGATAGAGCTGGGGTTCAGTGTCGTGGGGATTCAGTGCAGATAGAGCTGGGGTTCAGTGTCGTGGGGATTCAGTGCAGATAGAGCTGGGGTTCAGTGTCTTGGGGATTCAGTGCAGATAGAGCTGGGGTTCAGTGTCGTGAGGATTCAGTGCAGATAGAGCTGGGGTTCAGAGTCGTGGGGACTCAGTGCAGATAGAGCTGGGGTTCAGTGTCGGGGGGATTCAGTGCAGATAGAGCTGGGGTTCAGTGTCGGGGGGATTCAGTGCAGATAGAGCTGGGGTTCAGTGTTGGGGGGATTCAGTGCAGATAGAGCTGGGGTTCAGTGTCGTGGGGACTCAGTGCAGATAGAGCTGGGGTTCAGTGTCCTGGGGACTCAGTGCAGGTAGAGCTGGGGTTCAGTGTCGTGGGGACTCAGTGCAGATAGAGCTGGGGTTCAGTGTCGTGGGGACTCAGTGCAGATAGAGCTGGGGTTCAGTGTCGTGGGGATTCAGTGCAGATAGAGCTGGGGTTCAGTGTCGTGGGGACTCAGTGCAGATAGAGCTGGGGTTCAGTGTCGTGGGGATTCAGTGCAGATAGAGCTGGGGTTCAGTGTCCTGGGGACTCAGTGCAGATAGAGCTGGGGTTCAGTGTCGTGGGGACTCGGTGCAGATAGAGCTGGGGTTCAGTGTCTTGGGGATTCAGTGCAGATAGAGCTGGGGTTCAGTGTCGTGGGGATTCAGTGCAGATAGAGCTGGGGTTCAGTGTCGTGGGGATTCAGTGCAGATAGAGCTGGGGTTCAGTGTCGTGGGGACTCGGTGCAGATAGAGCTGGGGTTCAGTGTCGTGTGGACTCGGTGCAGATAGAGCTGGGGTTCAGTGTCGTGGGGACTCGGTGCAGATAGAGCTGGGGTTCAGTGTCGTGGGGACTCAGTGCAGATAGAGCTGGGGTTCAGTGTCGTGGGAATTCAGTTCTGAATCCCTAATTCTCCACCTCCTGTTCCATGCTCTGAATTTCCCCTACGGTTCCCAGTCCCCTGCCCCCAGCCCCCTGCCAATGCAGTTGAAACCCTGCCTCCCCCCCGCCCCCACCACCAACCAACATCACTAGCGAATCTCCCTGCGAGGATATTTGTCCCAGCCCTGTTCAGGTGTAGACCGTCCAGTTTGTTCAGGTCCCACCTTCCCCAGACTGGCCCCAATGCCTCAGAAATCTTATGCTCTCCCCCCTACACCAGCTTTTCAGCCCCACATGTTTATTCGCTCAATTCTCCTATCTCTATACTCACTTGCTCCTGGGACTGGGAGTAATCCTGTGATTACTGCTTTAGATGTCCTGCTTTTTGGTTTCCTTCCTAGCTCCCAAAAATATGCTTTCAGGCCCTCCTCCCCTTTCCTACTTAAGACATTTGTGCCAACAGTGACCACAACCTCTGGCTGCTCACCCTCTCCCAGAGGAATGTCCTGCAGCCGCTCCATGATACCCTTGACCCTGGCGCCAAGGAAGCAACATATTGTCCTGGAGTTATATTTACAGCCACAGCAATGCCTGCCTGTCCCCCTAACTAACAAACCCCCTATCACTCCCTCTCTTCCCCATTTCCTCCTTCCTTTCTGTATGGCAGAGCTGCTTGTGGTGCCACAAACCTAGCTCTGACTGTACTCCTCCAAGGAAGCAACGCCTCACCGGTATCCAAAACGGAAAACCCAGCGATCCTAGGAGCTCCTGCAGTGCCTCCCTAGTTCTCTTGGAAGGTATGGTGGTCACCCATTCCCTTCCTGCCTCCAGGCTCCTAAGCTGTGGTGTGACCACCTCTCTGACTGTGCTATGCACAAAGCTCTCAGCCCCGCGGATAAGCCACAGTGACTCCAGCCACCACATGAGCTCCGAAGCCCCGAGTTCAGGGTTCTACAGCTGGTGACACTTTTTGCACATGTGGCCGTCTAGGATACCAGTAGCATCCATGACTTCCCACATATTACAGGACACACATTCTGCACGACCGAGTTGTCCTTCCATGGCTTCAATTTACTTCCCTTCTGTTAACTTTATTTTACTTTGGTTTACTTATACTGCTTTATTTTACCTGGCCTCTGGCTGCTCACCCTCTCCCAGAGGAATGTCCTGCAGCCGCTCCATGATACCCTTGACCCTGGCGCCAAGGAAGCAACATATTGTCCTGGAGTTATATTTACAGCCACAGCAATGCCTGCCTGTCCCCCTAACTAACAAACCCCCTATTGCTTGTGTTTCTTACTGAAATCTAAGTATCTTCTTTTAAAAAGAATGTGTTTGTCTAATTTTCAGCTACTTGATGACCCTCCCTAACAGCAGTTTCTCACCAACCAGTGAACTTATGTTTCTCCTGTGTTATCACTCTTGGATGTTTTCAAAACTCAACCCTCACATGCAGCTTTTCAACTCCTGCTCTCCTGCAGACTGAGAAAGATAGAGAAAGGAAAGATCACCTGACTCCCCTTCTCACCAAACTCCCTTCTGCACCAAACTCGCAGTAATTTCACTCTCTACCAATTTGCACTCTGTGCAACCCTTCAGTCTCAGAATCATACAGTGCTGAAGAGGCCCTTCGGCCCATCGAGTCTGCGCCAACACGTCCTTTAATCCAAATCAATTATATAAATTGTGAAAAGTTGAGGCCCCAGCATTGATCCCTGTGGCACATCACTAATTACATCTTGCCAACCAGAAAAAGACCCATTTATGTATATCCTCTGTTTCCTGTTAGCTAGCCAAGCTTCTACCCATGTCACCTACACCATGAGCTTTTATTTTCCGCATTAGCCTTTGATGTGGCACCTTCTCAAATCCCTTCTGAAAATCTAAATACCGTACATTCACCGATTCCCCTTTATCCACAGCATATGTGACTCCTTCAGAGAACTGCAATAAATTGGTTAAACATGATTTCCATTTCAGCAAACCATGTCGACTCTGCCTGATTGCCTTGAATTTTTCAAAATACTCTGCCATAACATCTTTAATAGTTTCTAACATTTTCCCTATGACAGATGTTAGGCTAATTGGCCTGTAGTTTCCTGCTTTCCATCTCGCTCCCTTTTTGAATAAAGGAGTTACATTTGTTATTTTCCAATGGAACCTTCCCCGAATCTAGGGAATTTTAGAAAGTTAAAACCAACGCATCAACCATCTCACTAGCCACATCTTTTAAGATCCTAGGATGTAGTCCATTAGGGCTTGGGGAACTAGACTGCAGTTCCAATTTGCTCAGCACCACTTCCCTGGTGATTGTAATTTCCCTGTGTTCTTCCCTCCCTCCCTTCCAGTTCCTGATTTACAGCTATTTCTGGGATGTTACTTGTGTTCTCTATAATGAAGACCGATGCAAAATACCTGTTCAATTCATCTGCCATCTCCTTATTTTCCATGATCAATTCCCCAGACTCACTTTCTATCGGACCAATGCTTACTTTGTTAACTTTTCTTATTTAAATATCAATAGAAGCTCTTACTATCTATTTTTATATTTCTAGCTAGCTTTCTCTCATTCTCTAATTTTTCTCTCCTTATTAATCTTTTTGTCATTCTTTGCTGTTCCTTATATTCTATCCAGCCTTCTGATCTGCCACCCATCCTTGTGCAATTATATGCTTTTGCTTTAAGTTTGATACTATCTTTAACTTTTTTAGTTAACCACAGATGGTGGATCCTCCTGTCGGAATTTTTCTTTCTCATTTATTCTGAAATATCCCTTTAAATGTCTGCCACTGCATCTCGATTGACCTATCCCTTAACCTCATTTGCCAGTTCAATTTAGCTAGCTCTGCTTTCATGCCCTCATAATTGCCCTTATTTAAGTTGAAAGTACTAGCCCTGGACCCACTTCTCCCCCTCAAACTGAATGTAAAACTCAATCATATGATGGTTGCTGTTATCTCGGGGCTGCCTTCACTATGAGGTCATTAATGAATCCTGCCTCGTTGCACAATAGCAGGTCTAGTATGGCCTGCTCTTTGGTTGGCTCCAGAACGTGCTGTTCTAAAAAACTATCGCTAAAGCACTCTATGAACCCCTCATCTAGGCTACATTTTTCCATCTGATTTATCCAGATTAAAATTCCCTGTGGTTATTGCTGTACTTTTCTGACAAGCTCCGATTATTTCTTCCTTTGTACTCTGCCCTACCATGTGGTTACTGTTAGGAGGCCTGTATACCACTCCCACAAGTGACTCCTTGCCTTGATCATTTCTCATCTCTATGGGTCTCGAAGATTTCAGGTGTTGGGGCTGTGACCACCTCCTTCGGCAGCTTGTTCCACTGTGGGACTGTCCCCAGGAAGAAAGACTGCTGATATACTGTCTTGGAAACAAATGGCCTCTGTAGTTTGTGTGGATGTCATTGCCAGAGGGCAGTCAGTACCCACCTCTGTCAATTCCCACCAGCCCACTCCACACTGTATAGAACATGGTTAGTCCAAACAACTGCGTCCTATGCTGTAGTCACTCCCATTTCAAATCCCCGATCAAGGATGTGACACTGGCGCAACTCCCACACTTGCTCTTGCAGAATTGTGCGAACTGTTCCTGGATTGCCCCAATCCCACCAGCCAAGGATCCCACACACAACTTGCACACTCCGGGATTGGACGGACAAATGTTTGGAAAGCTATAATTCTGATATTTTTTTTTGCAATACCAAAGATACCTCCTTCGAAATCCAAGAACCCTGTTTGCTTTTGCATGTTATTTGTTGAATGTGGAGTCTCAAGTGAAGGTTATTTTTAAGAAGCTACAAAGAACTCCATTTATTGGTGATGAGAGTTTCTGTGTGCCCCGTAGGTGAGTTCTAGTGGAGCAGCAGCGAGGGATGGCAGACTGCATGTCGGCCTGAGAATCCTGGAAGTCAACAACCACAGCCTGCTGGGAATGACGCACACGGAAGCAGTCCGCATCCTGCGAGGGATTGGAGACACGTTAACAATGCTGGTCTGTGATGGATTTGACCCGAGGGCAGCTTCGGCCATAGCCATAGAGGTAAAGAAGGCTGGCTTGTGAATATGGGCTTCAGTTTACTGAATGTGGGCATTATGTGTCTCTGTATGAGACAGATGAACAGAGACTGAGAGAGTAGGCGTTTATGAGAGTGTTAGAGTTGGTTTTCATATTGGGAGTAAATGGGATCATGTCCTGGTGGGATTCTGAATAATTGTCAGGTCATCCTTTTGGGATTCGAAACTGTGGGAAACGGAGATGAGCTTTTACCCATCAAGAGCTTTGCCCAGTTTACTGTGGACAGTCTCAGTCTCATCATATTGAAACCAGCCTTACCTAAATCTAGAATCTTAGTAGCTGGTTCATGTTTCTCCCCCTCAAATGCTACATTGATCTCGATAATATTATGAATGTTATTAGATAAAGGTTCACACACTGTGAGACTGTTAACGGAATCTGGTTCATTACAAAGTTTAAAATGCATTCCCCCTTGTTGGTTCTGGAGTAACGTTGTTGCAGAAACTATTCCAGACACACTAAAGAAATTCATTACGTTTCTGATGTGCCAGTTTGCTACTCCCAATCTGTGTGAAAGTTAAAATCCCCCATTAAAACCACTCGGCCTTTGCTACAACTTGTCTAATCTCAGCATTTATGCAAGATATTGTTTATGAGTTGCTGCAAATTATTTCTAACCGTAAAATCTCCACTGTTTACTTCGCTTACATTATTCCTCTCTTATCATTGAAGTGGTTTGATTCCCAATCACTAAGTCTACCCCTCCCCGCTACCATTTTCCCTATCTTACCTGTCGACCTTATAACCTGATATACTTAGTTTCCTGACTGTCTTGCAGTCGTGTCTCAGACATGGCTGCCATGTCATACCCTTCAAGTTGAACTTGCATCAATAATTCATTCAATTTGTATTCTAAGCATTTGTATAAAGAACACCTTTTTGAGCCACACCTTCAATTCTAATGTTTTATCGACATATTTCTCATTTTTCTCTCCTGGCTTCATACACACGGACATACAAAACAGGAGCAGAAGTAGGCCATTTGGCCCTTTGAGCCTGGTCCGCCATTTTAAAAAAAGTGTATTTATTCATGGGATGTGGGTGTCGCTGGCTAGGCCAGCGTTTATTGCCCATTCCTAATTGCCCTTGTTCAGAGGACGTTTAAGAGTCAACCACATTGCTGTGCACCTGGTGTCACATGTAGGCCAGACCAGGTAAGGACGGCAGATTTCCTTTCCTAAAGGATGTTAGTGACCCAGATGGGTTTTTACGACAATCGACAATAAGATGATGGCTGATCTGTTTGTGTTTCAAATTTCACATTTCCCATCTATCCCCAATAACCTTTGATTCCCTTGCCTAACAAGAATCTATCTAGTTCCACCTTAAAAATATTCAGTGACCCTGCCTCCGCTGCCTTCTGAGGCAGAGAGTTCCAAAGTTGCACAACCCTCTGAGGGAAAACATTTCTCCTCATCTCCATCCTAAAAGGGCGACCCCTAATTTTAAAACAATGCCCCCTAGTTCTGGACTCACCCACAAGAGGAAACATCCTTTCCATGTCCACCTTGTCAAGGCCGTTCAGGATCATATATACTTCAATCAAGTCACCCCTCACTCTTCTAAACTCCAGTGGAAACAAGCCCAGTCTGTCCAACCTTTCCTCATAAAACAGCCCACTCATTCCAGGTGTCAATCTAGTAAATCACCTCTGAACTGCCTGCAACCTATTTACATCCTTCCTTAAATATGGAGACTAAAACTGCACACAGTGGTTGAGATGTGGTTTCACCAATGTCCTGTATAGCTGAAGCATAATGTTTTATGTTCAATTCCCCTTGCAATAAAGGATAGCATTCCATTAGCCTTCTCGATTACTTGCTGTACCAACATACTAACTTTTTGTGACTCAGGCACTAGAACACCTAGATCCCTCTGCACCTTGGAATTTTGCAGCCATTCTCCGTTTAAGTAATACTCTGCTTTTTTAATTCTTCCTGCCAAAGTGAACAATTTCACATTTTCCCAGATTATACTCCACCTGCCAGACCTGTCCATTCACTCAACCTATCTATATCTGTCTGCAACCTCCTTATGCCCTTTTCACAACCTACCTTCCTACCTATCTTTGTGTCATCTGCAAATTTAGCTACCATGTCTTCACTCCCCTCATCTAAGTCATTGATGTAAATTGTAAAAAGTTGAGGCCCCAGCACAGACCCCTGTGGGTCTCCACTCGTCACATCCTGCCAATCAGACAAAGACCCATTTCTGCATACTCTGCTTTCTGCCGGCCAGCCAATCTTCTACCCAGGCTAATATGTTACCCCTACACTATGAACTTTTATTTTCCGTCATAATTTTTGATTTGGCACCTTATCAAATGCCTTCTGGAAATCCAAGCACAGCACGTCTACAGGCTCCCCTTTATCCACAGCAGGTGTTACTCCTTCAAAGAGCTCCAATAAATTCGTTGAGAATGATTTCCCTTTCATAAAGCCATGCCGACTCTTCCCCATTACCTTGAATTTTTCTAAGTGCCCAGATATAACCTGCTTAATGATCGATTCTAACACCTCCCCCATAACAGACATCAAGCTAACTGGCCTATAATTTCCTGTTTTCTGCCTCCCTCCCTTCTTGAATAAAGGGGTTAAATTTGCTACTTTCCAGTTTGATGGAACCTTTCTAGAACCTAGGGAATTTTGGAAAATTAATATCAACACATCTATTACCCCATTAGCCACCTCTTTTAAGACCCTTTAAGACCCAAAGGGTCAGTACTGAGGGAGTGCTGCACTATCGGAGGGTCAGTATTGAGGGAGTGCTGCACTATCAGAGGGTCAGTGCTGAGGGAGCGCTGCACTGTCGGAGGGTCAGTACTGAGGGAGTGCTGCACTGTTGGGAGGGGTTCAGTACTGAGGGAATGCTGCACTTTCGGAGAGCCAGTATTGAGGGGGCGCAGCACTGTTGGAGGGTCAGTAATGAGGGACCGCTGCACTGTTGAAGGGTCAGTACTAAGAGAGCGCTGCACTGTCAGAGGGTCAGTACTGAGGGGAGCACTAGACTGTCGGAGGGTCAGTACTGAGGGAGCGCTAGACTGTTGAGAGCGTCAGTGCTGAGGGAGCACTGCCCTGTCACAGGGTCAGTACTAAGGGACTGCAACACTAAGAGGGTCAGTACTGAGGGACTGCTGCACTGTCAGTGTGTCAGTATTGAGCGCTGCATTGTCTGTAGAGCAGTACATGGCGAGTGCTCCACTGTTGGAGGGCCTGTGCTAAGAGTGTTGCTTTATTGGTGCAGTTGTACTGATATTAGTGCTGTACTGTTGGGGTGCTGCCTATTGGATGAGATGTTAAACTGAGGCCACGAATGTTCTTCTAGGTTGTAAATTGTTCTTGTACTTTCATAGGCTTCTCCAGGTATCATTGTTAACCCTTTCGCTGCCGGGTTGGGTAGAAAGAACAGTATGGAGAGTATCTCATCCATCGATCGAGATATGAGCCCTGAAGAGCTGGAAATCTTGCAGAAGGTAAGATATTGACAAACTGGTTCCAGGGACTTTTGAAGCTCAGGGCAGACAACTTTGGAGGCATTTCTATCCCAGCAGAAGTTAGAATTCACAATTCACTGTTCACTCACTAGGGAGTACAAAACTTGAATCTTGCTGAACAGAGACATGTTGTTGAAGGTTTTTGCCTTACACTCATCAGGACAAATGCAAGAATGCCAAATTTCACATGATCACAACAGTTTACACCACAGGAGAAAAGGGTGCTGATTGGTTGGCAAGTCAACTCTGATTGGCCAAGGCTTTGTCATGGAGAAAACAGAGTTCCCCTAGGTCCCGAGTAATTCAAAAAAGGTGCAAGGCTTGAACATATTTCTTTTGTTGGCAGAGGAGAGTAGGTCTTGCCGCCTCTAGCCAGTGTAAATGAGCCATGTTAAGAGCGAGACAGATTATCTTAAATTAATTGTTAGTGTAGCTGTTAGCACACTCAGGATTGTTCAGCAAATGCTGCCCAGTCACAGAATCACATTGAACAGGAGAGGTTTTGTTTTGGGTTTCGCAATCCAACCAGCGCTGCAATTCGTACACAAGGCTGCTCAGTTGTGTGGTGGACAGAAATTCCTTTTGGACTGACGGCAGCATCCTGTTAATGGGAATATGCCATTTATGTAGCCACTGCCTCGTAGCAGCGTGAAATGGTTTGCTTAGAGTGTTGTTCACATTTTTGAGATGCTTCTCCTTTCTAAGGTGATTTGAGGTATGCTGGGTATTTTTCAGGTCCAAAGGTGTTGGCTGTCATTAAACTATTAATGTATATAATATTTTGGAAAATATTTTTCTTTTAAAATAGAGGTTTAGTCTGCAGGTGTGTCTTAATTGAATTAGAGCCAGCTAGTCTGGGTGCTTTGATATGTACTAGTTTGAGATGTAAACAGAGAGGTAGAGTGCATTTGTATTTTTTGAATAGAGCATTCAAGAAGTGAGGTGAAAATTTGATGCCTTTCTAACAGCTACCAAGCGATATGTTTATATTACTAATAAAATTAGTACTATGAAAGGGGTTTCATTGTTAAAAGGTGAATTCAGAGAGGCTGGTGAGACAATGAGAATTTGAATTCAATCAGTGGTAGTCGGTATAACTTCAGTAGTTTTTGGGTGTGCAGGGCAGAGGCAATGTAAGATCAAAAGGCAGCTGTAAGCCTCCAACTGGCTCCACAGTGAAAAGAACCTCATTTTGAATTTGTAAGGTGAAAATGCTTTGTCTGGTGTTTGGTTAAGTCTATGGGTAGCTGTTGCCTAAATGGAGATTAGTTTAGGAATTTGTTATAAGTTATGATAGTAGTAATTTATAGCCATGTGTACATATTTAACTTGTGTAAATTAATAAAATGTTTCAACTAGTTACATGTAAAACTTCGAGAACTGGTGGTCTGATTCCTGAATCTAAAGTCACATCTCAAACATAACACTTAAAATTATAGGTTATGACAGTTGTTTAAAGTTTCCCTCTGGGGATTTTAAATAACTCCACTTTACCAACTGCATCGGTCAGAACATTGGCCTTTGACCCATTTGTGAGTGCCAGGGCTATGCCAGGTATGTAGGGCATAGGTTTCAATGATTGGCCGATCAAATCAAACACCATGTTCATTCGGTTGTTTGTAATAGACAGAGTACAGACTGTACTCACCCAGCCACACGTGCAAAGGGTCAGTACTGTCGGCCAATACTGAGGAAGTGCTGCACTGCCGGAGGGTCAGTACTGAGGGAGTGCTGCACTGTCGGAAGGTCAGTACTGAGGGAGTGCTGCACTGTCGGAGGGTCAGTACTGAGGGAGTGCTGCACTGTCAGAGGGTCAGTACTGAAGGAGTGCTGCACTGTCAGAGGGTCAGTACTGAAGGAGTGCTGCAGTGTCAGAGGGTCATTACTAAGGGGTTGCTGCACTGTCAGGGGATCAGTACTGAGGGAGTGCTGCACTGTTGGAGGATCAGTACTGAGGGAGTGCTGCACTGTTGGAAGATCAGTACTGAGGGAGTGCTGCACTGTCAGAGGATCAGTACTGAGGGAGTGCTGCACTACCAGAGGGTCAGTGCTGATGGAGCGCTGCACTGTCAGAGGGTCAGTGCTGATGGAGCGCTGCACTGTCAGAGGGTCAGTGCTGATGGAGCGCTGCACTGTCAGAGGGTCAGTACTGAGGGAGTGCTGCACTGTTGGAAGATCAGTTCTGAGGGAGTGCTGCACTGTCAGAGGGTCAGTACTGAGGGAGTGCTGCACTGTCAGAGGGTCAGTACTGAGGGAGTGCTGCACTGTCAGAGGGTCAGTACTGAGGGAGCACTGCACTGTCGGAGGGTCAGTACTGAGGGAGTGCTGCACTGTCAGAGGGTCAGTACTGAGGGAGTGCTGTACTGTTGGAGGGTCAGCACTGAGCTGCACTGTCAAGGGATCAGTACTGAGGGAGTGTTGCACTGTCAGAGGGTCAGCACTGAGGGAGTGCTGCACTACCAGAGGGTCAGTACTGAGGGGTTGCTGCACTGTTGGAGGATCAGTACTGAGAAAGCGCTGTACTGTTGGTGGGCCAGTACTGAAAACTAAATGCCTGCTCTTAGATATGATTTTGCAATTGGGCAGACTTAATTGAGCTATCCTGAGTGTGCAAAAACCTCCATTACCATTTTAGAAAATCAGTTAAGCTCGTAGCACGACTCATTTACATTTGCTCAAAGTGACATGTATTCATAAGCATGGACTCAATCTCTGGAAACTATGGGAGTATGTTCAAGCCTTGCACATTTTTTGAATTGCTTGGAAGCTTGGGAAGCCTGTAGTTCCCCGTTGCTTGCTCCATGGCAATGCCTTGGCCAATCAGAGTTGACTTGCCAACCAATCAGCACCCTTTTCTCCTGTAGTATAAATTGTTGTGGTCATTTGAAACTTGGAATTCTTGTTTTTATCCAGTTGCGAGCAAGACGAAAAGCTTCAACAACATATCTCTTTCCCGTGTGATTCAAGTTCTGTTCTGCCAAGTGATTGTCAAATTTTGAGAATGTGACAAGCTGGGTGGATCAAGGGAAATTTGTAGATGTGTATTTGGGTTTGCAAAAGACATTTGATTAGGTTAGTACACAAAATAAGAGCTCATGTTGTTGGGGGTAATATGGATAGAGAACTGGCTAACTAACAGGAAACAGGATAAATGGGCCATTTTCAGTCAGGCAAACTTTAACAATTGGAGTGCTGCAGGGATCATTGCTGGGGCCTCAACTACTCGCTAGGATGTTGCCTGGGCTGGAGCGTTTCAGCTGTGAAGAGAGACTGGATAGGCTAGGGTTGTTTCTCTTAGAGCAGTGAAGGCTGAGGGGGGCACCTGATAGAGGTATACAAAATTGTGAGGGGCATAGATAGGGTGGATAGGAAGAAACTTTTCCCCTTAGTGGAGGTGTCAGTAACCAGGGGGCACAGATTTAAGGTAAGGAGCAGGAGGTTTAGAGGGGATTTGAGGAAAGATTTTTTCACCCAGAGGGTGGTTGGAACCTGGAACACTGCCTGAGGGGGTGGTAGAGACAGGAACCCTCACAATATTTAAGTATTTAGATG
Source organism: Cetorhinus maximus (assembly GCF_964194155.1). Taxonomy (NCBI): domain Eukaryota; kingdom Metazoa; phylum Chordata; class Chondrichthyes; order Lamniformes; family Cetorhinidae; genus Cetorhinus; species Cetorhinus maximus. Next base: position 1,269,673 of record NC_135881.1, read on the forward strand.
AGCACTTGAAACGCCACAGCATACAGGGCTATGGGGCCAAGTGCTGGAAAATGGGATTAGAATAGACAGGTGCTTGGTGACCGGCACGGACATGATGGGCCGAAGGGCCTGTTTCTGTGCTATATAACTCGATGACTCTCTATAATCTAAATTAATAATTTGGATGAAAAGTCAGAGTGTATTGTAGCCAGTTTTGCTGCTGATACAAAGATAGGTAGGAAAGCAAGTTGTGAGGAGGGCACTGCTAAGTAATATATAGACAGGTTAAGCGAGTGGGCATAAATTTGGCAGATGGAGTATAATGTGGGAAAATGTGAGAATAGAAGAGCAGAATATTTTTAAATAAAGAGAGGCTATAGAATGCTGTGGTACAGAGGGTTCTGGGTGTCCTGTTACATGAATGAGTAAAAATTAGTATGCAGGTACAGCAAGTGATTGGGAAGGTGTTATGACCAGAATGGGAGGGGTGCGCAAATTATCAAGCCCCACAACTCTGCAGGCTGTATCATTAATTTAAATGTTTAATTATCTCACTGAAATGGCTAATTGTGTACCTGTACCTCTCGTACCCAGAAGAAAAGAGACTCTGACCAGGCTTCTTTCAAAAACTCAATGATTACAAAAACAGAAAATACTGGAAAAACTCAGCAAGTCTAACAGCATCTGTGGAGAGAAAGATGGAGTTAACGTTTCGAATCCAGATGACTCTTCAAAGCTCTGAAAAAGAGTCATACGGACTTGAAACATGAACTGTCTTTCTCACCACAGATGCTGCTAGACCTGAGTTTTTCCAGCATTTTCTGTTTTTGTTTCAGATTTTCAGTATCCGGAGTATTTTGCTTTTGACTCAATGATTAATTTATTTTAAAACAAAATTTCATTTAACAAGTTGCAAGTACTGGTTAACATATAATTGGAATCGGCAAATATAACTATCTATTGCTTCCTAAAGAAATCCCCCAGCACACGCACACAGACAAACACACTAACAAAGGACAAACAGATAGAGTCTCTCTGCAGAGATGGGCTTTGGAGGATGAGCATTATAAAATAATGGATAAAGCCCTCAGGGCCCTGACGCTATTGACCTGGAGTTTTCTCATATGAAGACAGGCCACTGGTCCCAGTGGGTGCCTGGAAGTTCCCACCACTGGTCTCAGCTTTACAGGTTCAAATGCAGACTGGTTACACTCAGATGAGGGTTCTCTGGCTACAGGTTTATAGCCACATACAATATCAGGCAAGGTAGAGAGAGGGAGTCAGTCAAGGTAGCCGTCCTTTCTCAGCTTGCTCTCCAACAAGACTACCTTCAAAAGCAGCAAGCTCACTTAAGTTTTTTTTCCTCTCTCCCATGTGATTGCCTTTTTGTCTCCCAGCTTTTCATTAATTAAAGAACTTTGCAGTTCAACACAAACGCTAAACTCCTTCTCAAGTACCATCTAGGTCAGGTGATTGCTGGGAAGAGGCCTGCTTGTTTATAGTTCCAAGGCAAACTTATGACCTTTTAAAAAAAAAAAAATCCCAGGTTAGCATCCAGATGAGCAGATCATGCCAGGTCCTTCCACTTTGTAAAAGAAAACTTCAGTCTTGAGAGATATGATTTTAACAAAGGCAAATGGAATGTTGGCCTTTAATGCAATGGGAATGGAATATACAAGTAGGGAAGTCCTACGCCAACTCTACAAGGCATTGGTAAGACCACACCTGGTGTATGGTGTAAACGTTTGGTCACCTTAGTTAAAGAGGAATAAACTTGCATTGGAGGCAGTTCAGAGAAGGTTCACTAGGTCCTTGGGATGAAGGGGTTGGGGGTTGTTTTATGAGGAAAGGTTGAGCAGGTTGGGCCTATACTTGTTGGAGTTTAGAACAATGAGAGCTGATCTTATTGAAATATATCAGATTCTTGAGGTGGGGGGTGCTTGATAGGATCGACGCTGAAAGGATGTTTCATCTCATGGAGGAATCTAGAATCTTTATCCTTTATTTTAAGGAGCACAGTTTAAAAATAAGGGATCTCCCAATTAAGATCGAGATGAGGAATTTCTTCTCTCAAAAGGTCATTTGTCCTTGGAATTCTCTTCCCCAGAGAGCAGTGGAGGTTGGGTCATTGAATATATTCAAGGCTGAGTTGACAAGTTTTTGACAGATTTTTCAACGGCGGAGGGGGTGCAGACAGCAAAGTGGAATTAAGACCACAATCAGATCAGCCATGATCTTATTGAATGGAGCAGCAGGTGTGATGGCTCGAATGGCCTCCTATTTCTTATGATCTTAAGTTCTGTGTGTCTCTCTCTCCTCTTTCTCCTACCTCTTTAGAGACATAGAAAATAGGAGCAGGATTAGATCATTCAGCCCTTCGAGCCTGCTCCACCATTCAGTATGGTCGTGGCTGATCCTCTTTCTCAACGCCATACCCCCGCTCGCTCCCTATGCCCCTTTACGCCTTTAGAGTCTAGGAATCTAGCTATTTCCTCCTTAAGTATATTCAGTGGCTTGGCCTCCAGAGTCTTCTGTGGTTGAGAATTCCACAGGTACACCACCTTCTGAGTGAAGAAGCTTCTCATTTAGTCCTAAATGGCCTACCCCATATCCAGCAAACTTGGAAATATCACACTTGATTCCTGAATTAAATCATTGATATATATTGAGAATAGCTAGGGCCCAAGCACTGATCCATGTGGTACCCCACTAGTCACTGCCTGCCATGCCGAAAAAGACCCATTTATTCCCACTCTGTTTCCTGTAGGCTAACCAATTCTAAATCCATGCCAGTATATTATCCCCAATCCCATGTGCTTCAATTTTACACACTAACCTCTTGTGTGGGACTTTACCAAAAGCTTTCTGAAAATCCAAATACACCACATCCACTGGTTCTCCCTTATCTATTCTGCTAGTTACGCCCTCAAAAAACTCCAGCAAATTGTCAAACATGATTTCCCTTTCATAAATCCATGTTGACTTTGTCTAATCCCATTGATACTTTCTAAGTGTCCTGTTAGCACATCCTTTACAATAGACTCTAGCGCTTTCCTTACTACTGATGTTAATCTGTAATTCCCTGTTTTCTCCCTCCTTCCTTTTTTAAATAGTGGGGTTACATTTTTTACCCTCCAATCTACTGGGACTGTTACAGAATCTACAGAATTTTGGAAGATGACAACCAATGTATCCACTATTTCCATGGCCGCCTCCTTTAGTACCTTGGGATGTAGATTCTCAGGCCCTGGGGATTTATTGGCTTTCAGTCCCATTAATTTCTCCGGCGTTCCTTCAATTCCTCCTTTGTTGTGGCACAGCCGATGGTAAATGCTGAGTTGTTCCAATCCCAAAGGGAAACTTGAAACCACTGTCGCAACTTGTTTTGAAATTTGTATAAATTTTGAGATCTGTGTCTTGAATTCAGTAGTAATAAGACCATCAAGTCGCATTGGTTTTTACAAAACTAGATTAAAGATTTATTAATAGAAAAAATGACTTTAAAATGCATACATAGATCTAAAAATTACTACTGTGATCATTTCTAAATCCCCATATCATTCGAACCCCCAGTTACGCTTTAGTTAAACCAACAGTAAGACACACAGATTTTAAAAGAGCCAGGCAAAGAAACATGATACCCTGAACAACTTGACTTCCAAGTGAGTTTTCTTAACTTCAGTCCTTTGAAGACAGCAGCTTGAGGCATAGATGCTGAAGGCTTTTTCACACACTTGAAAGATCTTAAAAATGCCCTCCCTTACACATAGTCCTTGCTCCTTCTTTATATATATCTTTCTCTTTGAATGCAAATACCCATTGTTTCACTATTTCTTTGTGCTTTATCTCCCTGATAAAACTCTCTCATAGCATTAAGTTTTAGAAATAATCTTTGGGAAAAATAGACACACTGTTTCTAAACTTCACCTGGCAAAGTGACACATTTCACCCCTCCTTTGAAAACAATCTAGTCTGGCCTATTTCAAAATGCAAATGTTCCCTTGGCACCTATGTTTCTAAACTTCCCCATGTTTATCTAATTAACATTTCAAACCTAACCTCTCTTCTTAGATTAAAGCACCCAGACTAGCTGCCTCTAATTCAATTAAATCTCTCACACACACACACACACATATAGACACATCCCACTATTACTCTATTTTACGATAAGTTCCAATAACATTATATCTTCTTGACATCCTTCTCACTAGACCCTTGGTTCCCTACCATTTCTGGGAAGTTATTTGTGCCTTCCTCCGTGAAGACAGAACTAAAGTAGCTGTTTAATTGCTCTGCCATTTCCTTGTTCTCCATTATAAATTCTCCTGTTTCGGACTGTAAATGACCTACGTTTGTCTTTACTAATCTTTCTCTTCTCACATATAGAAGCTTTTGCAGTCCGCTTTTAAGTACTTTGCAAGTTTACTCTCATGCTCTATTTTTACCCTCTTAATCAATCTCTTTGTCCTCCTTTCCTGAATTCTAAACTGCCCCCATTCCTCAGACTTGCTACTTTTTCTAGAAACTTTATATGATGCCTCTTTGGATCTAACACTATCCTTAATTTCTTTTGTTAGCCATGGTTGGGCCACTTTTCCTGTTGTGTTCTTGCACCAGAAAGGGATGTATAACTGTTGCAATGTATACATTCGTTCCTTAAATATTTGCCATTGCCTATCCACTGTTATGCCTTTTAATGACATTCCCCAATATATTTTCGCCAACTCACGTCTCATACCTTCTTAGCTTCCTTTGTTTAGATTGAGGACTTTAGTTTCAGATCGGACTACTTCACTTTTCCATCCTATTGAAGAATTCTATCATGTCATGGTCTCTGTTCCCTAAAGGACCCCGTACAGCAAGATTATTAACCCCTTCTCATTGCACAATACCAAATCTAGGATAGCCTGTTTCCTAGTTGGTGCCTCGACGTACTGGTCTAAAAAACTGGCTTGCCTAGCCTATATAGAAACATAGAAACTAGAAGCAGAAGTAGGCCATTCAGCCCTTCGAGCCTGCTCCACCATTCATTATGATCGTGGCTGATCATCCATCTCAATAGCCTGCTCCCGCTTTCTCCCCATATCCTTTGATCCCTTTCGCCCCAAGAGCTATATCTAACTCCTTCTTGAAAACATACAATGTTTTGGTCTCAACTACTTTCTGTGGTAACGAATTCCACAGGCTCACCACTCTCTGGGTGAAGAAATTTCTCCTCATCTCAGTCCTAAATGGTCTACCCCATATCCTCAGACTGTGACCCCTGGTTCTGGACTCCCCCACCATCGGGAACATCCTTCCTGCATCTACCCTGTCTAGTCCTGTTAGAATTTTATAGGTTTCTATGAGATCCATCCTCATTCTTCTGAACTCCAGCGAATATAATCCTAATCGACTCAATCTCTCCACATATACCAGTCTCGTCATCCCAGGAATCAGTCGGGTAAACCTTTGCTGCACTCCCTCTATAGAGGTACATCCCTCCTCAGATAAGGAGACCAAAACAGCACACAGTATTCCAGATGTGGTCTCACCAAAGCCCTGTATAATTGCAGCAAGACATCCCTGTTCCTGTACTCGAATCCTCTGGCTATGAAGGCCAACATACCACTTGCCTTCTTTACCGCCTGCTGCACCTGCATGCTTACCTTCAGCGACTGGTGTACGAGGACATCCAGGTCTCGTTGCACATTCCCCTCTCTCAACTTATAGACATTCAGATAATAATCTGCCTTCCTGTTTTTGCTACCAAAGTGATAACCTCACATTTATCCACATTATACTGCATCTGCCATGCATTTGCCTGCTCACTCAGCTTGTCCAAATCACACTGAAGCATCTCTACATCCTCCTCGCAGCTCACCCTCCCACCCAGCTTTGTGTCATCTGTAAATTTGGAGATATTACATTTAATACCCTCATCTAAGTATGTAGATTAAAGTCACCCATGTCACTGTAGCACCCTTGTTACATGCATCTCTAATTTCCTGTTTAATGCCATCCCCTTCCTTACCACTGCTGTTGGGAGTCCTCCAGACAACTCCCACTCATGTTTTCTGCCCCTTGTTGCTTCTTAGCTCCACCCAGACTGATTCCACATCTAGATTTCCTAAGCCAATATCCCCTCTCACTATCGCACTGATTTCATCCTTAACTAATAACACCACCCCACCTCCTTTTCCTTTTTGCCTGCCCTTCCTAAATATCAGGTTGGATATTCAGTTCCCAGCTTGGTCACTCTGCAGACATGTCTCTGGAATTGCAATCATATCGCACCCATTTACATCTATTTGTGCTGTTAATTCGTCTACCTTATTGCGAATGCTCCGTGCATTCAGATACAAGGCCTTTAGACTTGTCTTTTTAACAAACTGTCTGTTTGTCTTTCCCTCTTTCCATCTGTCTCTACCTCTGCTCTTTCAAGGAAATTGAGATGGTTCGTGAGTCGTCACTGTGGGAGCAAGAGCAACTGGAGAAAGTGGTGAGAAATTTTCCCAAACAATAGTTGATTTACATTTTGCTTCATAGCAAAGAATTTTCATGATGTTGGTCATTCAGTTAATGTCAGTTTATCACTGTTCTTGCATACTGTATGGAGATGAAGATTCATTTTGGACTGATTTACGCGTGAGAGCTGTGGCTTGTTTTGCGTGGCTAGGTGGAGGCTCCGGAGGTGTGGGTGGGGATTATATGATATGGATGGAGACTGCGGGGGTGTGGGTGGGGATTATATAATATGGATGGATGGAGACTGCGGGGGTGTGGGTGGGGATTATATGATATGGATGGATGGAGACTGCGGGGGTGTGGGTGGGGATTATATAATATGGATGGATGGAGACTGCGGTGGTGTGGGTGGGGATTATATGATATGGATGGATGGAGACTGCGGGGGTGTGGGTGGGGATTATATGATATGGAGGGATGGAGACTGCGGGGATGTGGCTGGGGATTATATGATATGGATGGATGGAGACTGCGGGGGTGTGGGTGGGGATTATATGATATGGATGGATGGAGACTGCGGGGGTGTGGGTGGGGATTATCTGATATGGATGGAGACTCCGGGGGTGTGGGTGGGGATCATATGATATGGATGGATGGAGACTGCGCGGGTGTGGGTGGGGATTCTGTGATATGGATGGATGGAGACTCTGGTGATTCTGTGATATGATACATGGGGCTCAGGGTTTTTATTGTATTCATTCACGGGATGTAGGTTTTGCTAGGTTTGCCAGTGTTTATTGCCCATCTCTAGTTGCCCTTGAGCAGGTGCTGGTGAGCTGCCTTCTTGAACTGCTGCAGTCCATGTGGTGTAGGTACACCCACAGTGCTGTTAGGAAGGGAGTTCCAGGATTTTGACTCAGTGACAGCGAAGGAATGGTGATATATTTCCAAGTCAGGACAAAAGAGCTGAACTCCCGAGGTGAGGTGAGAGTGACTGTCCTTGACATCAAGACAGCGTTTGACCGAGTGTGGCATCAAGGAGCCCCAGCAAAACTGGAGTCAATGGGAATCGGGGAAAACCCTCTGCTGGTTGGAGTCATACCTAGCACAAAGGAAGATGGTTGTGGTTGTTGGAGGTCAGTCATCTCAGCTCCAGGACATCACTGCAGGAGTTCCTCAGGATAGTGTCCTCGGCCCAACCATCTTCAGCTGCTCCATCAATGACCTTCCTTCACCATAAGGTCAGAAGTGGGAATGTTCGCTGATGATTGCACAATGTTCAGCACCATTCGCAACTCCTCAGATACTGAAGCAGTCCATGTCCAAATGCAGCAAGACCTGGACAATATCTAGGTTTGGCTGATAAGTGGCAAGTAACATTCGCGCCACACAAGTGTCAAGTAATGACCATCAACAACAAAGGAGAATCCAACCATCACCCCTGGATGTTCAATGGCATTACCATCACTGAACCCTTCACTATCATCCTGGGGGTTACCATTGACCATAAACTAAATCGGACTAGCCATATAAATACTGTGGCCACAAGAGCAGGGCAGAGGCTAGGACTCCTGCAATGAGTAACTCACCTCCTGACTCCCCAAAGCCTGTCCACCATCTACAAGGCTCAAGTCAGGAGTGTGGTAGAATACTCCCCACTTGCCTGCATGAGTGCAGTTCCCAAAACACTCAGAAGCGTGATACCATCCAGAGCAAAGCAGCCCTGCTTGATTGGCACCACATCCACAAACATTCACTCCTTCCACCACCAATGCACGGTAGCAGCAGTGTGTACCATCTACAAGATTCACCGCAGGAGGTTCCTTCGACAGCACCTTCTAAACCCACGGCCACTACCATCTAGAAGGACAAGGGCAGCAGATAGATGGGAACACCACCACCTGGAAGCTCTTTTGTTCTTGTTTAAGCCAAGGCTGTAATGAGGTCAGGAGCTGGGTGGCCCTGGCGGAACCCAAACTGAGCATCATTGAGCAGGTTATTGCTAAGCAAGTGCTGCTTGATAGCACTGTTGATGACCCCTTGCATTACATTGTTTCTGATCGAGAGCAGACTAATGGGGCGGTAATTAGCCGGGTTGGATTTGTCCTGCTTTTTGTGTACAGGACACACCTGGGCAATTGATAGACAGTAGAAATAGGAGTGATCACCATGCAGTGCCACCTCCACATTGAGGATACCCGCCATTGTGTTGTGTGCCACTATCACCGTACTAAATGGCATAGATTTTGAATAGATCTATTAAGATTGGGCGTCCATGAGGCCCTATGATGCTGGGGACCACCAGAGGAGGCTGAAATGGATCATCCACTCGGCACTTCTGGCAGAAGATTGTAGCAAATGCTTCAGCCTTATCTTTTGCACTAGTGTACTGGGCTCCCTCAATCATTGAGGCTGGGGATATTTGTGGAATCTCCTCCTCCAGTGAGTTGTTTAATTGTCCACCACCATTCATGACTGGATGTGGCAGGACTGCAGAGCTTAGATCTGATCCGTTGGTTGTGGGATCGCTTAGCTCTGTCTATCACTTGCTGCTTATGCTGTTTGGCACTCAAATAGTCCTGTGTTGTAGCTTCACCAGGTTGACACCTCATTTTTAGGTATGCCTGGTGCTGCTCCTGGCATGCCCTCCTGCACTCTTCATTGAACTAGGGTTGATCCCCTGGCTTGATGGTAATGGTAGAGGGGAGAATATCCCGGGCCATGAGGTTATGTTTGAGTACAATTCTACTGCTGATGGCCCACAGCGCCTCATGGATGGCCAATCTTAATAGATCTATTCAAAATCTATCACATTTAGCACGGTGATAGTGCCACACAACACGATGTAGGGTATCCTCAATGTGGAGGCGGCACTGTGTGGTGGTCACTCCTATTTATACTGTCATGGACAGATGTATCTGTGGCAGGCAGGTTGGTGAGGATGAGGTCATGTATGTCTTTGCCTCTTGTTGGTTCTCTCACCACCTGCTGCAGACCCAGTCTAGCAGCTATGTCCTTTAGGACTCGGCCAGCTCGGTCAGTAGTGGTGCTACCGAGCCACTCTTGGTGATGGACATTGAAGTCCCCCACTCAGAGTACATTCTGCGCCCTTGTCACCCTCAGTGCTTCCTCCAAGTGGCGTTCAACATGGAGGAGCACTGATTCATCAGCTGAGGAAGGGCGGTACGTGGTAATCAGCAGGAGGTTTCCTTGCCCATGTTTGACCTGATGCCATGAGATCCATGGGTCCGATGTTGAGGACTCCCAGGGCAACTCCCTCTCGGCTGTGCCGCCACCTCTGCTGGGTCTGTCCTGCCGGTGGGACAGAGCATACCCAGAGATGGTGATGGTGGTGTCTGGCACTGTTGCTTCACTCGTCTGTGAGACAGCTCTCGCAATTTCGGCACTAGCCCCCAGATGTTAGTAAGACAGACTTTGCAAGGTCAACGGGGTTGAGATTGCCGTTGTCATTCTGGTGCCTAGGTCGATGCCAGGTGGTCCGTCCGGTTTCATAGCTGATACAACTGAGTGGCTTGCTAGGCATTTAAGAGTCAACCACAATGCTGTGAGCCTGGAGTCAATGTAGACCAGGTAAGGACGACAGATTTCCTTCCCTAACCGACCTTAGTGAACCAGATGGTTTTGACAATCATCGTTAGACTTTTAATTCCAGATTTTTATTGAATTCAAATTCCACCATCTGCCGTGGCTAGTGCAGTGACTAATTCAGTGAAAATACCACTACGCCATCGATGGGGGCTCTGAGGGTGTGGGCGGCGATTCTCTGGTATGGATAGACGGGGCTCTGGGGTTTGGGTGGCGATTCTCTGGTATGGATAGACGGGGCTCTGAGGGTGTGAGCGGCGATTCTCTGGTATGGATAGACGGGTCTCTGGGGTTTGGGTGAGGATTTTGTGATACGGATGGATGGGGCTCCCGGTGTGTGGGGATTTTACAGGAATAATGAACGGAAGGTCAGAGGTTTGGGTGGGTTGTCAGCTGTGACTCTGAACTGGGTGGATGTGTTGGAATGTGATATGAAAAGCCTTCCTCAGCTGTGCTCCCAGTGAAGTGACAGGATGTGTGTGTGAGAGAGCTACGGAATGGTTCTAAGGCCATTTTTGTTGGGCTGAGCTCCTTTTTCCATGGTTGAAGTCTTTAATCAGCCGTCTTGGAGCGCAAACATGTCCTTACTAATTTTAGCCTTGATCTTTAGCTGTCAGGTCTCAAAGTACAGGGTTCCGTGTACACAGAGACGATAGCTGCCCTAACTCCTGCAAGTCCGCATCGTGGATTACTGAAAAATTCTGGGAATCTGGCTGCCTGAAGCTCGCAGCTGCTAATGTTCTGTCCGATCTGCAGGGGAAGAATGTGAAAGAAATCTCCCAAATGATTCACAGGGGAGACCGTTTAGGGGAGACCATTTAGGAGAGACCATTTAGGGGAGACCCTTTAGGGGAGACAGCGTAGTGGTAATGTCACTGGACTAGTAATCCAGAGGCCCAGGGGACACACGTTCAAATCCAACCATGGGAGCTGGTGGAATTTAAATTCAGTTAGGGCAGAATTTTTTTTGCTCGGAGTGCAGGCACGCACCCAACAAGCTCGAGAGTAAAATAGCACGCGAGGGCGTTGGCCGAGTGTCCCGACGTCATTGCGCACTCGAGCCACATTTCGCTTGGTGGGCATGCGCTTCACTCAGAAGCGAGCCTGCTGACAATTAAGAGGGTTGCTAAGCCCGTTAATGGCGCAGTTAACAGGAATTTTTCACTACCCGCCCAATGTTATGGTTGGCCGGTGGGCGAATCGACCAGGCGGCCTTTGCATTTTTCAGGGAACCTCATCCAAGGGCGGGATGAGGTTTCCGATATTAATAATAAAAAAGAAAAATGTTTACACAGAATTTTCATCATCCATATGTTCCAGTGACTGATTCTGATGCGTCAGCACTTTTCCCCGGTTTATAAAATCTTTATTTTTTGCACTTAAATTCTTCAAGGAGCTTTCATTCCACACTCCCCCATGCTCACGCTTACTTCAGTGTCTGCCCTCCTCCCGTCCCCAACCCAGGCAGCGCTGATGATAGCGAGCACTTCAATTGAGCGTGAAATCGTGGTCGGATGCCAATCACGTTCGGGGGGCCTGTTTCCCGCCGAGCTGAAAGCTCAGGCCTTAATAAATCTAGAATTGAAAGCTAGTCTCAACAATGGTGACCACGAAACTATCACCAATTGTTGTAAAAACCCATCTGGTTCACTAGTGCCCTTTAGGGAAGGAAATCTGTTGTCCTTACCTGGTCTGGCCTACATGTGACTCCAGACCCACAGCAATGTGGTTGAGTCTTAACTGCCCCCTGCAACGGCCCGTAAGCGCTTAGTTCAAGGGCAATTGGGGATGGGCAACAAATGCTGGCCTTGCTAGTGACACCCACATCCCATGAAAAATAAATAAAAATCAGAGAACTCGCTCTGAATGATATTTCACCTTATCAGATCAGCAGCATGCTTCCTGTGATTGTACATCACGATCTGGACTCATAGATCATGAGCTTTTGTGTGCACATGCCAGTAGCTATGGGAATTCCAGGTACTGCGGTGTGCCTCCGACACCCTGATTCACCGATGCAGAAAACTGTGGCTTAGCCGGCATGCAGGTGACTGAGGATATTGCTACTAGAGGGAGAGACCGAACAGACTGTGAAGAACCCAATAGAGAACTCATAACATTCTGAAAGAGTTTGATAGGGTAGACAAAGTGAAAATGTTTCTACTTGTGGGTGAAACCAGAACTAAGGTCAATGAATTAAAATAGTTATCAATAAATCCAATAGAGAATTCAGGAGACCATAAGACGCAGGAACAGAAGTAGGCCATTCGGCCCGTTGAGCCTGCTCTGCCATTCAATGAGATCATGGCTGATCTGACAATCCTCAACTCCACTTTCCTGCCTTTTCCCCAAAACTCTTGATTCCCTTACTGATTAAAAATCTGTCTATCTCAGTTTTGAATATACTTAACGGCCCAGCCTCTACAGCTTCTGCAGGAAAGAACTCCACAGATTGACTACCCTCTGAGAGAAGAAATTCCCCCTCATCTCTGTTTTAAATGGGTGACCCCCTTACTCTGAGATTCTGCCCTCTGGTCCTCGACTCTCCCACAAGGGGAAACAACCTCTCAGTATCTACCCTGTCAAGCCCCCTAAGAACCTTATATGTTTCAATAAGGTCGCCTCTCATTCTTCTAAACTCCAATGGGTACAGGCCCAACCGACTCAACCTCTCCTCATAAGAAAATCCCTCCATACCCGGGATCAACCTAGTGAACCTTCTCTGGACTGCCTCCAATGCCAGTATATCTTTCCTTAGATAAGGGGACCAAAATTGTTCACAGTATTCTAGGTGTGGTCTAACTAGTGCCTTGTATCATTTTAGCAACACTTCCCTATTTTTATACTCCATTCCCTTTGAAATATAGGCCAACATTCCATTTGCCTCCCTTATTACATGTTGAACTTGTATGTTAGCTTTTTGGGATTCATGCACAAGGACTTCTAAATCCCTCTGTGCTGCAGCTTTCTGCAGTCTTTCTCCATTTAAATAATATTCAGCTCCTCTATTCTTCCTGCCAAAGTGCATAACCTCACATTTTCCCACACTATATTCCACCTGCCAAGTTTTTCCCACTCACTTAACCTGTCTATATCGCTCTGTAGACTCCTTGTGTCACCCTCACCACTTGCCTTCCCACCTATTTTTGTGTCATACACAAACTTGGCGATAGTGCAATTACTTCCCTCATCTAAGTCATTAATATATATTGTAAATAATTGAGGCCCCAGCACTGATCCCTGTGGCACTCCACTAGTTACAGGTTGCCACCCTGAGAATTCCGTCCTTATCCCAACTCTCTGTCTTCTATTAGTGAGCCAATCCTCTATCCATGCTAATATACTACCCGCAACACCATGGGCTCGTATTTTATTAAGTAGCCTTATGTGTGGTACCTTATCGAACGCCTTTTGGAAATCCAAATATATTACATCTACTGGTTCCCCTTTATCTATCCTATTTGTTACCTCCTCAAAGAATTCTAATAAATTTGTCAGGCATGATTTCCCCTTCATGAAGCCATGCTGACTACGCTTGATTAAATGCCCTATTACATTCTTTATTAGAGACTGCAATATTTTCCCAACAACAGATGTTAAGATAACTGGCCTATAGTTACCTGTTTTTTGTCTCCCTCCCTTTTTGAATAAGGGTGTTACATTGGCAGTTTTCCAATCCTCTGGGACTTTTCCAGAATCTAAGGATTCTTGGAAGATTACTACCAGTATATCCACTATCTCTGTAGCTACTTCCTTTAATATCCTGGGATGTAACCCATCAGGTCCAGAAGACTTATGGCCTTTAGCCCCATTAGTTTCCTTAGTACTTTTTTTCACTAGTGATAGTTATTGTATTTATTCCCTCCCCCACTTTTTCCCCTTGGTTATTTAGTATTTTTGGTATGCTATTAGTATCTTCTACCGTGAAGACTGAAGCAAAGTATTTATTCAACTCCTCTGCCATTTCTTGGTTACCCATTATTTCCCCAGCCTCATTCTCTAAGAGGCCTTTGTTCACTTTGGCCCCTCTCTTCCTTTTTATATATTTAAAGAAGCTCTTATTGTCCATTTTTATATTACTTGCTAATTTACCCTCAAAGTTTATTTTTTCCCTCTTTATTATTTTTTTGGTCGTCTTTTTGTTGGTTTTTAAAACTTTCCCAATCCTCTGGATTACCACGAATCTTTGCCACTTTGTATGTTTTTTCTTTCAATTTGATATTGTCCTTAACTTCCTTGGTTGACAGTGGTTGGTTTATCCCCTTCCTTGAATCCTTCTTCCTCACTGGGATATATGTTTGTTGAGAGTCATGAACTATTTTCTTAAATTTCTGCCATTGTTCATCAATCGTCTTTTCTGCTAAACTCCTTTCCCAGTCCACTCCAGCCAACTCTGCCCTCATTCCATTGTAATTACCCTTATTTAAGTTTATCACAGTTGTTTCCGGCCCAGGTTTCTCACCCTCAAACTGAATGCTAAATTCTACCAGGAGAAGCCGCTTTACCTAGAGAAGGGTGGGAATGTGGAACTCACTACCACAGGCAGTGGTTGAGGAGAATAACAGAGATGCTCTAAGAGAAAATTGGATACTCACATGAGAGAGTAAGAAGTAGAAGGATATGTTGTTAGGGTGAGCTGTAGTGGGGTGGGAGAAGGCTTGTGTGGAGCATGAGCCTGTTGGGCCTGTTTCTGTGCTGTAAATTCTGTGTAGTGAACCACGTTGAGCAAACACAAAAACAAATCTCCCTTCCTGATGAGTATGAATCAGAACTGGATAATGTACCATTCTGTGGTAGCGACTGCAATCTATTATCAGAGGGAAAAATAGTGAGAATTTTGCATTGGAACATAAGAGCAGGAGTAGGTCATTCAGCCCTTCGAGCCAACTCCGCCATTCAATATGATCATGGCTGACCTGGTTGTAGCCTCAACTCCACTTTGCTGTCTGCCCCCCATAACCTTTGACTCCCTGTCAAAATCTGTCCAACTCTGCCTTGAGTAAATTCAATGACCCAGCCTTTGCTGCTTTCTGGGAAGAGAATTCTACATACTAAGAATTCTTTGAGAAAAAAATTCTCCTCATCTCCAACTTAAAGGGTAGACATCTTTTTGTTAAACCGTGTCCCCTGGTTCTAGTCTCCCCCACAAGTGGGAACATCCTCCTGGTATCTATTCCTATGAAATTCCTTCAGGATCTTACATGTTTCAATAAGACCACCTCCATTTCTCTAAACTCCAATAGGTATAGGCCCAACCTGTTCAACCTTTCTTCAAAAGCCCCCTCACCCCAGGAATGAGTCGTGTGCACTTTCTCTGAACTGCTAATGCAATTATATCTTTTTTCAAATAAGGAGACCAAAATCATATACAATATTCCAGATGTGGTCTCACCAAGGCCCTGTAGAGCTGCAGTAAAACTTCCCTACTTTTTATATTCTATTTCCCTTGCAATAAATGCCAACATTCCATTTGCCTTCCTACTCACTCACTAGCTGTACCTACCTGCTATTTGTGATTCGTGTAGCAGGACACCCAGATCCCTCTGTACCACTGAGTTCTGCATCTCTCTCCATTTAAATAATATACTGTTCTTTTATTCTTCCTGCTAAAGTGGACACATTCACATTTTCCCACATTATCCTCCATCTGCCAAATTTTTGCCCACTCACTTAACCTGTCTATATCCCTTTGCAGACTCCCTACCTCCTCTTGACAACTTACTTTCCTATATACCTTGGCATTATCGGCAAATTTAACTACCATACATTCAGTCCTTTCATCCAAATCATTGATATAGATTGCAAATAGTTGAGGCCCCAGCACTGATCCATGTGGCTCTCCATTAGTTACAACTTGCCAACCTGAAAAAGATCCATTTATCCCAACTCTCAGCTTCCTGTTAGCTAACCAATTTTTTATCCATGTTAATAAGTTACCTCCTACACCATGTGCTCTTATCTTTTGTAGTAACCTTTGATGTGCACATTATCTGGAAATCCAAGTGCACCAAATCTACAGGTTTTCCTTCATGCACCTCACTAGTAACTTCCTCAAAAAACTCTAATAACTTAGCAAAATGCAATTTCCCTTTCACAAAACCATGTTGACTCTGCCTGATCCCATTGTGATTTTCTAACTATCCTGCTATAACCTTCTTGATTATGGATTTTAGCATTTTCCCTATGACAGATGTTAGGCTGACTGGCCTGTAGTTTCCTGCTTTCTGCCTCCCTTCTTTGTTGAATAAAGGTGTTACATTAGATATTTTCCAATCTGCTGGGACCCTTCCCGGCCTTCCCGATTCTAAGGAATTTTGAAAGATTATAACCAATGTACCTACTGTCCCTGCAGCCGCTTATTTTAAGACCCGAGAATGTAGTCCATCCAGTCCTAGGGACTTGTCAGCCTTTAGTTTTCTTAGCACCATTTCCCTCGTGATGGTGATTGTTTTAAGTCCCTCCCTCCCATTCATCCCTTGATTTTCAAGTATATTTGGGAAGTTTTCTAAGTCTTCTATCGTGAAATCAGACACAAAATACCTGTCCTTTCCTCGTTTTTCATAATCAATTCTCCAGAGGACAAACAGTAGCTTTAGTTACTAGTTTCCCTATGTAAACACTTGTAGAAACTCTTACTATTGACACGACTCACTGGGAATAGTGCGCTGTAATATCAAACCCCACCATTCCCTGAGCTGCAGCAAATGTGAAAAGTTTGACCGAACCGCCAGATTGCCCCAATTCTACATAACTTTTTTATTTATTCGTTCACGGGATGTGGGTGTCACTGGCTGGGCCAGCATTTATTGTCCATCTCTAGTTGCCCTTGAGAAGGTGGTGGTGAGCTGCCTTCTTGAGCCACTGCAGTCCATGTGATGTAGGTACACCCACAGTGCTGTTAGGGAGGGAATTCCAGGATTTTGACCCAGCGACAGTGAAGGAACGGTGATATATTTCCAAGTCAGGATGGTGAGTGACTTGGAGGGGAACTTCCAGGTGGTGGTGTTCCCATCTATCTGCTGCCCTTGTCCTTCTAGATGGTAGTGGTCATGGGTTTGGAAGGTGCTGTCAAAGGAGCCAATTTTGGTTAACAGAATATGAGCACCAAGTTTGTAGTTATGACACAGCCATTTGTAAAGGCTGCGTTATTTAAAATCCCAGAGGGAAATTTTAAACAACTGTCATAACCTATATTTTCAATTGGTATGTTTGAGCTGCAGCTCTGAATTCAGGGATAAGACCACCAGTTCTCGAGAGGTTTTTATATCAAATTAAATGAAACATTTATTAATTTACAACAAATTAAACACATACACATGGCTGCAAATTACAACTGTCATAACTTTTTAACAAATTCCCAAATTAATCCCCATTAAGGCAACAATAACCAATAGACTTAAACAGACACCAGGCAAAGCATTTTTCGCCTTATGACTTCAAAATGAGGTTCCTTTCAATTTGGTTCCTTGGCAGACAGTTGTAGGCTTACAGCTGCTTAGATTTTACATGCCTCTGCCCTGCACACACATACTCCTTTCTGTTAAACCCAGCCTTCCCCTTTGAATATAAATTTTCCTTGTATCACCAGGCCCTTTTAACCCTTTTCATAGTACCAATTTTATTAGCAATATAAACACTGCTTGGTGTCTCCTAGCTAGGTGCAAAATTTCACCCCCAGTCTGAATGGTTTATTCAACAAAATGCAAATGCATCCTTTACCTTACTGATTACATCTCAAAACTACTATACATCAAAGTACCCAGACTAGCTGGCTTTCATCCACTTAACACACACACAGACTAAACCTCTATTTAAATTTTTTTTCCCAATAACATTATATACATTAATATCTCTTCATGAAATTTGTAAATTTAATTAGTAAATAACTGTTCATTGAACAAACTGTCTTTAGCCAGTGGCAAAGGAAAGAAATAAGAACTGCTAACTTCTAACACTATAACAAACTCCACCCACTTCTTAAATCCCTATACACACACATGCAAGATACATAAGGCACACAAAAATATGGATTTTAAGGGCGGGATAAAACAGTTCAACAGCACCAATCCTGGAATACCGGATTTGATGGGTTGATTTTGATCGATGTCTTCCAAATTCCTTTCAGTTCTTGTTGATGACACGAGGTAGTCTTCTAGCACTTTCAGTCTTTAGTTCACTGGTTGAGCACTTGCCTTTCAATGTCTCGAATGGTGATTTTCTCCTTTGCCTCTTGACAGGGGTTTTCAGAGAGAGAGAGCAGGTTATAGGAATATGAGAAGAAAAAGCCAGCAAGCTGCTATTGTGGAATTATTGGAATCTTCCATACACAGGAGAAAGAGGTTTTAGGTCTTGTTCCTTTCAGGCTAGGAGCGATTCAGCTGCACTGCTCTTCACACAACCCCTGGTCACCTGGTCAGGAGCCAATTAAAATGCTGTTGTCAGGCAGCTCCCTTGGTCCAGGACTCCTTTCTGGCACCATCTTGTCTTTCATGGCACACTCTGTTCTAGGACTGCAACATTGTATATATCTGTCATCCTGTTCCAGTGGTCATGTCTTTCAACTGCAGCCATTGTAATTTTAAAATCCACATTCCAGCAGAAATTAAAAATATATGTTTTTTACTACAGTCCAACAGAAATAAAAAGATGTTCCTTTCCGCTTTTATATTACTAGCTAGCTTTCACTCATGCTCTTCTTTCTCTCTTTGTTACGTCATTCTTTGCTGGTTCTTAAAATCTGACCAATATTCTGACCTTGGCAGATTTGTACAGTGTTTCTTTCAATTTAACACTATCATTAACTTCCTTATTCAGTCACAGGTGATGCATCTTTCTCAGAGCCTTTCGTTCTCACCGGGATAAACCTTCACTGAGAGTTATTAAATATCTCCTTAAAAGTCTGCCATCTCTACTATCCTACCTTTTGACCTAGTTTCCCAATTCACTTTAGCTAGATCTGCTTTCATATCCTTATAATTAACTTTATTCAGGTTTAAAACACTAGCCTTAGATCCACCTACAGTTCTCCCTTTCAAACTGAGCATGAAATTCTATCATGTAGTGATTGCTGTCACCTAGAGGCCCCTTTACTATGAGGTTATTGATTAATACTGTCTCATTGCCCATTACTAGCCACAGAATAACCTACTCCCTGGTCAGCATTAAAATGGACTGCTTTAAGAAATTGTCCTGAGTATGAATTCACCTTCAAGGCTACCTTTGCCAATCTGATTCGGCCAATCTACGTGTAGATTAAAGTCACCCATGATTATTGCGGTACCTTTCTTACACCACCCCATTTATTTCTTCCTGTATATCCTGTCAGTAAATTCGGTTTCGTCCTGTTTTTGTATCTTGTGGCACGAGACTGGTTAGTCCCTCTGGCTGTAAGGAGGTTTGCAGACTCTGGTTGGAGTTGTCCACGGACCTCCTGACAGTGCTGATGATGTGGGGAAATCTATAAAGGCCCAGCTTGGGGAACCAGAATGAGAGATTATGTTTTCACACTGTCTGGGAGAAGGAGAACTGCTCGAATAACAAAGTCAGTACATTTCTAGAATGTATACAGGACAGTTTTATAGAGCAATATGTTTTAGAACCAACAAGGAAACAGGCTGCAGTAGATTTTGTGAGAAGTAATGCATCAGAATAGTATATAGTCTGCCAGAATAACTTTCGAATAGTCACCACAGAATAGAATAATAGAATGGTAACAGCACAAAAGGAAGGTATTCGGCCTATTGTGTTTGTGCCAGCTCTCTGCAAGAGCAGTTTAGCTAGTCCCACACGCCCACCTTTTCCCTGAAACCCTGAAATTCTTTGTTCTTCAGCTGCTTATCCAATTCTCAATTGAATGCTTCAATTGAACTTGCTTCCACCACACTCTGACGCAGCGCATTCCAGACCCTAACCACAGGCTGCGTGGAAAAGTTTTGCTTCATTTTGCCTTTGGTTCTTTGGCTAATCACCTTAAATCTGTGCCCTCCATTTCTCAATCCTTCTATCAACAGGATCAGTTGGTCCCATACTACTCTGCCCAGACCCCTCATGATTTTGAATATCTCTATCAAGTCTGCTCTGAACCTTATCTTCTCCAAGAAAAATAGTCCCAACTTCTCCAATCTATCTACGTAACTGAAGTTGGGACTATATTTTCTGCACCCTCTGTGTTGCCTTTACATCCTTCCTAAAGTATGGTGTCCAGAACTGGATACAATACACTCCAGATGAGTCTGAACCAGTGTTTTATACAAATTCACCATAACTTCCTTGCTTTTGCTCTCTATGTCTCAACTTATACAGCCCATTGATCCCACATTCCTTTATAAACGCTTCCTCAACCTGTCCTGCCAAATTCAATGATTTGTGCTATTAGATGTGCATCCTTGGGTCTTAAAATAAGTGGCTGCAGAGATAGTAGATGCATTGGTTATAATCTTCCAAAATTCCTGAGAATCTGGAAGGTTCTCCCTGTTCCTTCACACTCTTTACAATTCTCCACTTTGTTTTATTTTGCCTATGTTTTCTTGAAACCACTGTCCTCTCACAGTTCACAATGCTTCTAAGTTTGTCATTTACAAATGTTATGATTGTGCCTCGTACATACAACTCTAGGTCATTAATATAGACCAAGAATGGACACGGTAATGCATTTAGATGGGAACAGCAATATTAGAAAGGAACAGAGACAGACTGAGTAGAGAAAACTGAGGTATGTGCAGTTCACTGTGGGTCTCATATGAGGCTCTCAAAAGAAGTGGCTGCAGAGATAGAGCAATTGGTCATAATTTTTGTTTATTTCATGGGACATGGGCATCACTGGCTCGGCCATGGGTCTGGTTTAAACTGGGACTCCAGTCCTTGACAGCACTGTCCATATTTCATCATTTTCAGGATGTAAGCATCTCTGGCTAGGCCAGCACTTATTGCCCAACCCTAATTGCCCTTGAGAAGGTGGTGGTGAGCTGCCTTCTTGAACCGCTGCAGTCCATGTGGTGTAGGTACACCCACAGTGCTGTTAGGAAGGGAGTTCCAGGATTTTGACCCAGTGACAGTGAAGGAGCGGTGATATATTTCCAAGTCAGGGCGGTGAGTGACTTGGAGGGGAACTTCCAGGTGGTGGTGTTCCCATGTATCTGCTGCCCTTGTCCTTCTAGATGGTAGTGGTTGTAGGTTTGGAAGGTGCTGTCTAAGGAGCCTTGGTGAATTCCTGCAGTGCATCTTGTAGATGGTACACATACTGCTGCTACTGTGCGTCGGTGGTGGAGGGAGTGAAAGTTTGTGGATGTGGTGCCTATGAAGCAGGCTGCTTTGTCCTGGATGGTGTCAAGCTTCTTGAGTGTTGTGGGAGCTGCACTCATCCAGGCAAGTGGGGAGTATTCTATCACACTCCTGACTTCTGCCTTGTAGATGGTGGACAGGCTTTGGGGAATCAGGAGGTGAGTTACTCGTCACACGATTCCTGGTCTCTGTAGCCACAGTCTTTATATGGCTGGTCCAGTTCACTTTCTGGTCAGTGGTAATCCCCTGGACATTGTTTGTGGGGTGGATTCAGTGATGGTAATGTCATTGAACACAAAGGGGCAATAGTTGGATTCTCTATTGCTGGAGATGGTCATTGCCTGGCACTGGTGTGGTGGAAATGCTACTTGCCACTTGTTAGCCCAAGCCTGGATATTGTCCAGGTCTTGCTGCATTTGGACATGGACTGCTTCAGTATCTGAGGAGTTGCGAATGGTGCTGAACATTGTGCAATCATCAGTGAACATCCCCACTTCTGACCTTATGATGGAGGGAAGGCCATTGATGAAGCACTATCAACCCATATTTTTCCATGTGACTACTAATTCTATCCCAAATAATTGTTTCTAGAATCCTGCGCAATACTGAAGTTAAACTGACTGGTCTGTAATTGCTGGGCTTATCCTTACAACTGTTTTTGAACAAGTGTGTAATGTTTGCAATTCTCCAGTCCTCTGGCACCACCCCTGAGTCTAGGGAAGGTTGAAAGATTATGGCCAGTGCCCCTGCAATTTCCACTCTCACTTCCTTCAATATCCTTGGATGCATCTCGTCCGGTCCCAGTGCCTTGTCAACTTTTAAGTACCGACAGTCTATTCAACATTCCTCCTTATCAATTTTGAACCCTTCTAGTGACAGAGTTTCCTCGTCTGTCACCATGGCCTGGGTAGCATCTATCTCATTGGTAAAGATGGATGCAAAGTATTCATTTAATACCTCAGTTATGGCCCCTTCGTCCATGTGTAAATTGCCTTTTGGATCCCTAATCGGCTCTACTCCTTTTACTACCCTTTTACTATTTATATGCCTATAGAAGACTTTGGGATTCCCCTTTATGTTGGCTGCCAGTCTTTTCTCATAATCCCTCTTTGCTTCTCTAATATGCTTTTTCACCTCCCCTCTGAACCTTCTGTATTCCTCTTAGTTTTCAATTGTACTTTCTACCTGACACCTGTCATAAACACATATTTTCTTCTTTATCTTAATTTCTTTCTCCTTTTTCATCCAGGGAGCTCTGGATTTGTTTGCCCTACCTTTCCCTTTCGATGGAATATACCTTGACTGTGCCCGAACCAATTGTTTTTTGAAGGTAGCCCATTGTTCAGCTAC
The DNA here is from genome assembly GCF_964194155.1 of Cetorhinus maximus. Classification (NCBI taxonomy): domain Eukaryota; kingdom Metazoa; phylum Chordata; class Chondrichthyes; order Lamniformes; family Cetorhinidae; genus Cetorhinus; species Cetorhinus maximus. The sequence continues at coordinate 1,292,335 of NC_135881.1, forward strand.
AGTTTTTCTTGTTAATCTTTCGTTCCAGTCTATCTGGCCCAGCTCCGTTCCTGCCCCATCGAAGTCAGCTCTTGTCCAGTTAATTATTTTTACTCTGGATTGTCTATCGTCCTTTTCCATCATCGTCCTAAAACGTACAATACAATGATCACTGTCTCCTAAATGCTCCCCCAATGATACTTGATCTACTTGGCCCGCCTTATTTCCAAGAACCAGGTCCAACAGTGCGTCTTGTTGGATTGGACACATACTGCTCTAGAAAATTCTCCTGAACATTACCTAGGAACTTTTTCCCCTCTTCCCCCTTTACACTACCCTTGTCCCAGTCTACATTTGGGTAATTAAAGTCACCCATTATAACTACTTTATAATACCTGCATCTCTAATTTCCCTGCAGATTTTTTCTTCTACACCCTTCTCACTAGTTGGCGGTCTATAGACTACAACAAGCAGTGTAATTGCATCCTTTTTATTCCTTAGCTCTAGGCAAATTTATTCTGTCTTTGAACCCTCTGTGACATCCTCTTTTTTCCAGCACTGTAATGCCCTCCTTAACCAATATTGCCATCCCTCCTTCCCTTCTTTTCCTAGCTTTTCTGAACACCTTGTCCCTGGGAATATTTAACATTCAGTTCTGCCCTTCCTTGAGCCAGGTGTCTATTATCACCACAACATCATATTTCCACATGGTAACCTGTGCCTATAACTCCTCAATCTTATTCACTGTTCTCCATGTATTCACATACATGGATAGCAAACTAGATATAGATTTTGTTACTTTCTCCCTTACCCTGACTTTACCTATTAACTTACTATTCTCTAAACTAGTGCCATCTGTCCCTCCCAGTATTTTGTGCACCCTGGTATTCCTCTCTAATATTTTCTCTTGGTTCCCACACCTCTGCTGAGTTAGTTTAAAGCCCTCCCAACAGCACTAGCAAAACTTAAGGAGCTCAGTCCCAACTCTGTTCGGGTATAACCTGCCCAGCTTGTACAGGTGCCATCTCCCCCAGAGCCAGTCCCAGTGTCCAGGAATTTAAAGCCTTTCCTCCAGAACCATCTTTCCAGCCACACATTCATCTGCCTTATCCTCCTATTTCTGTACTCACTGGCACGTGGAACTGGGAGTAATCCAGAGATTACTACTTTTGAGGTCCTGCTTGCTAATTTTCTACCTAGCTCCCTAAACTCTGATCGCAGTAACACACCCCACTTCCAACCTAAATCATTGGTACCAGTGTGGACCACCACCTCTAGCTGATCACCCTCATATCTACAGCTGCAGAAACGCCTGTTCCCCTAACCAAGTAATCCCCTATCACCATAGCTCTTCCTTTCTTGCCCCCCTCCTGTACAGCCGAGCCGCTCGTGGTGACTGCACTCCTCTGAGGAACCAACGCCCACACCAGCTTCCAAAACGGAAAATCGATTTGTGAGAGGGACCCCAGGGACCTCCTGCACTACCTGCCCACTTATCTTGGACTGCCTGGTGGTCACCCATTCCCTCTCTGTCTCCAGGCTCTTAAGCTGCAGTGTAACCACCTCTCTGAACGTGCTATCGATGTAGCTCTCAGCCTTGCGGGTGCGCCACAGTGACTCCAGCCACTGCTCAAGCTCTGACACCCAGAGCTCAAGGTTCCTCATCTGGCAGCACTTCTGCCCATGTGGTTGTCTAGGACACTGGTAGAATCCATGACTTTGCACATATTACAGGACACACATTCCACTCGACTGAGCTGCCCTGCCATGTCTTAACTCTACTTACCTTATATTAACTTTGTTCTACTTTGGATTATTTATTTTACTTATATTGGCCTTAAATTTCCCTTATTCCTGGTGCTCCTCAGTTAAATCCAATTACAGCAACTTGTTTAAAAATATTACACTTTTCTAATTTATTTACCAGGTCCTACTTACCAAGGTCACAGCTCTTCTTTGAGGAAAAGTAGAAAAAGAAAGGAGTGAGTGCTTCCTCCCTCCTCCCTGAACTCCCAAAGTCACTAAACTCTAATTGAAGCCCTCTGCTGCAGCCAAAGACAGCACTCTAGTGCAGACAAAGTCAGCACTATAAGATAGCCTACTTTTATACTCTCTGAACCAAGCCAGTTGTCGAATTAACTAGTTACAGCTGCAAGCAGAGTCTGTATGAGCCCTGTTTTAAGGCTGGGCTAAAACTTACCTTCTTCCAACCCTAACAGCAACTTTTATTGAATTGCTAAATTAAAGAAAGGCTAAACTTTAGATAAAATTTATCCCTAAATTTAACCCTTAAACCCCCTCAGCCACCAAACCCTAATTGAAGCACCGTACTGCAGACAAATACAGCACTCCAGTGCAGACCATAGCTACAGTTCTTTACCCCTGGAATCATTCTTTTGAGTCTCCTTTGTACACTCTCCAAAGCCTTCACATCCTTCTTCTGGGGCGCGCAGAACTAGGCGCTGTACTCCAGATGAGGCCTAACTGGTGTCTTATACAAGTTCAACATGACCTCCTCACCCTTGTACTCAACGCCCCTATTAATAAAGCTGAAAATACTATATGTTTTAAGAACTGCTCTCTCAACATGCCCTTCCATCTTCAATGACTCATGCGCATATACACCAAGGTCCCTCTGTCTCTTCATCTCCTCCTTTAGAATTTCACTCTCTCTTTATACTGTCTCTTCATATTTTTCCTGCCAAAACAAATCACCTCACATTTCTTTGCATTGAACTTCATCTGCCACTTGTCTGCCCAATCTACCAACATGTCTGTCCTTTTGAAGTTCAAGACTATCTTCTTCACAGTTGACAATGTTCCAATCTTCATATCATCTGCAAATTTTGAAATCATGCCCTGCCCACCACAGTCTAGGTCATTAATATATATCAGGAAAAACAAGGGTCCCAACACTGACCCCTGGGGAACTCCACTACAAACCTTCCTCCAATCTGAAGAACATATATCACTACTATATCATATATCATATGTTTTATATATATAACATTTATCACTAATCTCTGTTTCCTGTCGCTCAGCCAATTTCTTATCCAAGTGCCTACTTTCCATTTTATTCCATGAGCTAGAGTTTTGCTGACAAGTCTGTCGTGTGGCACTGTATCAAATGCCTTTTGAAAATCCATGTATATCACGTCAACAGAATTGGCTTTATCAATATTCTCTGTTACCACCTCAAGTTAGTTATACATGATTTTCCCGTAATGAATTTATGCTGGCTTTCCTTAATTATTCTGCACTTGTCTAAATAAAGATAGCCTTTCCAACACCTCCTTCCTCTCGATTGTAAGTTCTTCTAGTGTACCAGTTACCTCCTCTCAACTCAGCCTAGGTAGCATCGTCTCCCTTTGTAATGACAGATGCAAAGAACCCATTTAACACCTCCACTATTTCTCCAACCTCTACATGCAAGTTCCTTTTTATTCCCTAATCAGCCCTACTCTTTCTTTTACCACTCTTTTATTATTGATATGCTTCTTGAAGACCTTGGATTCCCTTTTATGTTAGCTGCCAGTCTCTTTTCATGCTCTCTCCTTGCTTTTCTTTTTAGTTTTTCACTCCTCCTCTGGTCCTTCTATATTCATCCTGACTCTCCATTGTATTTTCTACCTGACATCTGTCATAAGTGTATTTCTTCCTTTACACTTTCATTTCTATCTCTCTTGTCATCCAAGACAAGAGAAATTCCAACTCCCTTGACACATGCATTCTCATCCCAACGAAGTTGGCTTTCCCCCAGTTAATTGTCCCTGCTCTGGATTGTCCCTTGTCCTTCTCCATGGCCAACCTAAACCTCACGGTCACTGTCCCTTAGAGGCTCTCCCACTGATATTTGATCCACTTGGGCCAACTCATTCCCCAGAACCAGGTCCAACTTTGCCTTCCCTCTCATTGGACTGGAAACATACTGCTGCAAAAAATTATCTTGAACACATTCCTGGAACTCTCGCCCCTCTTGTCCCTTTGCACTATTTCTATCCCAGTCTATATTTGTAGAATTGAAGTCCCCCATTATGATTACTCTCTAATTCTTACAGCTCTCTGTAATTTCTTTACAGATTTGTTTCTTTACATCCCTGCCACTAGTTGGTGGTCTATAAACTACATCGATCGATGTTATTGCACCTTTTTCATTCCTTACCTCTAGCCAGGGAGATGCCGTCCTTGTCCCCTCTTGAACTTCCTCTCTCTCCAGTTCTGTAATGTCGTATGCCATCTTTAATCAGAGCTACCATTCCCCCCTCAAACACTTCTTGTCTCTCCAAAACACCTTGTACCCAGGAATGTTTAATGTCCAGTCGTACCCTTCTTTGAGCCAGGTCTCTGTTATAGCAATAACACCATAATTCATTTGTCAACTTGTGCCTGTAGTTCACCAACCTTATTAACCATACCCCGTGCATTTACATATATGCACATTAACCCTGATTTAGGCTTTACTTTCCCTCTTACTCTGACTCCATCCAATGACTTAGTATTGCCTACTCTAATTCTATCAATCTCTCCGTGTTCTATTTACTTTGATATTACTCTTTGATATATCCTCCTCATCAGTTAATACTTCTCTACTTCCCACTGCCAGTTTTTCTCCTCTCCATTATTCATTAAGGGAGGGAGACAGAAAGCAGGAAGTTACAGGTCAGTTAGCTTTACATCTGTCATGGGGAAAATGTTAGAAGCTATTATTAAAGAAGTTATAGCAGGGCAGTTGGATAAGTTGAAGGTCATCAGGCAGAATCAGCATGGCTTTGTGAAAGGGAAATCGTGTTTAAACAACTTATTGGAGTTCTTTGAGGAAGTAACATGTGCTGTGGATAAAGGGGAACCGATGGATGTACTGTACTTAGATTTCCAGAAGACATTTGATAAAGTGCCACATCAAAGGTTATTGCGGAAAATAAAAGCTCATGGTGTAGGGGGTAACATATTGGCATGGACAGAAGATTGGTTGGCTAACAGGAAGCAGAGAGTAGGCATAAATGGGTCTTTGTGAGGTTGGCAAGATGTAATGGGTGGTGTCACAGGTATCAGTGCTGGGACCTGAACTGTTTACAATTTATATAAATGACTTGGAAGAAGGGATTGAAGGGATAGTTGCCAAATTTGCTGATGACACAAAGATAGGTAGGAAAGTAAGTTGTGAAGAGGACATAAGGAGGCTACAAACAGATATAGATAGGTTAAGTGAGTGGGCAAGGATCTGGCACTTGGAGTTTAATGTGGAAAAATGTGAAATTGTCCATTTTGGCAGGAAGAATAAAAGAGAAGCATATTATCTAAATGGAGAGAGATTGCAGAGTTCTGAGGTGCAGGGAGATCTGGGTGTCCTAGTGCATGAATCACAAAAGGCTAGTATGCAGGTACAGCAGGTAATTAGGAAAGTTAATAGAATGTGATCATTTATTGTGAGGGGACTTCAATACAAAAGTAGGGAGCTTATGCTTCAGTTGTACAGGGCACTGGTGAGAACACATTTGGAGCATTGTGTACAGTATTGGTCACCTATTTAAGGAAAGATGTCAATGCATTGGAAGCAGTTCAGAGAAGGTTTATCAGTCTAATACCTGGAATGGGTGGATGGCCTTATGAGGAAACTTTAGACAGACTAGGCTTGTATCTGCTGGAGTTTAGAAGAGTAAGAGGCAACCTGATTGAAACATAGAAGATCCTGAGGGGTCTGGACAGGGTGGATGTGGAGAGGATGTTTCTCGTGTGGGAAAATCTAGAACTAGGGGTCACTGCTTAAAAATAAGGTGTCGCCCATTTAAAACAGAGATGAGGTGAAATCTTTTCACTCAAGAGAGTTGAGAGTCTTTGGAACTCTCTTCCTGAAAAGGTGACGGAAGCAGAGTCTTTGAATATTTTTAAGGCAGAGGTGGATAGATTCTTGGTACACAAGGGGGCGGGGTGGTGATAGGTTATCAGCAGTAGGTAGGTGCAGATTTCAGTTACTATCAGATCAGCCATGATCATAGTAAATGGCAGAGCAGGCTCGAGGGGCTGAGTGGCCAACTCCTGCTCCTTGCTTGTATGTCCACTCTCAATTTCGCCTCAGGTCCCCAGCTCCCTGCCAATCTAGTTTAAAGCCTCCCCGATATTACGAGCAACCCAAGGACATTCGTCCCACTCTGGTTAAGGTGTAACCCATTCTTCTTGTACATGTCAGTGGTAGGGAAACTATTGGAGAAGTTTCTGAAGGAGAGAATCTATCTCCACTTGGAGAGGCAAGGTTTGATCAGGAATAGTCAGCATGGATTTGTCAGAGGGAGGTCATGTCTAACAAATTTGATTGAACTTTTTGAGGAGGTGGCCAGGTGTGTACATGAGGGTAGTGCAGTTGATGTAGTTTATATGGATTTCAGCAAAGCCTTTGACAAGGTCCCACACGGAAAACTTATAAAGAAGGCAAATGCACATGGGATACAGGGTAATTTTATAAGGTGGATTCAAAATTGGCTTAGTTGTAGGAGACAGAGGGTGATGACAGAAGGATGCTTATGTGACTGGAAGCCAGTTTCCAGTGGCGTACCACAGGGATCTGTGCTGGGTCCCCTATTATTTATCATTTATATAAAAAACATAGATGAGTCTGTGGGGGTAGGATTAGTAAGTTTGCGGATGACACAAAGATTGGTCGGGTGGTTAACAGTGAGGTTGAGTGTTTGGGCTACAGGAAGATATAGACGGGATGGTCAAATGGGCAGATAAGTGGCAGATGAAATTTAACCCTGAAAAGTGTGAGGTGATACACTTTGGAAGAAGTAATTTGACAAGGAAGTATTCAATGAACGGCATGGCACTAGGAAGTTCTGAGGAACAAAGGGACCTTGGCGTGTGTGTCCATAGATCTCTGAAGGCGGAGGGGCATGTTAGTGGGGTGGTGAAAAAGGCATATGGGACACTTGCCTTTATCAATCGAGGCATAGATTACAAAAGTAGGGAGGTCATGTTGGAGTTGTATAAAACCTTGGTGAGGCCACAGCTGGAGTACTGTGTGCAGTTCTGGTCGCCACATTATAGGAAGGATGTGAGTGCACTGGAGGGGGTGCAGAGGAGATTCACCAGGATGTTGCCTGGGATGAAACATTCAAGTTATGAAGAGAGGTTGGATAGACTTGGGGTGTTTTCGTTGGAGCAGAGAAGACTGAGGGGCGACCTGATCGAGGTGTACAAGATTATGAGGGGCATGGACAGGGTGGATAGGGAGCAGCTGTTCCCCTTAGTTGAAGGGTCAGTCACAAGGCGACATAAGTTCAAGGTGAGGGGCAGGAGGTTTAGAGGGGATGGGAGGAAAATCTTTTTACCCAGAGGGTGGTGACGGTCTGGAATGCACTGCCTGGGAGGGTGGTGGAGGTGGGTTGCCTCACATCCTTTAAAAAGTACCTGGATGAGCACTTGGCACGTCATAACATTCAAGGCTATGGGCCAAGTGCTGGTAAATGGGATTAGGTAGGTAGGTCAGGTGTTTCTCAAGTGTCTGTGCAGACTCGATGGGCCGAAGGGCCTCTCCTGCACTGTGTGATTCTGTGAAAAGAATGTCCTGCAGCCGCTCTTGTGAGATCCTTGACCCTGGCATCAGGGAGGCAACATACCATCCTGGAGTCATGTCTACAGCTGCAGAAATGCCTGTCTGCTCCCCTAAATATGGAATCCCCCATCACTATCGCACTTCCACTCTTCCTCCCTGCCCGTCCTGTGCAGCTGACCCACCCATGGTGTCGCGAACTTGGCTCTTGTTCCAGCCCTTTGAGGAACCATCTGGTTCACCAGTACCCAAAATGGAAAAGCTAGAGAGCGAGATAGTCTCAGGGGATTTCCTGCAATACCTGCCTGTTCCTCTTAAATATTCTGGCGCTCCCCCATTCCCTGTCTGCCTGTGTACCTCTTAGCTGCGGTGTGACCAGCTCTCTAAGCATGCTATCCATATAATCCTCAGCCTTGTGGATGCACCACAATGACTCCAGCTGTCGATTAAGTTTCTGCAGCTGATGACACTTACTGCAGATGTCGTCACTGAGGGCACTTTGCACCTGCATGACTTCCCACATCTCTCAGGATGCACATTCCACATGGCCGAGCTGCACTGACATACCTTAAACTTTATATGAAGCATTTACGACTGTATGGTACAACCTAATAACTCAGTTGTCACTCATCGATCGTCTCCTCTGTGCCGAGTCCCGAAAAGCCTATACTCAGCAACCAGTCAACTTGTGGACTCCTGTGACGTCACTTATAGATTTTATCTGTAAGCTCCTGGCTCTCTCTCTCTCTGCTGCACCTAAGTGGAAATCAATTGCTGGAAGCTGAAAAAGAGTAGAAAAAAGGAGCACCTCCTCCCCTGCCCCCTTCACTGAACTCCCAACTCAGCAAGCGCTACTTCTTTCAATAAACCTGACTTAAATCACGGCTTTCCCCCATGCACCGATGTAAACTCGTAGACATTTACAGCACAGAAGGAGGCCATTCGGCCCATCATGTCCATGCCAGCCAACAAAGATCTGACTACACTAATCCCTTTTTCCAAAGCTCGGCCCATAGCCCTGGAGGCTATGGCAACACAAGTGAATATCTAAATACTTAAGTGTTATGAGAGTTTCTGACTCAACCACCCTTTCAGGCAGTGAGTTCCAGACTCCCACCACCCGTTGGGTGAAAAAATTCTTCCTCAACTCCCCTCTTAACCTTCTACCTCTAACCAGGGGGCATAGGCTTAAGGTAATTGACCCCTCTTCTAATGGAAAAAAGTGCCTTCCCATCTACCCTATCTATGCCCCTCATAATCTTATACACTTCTATCAGGTCTCCTCTCAACCTTCACTGCTCCGAGGAAAACAACCCCAACCTATCCAATCTTTCCTCATAGCTCAGACCCTCCGGCCCAGGCAGCATCCTGGTGAATCTCCTCTGCACCCTCTCCAGTGCAATCACATCCTTCCTATAATGTGGTGACCAGAACTGCATGCAGTACTCTAGTTGTGGCCTAACCAGCGTTTTATACAGTTCCAGCATAACTTCCCTGCTCCTGTCTTCTCTGCCTCGGCTAATAAAGGCAAGTATCTCATATGCCTTCTTAACCACCTTATCTACCTGCCCTGCTGTGTTCAGGGATTTGTGGATATGCACGCCAAGGTCCCTCTGATCTTCAGTACTTTTCAGAGTCCTACCACTCAGTGTAATCCCTTGCCTTGTTAGCCCTCCCCAAGTGCATTACTTCACACTTTCCCAGGTTGAATTCCATTCGCCACTGCTCTGCCCACCTGACTAGTCCATTGCTATCCACCTGCAGTTTATGGCTATCCTCCTCACTATTTACCATCCTACCAATTTTCGTGTCATCTGCAAACTTCTTGATCATACCCCCTACATTTAAGTCCAAATCATTTATGTACACCACAAACAGCAAGGGCCCCAGCACCGAGCCCTGCGGAACCCCACTAGAAACAGATTTCCAGTCACAAAAACATCCCTCTACCATCACCCTCTGCTTCCTGCCTCTCAGCCAATTTTGGATCCAACATGCCACTTTGCCTTGGATTCCATGGGCTCTTACTTTCTTGACCAGTCTGCCATGAGACACCTTATCAAAAGCCTTGCTAAGTCTATGTCGACCACATCAAATACATTACCCTCATCAATGCTCCTGGTTACCTCCTCAAAAAATTCAATCAAATTTGTCAAACGTGACCTCCCCTTAACAAATCCATGCCGACTATCCCTGATTAATCCGTGTCTCTCCAAGTGCAGATATACATCTGTCCCTCAGAATTCCTACTCGTAACGTACCCACCACCGAGGTTAGACTGACTGGCCTGTAATTTCCTGGCCTATCCCTTCATCCCTTTTTTAATAATGGGACAATGTTAGCATCCTTCAGTCCTCTGGCACCTCACCTGTGGCCAGAGAGGATTTGAAAATTACTGCCAGGGCCCTTGATATCTCTTCCCTTGCCTCCCTCAACAGCCTGGGATACATCTCGTCCAGGTCTGCGGATTTATCCACTTTTAAGGCCACGAAACCCACTAGTATCTCCACTCTCTCTATGTTAATTTCCTCTAATATTTCACCATCCTCCACCCTGGTGTCTATACCTGTGTTGTCCATTTCCATTGTGAAGACCAACGCAAAATATTCATTGAGGACTGTACCCATGTCTTCTGGGTCCACACACAGATTACCTCTATGGTCCCTAACCAGCCCTACTCTTTCCCTAGTTATTCTCTTGTTCTTTATATATTTAAAAAACCCCTTTGTTTTTTATTTAATTCTACCCACCAATACTTTCTCACGCATACTTAGCTTTCCTAGTTTCCTTTTTAAGTTCCCCCCTGCATTTTTTACACTCCTCTAGGGACTCTGCCATGTTGAGCCCTCGGTATCTGCCATAAGCTTTTTCTTAATCCTAACCTTTATGTCCCTTGACATCCAGGGTTCTCCGGACTTGGTCCCCCCACTTTGTCTTTATGGGAACATATTTCCCCGATACTCTCGCTATTACCTCCTTGAATGCCTCCCACTGCTCTGACACAGTTTTATTTGCAAGTGCACTTGGCCCAAATCTTATATCATCTTAGTGAAATTCGTCTTTCCCCTAGAACGTTTATTCATGGCCCAACGATATCCTTTTCCATAACTATCCAAAATCTAACTGAGTTATTGTCATTATCTCCAAAATGCTCCCCTACTGATGCCCCTTCCTCCTGCCCGGGCTCATTTCTGAATATTGGGTCCAGAGCTGCCCCCTCCCTTGTTGGGTTTTCTATGTACTGGCTAAAAACGTTCTCCTGGATGCAACTTAAGAATTTTGCTCCCTCCCTACCTTGCACACTAAAACTATCCCAGTTAATATTTGGCTAGTTAAAATCCCCTATTACTGCCCTATTATTCTTACACTTCTCTGAAATTTGATTACATACTTGATCCTCTATCTCTCCCTGACTGTTTGGGGGTTTATAATACACACCCAACAGCGTGTTTAACCCTTTTGTGTTTTTTACTTCTACCCATATGGCCTCATTTAATGATCCTTCCAAGATATCATCCCTCCTCACTGCTATAATTGATTCCTTGATCAATGCCTCTTCTATCCCTCTCTCTATCTGGTCTGAAATCCCTATAACCAGGACTGTTGACCATGTCCTGAAACGTGCTGTCCACGACCCTCTCATCCTCGTGAATGCATCGTAATGCCCCCAGCTGCTGCTCAAGCTCCAAAACCCGGAGCTCGAGTTGCTCCTGTCGGAGGCACCTCCTGCACACATGGTCATCCAGACCACCAGGAGCGTCTAGGATTTCCCACATAGCGCAGGATGTGCATATCACGGAACTGAGCTCCCCAGACATATCTTACCTAAATAGAATACTAATACTAATGGAATTTTACCCATCCTCCTACTTGAATCTCACTGTTTTAACCCCTCTGTCCCGAAGGCTCGCTGTTTTAACCTCTCCCACCTCCCAGCTCCTGTCATGCTCTTTCTGAACTCCCGGCTCCTCTCGCACTCTTTCTGCACTTTGAACCAAATTCCCAAGTACCCGCTCTGTCTCCATCTCACTCAGCCGTAGTCTCCCTTACTGACTGTACCCCTTACACTGACCGTGCCCCTTACTTATTTGCCTGACCCAGTTCAGTTTCTGGTCAATGGTAACCCTCCAGGATATTGATAGTGGGGGATTCAGTGATGGTAATGCCATTGAATGTCATGGGGAGATGATTGTATTCTTTCCTGTTGGAGATGGTCATTGTCTGGCACTTGTGTGGCGTGAATAGTTATTTGCCGCTTACCAGCCCAAGCCTGGATGCTGTCCACATCTTGCTGTATATGATTTTGGAAGCAGGCATGGACTGCGTCCAAAACCTTCCAAAATCCGGATCAGGATTATTGACCTGGAAGCCGAACTGCAAACACTGTGCAACATAAGGGAGGGAGAGAAATGCCTGGACGCTTTGTTCCAGAAGACGGTCACACCTCTTAGAAGAGGGTCATCTGTTTTGGTCAGCAGTGGGGGACAGGAGGATGCGACTGTCAGTGAGGCAGGTAATGGGACCGAGCAGACAGTAGTGGGGGAGCCTCAGACTTTGCAATTGTCAAACAGGTTTGAAGTGGTGAAAGGGGGTGAAAGCGAGGTCTGCAAGGTGGATGAGCTGGCTGGTCATGGCACCATGGTACAGGAAGCCTTTCAAGTTAGGGGAGCAAACAAGAGTGTAGTGAGGGGCATTGACACTGTTCTCTGTAGCAAAGAGTGAGTCCGGACGGCTGTGTTGGCTGCCCGATGCCAGGGCTCGGGACGTCTGCTCAGGGCTGGAGAGGAAATTACAGTGGGAGGGAAAGGATCCAGCCATCGCAGCCCACGTAGGTACCAATGACATAGGCAGGACAGGGAAGGAGGCGCTGCATCGTCGGAGTATGAAGAGCTAGGTACCAAATTAAAAAGCAGAACCTCAAAGGTAATAATTTCTGGATTATTAACTGAGCCGCTTGCAAATTGGTATAGGGCAAATAAGACTAGAGAGATGAATGCGTGGCCCAAAGACTGGTGTGGGAGAAGTGTGTTCCTGTTTGTTGGGCACTGGCACCAGTACTGGGGAAAGTGGAGGCTGTACTGTTGGGACGGTCTACACCTGAACTGTGCTGGGATGAGTGTTCTTGCGAATCGCACAACTAGGGAAGTAGAGAAGGCTTTAAATTGAACAAGGAGGGAGTTGAGGGATCAAGCTTGGATAGATGTGGCAAATCAAGGAGTAGATTCAAGGCAGGAGACCATCATAGTAATATGGGAAAAGGGGGTCAGCGAATAGCGGGAAGAGGCAGAGAGATAAAACCTAAGAATACACCAATAGTCAAAACTAAATGTTACAAAAATAACAAGAAAACAAAACTAAAGGCTCTGGACCTGAATGCACAAAGCATTCACCACAAAGTAAGTGAATTGATAGCACACATTGAAGTAAATAAACATGATCTGATAGCCATTACGGAGACGTGGCTGCAGGATGGCAAGGATTGGGCCCTGAATATTGGGGGGGTATATGACCTTCAAGAAGGATAGGAAGCTAGGTGAAGGTGGAGGGGTAGCGCTATTAATCAAGGATGGCATTGGTGCAATAGTTAGAGATGACCATGGTTCAGGAGATCAGGATGTAGAATAGGTTTGGGTGGAGATGAGGAACAGTAGGGGAAAGAAGTCACTAGTGGGAGTGGTCTACAGGCCCCTAACAGTAACCACAATTTAGGACAAAGTATTTAGGATGGCATTGGTGCAATAGACTTGGTATTGTGTAATGTGACAGGATTAATTCATGACTTCAGAGTGAAGGCACCCCTAGGTAGCAGCGGCCACAATACGATTGAATTTTACATCAGTTTGAAAGGGGGAAGAGTGGGTCTAAGACTAGTATTTTAAATTTAAATAAAGGCAACTATGTGGGCATGAAAGCTGATCTAGCTGAAGTGAACTGTGAATACTGGGCTAGGGGTAGATCAATAGAGAAGCAGTGGCAGATATTTAAGGGGATATTTCAGAATAAGTGTATGCCCACTATAAAGAAAAATTCAAAGGGAGGATCCACCATCCATAGTTAACTAAAGAAGTTAAGGAAAACATCAAGTAAAAAGTATCTAACTGTGCGAAGATAAGTGGCAGGTCAGATGATTAGTCAGAATAATAAAGAACAACAGAAAATGACTAAAACGTTAATCAGGACTAAGAAATTAGAGTATGAGAAGAAGCTAGCTAGAAATGTAAAAATGGATAGCAGGAGTTTCTACAGGTACTTAAAAAGGAAAAGAGTAAGTAAAGTGATTGTTGGTCCTCGAGAGAGAGTGACAGTGGGGAGTTAATAGTAGATAATAAGGAAATGCGGATGAAATGAACAAATAATTTGCATCTGTCTTTGCTACAGAGGATACAAAAAACATTCCAGTAATCGCTGTAAATCAGGAGGTGGAGGGGAGAGGGGAACTTGGTGAAATTACAATCACTAGGGAAGTGGTACTGAGCAAACTGATGGAGCTTTGGGCTGACAAGTCTCTGGGTCCTGAAGGATTTCATCCTAGAGTCTTAAAAGAGGTGGCTAATGGGGTCGTAGATGCGTTGGCTTTAATTTTCTAAAATTCCCTAGATTCTGGAAATGTTCCATCAGTAGCAAATATAATCCCTCTATTCAAGAAGGGAGGGAGGCAGAAAACAGGAAACTATAGGCAAGTTAGCTTGACGCCTGTTGTGGAGAAGTTACTAGAATCAATCATTAAGGAGGTTACAGCTGGGCACTTAGAGAAACTCAATGTCATCGGGAAGAGTCAGCATGGTTTTGAGAAAGGGAAATCAGGTTTAACCAATTTATTGGAATTTTTTTGAAGGAATAACATGCGCAGTGGATAAAGGGGAGCCTGTAGATATAAAAACAAAAAACTACTGCGGATGCTGGAAATCCAAAACAAAAACAGAATTACCTGGAAAAACTCAGCAGGTCTGGCAGCATCGGTGGAGAAGAAAAGAGTCGACGTTTCGAGTCCTCACGACCCTTCAACAGAACTAAGCATAGTTAGGAGAGGGGTGAAATATAAGCTGGTTTAAGGTGGGCGGGGGGGAGAGAGAAGTTGAGGGGGGGGTGGGTGGTTGTAGGGACAAGCAAGCAGTGATAGGAGCAGATAATCAAAAGATGTCACAGACAAAAGGATCAAAGAGGTGTTGAAGGTGGTGATATTATCTAAGAAAATGTGCTAATTAAGAATGGATGGCAGGACACTCAAGGTACAGCTCTAGTGGGGATGGGATGGAAAGACTGACAAGGTATTAGTTGTAGATTTTAAAATAATAGGTGGGAATAGAAAAATCTATATAAATTATTGAAAAAAACAAAAGGGAGGGGGAAGAAACGGGGTGGGGATGGGGGGAGGGAGTTTAAGATCTAAAGTTGTTGAACTCAATATTCAGCCCAGAAGGCTGTAAAGTGCCTAGTCGGAAGATGAGGTGCTGTTCCTCCAGTTTGCGTTGGGCTTGTTTGCCATTGTTCCAGTGAAGCCCAATGCAAACTGGAGGAACAGCACCTCATCTTCCGACTAGGCACTTTACAGCCTTCCGGGCTGAATATTGAATTCAACAACTTTAGATCTTAAACTCCCTCCCCCCATCCCCACCCCGTTTCTTCCCCCTCCCTTTTGTTTTTTTCAATAATTTATATAGATTTTTCTTTTCCCACCTATTTCCATTATTTTAAAATCTACAACTAATACCTTGTCAGTCTTTCCACCCCACCCCCACTAGAGCTGTACCTTGAGTGTCCTGCCATCCATTCTTAATTAGCACATTTTCTTAGATAATATCACCACCTTCAACACCTCTTTGATCTTTTTGTCTGTGACATCTTTTGATTATCTGCTCCTATCACTGCTTGCTTGTCCCTACAACCACCCCCCCCATCAACTTCTCTCTCCTCCCGCCCACCTTAAACCAGCTTATATTTCACCCCTCTCCTAACTATGCTTAGTTCTGTTGAAGGGTCGTGAGGACTCGAAACGTCGACTCTTTTCTTCTCCACCGATGCTGCCAGACTGGCTGAGTTTTTCCAGGTAATTCTGTTCTTGAGCCTGTAGATGTGCTGTACTTGGATTTCCAGAAGGCATTTGATAAAGTGTCACATCAAAGGTTATTGCAGAAAATAAAAGCTCATGGTGTAGGGGATAATGTATTAGCATAAATAGAAGATTGGCTGGTTGGCAGAAAACAGAGTATGCATAAACAGGTCTTTTTCTGATTGGCAGGATGTGACGAGTGGAGTCCCGCAGGGGTCTGTGCTGGGGCCTCAACTTATTACAATTTATATCAATAACTTAGATGAGGGGAGTGAAGGCCTGATAGATAAATTTGCAGATAGCATTTTGATGACAGGAAAGTATTTTGCGAAGAGGACATAAGCATGTTGCAGAAGGACATAGATAGTTTGAGTGACTGAGCAAAAATCTGACAGATGGAGTATAATGTGGGAAAATGTGAAGTTGTTCACTTTGGCAGGAAGAATTAAAAAGCAGAGTATTACTTAAATGGAGAACAACTGCAGAATTCTGAGATGCAGAGGGATCTAGGTGTTCTACTACATGAGTCATAAAAAGTTAGTATGCAGGTACCGCAAGTAATTAAGAAACCTAATGGACGCTATCCTTTGTTGCAAGAGCAATTGAACCAAAAAGTAAGGATGTTATGTTTCACTTACACAGGGCATTGGTGAGACCAAATCTCAAATATTGTGTGCAGTTTTTGTCTCCTTATTTAAGGAGGGATGTAAATGTGTTGGAGGCTGTTCAAAGGAGGCTTACTAGATTGACGCCTGGAATGAGCGGGTTGTCTTATGAGGGAAGGTTAGTCAGACTGGAACAAAAACAAAAATAGCTGGAAAAACTCAGCAGGTCTGACAGACTGGGCTTGTTTCCACTGGAGTTTAGAAGAGTGAGGGGTGATTTGATTGAAGCATACAAGATCCTGAATGATCTCGACAAGGTGGACATGGAAAGGATGTTTCCTCTTGTGGGTGAATCTAGAACTAGGGGCACAGTTTAAAATTAGTAGTCACCCTTTTAGGACAGAGATGAGAATATTTTTCTCTCAGAGTTGTGAGACTTTGGAACTCTGCCGTTGGGGACAGGGTCATTGGATATTTTTAAGGCAGAAGTAGATAGATTCTTGTTAGGTAAGGGAATCAAAGGTTATCAGGGATAGATGGGAATGTGGAATTCAAAACACAAACAGATTAACCATGATCTTAATGAATGGCAGAGCAGGCTTGAGGGGCCGAATGGCCTATTTCTCCTATTTCGTATGTTCGTCTGTGCACAATATAAGGTTACATGGTGTAGGGTGGGGATAAAGGGTTAGTTAATTATCAGGAAGCCGAGTGTTGGGATAAATGGGTCTTTTTCGGGTTGGCAAGATGTGACAAGTGGAGAGCCACAGGGGTCAGTGCTGGTGCCTCGACTATTTACAATCTACATCATTGACTTTGATGAAGGGTAAGTAGCTAAATTTGCTGATGACACAAAGATAAATGGAAAAGTAAGTTGTCAAGAGGAGGTAGAGAATCTGCAAAGGGATATAGACAGGTTAAGTAAGTGGGCAAAATTTTGGCAAACGGTGTCTCAAGTGGGAAAATGTGAACTTGTCCATTTTGGCGGGAAGAATAGAAAGGCAGTGTATTATTTAAACGGAGAGAGGTTACAGAACTCGGTGGTACAATGGGACCTGGGTGTCCTGGTACATGAATCAGGAAATGTTCGTATGCAGGTACAGCAAGTGATTAGGAAGGGAAATGGGATGTTGGTATTTATTGCAAGGGGAATGGAATATAAAAGTAGGGAAGTTTTACTGCAGCTGTACAGGGCCTTGGGGAGACCACATTTAGAGTGCACAGGTTTGGTCTCCTTATTGGAAAAAGATATAATTGTATGAGAATCTGCTCAGAGAAGGTTCACGACTTGTTCCTGGGATGAAGGGCTTATCTTATGAAGAAAGTTTGAACAGGTTGGGCCTATACTCATTGGGGTTTAGAAGAATGAGAGGTGATCTTAACATAAGATCCTGAGGAGATTTGATAGGGTGGATACTGGGAGGATGTTTCCACTAGTGGGATAGACTAGATCCAGGGAACTATTTAAAAATAAGGGGTCTCCCTTTTAAGATGGAGATGAGGAGAAATATTTTCTCTCAAAGGGTTGATATAATGTGGAATTCTCTTCCCCAGAATGCAGCAAAGGCTGGGTAATTGGAAGTATTCAAGACTGAGTTAGAAAGGTTTTTATTAGACAAGGGAGTTGAGGGCTATGGGGGAGAGGGGGTGGGGGCACAGACAGGAATGTGGAGTTGAGATTACACCCAGGTCAGCCATGATCTTATTGAATGACGGAGCAGGCTCAAGGGGCAGAATGGCCAAATCCTCTTAAGTCCTATGCTCATTAGCTCATCTACTTTGAAAATCTGATTAGCTTCTCAATGGTGAGACACTTAAGAGCTATGGAGGCAGAAAGGGAGTTGGATGTTCATGTCTGTAAATCACGAAAACGAGTGCAAGAGTACCGAATTGGAATAAAGAAAAGCTATCTCCTCTGATTGGGGTTTGGGAGACTGAAGAAGAGGCATAACCGTCAAAATAGAGTCAGGAGTGAAATGGGGAGTGCTTCTTCATACAAAGGTTGGTAAAAATCTGGATCTCTCCCCTAAAAAGCTGTGGATGATCGGGGTTTATTGGAGGTTTCAAGACTGAGATTAAGAGGCAGTTGTTTGTAGGGGTATCGAGGGGAGCAGAAGTAGGTAAATGGAGTTGAGGAATAGTTCAGTCACAGTTTCAATTGAGCAAGGAGCTGAATAGCCTGCTCCTGTTGAAATGGTTTTCTCCATCAGTGAAGAGTGGCGGGGGGGACATGCCAGGAGCAGCACCAGGCATACCTCAAAATGAGATGTCAACCTGGTGAAGCTATAACACAGGACTACTTGCGTGCCAAACAGCATAAGCAGCAAGTGATAGACAGAGCTAAGCGATCCCACAACCAACGGATCAGATCCAAGCTCTGCAGTCCTGCCAGATCCAGCCGTGAATGGTCGTGGACATTTAAACAACGCACTGGAGAAGGAGGCTACACAAATATCTCCATCCGCAATGATGGAGGAGCCCAGAACATCAGTGCAAAAGATAAAGATGAAGCATTTACAACAATCCTCAGCCAGAAATGTTGAGTGCATGATCCACCTTGGCCTCCTCCGGAGGTCCCCAGCATCACAGATGCCAGTCTTCAGCCAATGCGATTCACTCCACGTGATTTCAAGAAACGGCTGAAAGCACTGACAAGAGCCCTGACGATGTTCCAGCAATAGTACTGAAGACTTGTGCACCAGAACTTGCCGCGCCCCTAGCCAAGCTGTTCCAGTACAGCTACAACACTGACATCTACCCGGCTATCTGGAAAATTGTCCAGGTATATCCTATACACAAAAAGCAGGACAACTCCAACCCGGCCAATTACCGCCCCATGAGTCACTCTTGATCATCAGTAAATAATGGAAGGGGTCATCAACAGTGATATCAAGCATCACTTGGTAAGCAATAACCTGCTCACCGATGCCCAGATTGGGTTTTGCCAGGGTCACGCAGCTCCTGACCTCATTACAGCCTTGGTTCAAGCATGGACAAAAGAGCTGAACTCCCGAGGTGAGGTTGGAGCGACTGCCCTTGATATCAAGGCCGCATTTGACCAAGTGTTGGATCAAGGAGCCCTAGCAAAACTGGAGTCAACAGGAATTAGGGGGAAAGCTCTCCGTGGGCTGGAGTCATACATAGCACAAAGGAAGGTGGTTGTGGTTGTTGGAGGTCAGCCAAGTCAGTTCCAGGATATCACTGCGGGAGTTCCTCAGGGTAGTGTCCTAGGCCCGACCATCATCAGGTTTTTTTTATTTATTCACGGGATATGGGCTTCGCTGGTTGTGCCAGCATTTATTGCCCATCCCTAGTTGGCCTTGAGAAGGTGGTGGTGAGCTGCCTTCTTGAACCGCTGCAGTCCATGTGGTGTTGGTACACCCACAGTGCTGTTAGGGAGGGAGTTCCAGGATTTTGACCCAGCGACAGTGAAGGAACGGCAATATATTTCCAATTCAGTGGTCAGTGACTTGGAGGGGAACATCTAGGTGTTGGTGTTCCCATCTATTTGCTGCCCTTGTCCTTCTATATGGTAGTGGTCATCGCTTTGGAAGGTGCTGTCTAAGGAGCCTTGGTGAATTCCTGTAGTGCATCTTATAGATGGTACACACACTGCTGCTACTGTGCATCGGTGGTGGAGGGAGTGAATGTTTATGAATGTGGTGCCAATGAAGCGGGCTGCTTTGTCTTGGATGGTGTCAAGCTTCTTGAGTGTTGTGGGAGCTGCACTCATCCAGGCAAGTGGGGAGTATTCCATCACACTCCTGACTTGTGCCTTGTAGATGGTGGACAGGCTTTGGGGAGTCAGGAGGCGAGTTACTCGTCGCAGGGTTCCTAGCTTCTGACCTGCTCTTGTAGCCACAGTATTTATGTGACTAATCCAGTTCAGGATGTTGCTAGTGGGGGATTCAGTGATGGTAATGCCATTGAAAGTCAGATTAAGATTAAAGTTAGATTCTCTCTTGTTGGAGATGGTCATTGCCTGGGACTTGTGTGGCGCAAATGTTACTTGCCATTTGTCAGCCCAAGCCTGGACATTGTCCAGGTCTTGCTGCATTTGGACATGGACTGCTTCAGTATCTGAGGAGGCATGAATGCCTAACATTGTGTAATCATCAGCAAACAACTCCACTTCTGAGTTATGATGGAAGGAAGGTCATTGATGAAGCAGCAGAAGATGGTTGGGCCGAGGACACTACCCTGAGGAACTCCTGCAGTGATATCCTGGAGCTGAGATGACTGACCTCCAACAACCACAACCATCTTCCTTTGTGCTCGGTATGACTCCAACCAGCGGAGAGTTTTCCCCCTGATTCCAGTTTTGCTAGGGGTCCTTGATGCCACAGTCAATCAAATGCGGCCTTGATGTCAAGGGCAGTCACTCTCACCTCACCATTTTGTCCATGTTTGAACCAAGGATGTAATGAGGTCAGGAGCTGAGTGGTCATGGCTGAAGCCAAACTGGGTGTCAGTGAGCAGGTTATTGCTAAGCAAGTGTCGCTTGATAGCACTGATGATGACCTATTCTATTACTTTACTGATGCTCGAGAGTAGACTGATGGGCCGTTAATTGGCTGGGTTGGATTTATCCTGCTTTTTGTGTGCAGAGCCTAACCTGGGCAATTTTCCACATAGCTGCTTCATCAATGACCTTCCTCCCATCATAAGGTCAGAAGTGGGGATGTTCGCTGATGATTGCACAATGTTCAGCACCATTTGCAACTCCTCAGATACTGAAGCAGTCCATATCCAAATGCAACAAAACTGGCAACATCCAGGCTTGGATTGACAGGTGGCAAGTAACGTTCGTGCCACACAAGTGTCAGACAATGACCATCTCCAACAAGAGAGAATCCAACCATCATCTCTTGATATTCAATGGCATTACCAACGCTGAATCCCCTGATTTCAACATCCTGGGGGTTACCATTGACCAGAAGCTAAACTGGACTAGCTGTATAAATACTGTGGCTACAAGAGCAGGTCAGAGGCTAGGAATCGTGCAACGAATAACTCACCTCCAGACTCCCCAAAGCCTGTCCACCATCTACAAGGCACAAGTCAGGAGCGTGATGGAATACTCCCCACTTGCCTGGATGAGTGCAGCTCCCACAACACTCAAGAAGCTTGACAACATCCAGGACAAAGCAGCCCGCTTGATTGGCACCCCATCCACAAACATTCACTCCCTCCACCACCGACGCACAGTAGCAGCAGTGTGTACCATCTACAAGATGCACTGCAGGAATTCACCAAGGCTCTTTCGACAGCGCCTTGCAAACCCACGACCGCTACCATGTAGAAGGACAAGGGCAGCAGATAGATGGGAACAGCATCACCTGGAAGTTCCCCTCCAAGTCACTCACCATCCTGACTTGGAAATATATCGCCGTTCCTTCACTGTCGGTGAGTCAAAATCCTGGAACTCCCTCCCTAACAGCACTGTGGGTGTACCTACACCATATGGACTGCAACAGTTCAAGAAGGCAGCTCACCACCACCTTCTCAAGGGCAACTAGTGATGGGCAATAAGTGCTGGTCCAGCCAGCGAAGCTCATGTCCCATGAATAAGAAAACCTGAAGATGGTTGGGCCGAGGACACTACCCTGAGGAACTCCTGCAGTGATGTCCTGGAGTTGAGATGACTGACCTCCAACAACCACAACCATCTTCCTTTGTGCTAGGTATGACTCCAACCCATGGAGAGTTTTCCCCCTGATTCCCATTGATTCCAGTTTTGTAAGGGGTCCTTGATGCCACACTCGGTCAAATTTGGCCCTGATGTCAAAGGCAGTTACTCTACCCTCACCTCATGAGTTCAGCTCTTTTGTTCTACCTCAAGGTTTGGCCCCATTGTCACTCTCATCCATGTTGGGTGGTTGAAAGGTGATCGGGCTGTGGCTGCGGAGGTGGATAAGTATGGGCTATCTCTGTGCTCATCACTGTCTGCTCTGTGCTTCTGCGTCTGACTCTAACTCTGTCCTCACCCTGTTTTTGAAAGGAGAGAATGCGTAGGGAACAAGAGGAGGCCACACGACGGTTGGAGGAGGAAGCAGAGGTGAGGAGAGTGTTGGAAGTAGTGAGTGTTCCTGTGTGAGTGGGTGTTACTGCATGAGTGAGGGGGAAGTTGAGGTCACTGTGAGTGAAGGTCACTGTGAGTGAGAGGGGAGTGTATGTTATTTTGTGAGCGAGTGGGGGGTGCGGTTGATTGTGAGAGTGAACCCGGAGTGGAGTAGCTGTGTGTGGGGGGAGTGGGAGGCCTCTGTGTGAGGTGGTATTTGGGGTCCTCTGTGTGAAGGAGGTGTGGGTGTCACAGTAAAGAGAGAGTAGGGGCTGATTGAGGGGAGAGTTGGGTCACTGCGAGGGGGTAGTGACGATCACTGTGAGTGAGGGGGAATAACAGGAACTGACAATGAGGAGGGGAGTGGGGGTCACTGTGAGTGTAAAGGGGGAGTGGGGGTCACTGTGAGTGATGGGGGAGTGGGGGTCACTGTGAGTGATGGGGGAGTGGGGGTCACTGTGAGTGATGGGGGAGTGGGGGTCACTGTGAGTGAAGGGGGAGTGGTGGTCACTGTGAGTGTGATGGGGGAGTGGGGGTCACTGTGAATGAAGGTGGAGTGGGGGTCACTGTGAGTGAAGGGGGAGTGGGGGTCACTGTGAGTGAAGGGGGAGTGGGGGTCACTGTGAGTGAAGGGGGAGTGGGGGTCACTGTGAGTGAAGGGGGAGTGGGAGTCACTGTGAGTGAAGGGGGAGTGGGAGTCACTGTGAGTGTGAAGTGGGAGTGGGGGTCACTGTGAGTGTGAAGTGGGAGTGGGGGTCACTGTGTGTGAAGGGGGAGTGGGGGTCACTGAGTGTGAAGGGGGAGTGGGGGTCACTGAGTGTGATGGGGGAGTGGGGGTCACTGAGTGTGATGGGGGAGTGGGGGTCACTGTGTGTGAAGGGGGAGTGGGGGTCACTGAGTGTGAAGGGGGAGTGGGGGTCACTGTGAGTGTGACGGGGGAGTGGGGGTCACTGTGAGTGTGACGGGGGAGTGGGGGTCACTGAGTGTGAAGGGGGAGTGGGGGTCACTGAGTGAAGGGGGAGTGGGGGTCACTGAGTGTGAAGGGGGAGTGGGGGTCACTGAGTGTGATGGGGGAGTGGGGGTCACTGAGTGTGAAGGGGGAGTGGGGGTCACTGTGTGTGAAGGGGGAGTGGGGGTCACTGAGTGTGAAGGGGGAGTGGGGGTCACTGAGTGTGATGGGGGAGTGGGGGTCACTGTGAGTGTGACGGGGGAGTGGGGGTCACTGTGAGTGTGACGGGGGAGTGGGGGTCACTGAGTGTGAAGGGGGAGTGGGGGTCACTGTGAGTGAAGGGGGAGTGGGGGTCACTGAGTGTGAAGGGGGAGTGGGGGTCACTGAGTGTGAAGGGGGAGTGGGGGTCACTGAGTGTGAAGGGGGAGTGGGGGTCACTGTGAGTGAAGGGGGAGTGGGGGTCACTGTGAGTGAAGGGGGAGTGGGGGTCACTGTGAGTGTGAAGGGGGAGTGGGGGTCACTGTGAGTGTGAAGGGGGAGTGGGGGTCACTGTGAGTGTGAAGCGGGAGTGGGGTCACTGAGTGCGAAGCGGGATTGGGGGTCACTGTGAGTGCGATGGGGGAGTGGGGGTCACTGTGAGTGTGAAGGGGGAGTTGGGGTCACTGTAAGTGTGACGGGGGAGTGGGGGTCACTGTGAGTGAAGGGGGAGTGGGGATCACTGAGTGAACGGGGAGTAGGGGTCACTGTGAGTGAAGGGGGAGTGGGGGTCACTGTGAGTGAAGGGGGAGCGGGGGTCACTGTGAGTGAAGGGGGAGTGGGGGTCACTGTGAGTGAAGGGGGAGTGGGGGTCACTGTGAGTGAAGGGGGAGTGGGGGTCACTGTGAGTGAAGGGGGAGTGGGGATCACCGTGAGTGAAGGGGGAGTGGGGGTCACTGTGAGTGAAGGGGGAGTGGGGGTCACCGTGAGTGAAGGGGGAGTGGGGGTCACTGAGTGAAGGGGGAGTGGGGGTCACTGTGAGTGAAGGGGGAGTGGGGGTCACTGTGAGTAAAGGGGGAGTGGGGGGTCACTGTGAGTGAAGGGGGAGTGGGGGGTCACTGAGTGAAGGGGGAGTGGCGGTCACTGAGTGAAGGGGGAGTGGCGGTCACTGAGTGAAGGGGGAGTGGGGGTCACTGAGTGAAGGGGGAGTGGCGGTCACTGAGTGAAGAGGGAGTGGGGGTCACTGAGTGAAGGGGGAGTGGGGGGTCACTGTGAATGAAGGGGGAGTGCCGGTCACTGTGAGTGAAGGGGGAGTGGGGGTCACTGTGAGTGATGGGGGAGTGGGGGTCACTGTGAGTGATGGGGGAGTGGGGGTCACTGTGAGTGATGGGGGAGTGGGGGTCACTGTGAGTGATGGGGGAGTGGGGGTCACTGTGAGTGTGATGGGGGAGTGGGGGTCTCTGTGAGTGTGATGGGGGAGTGGGGGTCACTGTGAGTGTGATGGGGGAGTGCGGGTCACTGTGAGTGTGATGGGGGAGTGGGGGTCACTGTGAGTGTGATGGGGGAGTGCGGGTCACTGTGAGTGTGAAGGGGGAGTGGGGGTCGCTGAATTAAGGGGAAGTGGGCGGTCACTGTGATCAGGGCAATGGCTGTCACTGAGAATGAGGGGTTAGTTTTTTTTGTTCATTCACGGGGTGTGGGCTTCGCTGGCTGGGCCAGCATTTATTACCCATCACTAGTTGCCCTTGAGAAGATGGTGGTGAGCTGCTTTCTTGAACCGCTGCAGTCCATGTGGTGTAGGTACACCCACAGTGCTGCTAGGGAGGGAGTTCCAGGATTTTGACCCAGTGACAGTGAAGGAACGGTGATATATTTCCAAGTCAGGATGGTGAGTGACTTGGAGGGGAACTTCCAGGTGGTGGTGTTCCCATCTATCTGCTGCCCTTGTCCTTGCCTAGTGTCGTGGGTTTGGAAGGTGCTGTTGAGGGAGCCTTGGTGAATTCCTGCAGTGCATCTTGTAGATGGTACACACTGCTGCTACTGTGTGTTGGTGGTGGAGGGAATGAATGTTTTTGGATGTGGTGCCAATCAAGCAGGCTGCTTTGCCTTGGATGGTGTCCAGCTTCTTGAGTGTTGTGGGAGCTGCACTCATCCAGGCAAGTGGGGAGTATTCCATCACACTCCTGACTTGTGCCTTGTAGTTGGTGGACAGGCTTTGGGGAGTCTGGAGGTGAGTTATTCGTTGCACGATTCCTAGCCTCTGACCTGCTCTTGTAGCCACAGTATTTATATGGCTAGTCCAGTTCAGTTTCTGGTCAATGGTAACCCCCAGGATGTTGATAGTGGGGGATTCAGTGATGGTAATACCATTGAATGTCAAGGGGCGATGGTTAGATTCTCTCTTGTTGGAGATGCTCATTGCCGGACACTTGTGTGGCACGAATGTTACTTGCCACTTGTCCGCCCAACCCTGGTTATTGTCCAAGTCTTGCTGCATTTGGACATGGACTGCTTCAGTATCTGAGGAGTCGCGAATGGTGCTGAACATTGTGCAATCATCAGCGAACATCCCCACTTCTGACCTTATGATGGAAGGAAGGTCATTGATGAAGCAGCTGAAGATGGTTGGGCCGAGGACACTACCCTGAGGAACTCCTGCAGTGATGTCCTGGAGCTGAGATGACTGACCTCCAGCAACCACAATCATCATCTTTTGTGCTGGGTATGACTCCACCCAGCGGAGAGTTTTTCCCCTGACTCCCATTGACTCCAGTTTTGCTAGGGCTCTTTGAATCCACGCTAGGTCAAATGCTGCCTTGATATCAAGTGCAGTCACTCTCACCTCACCCCGAGAGTTCAGCTCTTTTGTCCATGTTTGAACCAAGACTGTAATGAGGTCAGGAGCTCAGTGGCCCTGGCGGAACCCAAACTGGGCATCAGTGAGCAGGTAATTGTTGAGCAAGTGCCACTTGATAGCACTGTTGATGACCCCTTACTTTGATGATCGAGAGTAGACTGATGGAGTGGTAATTGGCCGGGTTGGATTTGTCCTGCTTTTTGTCTCTCGGAATACCTGGACAATTTTCCACATAGCTGGGTAGCTGCCAGTGTTGTAGCTGTACTGGAACAGCTTGGCTAGGGGAGTGGCAAGTTCTGGAGCACAAGTCTTCAGTACTATTGCTGGAATATTGTCAGCGCCCATAGCTTTTGCAGTATCCAGTGCCTTCAGCCGTTTCTTGATATCACGTGGAGTGAGTCGAATTGGCTAAAGACTGGCATCTGTGATGCTGGGGACCTCCGGAGGAGGCCAAGGTGGATCATGCACTTGGCACTTCTGGCTGAAGATTGTAGCAAATGCTTCAGCCTTATCTTTTGCACTGATGTGCTGGGCTCCTCCATCATTGAGGATGGGGATATATGTGGAGCCTCCTCCTCCAGTGAGTTGTTTAATTGTCCACCACCATTCATGACTGGATGTGGCAAGATTGCAGAGCTTAGATCTGATCCGTTGGTTGTGGGATCGCTTAGCTCTGTCTATCACTTGCTGTTTATGCTTTTTGGCACGCAAGTAGTCCTGTGTTATAGCTTCACCAGGTTGACACCTCATTTTTAGGTATGCCTGGTGCTGCTCCTGGCATGTCCTCCTGCATTCTTCATTGAACCAGGGCTGATCCCTGGCTTGATGGTGATGGTAGAATGGGGGATATGCCGGGCCATGAGATTGTGTTTGAGTACAATTCTGCTGCTGCTCATGGCCCACAGCGCCTCATGGATGCCCAGTCTTGAGTTCCAAGATCTGTTCGAAATCTGTCCTATTTAGCACTGTGGTAGTGCCACACAACAGGATGGAGGGTATCCTCAATGTGAAGGCGGGATTTCGTCTCTACAAGGACTGTGTGGTGGTCACTCCTACCGATACTGTCATGGACAGATGCATCTGCGGGAGGCAAGTTGGTGAGGGTGAAGTCAAGTATGTTTTTCCTTGTTGGTTCCCTCAATACCTGCCACAGACCCAGTCTAGCAGCTATGTCCTTTAGGACTTGGCCAGCTCGGTCAGTAGTGGTGCTACCGAGCCACTCTTGGTGATGGACATTGTAGTCTCCCACCCAGAGTACATTCTGCACCCTTGCCACCCTCAGTGCTTCCTTCAAGTGATGTTCAACATGGAGGAGCACTGATTCATCAGCTGAGGGAGGGCGGTACGTGGTAATCAGCAGGAGGTTTCCTTGCCCAGTTTTGACTTGATGCTGTGAGACTTCATGGGGTCCAGAGTCAATGTTAAGGACTCCCAGGGCAACTCCCTCCCGATTGTGTACCACCGTTCTACCACCTCTGCTGGGTCTATCCTGCTGGTGGGTTACTGTGAATGAGGGCGGAGTGGGGGTCACTGTGAGTGAGAGAGGATTTGGGGCTACTGTGTGGGGAGTGGGGGTCACTGAGAGGGAGAGTTGGGGTCACTGAGAGGGAGAGTTGGGGTCACTGAGTGAGTGATGGCTACTGTGTGAGTGAATGGGGGTTGCTGAGTGAGTGGGGAATGGGGGGTTACTGTGAAAGAGGGGAGAGTGGGGGTCACTAGGTGAGTGGGGAATGGGGGTTACTGTGAAAGAGGGGAGAGTGGGGGTCACTAGGTGAGTGGGGAATGGGGGGTTACTGTATGAGTGAGTGGTGTTTATGGTGTAAGTGAAGGGAGAGTGGGGGTCGCAGTGTGAGAATGGGGGGGGCTGGGTTTCCTGTGTGAGAATGGGGGGAGGTTCCTGTGTGAGAATGGGGGGGTCCCTGTGTGAGAATGGGGGGGTCCCTGTGTCAGAATGGGGGGGGTTCCTGTGTGAGAATGGGGGGAGGTTCCTGTGTGAGAATGGGGGGGTCCCTGTGTGAGAATGGGGGGGTCCCTGTGAGAATGGGGGGGTCCCTGTGAGAATGGGGGGGGTTCCTGTGTGAGAATGGGGGGGTCCCTGTGAGAATGGGGGGGGTTCCTGTGTGAGAATGGGGGGGGGGGGGTCCTGTGTGAGAATGGGGGGGTCCCTGTGAGAATGGGGGGGGTTCCTGTGTGAGAATGGGGGGGGTTCCTGTGTGAGAATGGGGGGTTCTCAGTGTGAGAATGGGGGGGTCCCTGTGTCAGAATGGGGGGGTCCCTGTGTGAGAATGGGGGGGTCCCTGTGTGAGAATGGGGGGGTCCCTGTGTGAGAATGGGGGGGGGTCCCTGTGTGAGAATGGGGGGGGTCCCGGTGTGAGAATGGGAGGGGTTCCCTGTGTGAGAATGGGGGGTTCCCTGTGTGAGAATGGGGGGGTCCCTGTGTGAGAATGGGGAGGGGGGGTCCCGGTCTGAGAATGGTGGGGGGGGTCCCGGTGTGAGAATGGGGGTGGAAGTCCCTGTGTGAGAATGGAGGTGGGAGTCCCTGTGTGAGAATGGGAGAGGGGGTCCCTGTGTGAGAATGGGGGTGGGAGACCCTGTGTGAGAATGGGGGTGGGAGTCCCTGTGTGAGAATGGGAGGGGGGGTCCCTGTGTGAGAATGGGAGAGGGGGTCCCTGTGTGAGAATGGGAGAGGGTTCCTGTGTGAGAATGGAGGAGGGGTCCCTGTGTGAGAATGGGGGGGGAGTCCCTGTGTGAGAATGAGGGGGGGTCCCTGTGTGAGAATGGGGGGGGAGTCCCTGTGTGAGTATGAGGGAGGGTCCCTGTGTGAGTATGAGGGAGGGTCCCTGTGTGAGAATGAGGGAGGGTCCCTGTGTGAGAATGAGCGGGAGTCCCTGTGTGAGAATGGGGGGAGTCCCTATGTGAGAATGGGGGGAGTCCCTGTGTGAGAATGAGGGGGGGTCCCTGTGTGAGAATGGGGGGGGAGTCCCTGTGTGAGTATGAGGGAGGGTCCCTGTGTGAGTATGAGGGAGGGTACCAGTGTGAGAATGAGGGAGGGTCCCTGTGTGAGAATGAGCGGGAGTCCCTGTGTGTGAATGGGGGGAGTCCCTATGTGAGAATGGGGGGAGTCCCTGTGTGAGAATGGGGGGGGCGTCCCGGTGTGAGAATGGGGGTGTGTGAGGGGAATGGGGGTCACTGAGGGTGAGGGGGGAATGGGGGTCACTGAGGTTGAGGGGGGAATGGGGGTCACTGAGAGAGAGCGGGGAATGGGGGTCACTGAGGGTGAGGGGGGGAATGGGGGTCACTGAGGTTGAGGGGGGAATGGGGGTCACTGAGAGTGAGGGGGGAATGGGGGTCACAGGGTGAGGGGGGAATGGGGGTCACTGAGGGTGAGGGGGAATGGGGGTCACTGAGGGTGAGGGGGGAATGGGGGTCACTGAGAGTGAGGGGGAAATGGGGGTCACTGAGTGAGGGGGGAATGGGGGTCACAGAGTGAGGGGGGAATGGGGGTCACTGAGGGTGAGGGGGAAATGGGGGTCACTGAGGGTGAGGGGGAAATGGGGGCCACTGAGGTTGAGGGGGGAATGGGGGTCACTGAGTGAGATGAGAGTGAGCGTTGCAATGCAAGTGGGGGTCACTGCGTGAGGGGGGGTCAGTGGGGGGTCACTGTGCGAGGGAGGGGGGTCAGTGGGGGTCACTGTGCGAGGGAGGGGGGTCAGTGGGGGTCACTGTGCGAGGGAGGGGGGTCAGTGGGGGTCTCTGTGCGAGGGAGGGGAGGTCAGTGGGGGTCTCTGCGAGGGAGGGGGGTCAGTGGAGGTCACTGTGCGAGGGAGGGGAGGGAGGGGGGTCAGTGGGGCGTCTCTGTGCGAGGGAGGGGGGTCAGTGGGGGTCACTGTGCGAGGGAGAGGGGTCAGTGGGGGTCACTGTGCGAGGGAGGGGGGTCAGTGGGGGTCACTGTGCGAGGGATGGGGGTCAGTGGAGGTCACTGTGCGAGGGAGGGGGGGTCAGTGGAGGTCACTGTGCGAGGGAGGGGGGTCAGTGGGGGTCACTGTGCGAGGGAGGGGGGTCAGTGGGGGTCACTGTGCGAGGGAGGGGAGGGAGGGGGGTCAGTGGGGGTCACTGTGTGAGGGAGGGGGGTCAGTGGGGGGTCACTGTGCAAGGGAGGGGGGGTCAGTGGGGGTCACTGTGCGGGGGTGGGGGGTCAGTGGGGGTCACTGTGTGAGGGAGGGGGGTCAGTGGGGGTCACTGTGCGAGTGAGGGGGGTCAGTGGGGGTCACTGTGCGAGGGAGGGGAGGGAGGGGGGTCAGTGGGGGTCACTGTGCGAGGGAGGGGGGTCAGTGGGGGTCACTGTGCGAGGGAGGGGAGGGAGGGGGGTCAGTGGGGGTCACTGTGTGAGGGAGGGGGTCAGTGGGGGGTCACTGTGCGAGGGAGGGGGGTCAGTGGGGGTCACTGTGCGAGGGAGGGGAGGGAGGGGGGTCAGTGGGGGTCACTGTGTGAGGGAGGGGGGTCAGTGGGGGGTCACTGTGCGAGGGAGGGGGGTCAGTGGGGGTCACTGTGTGAGGGAGGGGGGTCAGTGGGGGTCACTGTGCGAGGGAGGGAGGTCAGGGGGGGGTCACTGTGTGAGGGAGGGAGTCGGTTTCTAGGGTGTGATGTCAGAGGCCTGGGCTGGGGAAGGATCTCCGAGGGTCCTGTGTATGGGGCATCCCCTGAAGTTTGATGATTGAGGTTAAACACAGTTGAAGGTGTGGCTGTTCCCTGTGAACTCTGAACTGTGCCATTGTTCGGGCAACATTTGCTCGGTGGCCTTTGCCCCGTGTCATGTTGTCCTCTTTGTTGTTTACAGAATTTCAGCCCAGAACCATTGAAAATGGATTACAGGACCCTGGCAGCGTTACCCAGCAGTGGCATACAGAGGGTCAATCGGGTAAGTGGCCTGATCGTTACTCACCTCTTGATGGAATACTCTGTCTGTCTGTCTCTCTCTCTCTGTTTCCACGCCTTGTAGGGTTCAAATGCAAAACACCCAGCCAGCCACTGCCCTCCTCCACATTCCACTGTCTACACTCTCAGCTCCATTCTGTGCTGATCTGGTAAGTGATTGCCCAGGTATCAGTGCCTTATCCTGTTTGTTGATGTTTTTGGCCCAGGTAGCTTCTTTAGGCAGGAGCTACACTAAAACACTGAAGGAGAGCTGGTTTGAACATTTCTGAAGACTAACTGTGTGACAGACTAAACAGCAGAGGCTTGACTTTCCCCCTCTACATTCCCATTCACAGTCCACAGGATACTGACTCAAGCTGCTCCAGTGCATTCTGCATGGGCCCTGGTAGGGTGGGGTGGGGTGGGGGTGGGGTGGGGGTGGGAGAGGGGGACGTGCTCATGCAGACACTGTGGGACGTGAGCAGAATCAGCTGTTCCTTTAAAAGATTCCATGCTCAGTATGTTTGTATATTGTTCCTCACATTCGGCAGGTGGTACAGTATATCACACTGCCTGTCGAATGGAAAGTTAATTGACTAAAAAACACTAAAGCAGAAGACATGTGAGGGGCGGCTGTTGCATTTGGGTAATGGTGGAAAGTGGATTTTGACCAGGATCAGTGCTGGGACCACCGTTATTGCATACGAATTAGGAGCAGGAGTAGGCCATTCGGCCCCTTGAGCCTGCTGCACCATTCAATAAGATCCAGGCTGATCTGATTTTAACTTCACATTCCTGCATACCCCCGAATGCCTTTTACCCCCTTGCTTATCAAGAACCTACCTTACCTCTGCCTTAAAGATATTCTTTCTCAACCACCTTTTGAGGAAGAGAATTCCAAAGTCTCTCAACCCTCAGAGAACTCATCTCTGCCCTGAATGGGCCACCCCTTATTTTGAAACAGTTACCCCAAGGTCTAGATTCTCCCAAAAGAGGAAACAGTATTGAATTTACAAAAAAAAGTGGCTCAATATCAAAATGACATCAAAGTTGGGGGTGAGGGTACAGCTCGCACTGAGAATGCAGCACAATGCAAGACAGTGTTAGAAACCTGCAGACTTGGGCAGTTACATGGCAAATGAACTTGAATGTAGATAAACGAGATGTACTTTGGTCGGAAAAATAAAAACATCACCTACAAATTGCAAATGAAGAAACTGAATGGGGTAGAAAAGGAAAGAGATACAGGTGAATAATTTGTTAAAACCAGCAGCACAGATTAAGAATGCTAAGAAAGCACGGGGATTTCATTTTAGAAAGGGAAAATTCAAAACTAGTAAAGTTGTATTAAACTTGTACAGTAGTCTGGTCAGACTGCATATCGAATACTGTGCATAGTTCTGGTCTCCAATATATAAAAGTGCAGAGGAGCACTGGAGAAAATGCAAAAAAGATTTACAAGGATGGTAAAAACTGAGAGATCACTGCTGTTCAGAAAGATTGTATAGGTTGGAACTTTTTTTGTTAGAACAGAGAAGACTTTGATAAAATCTGATAGAGAGTAGATGTGGAGGGAATGTTTCCATTTGAGGGAGAATCCAAAGCTAGGAGCCATAAACATAAGAAAGCTACTAATAAATCCCGTGGGGAAATGAGGAGAAGTTTCTTTACTCAGAGTGGTTAGAGTGTGGAACTCACTTCCATAGGAAGTGTCTGAGATCCTTTGATGCTTTTTCTAAAGGAATCTAGATGAGTACAAAGGAATAGAAACAGCACAGACTAGTTGTGCTGAGTGGCCTGTTCTTGTGCTGTACATTGCAGAAGGGGAGAGGTCAGTAGTCATTCATGTTGAAGAGGGGGTTTGGAAGGATAGCAGTTGCATTAGGAATGCTGAGTTTTGGAATAGCTTCCCAGTCAGAGGAGTGGAATGCTGACTTTGAAATCTGGCCTATTATAGTCATGGGGGTGAGAGTTTAGAGTGAGTGCCTCACCCTGCACCTGCCAGTTTCCAGTCTTTGTGGGGATCGGGAGCACAGCCACACAGCTTTGTGTTGGGCTGTGGAGTTACACCCTCTCCCTGGCTCTCTTCAGCTATGTGAGAGTGAGGCCCTTGTCTACTGAAAACTGCTTCACAGAGATCATCCAACCCCGAAACAGCTGAAGCCAGGGTTATTTGGGGTAAGTCTGTGGGTCGCTGAGATGTTGGGGTGCAGTGTGAATGTGTTGTGTTGGGGAGCATTACCTTTGGGGCGAGAACAGCAAAGAGTGGCTGTTGGGCGGGATCCATGTCCTTGGTCCATGTACCTCTGCTTTAGACGAACGTACTTTCTGACTGGGCTGGTGATGCTGTGAAGGGGGTTGACTGCCTGACCTAGATATTTTGTGAGATGTTTAACAGTCTACTAGAGTTATGTTTTCAGTACGTTCCTCTGCCTGCAATTAGTTTCCCTGCTGCTTTTGCTGTGTGTCGTGCTGCAGTACAGTCACACTGTAGTATAGTCACAGTCCATGGTACAGCCATACCTTAGTACAGCCATAATTTCGGTACAGTCGGCACCTCAGGACAGTCACACCTCAGTACAGCCACTTTCTCGGTACAGTCGCAGCCCCTTTCTCGGTACAGTCATACTTCAGTACAGTTGCAGTCGCTGAAACAGTCACATTTTGGTACACCCACACCTCAGTACAGCCACACCCTCTGGTATAGTCGGACCAAGCTGACATACTCTGCCCCTGCTTTTTCTCCTTCCCTCCATCCCACTCTGTTGTTCTCTCGTGTTTTCCACTTTCTCTTCCTTGCCTTCCTTTCCAATAACTGCTCTTTTTCCCTGGCTTCCTCGCAATCTCTGACTCACTTTCCTGACCTAACACGCACAATTTTCACTCCCCTCTTTTTCTTCTCTGTCTCATTTTTTCCTCTGCCTGAAATCGTTTGTCTTTGTCTCCCTTATGGTGCCTGTCCTGTGTCTAACCACTCCACCGCTACTCCCCCCACCTCACCACCTTACCTACCTCTTTCCTCAGTTCCTTATTTTACCTTGACTTCTATGTGAACTCCAGTCTTAACTGAAGCTGGTAGACATTTTGCTTAGAGTGGAACAATGTCCAGGGATTCCTGTGGCTGCAGGCCTGGCTGCAGGAAATGGACAGACTTGTAAAATACAGACATTTCCCAGTCCACCTGCGATGGTCCCACATACCTGGTGTATGAAGCAGGGTGCAGTTGATAGGGAATTTAATGGAGACAGATTGAAATGGTGTGCTGGCATTCAGTTCAAATCACCTCTCACATTGCTTTCTGTCAGTAAATCAGATCCCTGCCTCTAATGCTAGTTACATCTAACTTTTGAAAATCTATATAGTTCAACACTAACACCTTGCGAGATCCGGCCTCCTGCCTGTCGGTGTGGTGGGACATCCCTACACTCAGAGCGCCCGCACTGTCCCAGCAGGGACTGGACGGAGTGCCCGGCAGGGACTGGAGTGAGCGCCCGCACTGTCCCAGGAGGGACCGGAGGGAGCCCCCGTACTGTCCCAGCAGGAACTGGAGTGAGCGCCCGCACTGTCCCAGCAGGGACTGGACGGAGTGCCCGGCAGAGACTGGAGTGAGCGCCCGCACTGTCCCAGGAGGGACCGGAGGGAGCCCCCGCACTGTCCCAGCAGGGACTGGAGTGAGCGCCTGCACTATCCCAGCAGGAACTGGAGTGAGCGCCCGCACTGTCCCAGCAGGGACTGGACGGAGTGCCCGGCAGGGACTGGAGTGAGCGCCCGCACTGTCCCAGCAGGGACCGGAGGGAGCCCCCGCACTGTCTCAGCAGGGACTGGAGTGAGCGCCTGCACTGTCCCAGCAGGGAATGGAGTGAGCGCCCGCACTGTCCCAGCAGGGACTGGACGTAGCGCCCGCACTGTCCCAGCAGGGACCGGAGTGAGCGCCCGCACTGTCCCAGCAGGGACCGGAGTGAGCGCCCGCACTGTCCCAGCAGGGACCGGAGTGAGCGCCCGCACTGTCCCAGCAGGGACCGGAGTGAGCGCCCGCACTGTCCCAGCAGGGACCGGAGGGAGCGCCCGCACTGTCCCAGCAGGGACCGGAGGGAGCGCCCGCACTGTCCCAGCAGGGACCGGAGGGAGCGCCCGCACTGTCCCAGCAGGGACCGGAGGGAGCGCCCGCACTGTCCCAGCAGGGACCGGAGGGAGCGCTCGCACTATCCCAGCAGGGACCGGAGGGAGCGCCCGCACTGTCCCAGCAGGGACCGGAGGGAGCGCCCGCACTGTCCCAGCAGGGACCGGAGGGAGCGCCCGCACTGTCCCAGCAGGGACCGGAGGGAGCGCCCGCACTGTCCCAGCAGGGACCGGAGGGAGCGCCCGCACTGTCCCAGCAGGGACCGGAGGGAGCGCCCGCACTGTCCCAGCAGGGACCGGAGGGAGCGCCCGCACTGTCCCAGCAGGGACCGGAGGGAGCGCCCGCACTGTCCCAGCAGGGACCGGAGGGAGCGCCCGCACTGTCCCAGCAGGTACCGGACGGGGCGCCCGCACTGTCCCAGCAGGGACTGACCATAAGATGTTGGAACAGAAGTAGGCCATTCGGCCCGTTGAGTCTGCTCTGCTATTCAATGAGATCATGGCTGATCTGATAATCCTCAGCTTCACTTTCCTGCCTTTTGATTCCTCTTGATTCCCTTACTGATTAAAAATCTGTCTATCTCAGCCTTGAATATACTTAACGGCCCAGCCGCTACAGCCTCTGCGGTAAAGAATTCCACAGATTGACTACCCTCTGAGAGAAGAAATTCCTCCTCATCTCTGTTTTAAATGGGTGACCCCCTTACTCTGAGATTCTGCCCACTGGTCCTAGACTCTCCCACAAGGGGAAACAACCTCTCAGCATCTACCCTGTCAAGCCCCCTAAGAATTTTCTATGTTTCAATAAGGTCGCCTCTCATTCTTCTAAACTCCAATGAGTACAGACCCAACCTACTCAACCTCTCCTCATAAGAAAATCCCTCCATACCCAGGATCGACCTAGTGAACCTTCTCTGGACTGCCTCCAATGCCAGTATATCTTTCCTTAGATAAGGGGACCAAAATTGTTCACAGTATTCTAGGTGTGGTCTAACTAGTGCCTAGTATAATTTTAAAAAGACTTACAGTTTTTATACTCCATTCCCTTTGCCTTCACTATTACCTGCTGAACTTGTATGATAACCTTTTGGGATTCCTGCACAAGGACTCCCAAATCTCTCTGTGCTGCAGCTTTCTGCAGTCTTTCTCCATTTAAATAATATTCAGCTCCTCTATTCTTCCTGCCAAAGTGCATAACCTCACATTTTCCCACACCATATTCCATCTGCCAGATTTTGGCCCACTAATTTAACATGTCTGTATCCCTCAGTAGGCTCTTTGTGTCATCCTCACCGCTTGCCTTCCCACCTTTGTTTGTGTCATCCCCAAACTTGGCGATAGTACATTCACTTCCCTCATCCAAGTCATTAATATATATTGTAAATAATTGTGGCCCCAGCACTGATCCCTGTGGTACTCCACTAGTTATAGGTTGACATCCTGAAAATGCCCCCCTTATCCCAACTCTCTGTCTTCTATTAGTTAGCCAATCCTCTATCCATGCTAATATATTACCCGCAACACCATGAGCTCGTATTAAGCAGCCTTATGTGTGGTATCTAATCGAACACCTTTTGGAAATCCAAATATATTACACCTACTGGTTCCCCTTTAGCTATCCTGCTTATTACCTCCTCAAAGAATTCTAATAAGTTTGTCAGTCATGATTTCCCCTTCATGAAGCCATGCTGACTCTGTGTGATTACATTATATATTTCTAAATGCCCTACTATTACATCCTTTATAATGCACAGTTTCTCAATGACAGATGTTAGGCTAACTGGCCTATAGTTACCTATTTTTTGCTTCCCTCCCTTTTTGAATAAGGGTGTTGGCAGAATTGGCAGTTTTTCAATCCTCTGGGACTTTTCCAGAATCTAAGGATTCTTGGAAGATTACTACCAGTGCATCCACTATCCACTATCTCTATAGCTACTTCCTTTAATATCCTAGGATGCAACCCATCAGGTCCAGGGGACTTAACACCATTAGTTTCCGTGGTACTTTTTCTCTAGTGATAGTTATTGTATTTATTTATTTCCCCCCACCCTGCACCCCACTTTTCCCTTGATTATTTTTGGAATGCTGTTAGTGTCTTCTACTGTAAAGACTGATGCAAAGTATTTATTCAACCCCCTCAGCCATTTTCTAGTTCCCTATTATTATTTCCCAAGCCTCATTGTCTAAGGGGCCTATGTTCACTTTGGCCTCTCTCTTCCTATTTATATATTTAAAGAAGCTCTTACTGTCCATTTTTATATTACTTGCTGATTTACCCTCAAAGTTTATTTTTCCCCCTCATTTTTTGGTCATCTTTTGTTGGCTTTTAAAACTTTTCCAATCCTCTGGCTTTCCACTAATCTTTGCCACATCGTGTGTTTTTTCTTTCACTTTGATACTATCCTTAACTTCCTTGGTTAACCATGGTTGGTTTACCCCCTTCCTAGACTCCTTCTTCCTCACTGGGATGTATCTTTGTTGTGAGTAATGAACTATTTTCTTAAACGTCTGCCATTGTTCATCGACTGTCTTTTCTGTTTAAACTCCTTTCCCAGTCCACTCCAGCCAACTCTGCCCTCATTCCTTTGTAATTACCCTTATTTAAGTTTAGCACGGTTATTTCTGACCCACGTTTCTCACTCTCAAACTGAATGCTAAATTCACTGCTTCCAAGGGGATCTTTTATTCTGAGATCATTTATTAAGCCAACCTCATTACACATTACCAGATCCAAAATAGCCTGATCCCTAGTTGGATCCACAACATATTGTTCCAGGAAACTGTCCTGAATACACTCTATGAATTATTGCTCGTGGCTACCTCTGCCAATTTGATTTTCTAAATTGAGTGAAGGTTAAAGTCACCCATGATTAATGTACTGCCTTTTTTAATGCCCTCATTATCTCCCGATTTATTCTCTGTCCTAGAGAAAAGATACTGTCAGGGGGCCTATAGACTACTCCCACCAGTGTCGTCTTCCCCTTGTTATTTCTTACCTCCACCCAAATGGATTCTACATCTTCCGATCAAAGATCATTTCTTGCTATTGTACTTATTCCATCCCGTACTAACAAGGCTACCCCACTGCCCTTTCCTTCCTGCCTGTCCTTTCAAAAAGTCACATACCCCTGAATATTGACCTCCCAGCTTTGATTTCCTTGTACCCAGGTCTCAGTGATGGCTATAAGATCATACCCATTAACCTCCATTTGTGCGTTAACTCATTTATTTTGTTGCGAATACTACGTGCATTAAGAACCATTAGTTTTGCCTTTTTACCATCTTTTCCCCCTCTGTGTATTATATAGTACTGTAATTAAATGCGGTGTCCATGATTACCCATCAGTTTGAAAAATGGTCCTTCAACCCAACAAAGTTTGAGAAAAATGAGTTGGAAAACACATTTCTTATCACAGTGCAGAAGAGGCCCTTCGGCCCATCGAGTCTGCACCGACATGTGAGAAATGCCTGACCAACCTACCTAATCCCATTTACCAGCACTTAGCCCATAGCCTTGAATGTTATGACGTGCCAAGATCTCATCCAGGTACTTTCTAAAGGATGTCAGGCAACCTGCCTCCACCACCCTCCCAGGCAGCGCATTCCAAACCGTCACCACCCTCTGGGTAAAAAAGTTTTTCCTCACATCTCCCCTAAACCTCTTGCCCGTCACCTTGAACTTATGTCCCCTCGTGACTGACCCTTCAACTAAGGGGAACAGGTGCTCCCTATCCACCCTGTCCATGCCCCTCATAATCTTGTACACCTCGATCAGGTAACCCCTCAGTCTTCTCTGCTCCACCGAAAACAACCCAAGTCTATCCAACCTCTCTTCATAACTTAAATGTTTCATCCCAGGCAACATCTGGTGAATCTCCTCTGCACACCCTCCAGTGCAATCACATCCTTCCTATAATGTGGTGACCAGAACTGCACACAGCACTCCAGCTGTGGCCTCACCAAGGTTCTATACAACTCCAAAATGACCTCCCTATTTTTGTAATCTGTGCCTCGATTGATAAAGGCAAGTGTCCCATATGCCTTTTTCACTACCCCACTAACATGCCTCTCCGCCTTCAGAGATCGATGCACACACATACCAAGGTCGCTTTGTTCCTCATAACTTCCTAATGTCATGCCGTTCATTGAATACTTCCTTGTCAAATGACTCCTTCCAAAGTGTATCACCTCACACTTTTCAGGGCAGAGTCCATCTGCCACTTATCTGCCCATTTGACCATCCCGTCTATATCTTCCTGTAGGCCAAGACACTCAACCTCACTGTTAACCACCCAGCCAATCTTTGTGTCATCTGCAAATTTACTAATCCTACCCCCCACATAGTCATCTATGTCGTTTATATAAACGACAAATAATAGGGGACCCAGCAAAGATCCCTGTGGTACACCACTGGACACTGACTTCCAGTCACTAAAGCATCCTTCTGTCATCACCCTCTGTCTCCTACAACTAAGCCAATTTTGAATCCACCTTATCAAATTACCCTCTATCCCATGTGCTGGGGTAGGATTAATAAGTTTGCGGATGACACAAAGATTGGCCGGGTGGTTAACAGTGAGGTTGGGTGTCTTGGCCTACAGGAAGATATAGACGGGATGGTCAAATGGGCAGATAAGTGGCAGATGGAATTTAACCCTGAAAAGTGTGAGGTGATACACTTTGGAAGGAGTAATTTGACAAGGAAGTATTCAATGAATGGCATGACACTAGGAAGTTCTGTGGAACAAAGGGACCTTGGCGTGTGTGTCCATTGATCTCTGAAGGCGGAGGGGCATGTTAGTGGGGTGGTGAAAAAGGCATATGGGACACTTGCCTTTGTCAATCGAGGCATAGATTACAAAAGTAGGGAGGTCATGTTGGAGTTGTATAGAACCTTGGTGAGGCCACAGCTGGAGTACTGTGTGCAGTTCTGGTCGCCACATTATAGGAAGGATGTGATTGCACTGGAGGGGGTGCAGAGGAGATTCACCAGGATGTTGCCTGGGATGAAACATTTAAGTTATGAAGAGAGGTTGGATAGACTTGGGTTGTTTTCAGTGGAGCAGAGAAGACTGAGGTCTGATCGAGGTGTACAAGATTATGAGGGGCGTGGATAGGGAGCAGCTGTTCCCCTTAGTTGAAGGGTCAGTCATAAGCGGGCATTAGTTCAAGGTGAGGGGCAAGAGGTTTAGGGGATGTGAGGAAAAACTTTTTTACCCAGAGGGTGGTGACAGTCTGGAATGCGCTGCCTGGGAGGGTGGTGGAGGTGGGTTGCCTCACATCCTTTCAAAAGTACCTGGATGAGCACTTGGCACGTCATAACATTCAAGGCTATGGGCCAAGTGCTGGTAAATGGGATTAGGTAGGTAGGTTAGGTGTTTCTCACGTGTCGGTGCAGACTCGATGGGCCGAAGGGCCTCTTCTGCACTGTGATTCTGTGCATTTTCCTTCTTTATAAGTCTCCCGTGTGGGAGCTTGTCAAAGGCTTTGCTGAAATCCATATAAGCCACATAAACTCCACTACCCTCATCTACATACCTGGTCACCTCCTCAAAAAATTCCATCAAATTTGTTAGGCATGACCTCCCTCTGACAAAGCCATGCTGACTATCCCTGATCAAACCTTGCCTCTCCAAGTGGAGATAGATACTCTCCTTCAGAATTTTCTCCAATTGTTTCCCGACCACTGACGTGAGACTCACTGGCCTGTAGTTCCCTGGCTTATCTCTACAACCCTTCTTAAATAGCGGAACCACATTAGCTGTTCTCCAGTCCTCTGGCACCTCCCACGTGGCCAGAGAGGAATTAAAAATTTGGGTCAGAGCCCCTGCGATCTTCTCCCTTGCCTCCCTCAGCAGTCTGGGACACAAATCACCCAGACCTGGAGATTTGCCCACTTTTAATCCTGCCAACAACTCCAATACCTTGTCACTCCCTATATCAATTTGCTGAAGAACCTCGCAGTCTCTCTCCCCGAGTTCCATATCTTCATCCTCATTCTCTTGGGTGAAGACGGACGTGAAGTATTCATTCAACACTCTACCGATGTCCTCTGGCTCCACCCATAGATTGTCCCCTTGGCCCCGTATGGGCCCTACTCTTTCCCTGGTTATCCTCCTCCCATTGATATACTTATAGAATATCTTGGGATTTTCCCTACTTTTACCAGCCAGAGCTTTCTCATATCCCCTCTTTGCTCTCCTAATTGCTTTCTTAGGCTCCACCCTGCACTTTCTGTACTCCACTAATGCCTCTGCTGATTTGCTTCTCTTGTACCTGCTAAAAGCCTCTCTTTTCCTTCTCATCGTAACCTGAATATCTCTGGTCATCCATGGTTCTCTGGGCTTGTTACTCCTTCCTATTACCCTAAAGGGAACATGTTGAGTCTGTACCCTCCCCATTTCCTTTTTGAACACCCCCCACTGCTCCTCTGTAGATTTCCCCACAAGCAGCTGTTCCCAGTCTACCTTGGCCAGATCCTGCCTTATTTTACTAAAATCTGCTCTCCCCCAATCCAAAACATTTTTTTACAACTTGTCTATTTCTTTGTCCATAACAAACTTAAACTGTACCATGTTGTGATCGCTATTGCTAAAATGCTCGCCCACCACCACCTCAGCCACCTGTCCGGCTTCATTCCCCAGAATTAGGTCCAGCACTGCGCCGTCCCTTGTTGGACCCTCTACATATTGATCTAAAAAGATCTCCTGTATACATTTCAAGAAATCCACTTCATCCAAGCCCTTAACACTATGTCTATCCCAATTAATGTTGGGAAAGTAGAAATCGCCTAATATAATTACCCTATTGATATTGTTTTTACATACCTCTACAAATTGTTCACATATTTGTTCCTCAATTTCCCACTGACTATCTTGGGGGTCTATAATAAACACCTAACAATGTGGCTGCCCCTTTTTTATTCCTAAGTTCTACCCACAAAGCTTCATTCGACGTCCCCTCCTAGATATCATCTCTCCTTACTGCAGTAACTGACTCCTTAACTAATAATACAATGCCTCCTCCTCTTTTACCCCCTCCCCTGTCTCGCCTGAAGATTCTATGTCCCGGAATGTTGAGCTGCCAATCCTGCCCCTCCCTCAACCATGTCTCAGTGATGGCTACTATATCACAATTCCACGTGTCAATCCTCACCCTTTGACCCTATTTGCTGCTGTATTTTTAATGTTTGTGCACTCTGTCCCTTCCTGTCATGCTCTGGGCATCATTACCTAAATAACTGCCCTGTAATGCGGCTATATCCTTTTGCTTAATAAGCCTACGTATCACCTCTCCAGAACCCTCCCCCCATCTATTTAGTTTAAAGCCCACTCTGCAGCCCTAGTTATTTGATTTGCCAGGACAGTGGTCCCAGCACGGTTCAAGTGAAGCCTGTCCAACCGGAACAGCTCCCTACTACCCCAGTACTGGTGCCATTGACCAATGAACTGAAACCAATTCCTCCCACACCAAACCTGTGCCACCCTTTTAACTCCTTGACTTTATTTACCTTATGCCAGTTTGCCCATGGCTCAGGTAGTAATCCTGAGATTATTACCTTGGAGGTCCTGCTTTTTAATTTAGCTCCTAACTGTTCACATTCTTTCAGCAGAGCCTCCTTTCCAGTCCTATTAATGTTGTTGGTACCAACATGGACAACGAGAACTGGATCCCTCCCCTCCCACTCCAAGTTCTTCTCCAGCACTGAGATGTCGTCCTTAACCCTGGCACCAGGCAGGCAACACAGCCTTCGGGGCTCATGCTCATGGCTGCAGAGAACAGTATCTATCCCCCTAATTATACTGTCCCCTACCACTACTACGAACCCATTTCCTCCCCCAACTTGAATGGCTAAAATTTCACTTCTCTGAGATTTGACTACATATTTGATCATTTATCTCTCCCTGACTGTTTGGGGGCCTATAGTACACACTTTTGTGTTTTTTACTTCTACCCATATGGCCTCATTTGATGGCCTTTCCAAGAGATCATCCCTCCTCACTGATATAATTGATTCCTTGATCATAATTGTGACCTCCCTGCTCCTCCTCTATCCCCCTCTCTATCTGGTCTGAATAGCCTATAACCAGGAATGTTGAGCTGCCAATCCTGCCCTTTTAGCCAAGTCTCGGTGATCGCTATGATATCATCCTCCCACATGCCTATCTGTGCCCTCAGCTCGTCTGTCTTATTCCTCAGGTTCCTTGCATTAAAATATATTCTGTTTAACCTTGTTAAACTCACTTCTTTCTTATCTAGCCTATGTTTTCTCTGCCTTCCAGACTCACTCACTAGCGTTTTAACTTCTAATTCCATCTCAGCTTCTCTCCCTCTGAACTACTTTTCAGGATCCCACCCCCTTGTCAATTTAGTTTAAATCCACCCCAATAGCATTAGGAAACCTCCCCGCGAGGATGTTGGTCCCGTTCCTGTTCAGATGTAACCCGTCCAACTTGTACAGGTCCCACCTCCCCCAGAAAAGGTCCCAATGCCCCAGGAATCTAAAGCCCTCCCTCCTGCACCATCTCTCCAGCCACACATTCGTTTACTCTATCCTTCCATTCCTATACTCATTACTGCATGGAACCGGGCGTAATCCGGAGATTACCAGCTTTGAAGTCCTGCTTTTCAATTTCCTACCTAACTCCCTAAAGTCTGCTTGCAGGACCTCATTTCTCTTTCTTCCTGTGTCATTGGTCCCAACATGAACCACGACCACTGGCTGTTCACCCTTCACCTTCAGAATGTCCTACAGCCATTCCCTGACATCCTTAACCCTGGCACCTGGGAGGCAACATACCATCCTGGAGTCACGTCTACGGCCACAGAAGCGCCTGTCTACTCCCCTCACTAACGAATCACCTACCACTATTGCCCTTCCACATTTCTTCCTCCTCACTCCTCCCCGAGCAGCTGGTCCACCCACAGTGCCATGGCCTTGGCTCTGTTTGGGCTCCACAGAGGAACCGTCACTCTCACCGTTTTCCAAGACTCAAAAATGGTTTGCGAACGAGATGCACTTGGGGAATTCCCTCACTCCCTGCCTGGTCCTCTTCTGTCTGATGGTCACCTGTTCCCTCTCTGTTTGCACTTCTTTAAGCTGCAGGGTGACCATGTCCTAAAACGTGCTGTCCATGACCCTCTCACCCTCGTGAATGCACCATAATGCCCCCAGCTGCTGCTCAAGCTCCAAAACCCGGAGCTCGAGTTGCTCCAGTCGGAGGTACCTCCTGCACACATGGTCACCTAGACCACCAGGAGCGTCTAGGATTTCCCACATAGTGCAGGGTGTGCACATCACGAGACTGAGCTCCCCAGACATATCTTAACTAAATAGAATGAGGACCCTTGTTTCATTTTACCCTTAGTCCTACTTGAGTCTTGCTGTTTTAACCTCTCTCTCCTGAACACTCTCTGTTTTAATCTCTCTCCCAAAGTCTGGC
Source organism: Cetorhinus maximus (assembly GCF_964194155.1). NCBI lineage: Eukaryota > Metazoa > Chordata > Chondrichthyes > Lamniformes > Cetorhinidae > Cetorhinus > Cetorhinus maximus. The sequence goes on from NC_135881.1 coordinate 1,336,834, forward strand.
TGTTTTACCCTCTCTGTCCCAAAGTCTTGCTGTACTGAGCACTCTCACTGTCCCAGCAGTGACTGTACTGAGTGCCCTCACTGTCCCAGCAGTGACTGTACCGAGTGCCCTCACTGTCCCAGCAGTGACTGTACCGAGTGCCCTCACTGTCCCAGCAGTGACTGTACCGAGTGCCCTCACTGTCCCAGCAGTGACTGTACTGAGTGCCCTCACTGTCCCAGCAGTGACTGTACTGAGTGCCCTCACTGTCCCAGCAGTGACTGTACCGAGTGCCCTCACTGTCCCAGCAGTGACTGTACCGAGTGCCCTCACTGTCCCAGCAGTGACTGTACCGAGTGCCCTCACTGTCCCAGCAGCGACTGTACCGAGTACCCTCAATGTCCCAGCAGTGACTGTGCCGAGTGCCCTCACTGTCCCAGCAGTGACTGTGCCGAGTGCCCTCACTGTCCCAGCAGTGACTGTGCCGAGTGCCCTCACTGTCCCAGCAGCGACTGTACCGAGTGCCCTCACTGTCCCAGCAGCGACTGTACCGAGTGCCCTCACTGTCCCAGCAGCGACTGTACCGAGTGCCCTCACTGTCCCAGCAGCGACTGTACCGAGTGCCCTCACTGTCCCAGCAGTGACTGTACCGAGTGCCCTCACTGTCCCAGCAGTGACTGTACCGAGTGCCCTCACTGTCCCAGCAGTGACTGTACCGAGTGCCCTCACTGTCCCAGCAGTGACTGTACTGAGTGCCCTCACTGTCCCAGCAGTGACTGTACTGAGTGCCCTCACTGTCCCAGCAGTGATTGTACTGAGTGCCCTCACTGTCCCAGCAGTGATTGTACCGAGTGCCCTCACTGTCCCAGCAGTGACTGTACCGAGTGCCCTCACTGTCCCAGCAGTGACTGTACCGAGTGCCCTCACTGTCCCAGCAGTGACTGTACCGAGTGCCCTCACTGTCCCAGCAGTGACTGTACCGAGTGCCCTCACTGTCCCAGCAGAGACTGTACCGAGTGCCCTCACTGTCCCAGCAGAGACTGTACCGAGTGCCCTCACTGTCCCAGCAGAGACTGTACCGAGTGCCCTCACTGTCCCAGCAGCGACTGTACCGAGTGCCCTCACTGTCCCAGCAGTGACTGTACCGAGTGCCCTCACTGTCCCAGCAGCGACTGTACCGAGTGCCCTCACTGTCCCAGCAGTGACTGTACCGAGTGCCCTCACTGTCCCAGCAGTGACTGTACCGAGTGCCCTCACTGTCCCAGCAGTGACTGTACCGAGTGCCCTCACTGTCCCAGCAGAGACTGTACCGAGTGCCCTCACTGTCCCAGCAGAGACTGTACCGAGTGCCCTCACTGTCCCAGCAGCGACTGTACCGAGAGCCCTCACTGTCCCAGCAGCGACTGTACCGAGTGCCCTCACTGTCCCAGCAGAGACTGTACCGAGCGCCCTCACTGTCCCAGCAGAGACTGTACCGAGCGCCCTCACTGTCCCAGCAGTGACTGTACCGAATGCCCTCACTGTCCCAGCAGTGACTGTACCGAGTGCCCTCACTGTCCCAGCAGTGACTGTACTGAGCGCCCTCACTGTCCCAGCAGTGACTGTACTGAGCGCCCTCACTGTCCCAGCAGAGACTGTACTGAGTGCCCTCACTGTCCCAGCAGTGACTGTACCGAGTGCCCTCACTGTCCCAGCAGCGACTGTACCGAGCGCCCTCACTGTCCCAGCAGAGACTGTACCGAGCGCCCTCACTGTCCCAGCAGAGACTGTACCGAGCGCCCTCACTGTCCCAGCAGTGACTGTACCGAATGCCCTCACTGTCCCAGCAGTGACTGTACCGAGTGCCCTCACTGTCCCAGCAGTGACTGTACTGAGCGCCCTCACTGTCCCAGCAGTGACTGTACTGAGCGCCCTCACTGTCCCAGCAGAGACTGTACTGAGTGCCCTCACTGTCCCAGCAGTGACTGTACTGAGCGCCCTCACTGTCCCAGCAGCGACTGTACTGAGTGCCCTCACTGTCCCAGCAGTGACTGTACTGAGCGCCCTCACTGTCCCAGCAGAGACTGTACTGAGTGCCCTCACTGTCCCAGCAGTGACTGTTCTGAGCGCCCTCACTGTCCCAGCAGAGACTGTACCGAGTGCCCTCACTGTCCCAGCAGCGACTGTACCGAGTGCCCTCACTGTCCCAGCAGCGACTGTACCGAGTGCCCTCACTGTCCCAGCAGAGACTGTACCGAGTGCCCTCACTGTCCCAGCAGAGACTGTACCGAGCGCCCTCACTGTCCCAGCAGTGACTGTACCGAGTGCCCTCACTGTCCCAGCAGAGACTGTACTGAGCGCCCTCACTGTCCCAGCAGAGACTGTACTGCGCGCCATCAGTATCCCAGCAGACTGTACTGACTGCCTTAATTGTCCCAGCAGAGACTGTACTGGAGTCTCGAGTATGAAATCGGGTGAATGATACTGATTTCCTCCCAGACCAGGATGAAACCTTGAACATTTTCAGCTTTTTCCACCCAGGGAGCTGAGGATATTGTTTGAACTGGTTCGCAGTTCGTAGTGATTGATTTCTGAATAAGATCGATCTCTCTCTCTTTCTCTTGCCTCCAGTCCTCTGAATCCCCTCTTTCTTTCTTTCTGTCTGTCTGTCTCTCTGCCTTTTCCCCTCATTAAGGGGTTTGCTGGATTGGCAACGATGGAGGGTCAGTGCAGACACCTTGCGCGGATTGAGCAGGAGACGGGTTCGGAGCAGGAGGCCGCCCCCTGGGGGAGATCAGGGGCTGTGCCTTTGAGGGAGGCTGCCAACGACCTTGGGCCTTGCATTAATAAGCAGCAAGCTGCAGAACCTGACCACAGGCACCTTGTGATGGAAAAGAGATCTGGGCATGTGCTGCTTCCCGATCCCAACCAGCGGGCGCAGGAGCAGGACCAGGAGATTCTGATTGAGCTGCAGCCCATTCCCTTCCACCAAAACCCATTTGTGGTGGCAAACAGGAAGGGCCGGGGGAAGTCCAGGGATTCCCCGACAGCAGGAGCGTCTCCACGTGGCTCACGAGGCTACACGGGCCACAGTGTCCAGGCAAGCACCCACTGGCGCGTAGCATGGTGTAAACACGTGCCCACTCGCCTGTGTCCTTGGCAAGATTGCGCTATGCATGCTTTGAGCTTCCAGCTGATGTGTTTCACTAACTTGCTGTTATGGGGAGAAGGTGGAGGAGGGAGAGGGGGGCTTCGGTTTGTCCATCTGCCTGTGCGCTCTTCATTTATGTATGTGGGTGTGCGCGTGTGTGGGTGCGCGTGTGTGCCTGTGCGCGTGTGTGGGTGCGCGCGTGTGTGGGTGTGCGCATGCGTGTGTGGGTGTCCCCGTGCGTGTGTGGGTGCACGTGTGCGCGTGTGTGGGTGTGCGCATGCCTGTGCGTGCGTGTGTGTGGGTGCACGTGCCTGTGCGTGTGTTTGGGTGCGCACATGCCTGTGTGTGGGTGCGTGCGTGCCTGTGCCTGCGTGCGCGCGTGCCTGTGCGTGTGTGTGGGTGCGCACATGCCTGTGTGTGGGTGCGCGTGTGCATGGGTTTGCCTATGATGGTGTCTGTCTGTGTGTGTAGGTCAGTGCCCTGTTGCTCTGCAGGGTCAGGCCATGTTTAAACATTCATCATGTACCATTGGGACTAGTGCAGTAGGGCACTTCATTCTTTTTAAGTCCAAGAGCTAACACCACCTCCTCACCAACCCCCAGTCCAAGAGCAAGCACTGCCCCCACCCCACAACCACCCCAGTCCGAGAGCAAGTGTCCTTCCCAACCCCCACTCATCCCCAGCCCAGAACAACCACTGCCCCCACACCCCCACCCCACAACCACACCCAATCCAAGAGCAAACACTACCATCAACCCCCATTCCAAAAGCAAATACAGTCCCCTGCCCTGTTCCCCCAGTCTGGAAGCAGGCGCCAATACCCCACACCGCCCCCACCCCACTGTCCGAGAGCAGGCACTGTTCCTGCCGTCTCCCCAGTCACTGGGTGACACCAACCATTCCCCAAGTCATGACCAGACCCTCCTCCCAAACCTTCCAGTCACAGACCAAGCACTCCGAGGTGACATGGTGGCATAGTGGTAATGTCACTGGGGTAATAATCCAGAATGCCCTGAGGACATGGGTTCAAATCCCAACGCGGCAATTAATACATCTGGAATATAAAGCTCGTCTCAAGCTGTGTCAAAGAAAACCTATCTGGGCCATTAATGCCCTTTAGGGGAGGAAATCTGCTGTCCTTACCTGGTCTGGCCTACATGTGACTCCAGACCCACAGCAATGAGGTTGGCTCTTAACTGCCCCCTGAAATGGCCGAGCAAACCACTCAGTTCAAGGGCAATTAGGGATAGACAACAAATGCGGCCTTGCCAGAGACACCCACATCCTATGGAGGAATGAAAAGAACTCCATCCTGCCCCCAGACACAGGCACGACTCCTCCATAGGGTAGAGGTGGATCAGATGTTTCCACAACCAGGACAGAGCCGCAGAATAAGGGGGAGACCAATTAGAACTGAGATGAGAAGGAATTTCTTCACTCAGGATGTGGTAAATGTTTGGAACTCCCTACCTCAGAGGCTCTGTTACTGAGTCTGTTCCAGAGATCGATAGATTTCTACATAATAAAGACATCCTGGGATATGGAAAATGTTGTAGCTGTAGAATGGTGGAGCAGGCTTGAGAGGCTGAATGGCCTCCTCCTGTTTCCTATGTTCCTGTCACAGACCAGACACTCCACGCCCCCTCTATCCGGACCAGACACTCCTCCCCACGCCCCCTCCATCCAGACCAGACGCTCCTCCCCACCCCCCCTCCGTCCAGACCAGACACTCCTCCCCACGCCCCCTCCGTCCGGACCAGACACTCCTCCCCACGCCCCCTCCGTCCGGACCAGACACTCCTCCCCACGCCCCCTCCGTCCGGACCAGACACTCCTCCCCACGCCCCCTCCGTCCGGACCAGACAATCCTCCCCACGCCCCCTCCGTCCGGACTAGACACTCCTCCCCCTCCGTCCGGACCAGACACTCCTCCCCACGCCCCCTCCGTCCGGACCAGACACTCCTCCCCACGCCCCCTCCGTCCGGACCAGACACTCCTCCCCATGCCCCCTCCGTCCGGACCAGACACTCCTCCCCATGCCCCCTCCGTCCAGACCAGACACTCCTTCTCCCCACGCCCCCTCCGTCCGGACCAGACACTCCTCCCCATGCCCCCTCCATCCAGACCAGACACTCCTCCCCACGCCCCCTCCATCCAGACCAGACACTCCTCCCCACGCCCCCTCCATCCAGACCAGACACTCCTCCCCATGCCCCCTCCGTCCGGACCAGACACTCCTCCCCACGCCCCCTCCGTCCGGACCAGACACTGCTCCCCACGCCCCCTCCGTCCGGACCAGACACTCCTCCCCACGCCCCCTCCGTCCAGACCAGACAATCCTCCCCACGCCCCCTCCGTCCGGACCAGACACTCCTCCCCATGCCCCCTCCGTCCGGACCAGACACTCCTCCCCACGCCCCCTCCGTCCGGACCAGACACTCCTCCCCATGCCCCTTCCGTCCGGACCAGACACTCCTCCCCATGCCTCCTCCATCCAGACCAGACACTCCTCCCCACGCCCCCTCCATCCAGACCAGACACTCCTCCCCACGCCCCCTCCGTCCAGACCAGACACTTCTCCTCACGCACCCTCCGTCCGGACCAGACACTCCTCCCCATGCCCCCTCCGTCCGGACCAGACACTCCTCCCCATGCCCCCTCCGTCCAGACCAGACACTCCTCCCTGCGTGCCCGCCGTCCGGACCAGACACTCCTCTCCCCAGTCATAGGAACATAGAATGTAGCGCTAAGTTTGAGAACACAATACTTGGGAACAGGAGTAGGCCATTTGACCCTTTGAGTCTTATCCGCCATTCAATAAATTCATAACTGATCTGGTTTTGTCTCAACTCCACCATAACCCTTGACTCCCTTGTCTATCAAAAAACCTGTCCAATTCAGCCTCGAATTGAGTTGTGTGAGTGTAACTATTGGGCGAGGCTGAGCAGACTGGGATTCATAGAGGTTTATAAAATGATGAGAGGTTTGATAGGGTGGATGAAGAGACACTTTCCACTTGTGGCCAAGTCCAGAACAAGAGGAATTGATATTAGAGAGTCACTGACAGGCCATGTAAAACATTTAGGGAGCATTTCTTTACACCGAGTGGAACTCACTGACATGTGCTGGCTGAAGCTGAGAAGATTGAAGTATTTTTGGGAGGCTTGATGCACACTCCAGGGAGAAGGGAACAGAGGGATCAGGGAGCAGGATGGGAAAAGGGAATTCCAATGGGAGAAGCGGCCTTGTGATTAAACACTGACATAGAGCATTTGGATATAATTCCAGGTAGTATCAGAGTGTATGACAGTGGGCGCCAGCATACACACGGCATATACACTTTTATACATCCTTGTATATCACAACAGTTTATATTCACTGGTCGATGGAACATTTAACATCATGAAACATCCCAAAATGCTTCATAGGATTGTTAAAACCAAAATATGACACTGAGGCACATAAACTGATGTTAGGGCAGATTGACCAAAGGCTTGGGTAATGAGGTAGGTTTTATGGAGCTTTTAAAGGAAGAAAGAGAGCAAGAGAAGGTGCAGGGAAGGTATTCCAGACCTTCAGGCCCAGGCAGCTGATGGTGTAGCCACCAATGGTGGATTATACCGAGCCTTTCTAATACCTCCTCTTGATCCTTTTTTAGCTCTTCCAGTGTCAGAACTACCCCCTCTTTCACTACGACTTTTTGGTAGCATCTTCTCCCTTGGTAAAGACAAATGCAAAGTGTTCATTTAGTACCTCAGCCAATGCCCCCTGTCTCAATCTGTAAATCTCCTTTTTGGCCCCTATTTGGCTGTACTCTTTTTCCCATATTTTTACCATCTATATGCCATAGAAGACTTTTGGATTACCTTTTATCTTAGCTACCAGTCTTTTAGAATATCTCTTTGCTGTTGTTATTTTTTTACTTACCTTGTGAACTTTCTAACCCAACATGTAAAAAGCCCAACCAGGGAATATTGCACATTAGATCTACTAATGGGGAATAAACCAGAGAGAAGGAAGACATGTATTTATGTAACAGTCATGCACAGCCAAAATTAGAAGAAAGAGCAAGTGAGCCTGGAAGGCAGAGAAATTATAGGCCAGTTAAGGCACAAGAGAGCTTGGCAATTTTAGATGGTATTTATTATAATGCAAGGAGTCTGACAAATAAGGCAGATGAGTTGAGGGCACAAATTAACACATGGAAGTGTGATGTGATTGCTGTCACAGAGATGTGGTTGAGAGAGGGGCAGGATTGGCAGCTCAATATTCCAGGATATAAGGTCTTCAGGCGAGACAGGGAAGGAGGTAAAAGAGGAGGGGGTTTCGCAATATTGATCAAGGAATCAATTGCAGCAGTAAGGAGGGATGACATTTTATTAGGCTCTTCAAATGAAGCCAAATGGGTAGAACTTAAAAACAAAAAAGGAGCAATCACATTGCTGGGAGTGTATTATAGGCCCCCAAACAGTCAGAAAGAAATAGAAGAACAGATATGTAGGCAAATTTCAGAGAAGTGTAAAAATAATAAGGTAGTAATAGTGGGGGATTTCAATTTCCCCAACATTAACTGGGTTAGTCATCGCGTGATAAGTTTAGAGGGAGCAGAATTCTTAAAATGCATCCAGGAGAGCTTTTTAAGCCAGTACGTAGAAGGCCCTAGAAGAGAGGGGGCGGTCCTGGACTTAATTTTAGGGAGTGAAGCCGGGTAAGTGGTAGAGGTATCAGTAGGGGAGCATTTTTCAGATAGTGATCATAACTCTTAGATTCAAGGTTGTTATGGAAAAGGACAAGGATGGGCCAGAAATCAGAGTTCTAAATTGGGGGAAGGCTGATTTTAATATGATCAGATATGATTTGGCCAGAGTGGACTGGGAGCAGCTACTTTTAGGTAAATCTGCGTCAGAGCAGTGGGACTCATTCAAGAAGGAAATTGGGAGAGTAAAGGGCCAACATATTCCAATAAAGACAAAGGGTGGGACCAACAAATCCAGGGAACCCTGGGTGTCGAGGGATTTACAGGATTGGATAAAGAGAAAAAGGGAGGCTTATGGCAGATACCGAGGGCTCAAAACAGCAGAAGCCCTAGAGGAGTATAGAATGTGCCTGGGGATCCTAAAAAGGAAATTAGGAGAGCAAGAAGGGGGCATGAAAAAACATTGGCAGGTAAAATAAAGGAAAATCCAAAGTTATTTTACAAGTACATTAAGAGTAAGGGGGTAACTGAGGAAAGAGTAGGGCCCATTAAGGACCACAGTGGTAATTTGTGTGTGGAGCCAGGAGATGTAGGTAGGGTTCTAAATGAATATTTTGTGTCAGTGTTCACAAATGAGAGGGATGACGTGGGTATGGAAATCAGGCAGAAGGACTGTGATATAATTAAAGAAATTGGCATAGAAAGGGAGGAGGTTCTAAGTGGTCTGGCAGGCTTAAAAGTAGATTAATCTCCAGGCCCGGATGAAATGTATCCCAGGCTGTTGAGTGAGGCAAGGGAGGAGATAGCAGGGGCGCTGGCAATCATTTTCAATACGTCTCAGGTGAGTTGCCAGAGGTGTGGAGGACAGCCAATGTGGTACCGTTATTCAAGAAGGGAGGAAGGAATAAACCAGGGAACTACAGGCCAGTCAGTCTAACCTCAGTGGTGGGGAAACTATTGGAAGCAATTCTGAGGGACAGAATTAATCTACACTTGGAGAGGCAGGGATTAATCAAGGACAGTCAGTGTGGTTTTGTTAAGGGGAGGTCATGTCTGACCAGTTTGATTGATTTTTTCGAAGAGGTGACCAGGTGTGTAGATGAGGGCAATGCATTTGACGTAGTCTACTTGGACTTCAGCAAAGGCTTTTGATAAGGTCCCGCATGGGAGACTGGTAACGAAGGTAAGAGCCCATGGGATCCAAGGCAATTTAGCAAATTGGATCTAGAATTGGTTGAGTGGCAGGAAGCAGAGGGTGATGGCCTATGGATGTTTTTATGACTGGATGCCTGTGTCCAGTGGGGTTCCACAGGGATCGGTGTTGGGTCCCTCACTGTTTGTGGTATATATAAACGATTTAGACTTGAATGTAGGAGGGTTGATCAGTAAGTTCATGCATGACACGAAAATTGGTGAGGTGGTAAATAGTGAGGAGGTTAGCGTTAGATTACAGGAGGATATAGACGGGCTGGTCAGATGGGCTGATCAGTGGCAAATGGAATTTAATCTGGATAAGTGTGAGATGATGCACTTGGGCAGGCAAACAAGGCACGGGAATACATGATGAATGGTAGGACCCTGGGAAGTACTGAGGATCAGAGGGTCTTTGGTGTGCATGTCTACTGGTCCCTTAAGGTAGCGGGACAGGTAGATAAGGGGTTAAGAAGACATATGGGATACTTGCCTCTATTAGCTGAGGCATAGAAAAAAGAGCAGGGAGGTTATAATGGAACTGTATAAAACACTGGTTAGGCTACAGTTAGAGTATTGCGTGCAGTTCTGGAATCCGCATTATAGGAAGGATGTGATTGCAGTAGAGAGAGTGCAGAGGAGATTTACCTGGATGTTGCCTGGGCTGGAGAGTTTTAGTTATGAGGAGAGATTGGATAGACTGGGGTTATTTTCCCTGGAGCAGAAGAGATTGAGGGGGGACATGATTGAGGTGTATAAAATTATGAGGGGCATAGATAGGGTAGACAGGAAGGAACTTTTCCCCTTGGTGGAGGGATCAATAACTAGAGGGCATAGACTTAAGGTAAGGGGCAGGAGGTTTAGAGGGGATGTGAGGAAGAATGTTTTCACCCAGAGGGTGGTGGGAATCTGGAACTCACTGCCTGAAAGGGTGGTAGAGGTAGAAACCTTTATAACATTTAAGAAGTATTTGGATGTGCACTTGCGATGCCATGGCATACAAGGCTATGGGCCTAGTGCTGGAAAATGGAATTAGAATAGTTAGGCACTTGTTTGTCCGGCGCAGACTCGATGGGCCGAAGGGCCTTTTTCTGTGCTGTAGACCTCTATGACTACTGGACATCTGAAAGCGCTTTACAGCCAATGAAGTACATTTTGAAGTATAGTTAGTGTTGTGATGTATGAAACACGGCAGCCAATTTACACTCAGCAAGCTCCCACTAATTGCTGTCTGATAATGACCAGATAATCTGTTTTTTGTGATCTTGATTGAGGGATAAATATTGGCCAGGCCACTGGGGATAACTCTGCTGGTCATCGTTTAAATAGTGCTATGGCATCTTTTACATCCACCCTAGCAGGGAGATGGGGCCTTGGTTTAAGGTATCATCTGAAAGACAGCACCTCCAATAGTGCAATGTTCCCTCAGTACTGCACTGGAGTGTCAGCCTTACTCTCTCTGCTCAAGCCCTAGAATGGATCTTGAACCCAGAACCTATTGATGCAGAGGCAAGATGAGAGAAATAAAAGTAGGAGCTGGTTGAGTGTGGTCTGTACTCATCCCATTACAAATAATTGTAGGGATCTGCTGTTTGATTTGATCAGCCAATCATTGGGATGTATGGTCTTCGTACTTGGCACACTCACACTAACCATACTCAACCAACGAAAAGCCAAAACAAAACCTCTCCTGTTAGATTGATTCTGTGATTGGGCAGTACTTGCTGAACAATCCTGAGTGCGCCAATAGCTGCACTAACAACCAATTTAAGATAATCAGTTGAGCTCATAACGTGCTCATTTATGCTTGCTCAAAGCGACATATAATCATACACGAGGACCCATTCTCTGCAAAAATAAAAACAAAAAAGCTCAACCCTTGCACTTTTTGAATACCCGGGAGCTTGGGGAGCCTATGGTTCCCCATTGTCTTCTCCATGGCAACATCTTGGCCAATCAGAGTCAACTTGACAACCAATCAGCACACTCTCCTGTAATATAAATTGTTGTGATCATTTGATATTTAGTATTCTTGTGTCTATCCAGATGTGCACAAGATGAAAATCTTCAACATGTCTCTTCTTTTCAATAATATTCAAGAACTGTACTACCAAGTTACTGTACACCAAATAGATTCTGTCCTTGACTGCTGCAGGATATCTCTTTCTCCAACACTGTAATATTGTCCTTAATACTGCCACTCCTGCTCCTTTTCTCCTTTCTCTAACTTTCCTGAACACCTTGTTACAGGAATATTTAACACGCAGTCCTGTCCTTTTTTGAGCCAGGTCTCTCTCTCTCCACCACAGCTTCTTACTCCAACGTTGCTATCTGTGCTTACAGCTCGGCAATCTTATTTACCTAAAACTGTGTGTCCATATACATGCACTGTAAACCCTAATTTAAACCATACTGCATTCCCTCTTGCTCTTAATTGTCAGTGTGCTGTGTTGCGGAATGTATGTCTGTGTTCTTTGTGTGTGTGAGCTGTGTTACAGTCTGTATGTGTATTTTGCATTGTGGTGGGTTGTGTGTGTGTGTGTGTGTGAGCTGTGTTACAATCTGCATGTGTATACTGCATTGTGATAAGTGTGTTGTGGGGTGGGGTGTGTGTATGTGCGCACGTTCACTGTGTTACAGTCTGTATGTGTATGTTGCATTGCGATGGGTGTGTGCATGCCATAGCTGTGTTACAGTCTGTATGTGTATGTTGCATTGCGATGGGTGTGTGCGCGCGCTGCTTTGCAGTCTGTATGTGAATATTGCATTGTGATGGGTGTTGTGGGGTGTGCGCTGGCACGCTGTGTTACAGTCTGTATGTGTTGCATTGTGATGGGTGTGATGTAGAGTGTGTGTGTGTGAGCTGTATGACAGCCTGTATGTTTAATGCTGCAGTGTGTGTGCAGTGGAGTGTGTATGTGTGTATATGCTGTATTACAGTCTATGTGTATCCTGCATTGTGATGGGTGTGTGTGCATGCGTTGTGCTGCAGCATGTGTTTTGGAGTGTGTGCGCTGTATTAGTCTGTATGTGTATACTGCATTGTGGTGTGTGTGTGCACTGTGTTACAGTCTGTATGTGTATACTGCATTGTGGTGTGTGTGTGCACTGTGTTACAGTCTGTATGTGTATACTGCATTGTGGTGTGTGTGTGCACTGTGTTACAGTCTGTATGTGTATACTGCATTGTGTGTGTGTGCACTGTGTTACAGTCTGTATGTGTATGCTGCATTGTGTGTGTGTGCACTGTGTTACAGTCTGTATGTGTATGCTGCATTGTGGTGTGTGTGTGCACTGTGTTACAGTCTGTATGTGTATGCTGCATTGTAATGTGTGTGTGTGCGCCCTGTGTTAGTCTGTATGTGTATGCTGCATTGTGGTGTGTGTGGTGCGTTACAGTCTGTATGTGTATGCTGCATTGTGGTGTGTGTGTGGTGTGTTACAGTCTGTATGTGTATGCTGCATTGTGGTGTGTGTGTGCACTGTGTTACAGTCTGTATGTGTATGCTGCATTGTGGTGTGTGTGGTGTGTTACAGTCTGTATGTGTATGCTGCATTGTGGTGTGTGTGTGCACTGTGTTACAGTCTGTATGTGTATGCTGCATTGTAATGTGTGTGTGTGCACTGCGTTACAGTCTATGTGTATGCTACATTGTGGTGTGTGTGCACTGTGTTACAGTCTGTATGTGTATGCTGCATTGTGGTGTGTGTGGTGTGTTACAGTCTGTATGTGTATGCTGCATTGTGGTGTGTGTGGTGTGTTACAGTCTGTGTATGCTGCATTGTGGTGTGTGTGGTGTGTTACAGTCTGTATGTGTATGCTGCATTGTGGTGTGTGTGGTGTGTTACAGTCTGTATGTGTATGCTGCATTGTGGTGTGTGTGCACTGTGTTACAGTATATATGTGTATGCTGCATTGTAATGTGTGTGTGTGTGCGCCCTGTGTTAGTCTGTATGTGTATGCTGCATTGTGGTGTGTGTGGTGTGTTACAGTCTGTATGTGTATGCTGCATTGTGGTGTGTGTGGTGTGTTACAGTCTGTATGTGTATGCTGCATTGTGGTGTGTGTGTGCACTGTGTTACAGTCTGTATGTGTATGCTGCATTGTGATGTGTGTGTATGCTGCATTGTGATGTGTGTGTGTGCGCGCCGTGTTAGTCTGTATGTGAATGCTGCATTGTGATGTGTGTGTTGTGAGGTGTGTGTGTGTGTGTGTGTTGGAATGTCTGCTTAGTGTCTGCCTTGATTAAGTTGTTTTACCTGCTGCTGTTGTGTTTTCCAGGGCAGTTCCAGTGAACCTCCTGTTCCCAGTAACAGTGACTCACGAGAGTTCTGCAACTCGCCTACATCCCAGCCGGTGAGTTCCCACATACTATTTTACAATGGCTTCTTAAACAGGCTTAGTACAAAGAACGTGATACAGGGCACACACTGTGCCTACGATATAGCCCCTGGTACAATGTAGAGCACACACTGTGCCTACGATATAGCCCCTGGTACAATGTAGAGCACACACTGTGCCTAGCATAGAGCCCCTGGAACATTATAGAGCACACACTGTGCCTAGGATAGAGCCCCTGATACAATATAGAGCACACACTGTGCCTAGGATAGAGCCCCTGGTACAATGTAGAGCAAACACTGTGCCTAGCATAGAGCCCCTGGAACATTATAGAGCACACACTGTGCCTAGGATAGAGCCCCTGATACAATATAGAGCACACACTGTGCCTAGGATAGAGCCCCTGGAACATTATAGAGCACACACTGTGCCTAGGATAGAGCCCCTGGAACAATATAGAGCACACACTGTGCCTAGGATAGAGCCCCTGGAACAATATAGAGCACACACTGTGCCTAGGATAGAGCCCCTGGCACGATGTAGAGCACACACTGTGCCTAGGATAGAGTCCCTGATACAATATAGAGCACACACTGTGCCTAGGATAGAGCCCCTGATACAATATAGAGCACACACTGTGCCTAGGATAGAGCCCCTGATACAATATAGAGCACACACTGTGCCTAGGATAGAGCCCCTGGCACGATGTAGAGCACACACTGTGCCTAGGATAGAGCCCCTGATACAATATAGAGCACACACTGTGCCTAGGATAGAGCCCCTGGCACGATGTAGAGCACACACTGTGCCTAGGATAGAGCCCCTGATACAATATAGAGCACACACTGTGCCTAGGATAGAGCCCCTGATACAATATAGAGCACACACTGTGCCTAGGATAGAGCCCCTGGCACGATGTAGAGCACACACTGTGCCTAGGATAGAGCCCCTGATACAATATAGAGCACACACTGTGCCTAGGATAGAGCCCCTGATACAATATAGAGCACACACTGTGCCTAGGATAGAGCCCCTGATACAATACAGAGCACACACTGTGCCTAGGATAGAGCCCCTGGCACGATGTAGAGCACACACTGTGCCTAGGATAGAGCCCCTGATACAATATAGAGCACACACTGTGCCCAGGATAGAGCCCCTGGCACGATGTAGAGCACACACTGTGCCTAGGATAGAGCCCCTGATACAATATAGAGCACACACTGTGCCTAGCATAGAGCCCCTGGCACGATGTAGAGCACACACTGTGTTAGGATAGAGCCCCTGATACAATATAGAGCACACACTGTGCCTAGGATAGAGCCCCTGATACAATATAGAGCACATACTGTGCCTAGAAGAGAGCCCCTGATACAATGTAGAGCACACACTGTGCCTAGGGTAGAGCCCCTGATACAATATAGAGCACATACTGTGCCTAGGATAGAGCCCCTGATACAATATAGAGCGCACACTGTGCCTAGGATAGAGCCCCTGGCACGATGTAGAGCACACACTGTGCCTAGGATAGAGCCCCTGGCACGATGTAGAGCACACACTGTGCCTAGGATAGAGCCACTGATACAATATAGAGCACACACTGTGCCTAGGATAGAGCCCCTGGCACGATGTAGAGCACACACTGTGCCTAGGATAGAGCCCCTGATACAATATAGAGCACACACTGTGCCTAGGATAGAGCCCCTGATACAATGTAGAGCACACACTGTGCCTAGGATAGAGCCCCTGGCACGATGTAGAGCACACACTGTGCCTAGGATAGAGCCCCTGGCACGATGTAGAGCACACACTGTGCCTAGGATAGAGCCCCTGATACAATATAGAGCACACACTGTGTTAGGATAGAGTCCCTGATACAATATAGAGCACACACTGTGCCTAGGATAGAGCCCCTGATACAATATAGAGCACACACTGTGCCTAGGATAGAGCCCCTGGAACATTATAGAGCACACACTGTGCCTAGGATAGAGCCCCTGATACAACGTAGAGCACACACTGTGCCTAGGATAGAGCCCCTGGCACGATGTAGAGCACACACTGTGCCTAGGATAGAGCCCCTGATACAATATAGAGCACACACTGTGCCTAGGATAGAGCCCCTGATACAACGTAGAGCACACACTGTGCCTAGGATAGAGCCCCTGATACAATATAGAGCACACACTGTGCCTAGGATAGAGCCCCTGGAACATTATAGAGCACACACTGTGCCTAGGATAGAGCCCCTGGTACAATATAGAGCACACACTGTGCCTAGGATAGAGCCCCTGGTACAATATAGAGCACACACTGTGCCTAGGATAGAGCCCCTGGAACATTATAGAGCACACACTGTGCCTAGGATAGAGCCCCTGATACAATATAGAGCCCCTGGCACGATGTAGAGCACACACTGTGCCTAGGATAGAGCCCCTGATACAATATAGAGCACACACTGTGCCTAGGATAGAGCCCCTGATACAATATAGAGCACACACTGTGCCTAGGATAGAGCCCCTGGCACGATGTAGAGCACACACTGTGTTAGGATAGAGTCCCTGATACAATATAGAGCACACACTGTGCCTAGGATAGAGCCCCTGGCACGATGTAGAGCACACACTGTGTTAGGATAGAGTCCCTGATACAATATAGAGCACACACTGTGCCTAGGATAGAGCCCCTGATACAATATAGAGCACACACTGTGCCTAGGATAGAGCCCCTGGCACGATGTAGAGCACACACTGTGCCTAGGATAGAGCCCCTGATACAATATAGAGCACACACTGTGCCTAGGATAGAGCCCCTGATACAATATAGAGCACACACTGTGCCTAGGATAGAGCCCCTGGAACATTATAGAGCACACACTGTGCCTAGGATAGAGCCCCTGATACAGTATAGAGCACACACTGTGCCTAGGATAGAGCCCCTGATACAATATAGAGCACACACTGTGCCTAGGATAGAGCCCCTGGAACATTATAGAGCACATACTGTGCCTAGGATAGAGCCCCTGGCACGATGTAGAGCACACACTGTGCCTAGGATAGAGCCACTGGAACATTATAGAGCACACACTGTGCCTAGGATAGAGCCCCTGATACAATATAGAGCACACACTGTGCCTAGGATAGAGCCCCTGATACAATACAGAGCACACACTGTGCCTAGGATAGAGCCACTGGTACAATATAGAGCACACACTGTGTTAGGATAGAGTCCCTGATACAATATAGAGCACACACTGTGCCTAGAATAGAGCCACTGGTACAATATAGAGCACACACTGTGCCTAGGATAGAGCCCCTGATACAATATAGAGCACACACTGTACAGGATAGAGACACTGAAACAATATAGAGCACACACTGTGCCTAGGATAGAGCCCCTGGCACGATGTAGAGCACACACTGTACAGGATAGAGACACTGAAACAATGTAGAGCTCACACTGTCCAGGATAGAGCCAGTGGTACAATGTATCACAGAATTACACAGTGCAGAAGAGGCCCTTCGGCCCATCGAGTCTGCACCGACACGTGAGAAACACCTGACCTGACCTACCTAATCCCATTTACCAGCACTTGCCCCATAGCCTGAATGTTATGACGTGCAAAGTGCTCATCCAGGTACTTTTTAAAGGATGTGAGGCAACCCGCCTCCACCACCCTCCCAGGCAGCGCATTCCAGACTGTCACCACCCTCTGGGTAAAAAAGTTTTTCCTCACATCCCCCCTAAACCTCTTCACCTTGAACTTATGCCCCCTTCTGACTGACCCTTCAGCTAAGGGGAACAGCTGCTCCCTATCCACCCTGTCCATGCCCCTCATAATCTTGTACACCTCCACCAGGTCGCACCTCAATCTTCCCTGCTGCAACGAAAACAACCCAAGTCTATCCAACCTCTCTTCATAACTTAAATGTTTCATCCCAGGCAACATCCTGGTGAATCTCCTCTGCACCCCCTCCAGTGCAATCACATCCTTCCTATAATGTGGCGACCAGAACTGCACACAGTACTTCAGCTGTGGCCTCACCAAGGTTCTATACAACTCCAACATGACCTCCCTACTTTTGTAATCTATGCCTCGATTATTAAAGGCAAGTGTCCCACAAGCCTTTTTCACCACCCCACTAACATGCCCCTCTGCCTTCAGAGATCTATGGACACACACGCCAAGGTCCCTTTGTTCCTCAGAACTTCCTAGTGTCATGCCGTTCATTGAATACTTCCTTGTCAAATGACTCCTTCCAAAGTGTATCAGCTCACACTTCTTAGGGTTAAATTCCATCTGCCACTTATCTGCCCATTTGACCATCCCGTCTATATCTTCCTGTAGCCCAAGACACTCAACCTCACTGTTAACCACCCGACCAATCTTTGTGTCATCCGCAAACTTACTAATCCTACCCCCACATAGTCATCTATGTCGTTTATATAAATGACAAATAATAAGGGACCGAGCACAGATCCCTGTGGTACGCCACTGGACACTGGCTTCCAGTCACTAAAGCATCCTTCTGTCATCACCCTCTGCCTCCTATAGCTAAGCCAATTTTGAATCCACCTGATCAAATTAACATGTATCCCATGTGCATTTGCCTTCTTTATAAGTTTTCCATGTGGGACCTTGTCAAAAGCTTTGCTGAAATCCATATAAACTACATCAATTGTACTACCCTCATCTACACACCTGGTCACCTCCTCAAAAAATTCCATCAAATTTGTTAGGCATGACCTCCCTCTGACAAAGCCATGCTGACTATCCCTGATCAAACCTTGCCTCTCCAAGTGGAGATAGATTCTCTCCTTCAGAATTTTCTCCAATAGTTTCCCTACCACTGACGTGAGACTCACTGGCCTGTAGTTCCCTGGCTTACCTCTACAACCCTTCTTAAATAGTGGAATCACATTAGCTGTTCTCCAGTCCTCTGGCACCTCCCCCATTGCCAGAGAGGAATTAAAAATTTGGGTCAGAGCCCCTGCGATCTCCTCCCTTGCCTCCCTCAGCAGTCTGGGACACAAATCATCCGGACCTGGAGATTTTTCCACTTTTAGGCCTGCCAACACCTCCAATACCTTGTCACTCCCTATATCAATTTGCTTAAGAACCTCACAGTCTTTCTCCCCGAGTTTGATACCTTCATCCTCATTCTCTGGGTGAAGACGGACGTGAAGTATTCATTCAACACTCTAGCGATGTCCTCTGGCTCCACCCATAGATTGTCCCCTTGGTCCCTTATGGGCCCTATTCTTTCCCTGGTTATCCCCTTCCCATTGATAGACTTATAGAATATCTTGGGATTTTCCCTACTTTTACCAGCCAGAGCTTTCTCATATCCCCTCTTTGCTCTCCTAATTGCTTTCTTAAGCTCCACCCTGCACTTTCTGTACTCCATTAATGCCTCTGCTGATTTGCTTCCCTTGTACCTGCTTTAAGCCTCTCTTTTCCTTCTCATCGTAACCTTAATATCTCTGGTCATCCATGGTTCTCTGGGCTTGTTACTCCTTCCTATCACCCTAGAGGGAACATGTTGAGTCTGTACCCTCCCCATTTCCTTTTTGAACACCCCCCACTGCTCCTCTGTAGATTTCCCCACAAGTAACTGTTCTCAGTCTAACTTGGCCAGATCCTGCCTTATTTTACTAAAATCCGCTCTCCCCCAATCCAAAACATTTTTTGCAACTTGTCTATTTCTTTGTCCATAAAAAACTTAAACTACCATGTTGTGATCGCTATCGCTAAAATGCTCGCCCACCACCACCTCAACCACCTGTCCGGCTTCATTCCCCAGAATTAGGTCCAGCACTGCACCGTCCCTTGTTAGACCTTCTACATAATGACTTAAAAAGTTCTCCTGTATACATTTCAAGAAATCCACTCCATCCAAGTCCTTAACACCATGTCGATCACAATTAATGTTGGGAAAGTTGAAATCACTTAATATAATTACCCTATTGTTATTGTTTTTACACACCTCCTCAAATTGTGCACATATTTGCTCCTCAATTTCCCGCTGACTATCTTGGGGTCTATAATAAACGCCTAACAATGTGGCTGCCCCTTTTTTATTCCTAAGCTCTACCCACAAAGCTTCATTCGATCCCCCCTCCAAGATATCATCTCTCCTTACTGCAGTAACCGTCTCCTTAACTAATATGCAACGCCTCCTCCTCTTTTACCCCCTCCCCTGTCTCGCCTGAAGATTCTGTGTCCCGGAATGTTGAGCTGCCAATCCTCCCCCTCCCTCAACCACATCTCAGTGATGGCTACTATATCACACTTTCACTTGTCAATCCTCACCCTTAGAGCACAAACTGTCCAGGATAGAGACACTGGTACAATGTAGAGAACACACTATCCAGGATAGAGACACTGGTACAATCTAGAGCACACCATATCCAGGATAGAGCTAATGGTACAATCTAGAGCATACCATATCCAGGATAGAGCTAATGGTACAATCTAGAGCACACAGTATCCAGGATAGAGCCACTAATTCAATGTAGAGTACACACTGTGTCTTAGATATCGTAAAATCTCCCCATGAGCAGTAAGAGATCCCTTACAAAGAACTCGATCATGTCTGCAGTGCAGAAACAGGCAGCTCACCACGTCCTTGTCAAGGGCAATTAGAGATGCCTTGCCAGCACTCAGATTTTTGAAAAAGTGTTTTTATTCATTCACGGGCTGTGGGTGTCGCTGGCTAGACCAGCATTTATTGCCCCTCCCTCATTGCCCTTGAGGGCTGATTGGCTTGCACGGCCACCAGAGGGCAGTCCAGCACATTATTGTGGATCTGGAGTTCCATGTGTGTCAGAATAGGTAAGGACAGCAGATTTCCTCCTCTAAAGGACATTCAGTTCTTACATCAATCATTGATACTTTCCTGGTCACTGTTACTGAGACTAGCTTTATATTCCAGATCTGTTCATTGATTTTAAATTCCACCAGCTGCAATGGTGGGATTTGAACACATGTCCCCAGGGTCTGTGGATTACGCATCCAGTGACAATACCACTATACCACAGTCTCCCCAAGAACAAATCAAAAAATTGAGTCCAAATAGTCTACCTGGTGTTAATGCTCCACATTAGCCTCATTGCCACCCCTGTACATGTCAGTCTATACCATTCCTTGTGGTGCAGGAGGACTCTTCTCCATTGCATTGGGTCTCGTAGACAGTCGGCTGCACTTGATCCCCGTTCCTTATATCCTGGGTGGTCACCCACTCCTGTCCTTACTCTGGGAGCCCTGGAGTAGAACAACAAAATCAGTAGCATGTGTTCAAGAGGACAGCAATCTAATTTGTTTTTATTCTCTTTCTCCCTCTGTGTCTCCGCCTGCAAATCTCTCCCCGTGCACGCTGTCCCCAATTTCTCCCTGTGCATATTCTTCCAATCTCCTTCACCCCCCAATGCTCTCCCCTGTGCGCTCTTTCCAACACTCTCTCTTTCTGTCTCCGTCTCGCTGACTGTTGCTCTTCATCTCACACACACACTTTTTCTCTCTTTCTCCCTCTCCTGTCTGTTCTTTTTCCCTCTGCCCCTCTCTTTCCATTAACTCTCTCTCTGCCCCACTCTCGCTCTCTGCGCCCCGCTCGCTCTCGCTCTCACTGCCCCGCTCGCTCCCCCGCTCTCTCTCTCTCTCTGCCCTGCTCTCTCTCACTCTCTTTCTCTCTCTCTCTGCCCCGCTCTCTCTCGCTCTCTCTCCCTCTGCCCCGCTCTCTCTCTCTGCCCTGCTCTCTCCCTCTCCCTCCCTCTGCCCCTCGCTCTCGCGGCCCTGGTCTATAGACCAAGCCCGGAGTCATTCAGCCATTATCCAGGGTCAGGCAGATTGTGGCTCCAGTACCTACAGAGGACAGAAACAGTCCAAACCCATTCCAAAAAGTGGAGGAGCAAGCAGTGCCACTGAATACGGTAAGTGTTTCTGCTGTGGGGCACTCAAGTGATAATATATCAAGACATGTGGGAAAGGCATTGCTTGGAACTCTAACAGTGCAATTGTACATAACTCTCTGACATTAGTCCTGCAATTAGATTGAGTTGTAAAGATCATACAAACAGCAGTGAAGAAAGTCATTGATGCCACACGCACTAGTTTTAATAGATTTCCCAGGATATTCGATGGTCCGGGTCTTGGCTGCATGTTACACTGTAGGGACAAGACAATCCTCGGGGAGCTTCAGTATACAGGAGTTCCACTATAAATAGAGTCCTGCTTCGAGGGGTTCACTGTCCAGGGGGTCTCTGTGAAAAGGGGCTCTTCAGAAAGAGGTTTTATTTATTGTAGGCTGGATAACAAGTACAATCATAGAATGGGTACCGCTCAAAGAAGGCCATGGGTGCCTGCGCTGGCCCTGTGAATGAGCAATTCACCAAGTCCCGTAGCCTGCACATTCTTCTGTTTCACATAATAATCCAATTCCTTATTGAATGCTCAACTGACCTTGCTTCCATCCCACTCTCAGACAGTGCATTCCAGATCTGAACCACCCATTGGGCAGGAAGTTTTTCCATGTGCCACTATGGTGCTTTTTGCCAATCATCTTAAATCTATGAAATCTGGTTCTCGATCCTTCCACCAATAGGAACAGCATCTCCCCATCTACTCTGCTGAGATCCATCATGATTTTGAATACCTCTATCAAATCTCCTTTCAACCTTCTCTTCTCCAAGGAGAACAATCCCAGCTTCTCCAAACTTTCTATGTAACTGAAGTCCTTCATCATAGGAACCATTCTCCAATGCCTTCACATCTTTCTGAAGTGTAGCATCCAGAACCGGATGCAGCGGAGGTCAAACCAGTGTTTTATACAGGTTTAATATAACTTCCTTTCTTTTTCACTCTAAGCCCCTACTGATAAAGTCTAGGATCCCATATGTTTTATTAACCATGCTCTCAAACTGTCCTACCACCTTCAGGGTATATGGTCCCTCTGCTACCGCACCCCCTTTAGGATTGTGCCCTTTATTTTGTACTGTCCTTCCTCACTTGTCCTAACAAAGTGAATCTCTTCACACTTCTCTGCATTAAATTTTATCTGTCGTGTCCGCCCATTCCACCAACAACCTCTTTCACCATTACCTGGACAGCATCTTCCTTGGTAAAAACAGATGCAAAGTCTTCATTTAATACCTCAGCCATGTCCCCTGCCTCCAGGCATAAATTCCCTTTTTGGTCCCTAATCGGTCTTACTCTCGGTTTTACTATTTATATGCCTGGAGAAGATTTCGGATTATCTTTTATGTTAGCTCACAGTCTGGTCTCTTATACTCTTTTGTTTTTGCTTCTCTTACTATCTGAGAATCTCTTCTGTCAGCGCCAGTGTGATGCCAGGTCCTAAGGCCAGCGGCTGAGGGATCGCATCCCTTTGGCTGTTTGTAATAAGCAGAGAACTGACTGTACTCAACCAGCCTGTGCTTGAAACTCAGAACATAATGCCTAAACAAAAGCATGGGGAGCAATAGTTCTCTGGTGCCTCCTCCATGGCAGTGCCTCGACCAATCAGAGTCTACTTGCCAACCAATCAGCACCCTTTTCTCATTCAGTGTAAAGTGTTGCTCCCTTTGAAGTTTGACATTCTTGCATGGGCCCTGGTGAGTATGAGATGAAAAGCTCCCACAGCTGCCTCTTTTTATCAGCAGCACATCTCTTATTTGTTTTTCCAGTTCTCCTGAACCTTCTATATTCAGCCTGACTCTCAGTTGTATTATTTACCTGTCATAAGCACATTTTTTCTTCATCTAATCTCTATCTCTCTCATCATCCAGGGAGCTCCTGTCTTTCCACTTTGTGGGAATATACCTGGTCTGTGTCCGAACCCTCTCTCCTTTAAAGGCAGCCTATTATTCAGATACTGTTTTCTCTGCCAGCCTTTGATTCACATTGATCTGGGCCAGATCCATTCTCATCTGATTGAAGTTGGCATTCTCCCATTCAATTATCCTCAGTCTGGATTCTTTGTCACTCTGGTTCCTTGTCCTTTTCCATAGCCAACCTAAATCTGCTCAGTCTGTTGTGAGAGTTGGTTTCTAATTGCAGAGAGTTTTCAGTATAAACAGTTGCATTGTGAGAGGGGTCTCTGAACTCTTTCTTGCTTTGTTTCTGTTCTGTCTTAAATGACATCACAGAAGGAGGGTGTGGGATTAGTTACTATGGGTAATGAGAAGATTAAACCTCTGATTCCGCAATAAGTCAAAGCACAGCCCTGACCTGGGATTGTTTGAAGCTGTTGCCCCATAAATCAAACACAATACTCCCCAGCCTTCCCCAAAACCAGACAGAGGGAACAGTGATACTTGGATCACAAGAGGCTTGTATCAAGTGATGAGATCAATGAAATATTGTTTAGCTGCAAGTCTCCCTGTGCCGTAGCTGATGTGCTGTTGGACAGTGGGCACAGAGAAGTTAGTGAGGAGGACAAAGCTCGGCAAACGCAGAGGCGCACACAGACAGATGCAGAGCCAGATGCAGCAACACACACAGACTGAGAATGTTGACAACCCAACAGATGACAGCATCACAGTCAGTCTTTCCTCACTACTAATTACTCTTCCCTCCAGACTCCCGACTCTCCCTCCTTCCCCCACATATCCAGTTCACCACTAATTCCTTTCCACAGACACCTTCAATGTTCTGCTTCTTTTCTCTCCTCAGGATCTCTTCACCCAGAGAAACATTAAACCCAAACCATCTAATGAGGTGAGTCTCCATTTCCTTAGCATGCTGTTGGTGTGCTAATGGTCACTCCCTTCGCGTGCACTTTGTTGGGATATACATAGTAACTAGTGTAGATGAGAGCAGTTTTATAGAGAGTCAACGATGTTTTCAGTGAGTGAACAAAACTATGGTAAGTGGAGTTCAACATGGGAAAGTATGAGATCATTGCACTGATAGATCGAAGTGTTTTCAATTACCCTTAACATCAAAGCAATATTTGACCAAGTGTGACATCAAGGAGCATGAGCAAAGATGAAGTCAATGGAAATCGGGGGTGGGAGGAGATGGGGAAATGTCTCCACTGGCTGGAGTCATACCTATCACAAAGGAAGATGGGAAGATAGTTGTGGTTATTGGAGGTCAGTTATCTCAGCTCCAGGACATCACTGCAGGAGTTCCTCAGGGTAGTGTCCTCGGCCCAACCATCTTCAGCTGCTTCATCAATGACCTTCCTTCCATCATAAGGTCAGAAATGTGGATGTTCGCACATTGTTCATGAGCATGCTCAATTCCTCAGATGCTGAAGCAGTCCATACCTGCATTCAGCAAGATCTGGACAGCATTCAGGCTGTGACTAATAAGTGGCAATGCCACTGATGGTGCCCAGGTAATGTTTGTCTCCGACAAGAGCGAATCCTTGACATTCAATGGCATTACCATCGCTGAATCCCCCACTATCAACATCCTGGGGGTTACCATTGACCAGAAACTGAACTGGATTAGCCATATAAATACTGTGGCTACAAGAGCAGGTCAGAGGTTAGAAATCCTGCGGACAGTAACTCACCTTCTGACTCCCCAAAGCCTGTCCGCCATCTACAAGGCACAAGTCAGGAGTGTAATGGAATACTCCCCAATTGCCTGGATGAGTGCAGCTCCCACAACACTCAAGAAGCTCGACACCGTCCAGGACAAAGCAGCCACTTGATTGGCACCACGTCCACAAATATTGACTCCCTCCTCTACTGACGCACAGTAGCAGCAGTGTGTGTACCATCTACAAGATACACTGCAGAAACTCACCAAGACTTCTTTGACAGCACCTTCCAAACCCACGACCTCTACCACCTAGAAGGACATGGTAACACCATCTGGAAGCCACTCACCATCCTGACTTGGAAATATATCGCTGTTCCTTCACTGCTGGGTCAAAATCCTGGAACTCCCTCCCTAACAGCACTGTGAG
Source organism: Cetorhinus maximus (assembly GCF_964194155.1). Taxonomy (NCBI): domain Eukaryota; kingdom Metazoa; phylum Chordata; class Chondrichthyes; order Lamniformes; family Cetorhinidae; genus Cetorhinus; species Cetorhinus maximus. The sequence continues at coordinate 1,362,091 of NC_135881.1, forward strand.
TGTGTCCATACCATGTGGACTGTAGTGGTTCAAGAAGGCAGCTCACCACCATCATCTCAAGGGAAATTAGGAATGGACAATAAATGCCAGTGACACTCTCATCGCAAGAACAAATAAACGAAACGACCTTCCCGATAATTGCCCTGCAAATCGCAGCTCTCTTAAAATGTCGCCTTGTAAATCTCAACTCACTGTTGGCGACACTTTTTAAGCATTGATATCTCCAATAGCAGCCTGCCCATATCAACACTCCTCAGATACAGGAGTGTGAGATCGGTTTGAGAACTGTCCACAGATATGGGAGTTGGATTCCTGCTTTACTGTCTTGCTATCAGTGAGAGATGAAGGTTTTGGGTTATGCCATTGGGCAAGAGGATATGCTCACTGGACATGGTGCTACACAGCCAAGCTGTACTGAAGAGTTTGTTCGAGGTACAGTTTACAGTGAACACTGTTGAGGGACATGTACAGATGTGTTATTCCAGTAGCCATCACTGAATGAGATGTGAATGATTCTGCCCTCATTTCCAAGGTGCCATCGCCCAGTGGATTGGACAGCCCAGAGCAGAGGTCATTCCGTGACAGACAGAAATACTTTGAGATTGACGTGAAACAGCAGGTAGCAGAGAAACCCAAGAGAGTGTCACTGGTTGCAGAGGATGATCTGAGAAAAATGAAGGAAGAGGAAGGTAGGAACTCGGTGGGGGGCGGGGGCTATGTTTGTAATGTTAACCCCACACAGTAAATTCCTGACATACATCCCGGTGCCGTTTCAATTAGTTTACATAGGCTTGTCCAACCTTTTTGTGTGGGGGGGATTTCAATCTTTTTCTCACTCAAGGGGCCAAAGGGCAAATTTCGATGGAAGATTTGGCACAGCAATAAGCATGAATTTCAAAATAAAATCTGTCAAAGTAATAAATTGATCATTTTTAAAAAAGATTAATTAATAGAAATAACCATTAAAAAAAGGGAATCCCAAGGTCTTTGAGAAGCATATAAATAATAGAAGGGTGTTAAAAGAAAGAGTAAGGCCGATTAGGGGTAAAAGAGGGGACTTGCATACAGAGGTACTAAACGAGTATTTTGCATCTGTCTTTACAAGGGAAGAAGGTGCTACCCAGGCTGAGGTGAGAGAGCAGGTAACTGGTACACTCGAAGAATTTACAATTGAAAAGGGGGAGGTATTAGGCTATCTTTACTTACAATTGATAAGGTACCAGGACCTGAGGAGATGCTTCCAAGGGTACTGAGGGAAGTGAGAGTGGAAATTTCAGAGACACTGGTAATAATCTTGCAGTCTTCCTTGGACACAGGGAGGTGCCGGAATGTTTTCCTTGGTGAAAAGAAGGCTGAGAGGAGACTTGATTGAGGTATTCAAGATCCTGAGGGGTTAGGGTTAGTGAAAATAGTGAAAAACTGTTTCCACTCAAGAGAGCATCAAACACTAGAGGGCACAGACTCAACTTCATTGGCAAAAGGAGTACATGTGATGAGGAAAAATGTTTTCACCCAGAGGGTGGTTGGAGTCTGGAACGAACTTCCTGAGAGGGTGGTGGAGGCAGGTTAAAAAAATTGCTACCTGAAAAGAGTATGTGCAAAGTTACTGGGATAAGGCAGGGGAGTGGGACTAGTTAGAATGCTCTTTCAGAGCATGGGCCAAATGGCCTCCTCCTGCACTGTAAAGATTCTGTGATTCCATGAAAGGTGCCACGCAGCAGAGCTTATCAAATGAAACCTTTTTTGCCTTTTCGCTTAAGAAGCAGAGATAGAGAGACAGACTAGGCCCCAAGTCCAGGTCACCAGGGAAAGGGTGGGGACTGGGACCGAGCTAAGGAGTTGGGTTTAACCAACACTGACTTTGCAGCGTGTCCGGTAGCGCAGACTCTAGGCTGGCCTCACGGGAAGTGGGGATTGAATCGGGTAGCCTTTCAGCCTAGTTTTCCTTCTCTCTCCATTAAGTAATACTCTGCTTTTTTATTCTTCCTGCTAATGTAAACAACTTCACATTTTCCCATTTTATACTCCATCTGCCAGATATTTGGCCACTCACTCAACCTATCTATATCTGTCTGCAACCTCCTATGTCCTCTTCACAACTTACTTTCCTACCTATCTTTGTGTCATCTGCAAATTTACCTACCATGTCTTCACTCCCCTCATCTAAGTCATTGATATAAATTGTAATAAGTTGAGGCCCCAGCACAGACCCCTGTGGGTCTCCACTCGTCACATCCTGCCAATCAGAAAAAGACCTGTTTATGTTACCCACTGCACCCTGAGCTTTTATTTTACGCAATAACCTTTGACGTGGCACCTTATCAAATGCCCCCTGGAAATCCAAGTACAGTACATCTACAGGCTCCCCTTTATCCACAGCGCATGTTACTCCTTCAAAGAACTCCAGTAAATTGGTTAGACATGATTGCCCTTTCTCAAAACCATGCTGACTCTTCCCGATTACCTTGAGTTTCTCTAAGTGCCCAGCTATAACCTCCTTAATGATCGATTCTAACACCTTCCCCATGACAGGCATCAAGCTAACTTGCCTATAGTTTCCTGTTTTCTGCCTCCCTCCCTTCTTGAATAGACGGATTATATTTGCTACTGATGGAACATTTCCAGAATCTAGAGAATTTTAGAAAATTAACACCAATGCATCTATGACCTCATTAGCCACCTCTTTAAGACTCTAGGATGAAGTCCATCTGGACCCAGAGACTTGTCAGCCCACAGCTCCATCAGTTTGCTCAGTACCGCTTCCCTAGTGATTGTAATTTCACCAAGTTCCCCTCTCCCTCCACCTCCTGATTTGCAGCTATTACTGGAATGTTTTTGGTATCCTCTATAGTGAAGACAGAAGTAAAATATTTGTTCATTTCATCTGCCATTTCCTCATTATCTACTATTAACTCCCCACTGTCACTCTCTAGAGGACCAACGCTCATTTTACTTTCTAATTTCCTTTAAATACCTGTAGAAACTCTTGCTGTCCATTTTTACATTTCTATCTAGCTTCCTCTCATACTCTAATTACTTTCTCCAGATTAACCTTTTAGTCATTCTCTGCCATTCATTATATTCTGACCAATCATCCGACCTGCCACTCATCTTTGCACAGTTATATGTGTTTTCTTTAAGTTTGATGTTTTCCTTAATTTCTTTAGTTAACCACAGATGGTGGGTTCTTGTTTTGAGTTTTCCTTTATAATAGGAATATACTTATTCTGAGTATTCTGAAATATCCCCTTAAATATCTGCCACTACTTCTCAGTTGATCTACCTCCTAGCCTAGTATCCCAGTTCACTTCAGCTAACAATTGGTGTATTCTTAGGTTTTATCTCTCTGCCTCTTCCTGCTATTTTCTAACCCTCATTTCCCAGTAGGGGGAGGAAATGGCATAGTGGTATTGTCGCTGGACTAGTGATCCAGAGACCCAGGGAAATGCTCTGGGGACCCAGGTTCGAATCCCGCCATAGCAGATGGTGGAATTTGAGTTCAAGAAAAGTCTGGAATTAAAATTCTGATGATGACCATGAAACCATTGCCGATTGTTGTAAAAACCCATCTGGTTCACAAATGTCCTTTAGGGAAAGAAATCTGCTGTCCTTACCTGGTCAGTCTTGCATGTGACTCCAGACTCTTAAATGCCCTCTGAACAAGGGCAATTTGGGATGGGCAATAAATTCTGGTCTAGCCAGCGACACACACATCCCATGAACAAATAAATTTTTTTTAAAACTATGATGGACTCCTGCCTTGAGTCTACCCCTTGATTTGCCACATCCACCCAAGCTTGATCCCTCAACGCCCCTTGTTAAGTTTAAAGCCCTCTCTACTTCCCTAGTTATGCGATTTGCAAGAATACTCGTCTCTGCACAGTTCAGGTGTAAACCTTTCCTGCTGTACAGCCTCCACTTTCTCTAGTACTGATGCCAGTGCTCCACAATCCAGAACCTATTTCGTCCACACCAGTCTTTGAGTCACATATTCATGGAAACATAGAAAATAGGAGCAGGAGTAGGCCATTCAACCCTTTGAACCTGCTCCGCCATTCATTACGATCATGGCTGATCATAAGACCATAAGACATAGGAGCAGAAATTAGGCCATTCAGCCCATCAAGTCTGCTCCGCCATTCAATCATGGCTGATAAGTTTCTCAACCCCATTCTCCCGCCTTCGCCCCGTAACCTTTGATCCCTTTTGCCCCAAAAGCTATATCTAACTACTTTCTGTAGTAGTGAGTTCCACAGGCACACCAGTCTCTAGGTGAAGAAATTTCTCCTCATCTCAGTCCTAAATGGTCTACCCCATATCCTCAGACTGTGACCCCTGGTTCTGGACTCCCCCACCATCGGGAACATCCTTTCTGCATCTACCCTGTCTAGTCCTGTTAGAATTTTATAGGTTTCTATGAGATCCCCCCTCATTCTTTTGAACTCCAGTGAATATAATCCTAACCGACTCAATCTCTCCTCATATCAGTCTGGTAAATCTTCGCTGCACTCCCTCTATAGCAAGAACATCCTTCCTCAGATAAGGAGACCAAAACTGCACTCAATACTCCAGGTGTGGGCTCACCAAGGCCCTATATAATTGAAGCAAGACATCCCTGCTCCTGTACTCAAATCCTCTGGCTATGAAGGCCAACATACCGTTTGCCTTCTTTACCGCCTGCTGCACCTGCATGCTTACCTTCAGCAACTGGTGTACGAGGACACCCAGGTCTCGTTGTACATTCCCCCCTCTCAATTTATAGCCATTCAGATAATAATCTGCCTTCCTGTTTTTGCTACCAAAATGGATAACCTCACATTTATCCACATTATACTGCATCTGCCATGCATTTGCCCACTCACTCAGCTTGTCCAAATCACACTGAAGCATCTCTGCATCCTCCTCACAGCTCACCCTCCCATCCAGCTTTGTGTCATCTGCAAATTTGGAGATATTACATTTAGTTCCCTCATCTAAATCATTAATATATATTGTGAATAACTGGGGTCCCAGCACCGATCCCTGTGGTACCCCAGTTCAGTTCACCTCTCTTATTTGCCCTATGCCAATTTGTATGTGGCTCAGTTAATAATCCAGAGATTATTATATTTGAGGTTCTGCTTAATTTAGTACCTAACTTCTCATACTGACTATGCAAAACCTCCACCCATGTCCTGCCTATGTCATATGACCACGACAACTGGATCCTCCCCCTCCCACTGCAAGTTCCACTCCAGCCCTAAGCAGATATCCTGAACCCTGGCAGGCGACACACCCATCCGGACTCTCGCTCTTTGCTGCAAAGAACAGTGTCAATCCCCCTCACTATACTATTCTCTACTACCACTGCACTCCTGTTTGCTCCCCCCTGCCTGAACGACCTGTCGTACCATGGTACCATGGCCAGCCTGCTCATCCACCTTGCAGACCTCGCTTTCATCCATACAGGTTGTGAGCACTTCAAACCTGTTTGACAATTGCAAAGTCTGAGGCTCCTCCACTACTGTCTGCTCGGTTCCATTACCTGCCTCACTGAGTCGCATCCTCCTGTCCCTCACTGCTGACCAAAACAGATGTCCCTATTCTAAGAGTTGTGACCATCTTGTGGAGCAAAGTGTAGAGGTATTTCTCCCCGTCCCTTATGTTGTGCAGTGTCTGCAGTTCAGCTTCCAGATCAGTAATCCTGATCCGGAATTCCTCTAACTGCTGATACTTTCTGCAGATGTGTTTGTCCTGGATCGCCTTGGCGTCCAAAAGCCCCACATTCCACAGCTGCAACATAACACCTGTCCTGCCATTGCTACTTATGTTATCTAGTTAACTTCATTTAATTACTCTATGAATTAACCTAGAATAATTCCTATGTATACCACACCTCTTTCCCCCATGCACTGAATTCCCACGCAAACCTAATGCGCTGTTTACTCAGTCACTGTCTCACTCAGGTGTAGTCGCCTGTCACCTCACGCGCCCCTTACTTACCCTGTGTGTGAGAAAGTGAGTCTGTGTGAGTCCATGTGAGATACACTCTCTCTCACGTCGACTCACTCTTTGTTGTCACCATTGTCGTCTTCTCCTCCTTGTTCTGTATTGCTGAAAAAGAGGTGTGTCTCAGCTCTTCATCTTGCACTGATCAGGACACTTGTGAGAATACCAATATAAGGGGAGAAAAACAATTTGGGGAATAAGGGGAACAGGACAACAATTGGCTGCCCTGATCAGATCATTTTGTGTTGTATATCACGCAAACTCATGAACGGGCCTAAGGCCATCATTTCCGGCCCCGGAAATTCCAGATTGGCCCAGTCTACGTCACATTACCCTGGAAGGGCAAGATGTGTCAAAAATGTGAGCAACACATGAAGCTAGCTGTTTCACGCTGCTACTTTACAATAGCAACACAAGTGGTATTTGCCACTAACAGGATGCTGCCATCAAGCCAAAAAGATGTTCTGCCTATCACACAAATGAGCAATGTGGTATATGAATTTCAGTGCCAGTACGACGCTAGGTATGTAGGTAATACGTCCCAAAGACTGGCAAATCGTATCAACAGCATGCCCCAGCCACTGTTCGTAACGGGCAAGGTACAGACCATACCCAACCAGCCCGTGCTTACAAAACTCAAAAACACAGTGTCCAACCTTAGGTGTAATCCGCGATTGGACAACTTTTGCATATAATTCTCAATGTGCTAATAATTATGCTGACAACCAATTATATTATTTTCCTTGGAGCAGAGGAGATTGAGGAGGGACATGATTGAGGTGTATAAAATTATGAGGGGCAAAGATAGAGTAGACAGGAAGGAACTTTTTCCCCTTGATGGAAGGATCTATAACCAGGGAAATGGATTTAAGGTAAGAGGCAGGAGGTTTAGAGGAGATGTGAGGAAGAATTTTTTCACCCAGAGGGTGGTGGGAATCTGGAACTCACTGCCTGAAAGGGTGGTAGAGGCAGAAACCCTCATAACATTTAAGAAGTATTTGGATGTGCACTTGCGATCCATGGCATACAAGGCTATGGGCCTAGTGCTGGAAAATGGGATTAGAATAGTTAGGTACTTGTTTGACCGGCACAGACTTGATAGGCCGAAGGGCCTTTTTCTGTGCTGTAGACCTCTATGACTCTATGACTCTGAGTACAAAGGATGGTGGTTTTCTCACTGCACCTTGTGCCGGCCAGTGTAGGGATGATGTTCACTCGTGTCTTGGTCTTTCAGAGGTGATTGTGGTGGGTTAGGAAGCAATCAAGGGTCGCTCCAAGATAGGTAGGAGGCACAGAAAGTGGCTTTTAGGGTGTTGTGTGCCTTGTGGTTTTCAAGGTGGAATGCAGAGACGATGGACGTGGCTGGGTTTTGTTGCACTTGTAGAAATATTCAGCCGTCTTTGACAGGTCAGCGTTTTGTGTGACTTCCATATCCTGGAAGGAGTTTACTCCGAGTATTGTCAATGACAATATCATCAGTGTTAATGAATTTTTGTGATGTGGTGGGTATGTCACTTATGTAGATGTTAAAGAGTGTCGGTGCCAGGACACTGCCGTGTGGGAGACTATTATTGAGTGTTTTTGGTGTGCTGACCTTGTCTTGTAGGTAGACTTTCACCCTTCTGTTACTCAGAAATGTTCACAGCAGCCGGGGTAGTTTGGTACATGGCAGCATCAGTCCATGTTTCCACACATATCCCAGGCTGAGGATAGATCTATGAAAGCAGCTCCATCTTGAGCTTGTAGTGAAAACCAGCCTCAGTTTTTGTAGTGATTGAACTCTGTGGCCTGGTGTATAGTCCAGCTGTGGCTCTCCCCTGGATGTGATGACACAGATTGGTTACATTGAGAGTGTCTGCAATCGGGCAGAGCAGGCAGGAGTAAAACTCAAAAAGGGAAACTGATCATCTCTCCACAGCCTTTTTAAACTTGTTTTTCTGTCCCAGAGCGGAAGATGAGGCACAGACCTCAGGATGTGATGCTGGATGAAGAGGAGGAAGATGAAGATGAAGACAAGCGTATCTCTGATATAAGCAGTCAGGGCACTGTCGTGATCGAAGGGGTAGAATACAAAATTGAGCGGGTGGAAAGGAAGAGTGGAGAATCCCCGAGGACTGGGTATGTACTGTGTGTCTCTTCAACAATTCCAAACTCTGAAATCAAACGGGGACAAACTTCAACATCCTGTCCCTGAAATCATATCCAGTTAGCAGCAGTCTCGGGTAATGGATTTGTAATAGGATGAGACTGCTAATGGAGGTTACAATAATACTGCAGGCAGCTTAATGCCCCCAGACAGACAGTTGCAGATCCCAGTGAAATCTCGGGCACTGATTAAAGCTTCTTTCTGCCTCACAGAGGCTCCCGAGTTGATGTTTGGGGAGAACAGCGAACAGCAGCAAGGGACAGAATAGCAAGTGACGAACAGCATCCAAGTTCAATGACCGGGTAGGAGGGTTTACTCACTGCTCTTTGCCTAGCATGCATTACGTTAATGCTGTGTGCATTGCAGTAATGCTTCATGTGCATGTGTCGTGGTAATACTGCGTGTGCATGCATTGCGGTGATGCAGTGTGTGTGTGTGCACATTGCAGCAATGCTGCATGTGTGCGTGTTGCAGTAATGTGGCGTCTGCGCACATCACGGTAGTTCTGCGTGTGCATGCTGCATGTGTGCGTGTCACAGTAGTACTGCGTGTGCATGCGTTGCAGTAATGTATTGTACATTGCGGAACAAAGGCAGGTCAGGTCGATGGAAGTAAGGGAAAGATCAGTTGATCTAATTGAAATGTGGAGCAGGCAGACTGGTGGTCTCCTATGGCCATGATTGACAGTCCAGACTTCAAGGGCTAAATCCAAACCAGAAAATGCTGGAAAAATTCAGCATCTGTGGAGAGAAACAGAGTTAACATTTCAAGAAGAAAAATAGAAATGTGATGAAATTGATACTGTTTAAGGGGGGTGGGGGGAGGCATGCAGTGGAGCAGATGAAGCTGGATAGAAGGCCAAGTGGGGGCAAAGATGTCGTGGACACGAGACAAAGGGAGTGTTAATGGTGGTGGGAAGGCCTAAAAATGGTGCTGATAGTGGCAAAGTTAAGAAAGCAGAATGTGTTAATACAGAACAAGGGTCAGCGCTCTGTGAAAGAACAACATGGAACAAGTAGCAGATGGCCCTTTTGGGGATGGGGTGGTGGGGAAAAAAAGGATAGAAAATGGGATAAAAGGGGATGATAAAGTGGATACAAAATAAAAATGAATTTTAAAAAACAGGATTTAAAAAAGGGGTGAGGATAGAGAGAGTTCCTGGTCTGAAGTTATTAAACTCAGTATTCAGTCCGGAAGGCTGTAAAGTGCCTAGTCGGAAGATGAGGTGCTGTTCCTCCAGTTTGCGTTGAGCTTCACTGGAACAATGCAGCAGGCCAAGGACGGACATGTGGGCATGACAGCAGGGTGGAGAGTTGAAATGGCAAGCGACAGGGAGGTCTGGGTCATGCTTGCGGACAGACCGAAGGTGTTTGATCTCCCCAGTGTAGAGGAGACTGCATTGGGAGCAACGAATACATTAGAAGCATGACCCAGACCTCCCTGTCACTTGCCCTTTCAACACCGTTCTGCTCACATTCCCACATATCCATCCTTGGCCTGCTGCAATGTTCCAGTAAAACCCAACCCACCCCCCAAAAGGGCCACCTGTTACTTGTTCCATGTTGTTCTTTCACAGCTCACCCTTGTTCTGCTATTCACACATTCTGCTTTGTTACCTTTATGCCACTATCAGCTCTTTCTTTAGCCCTCACCACGATAACACTCCCTTAGACCTTTTGTCCATGACATTTTTGTCAATCTCCCCTTTGCCCCCACCTATCGCTGACCACCTGTCCAGCTTCACCTGCCCCACCCCCCTTAAACAGTATAAATTTCATCACATTTTTACTCCTCTTCAGCTCTGAAGAAGGTCATACGGACTCGAAACGTTAACTTTGTTTCTCTCTCCACAGATGCTGTTTAGACCTGCTGAGCTTTTCCAGCATTTTCTGTTTTTGTCTCAGATTTCCAGCGTCTGCAGTATTTTGCTTTGATCAATATCCAAAGGCTGAACGCCTCCTGTTTCCATGAGTGGAGGAGCATCCTCGAGGGTTGAATGGCCCCTTGTTCTTATGAATGCTGGAGAAGTCTCGAAGGGCTGAATGGGCTCCTTCCTGTTCCTAGGGATGGTGGAGAATGTGATTGTACTTGTCTCCCATAGGTTGTCTCCAGCATATCCGGAGCCTGCGGCTCCCATTCGGACTGCAAAGGCAGAACGACGGTATCAGGAGAGGCTGCGGGTGCAGAGTCCAGACCTGCCCGCAGGGCGGGACAAGGAGATGTCTCCTGCAGAACGGCGGGCACTGGAAGCTGAGAAACGGGCCATGTGGAGGGCAGCAAGGTAAGGCCCAAATCACCAGATGTTCCATCGCAATGTCCACACAAACAGCTGGGCCAGTCGGCTATGCTACAGCCTGTGACATTCCAGACTCCCACCACTGCCTCACTCTATAGACCAGCTCATCTGTGCTGAGTTGGTGTGCTCACTCCAGGCTGGATCATGGCCAGTGCTAAATTGGCTGCTAAGCTAGGGTGAGAGCCCTCATTATTCACCCTTCCCCAGAACTGAGAATGGTCAGGATTGTGCCCTAGGCTATGGCCCAGTCTCCACTGTTTGAACAGAGGGACTTGAGGCATACGGTGAGAGCAGGGTTGAATTCAGGGTCAGGCCTGAGGTCTGCACAGTTCACCAGCCTTAGATTTAATGTATCGCCAGTGCGCGTGGGATCCCGTACCCCAGCGAGAGCCAGTGCGCGTGGGATCCCGTACCCCAGCAAGAGCCAGCGCGCGTGGGATCCCGTACCCCAGCGAGAGCCAGCGCGCGTGGGATCCCGTACCCCAGCGAGAGCCAGTGCGCGTGGGATCCCGTACCCCAGCGAGAGCCAGTGCGCGTGGGATCCCGTACCCCAGCGAGAGCCAGCGCGCGTGGGATCCCGTACCCCAGTAAGAGCCAGAGCGCGTGGGATCCCGTACCCCAGTAAGAGCCAGAGCGCGTGGGATCCCGTACCCCAGTGAGAGCCAGAGCGCGTGGGATCCCGTACCCCAGCGAGAGCCAGCGCGCGTGGGATCCCGTACCCCAGCGAGAGCCAGCGCGCGTGGGATCCCGTACCCCAGCGAGAGCCAGCGCGCGTGGGATCCCGTACCCCAGCGAGAGCCAGAGCGCGTGGGATCCCGTACCCCAGCGAGAGCCAGCGCGCGTGGGATCCCGTACCCCAGCGAGAGCCAGCGCGCGTGGGATCCCGTACCCCAGCGAGAGCCAGCGCGCGTGGGATCCCGTACCCCAGCGAGAGCCAGAGCGCGTGGGATCCCGTACCCCAGTGAGAGCCAGTGCGCGTGGGATCCCGTACCCCAGTGAGAGCCAGAGCGCGTGGGATCCCATAGTCCAGTGAGAGCCAGTGTGCGTGGGATCCCGTACCCCAGTGAGAGCCAGAGCGCGTGAGATCCCGTACCCCAGTGAGAGCCAGAGCGCGTGGGATCCCGTACCCCAGTGAGAGCCAGTGCGCGTAGGATCCCGTACCCCAGGAGAGCCAGTGCGCGTGGGATCCCGTACCTCAGCGAGAGCCAGTGCGCTTGGGATCCCGTACCCCAGCGAGAGCCAGTGCGCGTGGGATCCCGTACACCAGCGAGAGCCAGTGCGCGTGGGATCCCGTACCCCAGCGAGAGCCAGTGCGCGTGGGGGTTCCCGTGACCCAGTGAGAGCCAGATACAGTTATTTGGGATAGAATTAAGATTCACATGGAAAAATGTAGATTGTTTTGGAAGAGTCAGCTTGGATTTGTTAGAGGAACTCATAGAGTCCAAGAGCAGGGAGGTTTTGATGAACTTATATAAGACACTGGTTAGACCTCAGCTGGAGTATTGTGTACAGTTCTAGGTGCCACACTATAGGAAGGATGTGAACACATTGGAGAGAGTGCAGAAGAGGTTTACAAGAATGGTTCCAGGGGTGAGACACTTCAGTTATGAGGATAGATTGGAGAGGTTGGGTCTGTTTTCCTTGGAGAGGAGAAGGCTGAGAGGAGACTTGATAGATGTTTTCAAAACCATGAGGGGTTTGGACAGAGTAGATAGAAACTGTTCCCACTTGTAAACGGATTGAGAACCAGAGGGCACAGTTTTAAAGTGTTTTCCAAAAATGTGAGATGAGAAAAAACTTTTTCACACAGCGAGAAGTTAGCATTTGGAATGCACAGCCTGGAAGTGTGGTAGAGGCAGGTTCAATTGAGGCATTGGATGATTATTTAAATAGAAACAACGTGCAGGGCTACAGGGAAGAAGCAGGATATAAGTTAAAATGCTCAAAGAGCTGGTGCAGACACTATGGGCTGAATGGCCTCCTTCTACACCATAACAATTGTGTGTGTGGAACCCGTACCCCAGTGAGTGTCGGTGTATGAGGGACCCATACCCCAGTGAAAGTCTGTGTGTGGGACCTGTAGTCCTGGGAGAATCTGTGTCTGTGGGATTCATACTGTGCCAATGGGATGTGTTTGAGGTATTCAGGCAGAGGTTTAACATGAATGGAATGTGTTTGGAGGAGTGTAGGATTATGAGAACGTCCTGGAATTGTTGGAAGGGACTGGGTTCAGTTTTTAAGAGTTTAGTTTGAAACATTGAGCTATCTGGTTGCCAAGTCCTTCCTCATTTCTGTCCGGAATATTCTTCCTTTTCTCTTTCCTTCCATGTGCTTCTCTTATTTCTGATTTCTCCTTTGTCTTTGTGCTTTTTCCCCTTCTCCTTTCCGCCTCATCCTCTTCTTGCCGATCAGAAACCAAGCCCTCGAGGATGATCTCAAACAGTACGAGCAGGACCGTGCACGTCGACTTTACCAGTCCCGCCAGCGAGCAGCTGAAGGGGCTGGCCCAGGTCAGGGGACCAGTGTCAAACACCTTCCGCTGGCCAGGCAGGATCCCCCCTACAGTGACTTCAGGTGTGGAGCTGACATGTGCCTGCTGCATGCTGCATCCTGCATGCTGAATTCCAGCCTCACTCCGAGCTTCATGTGTCTTTAATAGTTCAATGCCAGACTGACCATAACAGCTTGATTTTATATCGCATCTATAACTGAGCCTAACGTCTCAAAGCGCTTCACAGGATTGTTAATCAGATACATTTTGAAACCGAGCCAAAGAATTATACAAGTGACTAAACACTGGGTCAAAGGGGGAGGGTTTAAGAAGCATCTTAAGGGAAGAGATGTTTAAAGAGGAAATTCCAGATCCTGGGGCCTAGGAGCTGAAGGCACAGCTGCCAATTTAATGGGAGTAGGGTACACACAAGAGGCTAGAAATGGAGGAATGAGATCTGGAAAGGTTTTAGGGCTGGAAGATGTTACAGAGGTAGAGAGTGATGAGGCCATGGATCACTCTACAGTGAGAGAGAGAAGATTGACTGCCACGGTCAGGATCCTATCATTGCTTGTTCCTCCTTTCATCAAACAGAGGAATGGTAGCACAGTTACAGTGCTAATGTTACTGGACTAGTAATCCTGAGGCCTGGATAAATGACCTAGAGACATACGTTCTAATTTCACCAGGGCAATTTAAATTCAATTAATTAAATAAATCTAAAATAAAAAGCTAGCACCGGTAATGGTGACCATGTAACTACCGGATTATTGTGAGAACCCATCTGGATCACTAATGTCCTTTAGGGAGGGAAATCTGCCGTCCTAGCATCGACCTAGGCACCGGAAACGATATCAGCAACCTCAGCCCTGTCAACCCTGCAAAGTCCCCCTTACTAACATCTGGGGGCTTGGTGACAAAATTGGGAGAGCTGTCTCACAGACTAGTGAAACAACAGCCTGACATAGTCATAATCACCAAATCATACTTTGCAAAAATGTCCCAGACACCACCAGGTGGTGCCCTGTCCCACCAGCAGGACAGACCCAGCAGAGGTGGCACAGGGGTATACAGTTGGGAGGGAGTTGCCCTGGGAGTCCTCAACATCGACTCCTGAGCCCATGAAGTCTCATGGCATCAGGTCAAACATGGGCAAGGAAACCTCCTCATTACCACATACTGCCCTCCCTCAGCTGATGAATCAATGCTCCTCCATGTTGAACTCCACTTGGAGGGAGCACTGAGGGTGACAAAGGCACAGAATGTACTCTGGGTGGGGGCCTTCAATGTCTGTCACCAAGAGTGGCTTAATAGCACCACTACTGACCAAGCTGGCCAAGTCCCTAAAGGACATAGCTGCTAGACTGTGTCTGCGGCAGGTGGTGAGGGAACCAACAAGAGGGAAAAACCTACCTGACCTCATCTTCACCAACCTGCCTGCCACAGATGCATCTGTCCATGAGAGGATTGGTAGGAATGACCAGCACACAGCCCTTGTGGAGACAATGTCCGATCTTCACATTGAGGATACCCTCCATCGTGTTGTGTGGCACTACCACTGTGCTAAATGGGATAGATTTCGGACAGATCTAGCAACTCATGACTGGGCAACCATGAGGCACTGTGGGCCATCAGCAGTAGCAGAATTGTACTCGAACACAACCTGTAACCTCATGGCCCGGCATATTCCCCACTCTACGATCACCATTAAGCTGCGGGATCAACCCTGTTTCAATGAAGAGTGCAGGAGGGCATGCCAGGATCAGCACCGGGGATACCTAAAAATTAGATGTCAACCTGGTGAAGCTACAACACAGGACTACTTGCGTGCCAAACAGCGTAAACAAGTGAATAGAGCTAAGTAATCCCGCAACCAACGGATCAGATCTAATCTCTGCAGTCCTGCCACATCCAGTCATGAATGGTGGTGGACAATTAAACAACTCACTGGAGGAGGAGGCTCCACAAGTATCCTCATCCTCAATGATAGGGGAGCCCAGCACATCAGTGCAAAAGAGAAGGCTGAAGCATTTGCTACAATCTTCAGCCAGAAGTGCCGAGTGGATGATCCATCTCGGCCTCCTCCGGAGGTCCCAAGCAACACAGCTGCCAGTCTTCAGCCAATTCAATTCACTCCATGTGATATCAAGAAATGGCTGAAGGCACTGGCTACTGCAAAGGCTTTGGACCCTGACAATATTCCATCAAATCATACGAACATATGACCAAGGAACAGGAGTAGGCCATTCAGCCCCTCTAGCCTACTCCACCAGTCAATAAGATTGTGGCTGATCTGATAGTAATCTCAGATCTGCATCCCACCTACCCCCAATAACTTATCACCCCCTTGCTTACCAAGAATCTATCTGCCTCTGCCTAAAAATATTCTAGGCTCGGCTTCCACTGCCTTTTCAGGAAGAGAGTTCCAAAGACTCATGACCCTCCGAAAAAATTTCGCCTCATCTCCGTTTCAAATGGGTGACCCCTTATTTTTAAACAGCAACTGCTAGTTCTAGATTCTCCCACAAGAGGAAACATCTTCTCCACATCCACCCTGTCCAGACCCCTCAGGATCTTATATGTTTTAATCAAGTTGCCTCTTCCTCTTCTAAACTCCAGTGGATACAAGCCTAACCTGTCCAACCTTTCCTCATAAGACAAATCGCCCATTCCAGGTATTAGTCTGATAACCCTTCTCTGGACTGCTTCCAAAGCATTTACATCCTTCCTTAAATGAGGGAAATCAGTACTGTACACAGTACTCCAGATGTGGTCACGCTAGTGCTCTGCAAAACTGAAGTGTAACCTCCCTACTTTTGTTTTGAATTCCCCTCACAATAAATGATAACATTCTATTAGCTTTCCTAATTACTTACTGTACCTGCATACTAACCTTTTGTGACCCATGTACCAAGACACCCAGAT
Source organism: Cetorhinus maximus (assembly GCF_964194155.1). NCBI lineage: Eukaryota > Metazoa > Chordata > Chondrichthyes > Lamniformes > Cetorhinidae > Cetorhinus > Cetorhinus maximus. Next base: position 1,377,937 of record NC_135881.1, read on the forward strand.
CCCTCTGAATCTCAGAGCTCTGCAATCTCTCACCATTTGGATAATATACTTCTCTTTTTTTCTTCCTGCCAAAATGGACAATTTCACATTTTCCCACATTAGACTCCATTTACCAGATCTTTGTTCACTCACTTAACCTATCTATATCTTTTTGTAGCCTCCTTATTTCCTCTTCACAGCTTACTTTCCTATCTTTGTGTGATCAGAAAATTTGGCAACCATCCCATCATCCAAGTCATGTATATAAATTCTGATTGAATAGTGGAACAGAATCGAGGGCTGAATACATCAACATACAAACATACGAAGTAGGAGCAGAAGTAGGCCATTCAGCCCCTCAAGCCTGGTCCACAATTCAATAAGATGATGGCTGATCTGTGTTTCGAATTCTACATTCCCATCTACGCACGATAACCTTTGATTTTTAAAAATTTATTCATTTATGGGATAATTTATTCATTTATGGGATGTGTGTGTCGCTGGCTAGACCAGCATTTATTGCCCATCCCTAATTGCCCTTGTACAGAGAGCATTTAAGAGTCAAACACATTGCTGTGGTTCTGGAGTCACATGTAGGCCAGACCAGGTAAGGCATATTTCCTTCCCTAAAAGGACATTAGTGAAGCAGATGGGTTTTTACAACAATCGGCAATGGTTTCATGGTCATCATCAGACTTTGAGTTCCGGATTTTTATTGGATTGAATTTTCACAATCTGCCATGGTGGTATTCGAACTCAGGTCCCCAGAGCATTACCCTGGGGGTCTCTGGAATACTAGTCCAGTGACAATAATACTGTATTCCCTTGCCTAATAAGAATCTATCTACCTCCGCCTTAAAAATATTCAATGACCCCGTCCCCACCACCTTCTGAGGCAGAGAGTTCCAAAGTCGCACAACCCTCAGAAAAATTCTCCTCATCTCTGTCCTAAAAGGGCGACCCCTAATTTTAAAACAATGCCCCCTAGTTCTGGACTCACCCACAAGAGGAAACATCCTTTCCATGTCCACCTTGTCAATACTGTTCAGGATCATATATACTTCAATCAAGTCACCCCTCACTCCATAGAACCATAGAAAAGTTACAGCATAGGAGGTGGCCATTCGGCCCATCTTTTCCATGCCAGCCCGAGGACACCCAGGTGCCCTTTCTAATCCCACCTTCCTGCAACCGGCCCATAGCCCTGCAGCTTACAGCACTTAAGGTGCAGATCCAGGTACTTTTTAAAAAGAGTTTAGAGTTTCTGCCTCTACCACCAACTTGGGCAGCGAATTCCAGACACCCACTACCCCCTGTGTAAAAAAGTTCTTCCTCATGTCCCCCCTACACCTTCTGCCACTTACCTTGAATCTATGTCCCCTGGTTCTAGAATTCTCCACCAAGGGAAACAATTTTATCCTGTTCACTCTATCTATTCCCCTCAATTTTGTACACCTCAATCAAGTCACCTCTCAGCCTTCTTTGTTCTAAGGAAAATAACCCCAACCTATCCAATCTCTCCTCGTATCTACACTTTTCTAACCCTGGCAACATTCTTGTAAACCTCCTCTGCACTCTCTCCAGAGCTATTACGTCCTTCCTGTAATGTGACCAGAACTGCACACAATACTCCAGTTGTGGCCTCACTAGTGTTTTATACAATTTCCAACATTATATCCTTACTTTTATATTCTATATCTCTGCCAATGAAGGAGAGCATTCCATATGCCTTCTTTACAACCTTGTCTACTTGAACTGCTGCCTTCAGGGACCTGTGTACTTGTACGCCAAGATCTCTCACTTCATCTACCCCTCTTAGTATATTCCCATTTATTGTGTAATCCCTATAACTGTTTGACCTCCCTAAATGTATGACCTCACACTTCTCTACGTTAAAATCCATCTGCCACTTTACCACCCACTCCACCAACCCATCTATATTGTTTTGGAAATTATGGCTATCCTCTACACTATCCTCTACTCGGCCAATCTTTGTGTCATTTGCAAATTTCCCAATCGTGCCCTCCACGTTCACGTCCAAATCATTAATATATATCACAAACAGCAAGGGTCCCAACACCGAGCCCTGTGGAACACCACTTGAGACAACTTTCCATTCGCAAGGGCATCCATCAACCATTACCCTTTGTTTCCTGTTACAAAGCCAACCTTTTATCCAGTTTGCCACATTACCCTGAATCCCATGGGCTTTTACTTTCCTGACCAATCTGCCATGTGGGACCTTGTCAAATGCCTTGCTAAAATCCATGTACACAACATCCACTGCACTCTCCTAAACTCCAGTGGAAACAAGCCCAGTCTATCCAACCCTTCCTCATAAGACAGCCCACCCATTCCAGGTATCAACCTATAAACCTCCTTTGAACCGCCTCCAATGCATTTACATCCTTCCTTAAATAAGGAGACTAAAACTGCACACACTATTTGATGTGGTCTCACCAATGCCCTGCATAACTGAAGCAAACAACCTTAGTTTTATGTTCAATTCACCTTGCAATAAAGGATAACATTCCATTAGCCTTCTTAATTACTTGCTGTACCTGCATACTAACTTTTTGTGACTCATGTACTAGAACACCGAGACCCCTCTGCAGCTCAGAATTCTGTAGCTGTTCTCTGTTAAAGTAATATCTGCTTTTTTATTCTTCCTGCCAAATTGAACAAGTTCACATTTTCCCACATTGTACTCCATCTGCCATATTTTTGCCTACTCACTCAACCTAACTGTATCTATCTGCAAACTCCTTATGTCCTCTTCTCAACATACTTTCCTACCAACTTTGTGTTGTCTGCAAATTTAGCTACCATGCTTTTGCTCCCTTCATCTAAATCATTGATGTAAGTGGTATAAGTTGAGACCCCATCACAGACCCCTGCAGATCTCCATTTGTCACATCCTGTCAATCAGAAAAAGACCCATTTATGCATTGTCTGTTTTCTGCCAGCCAGCTAATCTTCTATCCTGGAACTCTGCCTCAGAAAGCAGTGGAAGTGGGGTCATTGAATATTTTTAAGGCAGAGGCAGATAGATTTGTGTTAGGGAAGGGAATCAAAGGTTATAAAAGTATATCCATGGGAAGAGGATAACCAGGGAAAGAGTAGGGCCCATTAGGGACCAAGGGAGCAATCTATGGATGGAGCCAGAGGACATCACTAGAGTGTTGAACGAATACTTCACATCCGTCTTCACCCAAGAGAATGAGGATGAAGGTATCGAACTCGGGGAGAGAGACTGCGAGGTTCTTGAGCAAATGGATATAGGGAGTGACAAGGTATTGGAGGTGTTGGCAGGCTTAAAAGTGGACAAATCTCCAGGTCTGGATGTTTTGTGTCCCAGACTGCTGAGGGAGGCAAGGGAGGAGATCGCAGGGGCACTGACCCAAATTTTAAATTCCTCTCTGGCCATGGGGGAGGTGCCCAAGGACTGGAGAACAGCTAATGTGGTTCCGCTATTTAAGAAGGGTTGTAGAGATAAACCAGGGAACTACAGGCCAGTGTGTCTCATGTCAGTGGTACGGAAGCTATTAGAGAAAATTCTGAAGGAGAGAATCTATCTCCACTTGGAGAGGCAAGGTTTGATCAGGGATAGTCAGCATGGCTTTGTCAGAGGGAGGTCATGTCTAACAAATTTGATTCAGTTTTTTGAGGAGGTGACCAGGTGTGTAGATGAGGGTAGTGCAGTCAATGCAGTTCATATGGATTTCAGCAAAGTCTTTGACAAGGTCTCTCATGGGAGACTTATAAAGAAGTTAAATGCACATGGGGTACAGGGTTATTTGATAAGCTGGATTCAAAATTGGCTTCATTGTAGGAGACAGAGGACGATGACAGAAGGCTGCTTTAGTGACTGGAACCCAGTGTCCAGTGGCGTACCACTGCCAGTGCTCGGTCCCCTATTATTCATCATTTATATAAACGACTTAGATGACTATGTGGGGGGTAGGATTAGTAAGTTTGTGGATGACACAAAGATTGGCCGGGTGATTAACAGTGAGGTTGAGTGTCTTGGGCTATAGGAAGATATAGACGGGATGGTCAAATGGGCAGATAAGTGAAAGATGGAATTTAACCCTGAAAAGAGTGAGGTGATACACGTTGGAAGGAGTAATTTGACAAGGAAGTATTCAATGAACGGCTTGACACTAACAAAGGGACCTTGGCGTGTGTGTCCTTAGATCTCAGAAGGCGGAGAGGCATGTTAGTGGGGTGGTGAAAAAGGCATATGGGACACTTGCCTTTATCAATCGAGGCATAGATTACAAAAGTAGGGAGATCATGTTGGAGTTGTATAGAACCTTGGTGAGGCCACAGTTGGAGTACTGTGTGCAGTTCTGGTCACCACATTATAGGAAGGATGTGATTGCACTGGAGGGGGTGCAGAGGAGATTCACCAGGATGTTGCCTGGGATGAAACATTTAAGTTATGAAGAGAGGTTGGATAGACTTGGGTTGTTTTCGTTGCAGCAGAGAAGACTGAGAGGTGACCTGACGGAGGTGTACAAGATTATGAGGGGCACGGACAGGGTGGATAGGGAGCAGCTGTTACCCTTAGTTGAAGGGTCAGTCACAAGGGAGCATAAGTTCAAGGTGAGCGGAAGGGGGTTTGGCAGGGGGGGGGATGTGAGGAAGAACTTTTTTACCCAGAGGGTGGTGACAGTCTGGAATGCGCTGCCTGGGTTGCCTCACATCCTTTAGAAAGTACCTGGATGAGCACTTGGCACGTCATAACATTCAAGGCTATGGGCCAAGTGCTGGTAAATGGGATTAGGTAGGTAGGTCAGGTGTTTCTCACGTGTCAGTGCAATCTCAATGGACCGAAGGGCCTCTTCTGCACTGTGTGATTGTGTTATCAGAAGTAGATGGGGCTGTAGAACGGCCTCCTCCTTCTCCTATGTTCAATTTCATTCGTCTATGTTCTGTCACTATCTTCTTCCCTATTTATTACGTTTCCAAGTTCCATTTCAAATTAGCAATGAAAGTCATTGGAAGCAGAGTTCATGTGAAGAGAGTACAGGGGTGGCATCACTCTTGATCACTGTAGCACAGAGCCAGCACAGACTCAATGGGCCAAAAATGGTTCTTTGGCACCTGTAGACCTCTGCAGTCCTATTGGGCTGACACATTGATGCTGTGGGCAGATAGGTGGCAGATGAAGTTCAATACGGAGAAGTGTGAGGTGATGCGTTTTGGCACAAAGAACATGGAGAGACAATATAAAATAAAGGATACTATTCTAAAGGGTTTGCAGGAGCTGAGAGACCTGGGTGCATATGTACATAAGTCATTAAAGGTGGCAGGACAGAGAGAGAGCTGTTTCTAAAGCATACAGTATTCTAGGCTTCATTAATAGGGCATAGATTCCCAAGAGCAGGGAGGTTATGATGAACTTATATAAAACACATGTTAGACCTCAGCTGGAATATTGTGTACAGTTCTGGGTGCCACAATATAGGAAGGATGTGAACACATTGGAGAGAGTGCAGAAGAGGTTTACGAGAATGGTTCCAGGGATGAGAAACTTCAGTTATGAGGAAAGTTGGAGAAGTTGGGACTGTTTTCCTTGGAGAGGAGAAGGCTGAGAGGAGACTTGATAGAAGTTTTCAAAGTAATGAGGGGTTTGGACAGAATAGATAGAGAGAAACTGAAACAAAAACAGAATTACCTGGAAAAACTCAGCAGGTCTGGCAGCATCGGTGGAGAAGAAAAGAGCTGACGTTTCGGGTCCACATGACCCTTCAACAGAACTGTTCCTGCTCGTAAACGGATCGAGAACCAGAGGGCACGGTTTTAACATGTTTTGCAAAAGAAGCAAATATGATGAGAAAAATCTTTTTCACACAGCGAGTAGTTAGGGTTTGGAATGCACAGCATGCAAGTGTGGTGGAGGCAGGTTGTATCGAAGCATTCAAAATGGCTTTAGATTATTTAAATAGAAACAATGTTCAGGGTTATAGGGAAAAGGAAGGAGATTGGCACTAAGATAAAGTGCTGAGAGAGCCGCTGCAGACACGATGGGCCGAATGGCTTCCTACACCTTAACAATTCTGTGATAGGCTGGAGCCAACTCTCTGCCTTTGCTGTGGTCAGTGCTTGTGGGGTAGAGTGTGATGGAATTAGTGGGGTAAGTTCCTGAGTTCTGGCTGCAGCCTTGGTGAGGTTAATCCTGCTGTGGGCCAGTCAGATCGATATAGTCGTTGTGTTTTAATGTCAGTGACTGGCTATGTTGGGTAGAGACGGAACCGAGAGGTAGACACAGTCAGTAGAGTTGTGGACTCCTTACAGCGGCATTAGCCTTGAACATGTTGATGAGCTTTTTGATATGACATCAGTCACAGTGTGTGGTGTATAGGGTGTATGGGGTGTGGGCCTGCATGTTGTGATTTAGATGGGGGGTGAGATTAGGCTGCTGTCCCGCTGAACGGGTGAGATCAAGCATGTGTTGACAAGGAATGCTACACTAGCTCCCTTACACAGTCCTTGTTCCTCTGGGATCATATCAGCCCAGACCATCTGCTCACTGCAAGATTTCTGTTTGGTATATGACAGGCTCCAGCATGTGTAGAATTCTGTTAGCAATCTCAGGTCTGCAATGGCACGATGCCTGGTGCAGGTTTTGGAACATGACAGTTTAGATCCCTGGTTAGGGCTTCACTCTGTGCTGAACTGGTACTGAGGCCTCCATCCTAAAGCACAGTCCTTCAACATTAACATTCCTCAAAAAACTGAACACCAGAATTCTCCAAAAACAGCGATTTGATCTATATTGGACTGGATTGCGTTTTCTGTACTGACCTGGGTTCTGAGATGCTCCATTCCCAGGGTTATCTGATGAGGTAGTGGCTGTTAAGAGAGCCTGGCCTGTCTGAGTCAGGAATAGGAGCAGATTAAACCTGGCAGTTGTCAAACCCAAGCTGCAGGGAGCCTGGGGCACATCCCCCACTGGAACTGCCCCTGTCCTTGTAACTTTAACATTGCCCCCTGTCTTCCACAGGATGAAATCTCTTGAACAGGACGCACTGAAAGCGCAGATGGTGATCGCCAAATCAAAGGAGCCGAAGAAACGCAGCCCCCTGGATCAGCTTTCAGAGTCACCATCTCCTGCAGCGACCCCCTCCCCCACACCGCTGGATGGTACGTACATCCCCCCTCCCCCACTGAAGCGACCCCCTCCCCCACACCGCTGGATGGTACGTACATCCCCCCTCCCCCACTGAAGCGACCCCCTCCCCCACACCGCTGGATGGTACGTACATCCCCCCTCCCCCACTGAAGCGACCCCCTCCCCCACACCGCTGGATGGTACGTATATCCCCCCTCCCCCACTGCCCTGGGTCCCGCCACACTGCTAGAGAGTACGTAAACCCTCCCCCCACCCCTCTCCCCTCCCCCCACCCCTCTCCCCTCCCCCCACCCCTCTCCCCCCCCACCCCTCTCCCCCCCCACCCCTCTCCCCTCCCCCCACCCCTCTCCCCCCCCACCCCTCTCCCCCCCCACCCCTCTCCCCCTCCCCCCACCCCTCTCCTCCCCCTCCCCCCACCCCTCTCCCCCCCCCACCCCTCTCCCCCCCCCCACCCCTCTCCCCCTACCCCCATCCCTCTCCCACCCGTCTCCCCCCCCCACCCCTCTCCCCCCCAACCCCTCTCCCCCCCAACCCCTCTCCCCCCAACCCCTCTCCCCCCAACCCCTCTCCCCCCAACCCCTCTCCCCCCCCCACCCCTCTCCCCCCCACCCCTCTCCCCCCCCAACCCCTCTCCCCCCCCAACCCCTCTCCCCCCCCAACCCCTCTCCCCCCCCAACCCCTCTCCCCCCCCAACCCCTCTCCCCCCCCAACCCCTCTCCCCCCCCAACCCCTCTCCCCCCCCAACCCCTCTCCCCCCCCAACCCCTCTCCCCCCACCCCCCCCACCGGGACAGTGTGTGTTATTCACAATAAGAGGTTGTGGTGGACGGATTAATCCAGGCTGGCCTTTTGGTTAAAGTTGGTTTATTTTCAAGACAGCTCCTCAGCGCGACTGACTTCCTGGCAGCTTCCACACAGAGTGTTCCGGCTGTTCCTCCTTATTCTATTTCGATGGGATACTCAATGCCCATCACCTGTTTAACTAGCAGTTGGTTTTAACAAGTTATTATTAATCCATATTAACAGTGTGTGCAGCCCCTGCCTCATTGCGGTGACCCCTGTACCTCACGCCTTTCCCTCCTGCAAAGCCCGGGACAGTGCACAGAATCCAGACCCAATGCTCCTGGTACGTGTGCTCAGTGACACACTCACACTGCCACTCTCTGTGTTACAGATCACAGTCCTCGCGGTATCACATCCCCTGGGAGGCTGGTGAGTAAACCCTTACCTTTCACATATACAATTGTTCTCAAAATATTGTTACAGTAAAACTCTTGTTCCCTCATTCAACATTATTGTCCCCTCCCCCCTGCAGATTCCCCTTCTCCCAAACTTATTCTCCCCTTCCCTGGTGTTCCCACCCCGAGCCCGGACCCCCCGCACCCAGCCCGGATCCCCCACCCCCAGCCCGAATCCCCCTCCCCCCGCCCCGGATCCCCCTCCCCAGGCCCGGACCCCTCGCCCCAGGCCTGGATCCCCCTCTCCCAGCCCGGATCCCCCTCCCCCAGCCCGGACCCCCCTCCCCCGGCCCGGATCCCCCTCCCCCAACCCCAGATCCCCCTCCCCGGGCCCGGACCCCCCCGCACCCAGCCCGGATCCCCCACCCCCAATCCCCCTCCCCCCGTCCCGGATCCCCCTCCCCAGGCCTGGACCCCTCGCCCCAGGCCTGGACCCCCCTCCCCCAGCCCGGATCCCCCTCCCCCAGCCCGGATCCCCCTCCCCCAGCCCGGATCCCCCTCCCCCGGCCCGGACCCCCCTCCCCCGGCCCGGACCCCCCTCCCCCGGCCCGGACCCCCCTCCCCCGGCCCGGACCCCCCTCCCCCGGCCCGGATCCCCTTCCCCCGGCCCGGATCCCCCTCCCCCCGGCCCGGATCCCCCTCCCCCAGGCCCGGATCCCCCTCCCCCAGGCCCAGACCCCCCTCCCCCGGCCCGGACCCCGATCCCCCTCCCCCGGCCCGGATCCCCATCCCCCGGCCCGGACCCCCCTCCCCCGGCCCCAATCCCCCTCCCCCCGGCCCGGATCCCCCTCCCTCCCCCGGCCCGGATCCCCCTCCCTCCCCCGGCCCGGATCCCCCTCCCTCCCCCGGCCCGGATCCCCCTCCCTCCCCCGGCCCGGATCCCCCTCCCTCCCCCGGCCCGGATCCCCCTCCCTCCCCCGGCCCGGATCCCCCTCCCTCCCCCGGCCCGGATCCCCCTCCCTCCCCCGGCCCGGATCCCCCTCCCTCCCCCGGCCCAGACCCCCCTTCCCCGGCCCGGATCTCCCTCCACCGGCCCAGACCCCCCTTCCCCGGCCCCCAAGCCTTTCTCTCCTCCCTTCCCAATTTCTATTTCCCTCTTCCCGCTTTTCTCCCTCACGTCTCTCTCTATCTCCCCAATTTCTTTCTCTAACTCACCCCATCGCCTGCTCCCCCTCTCGCCTGCTCCCCCTCTCGCCCGCTCCCCACCTCGCCTGCTCCCCCTCTCGCCCGCTCCCCACCTCGCCCCGTCGCCCGCTCCCCCCCTCGCCCCGTCGCCCGCTCCCCCCTCGCCCCGTCGCCCGCTCCCCCCCTCGCCCCGTCGCCCGCTCCCCCCCTCGCCCCGTCGCCCGCTCGCCCCGTCGCCCGCTCCCCCCCTCGCCCCGTCGCCCGCTCCCCCTCTCGCCCCGTCGCCCGCTCCCCCCCTCGCCCCGTCGCCCGCTCCCCCCTCGCCCCGTCGCCCGCTCCCCCCCTCGCCCCGTCGCCCGCTCCCCCCCTCGCCCCGTCGCCCGCTCCCCCCCTCGCCCCGTCGCCCGCTCCCCCTCTCGCCCCGTCGCCCGCTCCCCCCCTCGCCCCGTCGCCCGCTCCCCCTCTCGCCCCGTCGCCGGCTCCCCCTCTCGCCCCGTCGCCCCGTCGCCCGCTCCCCCCCTCGCCCCGTCGCCCGCTCCCCCCCTCGCCCGCTCCCCCCCTCGCCCCGTCGCCCGCTCCCCCCCTCGCCCGCTCCCCCTCTCGCCCCGTCGCCCGCTCCCCCTCTCGCCCCGTCGCCCGCTCCCTCTCTCGCCCCGTCTGCCCGCGCTCTCCATGCCGGGCTGAATAGACTTCCTCTGCTCCTATGTCTTATGGTTTTATGGACCTCAGTACCCTTCTCTCTCTCTCCCTCCATACCTCCCCCCTCTCTCTCTCTCTCTCTCTCCCTCCCCACTCCTCTCTCTCCCTCTGTACCCTTCTCTCTCTTTCTCCCTCTGTTCCCTTCTCTCTCTCTCTCTCTCTCTCTCCATCCGTTCCCTTTTTTTTTTCTCTCTCTCTCCCTCCGTACGCCCCTCTCTCTCTCTCTCTCAAATTTATTAGAATTCTTTGAGGAGACAACAAGTAGGATAGATAAAGGGGAACCAGTAGATGTAATATATTTGGATTTCCAAAAAGGCGTTCGATAAGGTACTGCACTTAAGGCTATTTGCTAAGATAAGAGCCCATAGCGTTGGAGGTAATATATTAGCATGGATAGAGGGTTGGCTCACTTATAGAAGACAGAGAGTTGGGATAAGGGGAGCATTTTCAGGATGGCAACCTGTAACTAGTGGAGTGCCACAGGGATCAGTGCTGGGGCCACAATTATTTACAATATATAATAATGACTTGGATGAGGGAAATGAATGTACTATCGCCAAGTTTGCAGGTGACACAAAAATAGGTGGGAAGGTAAGTGGTGAGGATGACACAGTCTACAGAGGGATATAGACAGGTTAAGTGAGTGGGCAAAAACTTGGCAGATGGAATATAATGTGGGAAAATGTGAGGTTATGCACTTTGGCAGGAAGAATAGAGGAGCTGGATATTATTTTAATGAAGAAAGACTGCAGAAAGCTGCAGCACAGAGGGATTTAGGGGTCCTTGTGCATGAATCACAAAGTTGGCAAACAAGTTCAACAGGTAATAGGGAAGGCAAATGGAATGTTGACCTTTATTTCAAAGGGAATGGAGTATAAAAATAGGGAAGTGTTGCTAAAACTATACAAGGCACTAGTTAGACCACACCTAGAATACTGTTGATATTCTATTTTTGCCCCCTTATCTAAGGAAAGATATACTGGCATTGGAGGCAGTCCAGAGAAAGTTCACGAGGTTGATCCCAGCTATGGAGGAATTTTTTTATGAGGAGAGGTTGAGTAGGTTGGGCCTGTACTCATTGGAGTTTAGAAAAATGAGAGGTGACCTTATTGAAACATATAAGATTCTTAGGGAGCTTGACAGGGTAGATGCTGAGAGGTTGTTTCCCCTTGTGGGAGAGTCTAGGACCAGAGGGCAGAATCTCAGAGTAAGGGGGTGACCCATTTAAAACAGGGATGAGGAGGAATTTCTTCTCAGAGGGTACTGATCTGTGGAATTCTTTCCTGCAGAGGGCTGTAGAGGCTGAGATGTTAAGTATATTCAAGGCTGAGATAGATAGATTTTTAATCAGTAAGAGAATCAAGGGTTATGGGGAAAAGGCAGGAAAGTGGATTTGAGGAATATCAGATCAGCCATGATCTCATTAAATGGCGAAGCAGACTCGATGGGCTGAATGGCCTACTCCTGCCTTACATCTTAAGATTTTATAGTCCTCCGTACCTCTCTCTCCCTCCCTCCCTCCGTACCACTCTCTCTCTCTCTGTCTCTCCTTATCCCTCTCCCTCTCGCTCTGTCCCTCCGTACCACTCTCTCTCTCGCTCCCTCCGTACCCCCCCCCGCCACTCTCTCTCCCTCCATACCCCTCTCTGCCTTGTTCCATTTCCCCTGAGTTCAGCTGACACCTGTATCCCTGGGTTGAACAGTAAGTTTTGCCCCTTCACTGATGTTCACACTGGTGTCTATAGCTGGACTCCGAGGATTGTGTGTCCATGCGTGTTTGTGCATGTCTTTTACGTATGTGTGTGTATGTACCTGCACAAATGTATACGTGTATGTATGTTTGTACACGTGTGTGTCTGCGTGCATGTGCATGTTTTCTATGTGGATGTTTGTGCAGATGTTTGTGTGTATGCTGTGTGTGGTTGTGTGCCTGTGTGTATGCCTGTGTATGATTGTGTGCCTGTGTGTACGCTGTTTCCTTATGTGACTGTGCAGACGACTGCTTGTGTTATTGCATCTTACTAATTTCTTACACCCTTACAGAGCAGTGTTGGATATTTCTCTGTCCTGTTCTCACTCCTCTTTACTGTACCTTACAGTCCTGGTCAGAAAAGAAGTTTGATTACCGACAGTTTGCAGCTATCCCATCTTCTAAACCAGTTTACGATATCCAGGTACTGGCTGCATGCTGCGTGCCCCACCAGTGCCATTGTCATTCAAACCAGCTGCCTCTTAATTGTTGCATTGTCCAGCGTGCTGTGTTACATGAAGGGGGCGTTACTTCTATCAGCATGCTGCTGACGGGGAGCATGGGGTCAGGGTCTTGCTATTCACTGCTGCTTTGTGGAGGGATCTGTTATTGTCCTGTGAGTTGGATTGGCATGTGTTTGTTGGTGTTGTGTTCCTTGAGGCTCCTGTAGCCCAGACGCTAAGGGCTTGGAATGAATTTCTGCATCTTGGGATGCTCAAAAGGTTGAAGAAGCTGGGGCACTTCTCTGTAGACGACGACTGAGAGGTGGGACTAGTTCCATTCTTATTTATCCATTTGAAACCAGAGAATCAGCTGCAATGGTTTCTGCTCCCTCCCCCAACACAATTCTCTCTTGTGTTCCCCAAGGATCTATTCTTGGTTCCATTCTGTTTCTCACCTGTATGCTCGGTGACACAGAGTCAATAAGACACAGAGGACACTTCAGCCCATCGAGTCTCTGCCAGCAATCAAGTCAGTTCTGTTCACCCACTCTATCCCTGTAGCCCTGCAAGTTTATTTCCCTCAGATGCCTATCCAATTTCCTTTTGAAATCATTCATTGTCTCTACTTCCACAGCCCTTGTGAGCAGTAAGCTCCGGTCATTATCATTCACTGTGTTAAAAAGAAAAATTCTTCCTCACATCCCCCAATGTCTCGTTCCCTATGGGAACAAGCTTTTCTTTGTCTACCTTATCTAAACCTGTCATAATCTTGTACGCCTCTATTAAATCTCCCCTCAATCTCCTTCGCTTCAAGGGGAACAACCCCAGCTTCTCCAACATAACCTTGTAACTAAAATCCCTCATCCCTGGAACCATTCTGGTAAATCCCCATCTCACCCTCTCAAGGACCCTCACATCCTTCCTAAAGCGGTGACCAGAACTGGACACAACACTCTAACCAGAGCTTTATAAAGGCTCGGTGTAACTTCCTTATTTTTGCATTCAGTGTTTTATGATACAGTATTTATGAAGCCCAAGATCCTATATGCTTTGGTAACTACTCTCTCAATATATCCTGCCACATTCAAAGATCAGTCAAAGAGTGACTGCCCCTGGATGAGTGTGGCTGCAACAAAACTCAACACCCTCCAGGACAAAGCAGCCTGCTTAATTGGTACCCCATCCACTAACTTAAACATTCACTCTCTCCACCACCGACGCACATTGGCAGCAGTGCATACCATCCACAAGATGCATGGGAGCAACTCGGCTCCTTCGACTACACCTTTCAAACCCGAGACCTCTACCATCAAGAAGGACCAGGGCAGCAGACACGGGAACATCACCACCTGCAAGTTCCCCTCCAAGCCACATAGGAGAAGCCATTGCAGCTGGTTGTCCAAGCCACATCCTGACTTGGAACTATATCGCCGTTCCTTCACCATCACTGGGCCAAAATCCTGGAACTCCCTTCCAGACAGCACTGTGGGTGTCCTGATGGACTGCAGCAGCTCAATACCACCTTCTCAAGAGCAATTAGCAATGGGCAACAAATGCTGTTAATATATAATTGTGGGGCCTTTAATCTTCATACAGACAAGGACAATCAAATTGGTGAGAGTGGTCTAGAAGATGAGTTTCTAGAATGTTTTAGTGACAGTTTCTTGGAGCAGTACGTTGTCGACCCGACTAGGGTTAAAGCTATCTTGCTATTATGTAATAAAGCAGGACTAATTAGTACTGTTGTAAAAGATCCCCTGGGAAATAGTGATCATAATACCATTGAATTCCATGTTAAGCTTGAAAGTGATACATTCCAATCACAAAGAAGAACGTTAAACTTAAACCAAACCAGTTACATAGGGTATGATGTGAGATCTGGCTAAGGTTAATTGGGTAAAGAAACTAAAAGATATGGAGACAAATGAATAGTGAGAAACATTTGAAGAAATAATTCAAAATCTTCAACAAAATATATTCCATTGAAAATCAAAAACTCAGCGAGAAAGACCCATCCAGGGAATTAAGGATAGTATTGGATTAAAGGAAGAGGATTACAATGTTGCAAAACCAGTAACAAGTCTGAGGATTGGACGTGTTTTAGAAACCAGCAAAGGGACACCAAAAAGTTGATAAAAGGAGAAAAATTAGAATATGAGAGTCAGCTAGGCAAGAATCTCGAAACAGATTGTAAGAGCTTTTATAAATATATAAAAAAGAAGAGTTGCTAAAGTAAATGTTGGTCCCACAGAAGCAGGGACAGGAGAAATTATCATGGGGAATGAGGAAATGGCAGAGGCATTGAATAAATATTGTCTTCACAGTAGAAGACACAAGCTCCATACCAGAAATAGACGGTAACCTAGGGGCTAGACCATGGCTGATCTTGGGCTTGCTATTGCTTTTTGCAACATTGTAAGCCTCTTTTTAATCTAATATTATCCTTAACTTCCTGAGTGAGTCACGGATGGGTTGACCTTGCTGAGTTTTTGCCTCTCAATGCAGAGAAGTGTGAAGTGACACCTTATTCCTTCCTACGAAAACGTGAGGTAATATAAAATAAAGGATACAATTCTAAAGCAGGTGCAGGAACAAAGACCTGAGGGTATACGTGCATGAATCATTGAAGGTGGCATGGCAAGTTGAGAAATGTTTAAAAGGGCATAAGAGGTTCTGGGCTATATACTTAGGAGCACAGAGTACAAAAGCAACAAAGTTATGGTGAACCTTTATGAAACACAGGTTTGACCTCAGTGGGAGTACTGTGTCCAATCCTCAGCACCACAGTTTAGGAGAGATGTGAAGGCAGGGGAGAGGGAGCAATTATTCCAGGGATAAGAACCTTCAGTTACATGGATTGGTTGGTGAAGCTGGAGCTGCTCTCCTTAGAGAAGAGAAAGTCAAGAAAGGATTTGATAAAGGGGTTCAAAATCGTGAGGGCTCTGGACAAACTCGATAAGGAGAAACTGTTAGCATTTGCAGAAGGGTTAAAAACCGGAAAGGCACTGATTCAAGGTGATTGGCAAAAGAACTACAGGTGACATGAAGAAAACCTTTTCATGCAGCAAGTGATTAGGGCCTGGAATGCACTGCTTGAGTGTGGTGGAGGCAGATTCAATCGTGTCATTCCTCCCTGCATCCAGTTTCTAATGATATCCACCCTCCCCCCGCAGCAGCTGGTAGAGACTGAGTTCAGTTAAAAAGCTTGGTATTAAAAGCTAATCTCAGTAAAGGTTACTGTGAAGCTGTTATCGGATTTTCTGTTGTTTGAAAAACCCATCCAGTCCTTCCCCGAACTCGTCTGTTCTTTCCTGATGTTTCACCTTCTATTGTCAACATTGCCAGATTCTTGCCTTTTCTGTTGGTCGTATTTCCTCAATTTCTGCTTCTTCACTTCAGCTAAGAGGCCCACACCTTGTCAGCTGAATGAAGTATGGAGTGGATCCAACATCGGCCTGCATGTGGAAAAGTGACTGGCAAAATCCCTGCCGTGGTGCATTATGCTGCATGGGTGCGAGAGCTGGACCCACAATAAGAGATGAGAAAAGGATTATGGCTCTTGAAGTGTGGCTCTTACAGGCTTTTAGCTGAAGGGAAGAGAAAAGAAATTGCAGGGCTGTGGGGAAACAGTGGGGAAGTGGGAGCTTCTCTTGCAGGGAGCCAGCATTCTCTCAACAGGCCAAATGGCAGCCTCCTGTGCTGTGACCATTCTGTCATTCCGAAAACAACCATTTACCGTAACTCACTGTTTACTGAACTTACGTCATTTTTTTTATCCAAGTCGACACTGGACCCTCCTGTTCCATCTCAATTTCTGTAACCGGCCATTAATATGATACTTTGTCAAATGCTTTCTTAAAATCCATACAGACAACATCCACCACATACCCTTCATCATCCTTCTCTGTTACTTCACTAAAAATTTCAATTAGATTCATCAAGTATCATCTGCCTTTTACAACCCCATGCTGGCTCTCCTTACGGTGACATAGTGGTAATGTCACTGGACTAGTAATCCAGAGGCCCAGGCTAATGACCTGGGGACATGGGTTTAAATCCCACCATGGCAGCTGGTGGAATTTGAATTCAGTTAATCAATCCAGAATATAAAGCTAGCCTCAGTGATGGGGACTGTGAAACTATCATCAATTGTCGTAAAAACCCATCTGGGTCCTTAATGCCCTTTAGGGAAGGAAATCTGCCATCCTTACCTGGTCTGACCTACATATGACTCCAGACCCACAGCAATGTGGCTGACTCTTAACTGCCCCCTGAAATGGCCAAGCAAGGTTCAGTTAGGGACGAGCTACATGTGCTGGCCTTGCCAGTGACGCCCACATCCCATAAGAGAATAAAGAATTTAACTCAAATCTCTCCAAGTGCTGGTTGACTTTTTTTTTCCATGATTAATGTTCCTAAAACTATAAACCCACCGGCCTGTAGTTACTAGGACTGCCCTCACACCTTTTCTTTAACAAGTTTATTACATTTGTTTCTCCAATCTCTGGCACCCCAAACTGTGGGGAAGATTAAAGCAAGCCCTTCTGCTCCACTCCCATTCCTTCAGCAGCTGATTCTGTGAACCTGGGATGCAAGTCATCCACGCTAGGGGACATATCCAACCTAAGCATAACCAGCCCCTCCTTTCTGGTATAGGAAATAGGCAAACCTTCTACCTATCATTTTTCACTCCCTCCATTACCTCTTTCATCTCTGCTTTGACCAATATTTTGTCAGCATCCTCTTCCTTAGTAAGCAGTGCTACAAAGAACTCATTAAGTATTCTAGTTTTGCCCAGTATCTCGAAGCATATATCACCCACCTTGTCCCTAATAGGACCCACTTTGCCTCTTACTACCCATATTCTGCCAGTTGAAGATTCTTGGGGTCCCTCATGTTGACTGCAGTTCTATTCTCAGATTCCATCTTTGCCAGTTTATTTTCCTCTTCACTGCCCCTCTCAAGTTGCATTTGACCTGGTTCTCCCCTGAAGAATTCACATAATTTACCCTCTTATTTTTTTTGCTTCATAATAATCTCTATCTCCCCCTGATCCAAGGAGCCCTGGTTTTGGTTCCCCCAGCCTTTCCCCCATGCCCAAATAAACCTAGCCTGTACCTGAAACATCTGTTCTTTAAAGATCATCCATTGTTTCATTAAGTTTCTGCTTTCAAAGTTTGATTCCATCTTACCCTGGCTGGATCTCCTCTCATCCTCTCTTCCAACTTAGAAGTTCTATCTGAGAATGCTCCCTGCTACTAATTGAAACCTTGTGATACAATGATCACTCTGACCCAAATGTTCCTCCACAGACACTTGATCCACTAGGTCCACCTCATTCACCAGCACGAGATCTAGCGATCCTTCCTTCCTAGTTAATCTGCTAACATACTTGTCAAGGAAGTTCTCCTGAACACATTTCAGAAATTCCTCCCCCTCCTTATCCTTTACACTCTAACATTATTCCAATTGCTATTTGAGTAATTAAAGTCGCCCGATACCACCACTCTATATTCTTGCCCATACGAACATACAAATTAGGAGCAGGAGTAGGCCACTTGTCGCTGGACTAGTAATCCAGAGACCCAGGCTAATGCTCTGGTTCGAATCCCGTCGTGGCAGATGGTGGAATTTGAATCCAGTAAAAAAAACGTGTGGAATTAAAAGTATAATGATGACCATGAAACCATTGCCGGTTGTTGTAAAAACCTATCTACCTCACTAATGTCCTTTAGGGAAGGAAACTTGCTGTACTTACCTGGTCTGGCCTATGTGTGACTCCAGACCCGCAGCAATGTGGTTGACTCTCAAATGCTCTTTAACTAGGGCAACTGGGGATGGGTAATAAATGCTGGCCTGGCCAGTGACACCCACATCCCATGAATGAATATAAAAAAACACCAGGCCACTCGCGCCTGCTCCTCCATTCAATTGGATCATGGCTGATCTGATTGTAGCCTCAACCCAACATTCCTGCCAACCCCCAATAACCTTTCACCCCCTTGTTAATCAAGAATCTATCCATCTCGGCCTTAAAAAAAGATCAGAGTCTGTTTCCACTGCCTTTAGAGGAAGCGCATTCCAAAGAGACACGACCCTCAGAGAAAAAAATTCTTCTCATCTCTGTCTTAAAGGGCCGACCATTTATTTTTAACCAGTGACCCCTAGTTCTAGATTCTCCCACAAGAGGAAACATCCTCTCCACAACCACCCTGTCAAAGGCCCCTCAGGATCTTATATGTTTCAGTCAAGTCTCCTCTTGCTCTTCGAAACTGCAGTGGATACCAGCCCTAGCCTGTCCAACCTTTCCTCTTACACAACCCTCCCATTCCAGGTATTATTTTACAAAACAAATAGTCATTTGGTAGTACAGAACTTGAGAATTGCTGAAAAAAGAAACATGTTGAGGCTTTTTGTCTTGCACTCATCAGGACACTTCACAATCATCAGGGAAGTGGTACTGAGTAACTCGTTGGAGCTGCGGACTGACAAGTGCCCGGTTCCTGGTGGACTTCATCCTAGGGTCTTAAAAGGAGTGACTAGAGAGATAGTTAATGCATTAGTTTTCCCTTCGGGGAAGGCACCATTAGATTGGAAGATAACAATTGTAACTCCATTATCCAAAAAGGGAGGGAGACAGAAAGCAGGAAACTACAGGGCAGTTAGCTCAGCATCTGTCATAGGGAAAATGTTAGAAACTATAGCAGGGCATTTGTATAAGTTCAAGTAATCAAGCAGAGTCAACATGGCTTTGTGAAGGGGAAATCATGTTTAGCCAATTTATTGGAGTTCTTTGAGGAAGTAACATGTGCTGTGGATAAAGGGGAACCGATGGATGTACTGTACTTAGATTTCCAGAAGGCATTTGATAAAGTGTCACATCAGAGGTTATTGCAGAAAATAAAAGCTCATGGTGTAGGGGGTGACATACTGGCATAAATAGAAGATTGGCTGGCTAACAGGAAGCAGAGAGTAGGCATAAATGGGTCTTTTTCCGGTTGGCAGGATGTAATGAGTGGTGTGCCACAGGGATCAGTGCTGGGACCTGAACTGTTTACATTTTATATAAATGACTTATGAAGGGATGGACGGGATGGTGTGAATCTCTTGTCTGGGCCCCAGGATTGTTAATGTCCTAACTGTTAAGAATCGCCAGGAAGGTTGCGGGGCTCTTTATCTTAACAGACGAGCAGACTCCAGTTGGCTAGCCTGGGTTCTGAAATGCAGATGGCCTTTGTATAGATCTGTGCAGTCCACAGGGTGGCCATTAGTGGCTCTTCAGGGATAACAAGGTGGAAGTTTCCCCGATATGGTCAGGTAGCTCCTTTTGTTCGGGGTCATGGACAGCCATAGATTCAGCCAGTTTAGGCCTTTGTCCAGTTTGGAATTTTTAGTGATAACAATGAGCATATCTCTATATTTTATAAGAAAAACATACAGGCTGAGGTCTTAGTCTGTCAAACTAAGTTGTCAGGCTTCTTATCTGCCATCCAGTACTCGATGAACAAAAACTTCCTAAAATTAAATATTAGGAAGACTGAAGCCATTGTCACTGAGCCCTCCACAAATTCCATTCCCTAGCCACTATAGCAACCGTCTGATTCTGAATCAGACTGTTCACAATCTTATTTGATCCTGAGATGAGTTTCCAAGTCCATATCGTCTCCATCACCGTGACTCCCTCCATTCACCTAGGTAACATTGCATGTCTTCACCACTCGCCTCAGTTCAGCTGCTGCTGAAATCATCATCCACGGGGTTTCTTTTGTCTGTAGACTTGACTATTCTAAAGCAGCTCTGGCTGACTTCCCATTTTCCACCCTCTGTAAACTGGAGGTCCAGAACTCTGCTGCCTGTTTTCACTTGCAACAAGTTCCATTTGTCTGCCACCCCTGAGTCTGCTGACTTAGACTGGAAACTGGTTAAGCAATGCCTTCATTTTAAAATTCCTATCCTTAGCTTTAAATCCCTCCATGACCTTACTCCTTCCTACCTCTGCAATCGCCACCAGCCTTGAAACTCTCCGATATACCTGCCCTTCTTCAATTCTGGCCTTGTGAGCAGCCCTGATTTTAATCGCTCCACCATTGCTACATGCCATCAGCTGCAATTCCATCGCTGAACCTCTTCACTTCTCCACCTTTCTCCCCGTCTAAACGCTCCTTAAGCCAAACAATTGGTCACCTGTCCTAACAGCTCCTTATGTGGCTTCGTGTGAAATTTTTTGAAAATTGCTTTTGTGATGTGCCTTTCGGTTGTTTTAGGTTTTTCAAGGCAAGAGGGTTTTAGTGTTATGAAACCCTAATGAAACCACTATCAGCCACAGGAGTGAGAGTGGCCCTGGGTGAAAACAACGCAGAGAGAGAGTGAATAAAGAGCGGGGGGAGGGACAGAGGACCCACTATCAGTGGCAGGAGTGAGAGTGGCCCTGGGTGTAAACAGCGCAGAGCGAGAGTGAATAAAGAGCGGGGGGAGAGACAGAGGCCCCACTATCAGTGGCAGGAGTGAGAGTGGCCCTGGGTGTAAACAGTGTAGAGAGAGAGTGAATAAAGAGCGGGGGGAGAGACAGAGGCCCCACTATCAGTGGCAGGAGTGAGAGTGGCCCTGGGTGTAAACAGTGTAGAGTGAATAAAGAGCGGGGGGAGAGACAGAGGCCCCACTATCAGCGGCAGGAGTGAGAGAGGGTCCTGGGTGTAAACAGTGTAGAGAGAGATTGAATAAAGAGCGGGGGGAGAGACAGGGAACCCAAATAGCCTTTCAAACCGTCAGTGAGAAAAACAAAAAGTGATGTCGCAGGAGAGCAGGCAGGTGATTGGCTGCTGAGCATTTCAGCTCTTAGCTTTGTTTTAGATTTAAATTAGCAGCTGAGTAACTTGTTGATTATTACAAAATTAGTAACCTAAGAATAGGGGGAAATTAAATAATTATTAAAGGTAAAACAACAAAAAAAGGAGCAGAGCGGCTATATAAAGAGCGGGAGTTTACCTCTCTGGGCAGAGCGGCTGTATAAAGAGCGGGAGTTTACCTCTCGGAGCAGAGCAGGAGCAGAGCGGCTGTTTAAAGAGCAGGAGTTTACCTCTCGGAGCAGAGCGGCTGTATAAAGAGCGGGAGTTTACCTCTTGGAGCAGAGCAGGAGCAGAGCGGCTGTATAATGAGCGGGAGTTTACCTCTCGGAGCAGAGCGGCTGTATAATGAGCGGGAGTTTACCTCTCTGGGCAGAGCGGCTGTATGATGAGCGGGAGTTTACCTCTCGGAGCAGAGCGGCTGTATAAAGAGCGGGAGTTTACCCCTCGGAGCAGAGCGGCTGTATAAAGAGCGGGAGTTTACCTCTCGGAGCAGAGCGGGAGCAGAGCGGCTGTATAAAGAGCGGGAGTTTACCTCTCGGAGCGGAGCGGGAGCAGAGCCGCTGTATAAAGAGATGGAGTTTACCTCTCGGAGCAGAGCGGCTGTATAAAGAGCGGGAGTTTACCTCTCGGAGCAGAGCAGGAGCAGAGCAGCTGTATAATGAGCGGGAGTTTACCTCTCGGAGCAGAGCGGCTGTATAAAGAGCGGGAGTTTACCTCTCGGAGCAGAGCGGCTGTATAAAGAGCGGGAGTTTACCTCTTGGAGCAAAGCGGCTGTATAATGAGCGGGAGTTTACCCCTCGGAGCAGAGCGGCTGTATAAAGAGCGGGAGTTTACTCCTCGGAGCAGAGCGGCTGTATAAAGAGCGGGAGTTTACCTCTTGGAGCAAAGCGGCTGTATAAAGAGCGGGAGTTTACCTCTTGGAGCAAAGCGGCTGTATAATGAGCGGGAGTTTACCTCTCGGAGCAGAGCAGGAGCAGAGCGGCTGCATAAAGAGCGGGAGTTTACCCCTCGGAGCAGAGCAGCTGTATAAAGAGCGGGAATTTACCTCTCGGAGCAGAGCAGGAGCAGAGCGGCTGTATAAAGAGTGGGATTTTACCTCTGAGGGAGCAGCGCAGGAGCAGAGCGGCTGTATAAAGAGCGGGAATTTACCTCTGAGGGAGCAGCGCAGGAGCAGAGTGGTTGTATAAAGAGCGAGAGTTTACCTCTGAGAGAGCAGCGCAGGAGCAGAGCGGCTGTATAAAGAGCGGGAGTTTACCTCTCGGAGCAGAGCGGCTATATAAAGAGCGGGAGTTTACCTCTCGGAGCAGAGCGGCTGTATAAAGAGCGGGAATTTACATCTGAGGGGGCAGAGCGGCTGTATAAAGAGCGGGAATTTACCTCTGAGAGAGCAGTGCGGGAGCAGAGCGGCTGTATAAAGAGCGGGAGTTTACCTCTGAGGGAGCAGAGCGGCTGTATAAAGAGCGGGAGTTTACCTCTGAGAGAGCCGAGCGGGAGCAGAGCGGCTGTATAAAGAGCGGGAGATTACCTCTCGGAGCAGAGCGGCTGTATAAAGAGCGGGAGTTTACCTCTGAGGGAGCCGAGCGGGAGCAGAGCGGCTGTATAAAGAGCGGGAGATTACCTCTCGGAGCAGAGTGGCTGTATAAAGAGCGAGAGTTTACCTCTGAGGGAGCAGAGCGGGAGTTTACCTCTGAGAGAGCAGAGCGGGAGCAGAGCGGGAGCAGAGCGGCTGTATAAAGAGCGGGAATTTACCTCTCGGAGCAGAGCAGGAGCAGAGCGGCCGTATAAAGAGCGGGAATTTACCTCTGAGGGAGCAGCGCAGGAGCAGAGCGGCTGTATAAAGAGCGGGAATTTACCTCTGAGGGAGCAGCGCAGGAGCAGAGTGGCTGTATAAAGAGCGAGAGTTTACCTCTGAGAGAGCAGCGCAGGAGCAGAGCGGCTGTATAAAGAGCGGGAGTTTACCTCTCGGAGCAGAGCGGCTGTATAAAGAGTGGGAGTTTACCTCTCGGAGCAGAGCGGCTGTATAAAGAGCGGGAATTTACATCTGAGGGGGCAGAGCGGCTGTATAAAGAGCGGGAATTTACCTCTGAGAGAGCAGTGCGGGAGCAGAGCGGCTGTATAAAGAGCGGGAGTTTACCTCTGAGGGAGCAGAGCGGCTGTATAAAGAGCGGGAGTTTACCTCTGAGGGAGCAGAGCGGGAGTTTACCTCTGAGGGAGCAGAGCCGGAGTTTACCTCTGAGAGTACAGAGCAGGAGCAGAGCGGCTGTATAAAGAGTGGGAGTTTACCTCTCGGAGCAGAGCGGGAGCAGAGCGGCTGTATAAAGAGCGGGAGTTTACCTCTCGGAGCAGAGCGGCTGTATAAAGAGTGGGAGTTTACCTCTCGGAGCACAGCGGCTGTATAAAGAGCGGGAGTTTACCTCTGAGAGTGCAGAGCAGGAGCAGAGCGTGAGCAGAGCGGCTGTATAAAGAGCGGGAGTTTACCTCTCGGAGCAGAGCGTGAGCAGAGCGGCTGTATAAAGAGCGGGAGTTTACCTCTCGGAGCAGAGCGGGAGCAGAGCGGCTGTATAAAGAGCGGGAGTTTACCTCTCGGAGCAGAGCGGGAGCAGAGCAGCTGTATAAAGAGTGGGAGTTTACCTCTCGGAGCAGAGCGGCTGTATAAAGAGCGGGAGTTTACCTCTCGGTGCAGAGCGGCTGTATAAAGAGCGGGAGTTTACCTCTGAGGGAGCAGAGCAGCTGTATAAAGAGTGGTAGTTTACCTCTGAGGGAGCAGAGCGGCTGTATAAAGAGTGGGAGTTTACCTCTGAGGGAGCAGAGCGGCTGTATAAAGAGCGGGAGTTTACCTCTGAGGGAGCAGAGCGGCTGTATAAAGAGCAGGAGCAGAGTTTACCTGTGAGGGAGCCGGTTCTCACCCAGACACTTGGCGGCGCTGGAATTCGAAAGGAGAGAGCTGATTGGTAAGTAGTGGGTAAGTTGTTTTTTTCCCACTTAAAAGCAACGTTACAGAAGGTTAGAGTCTCAACATTTTTTTTTTAAGTAAGACTAAATAGTTTTCTACTTAGTTTAAATTAGTGTTTTAATTAAAAACAAACAGAAGTATGGCAAGGGAGCGCAGTCCCGTGCGCTGTACAGCCTGCAGCACGTGGGAATTCTTGCAGCCTGGATGAGCACATGTGCAGGAAGTGCCTGCGACTTGACCAGCCTGAGCAACGGGTTTCGGAGTTTGCAGGCAGAGCCAAGCTCACGGCACTGTGGGCAGCTCAGCTACACAAGGGGAGAGGAGTGAGAGTGCAAGAGGCGATGGCATAGTGCTATTGTTGCTGGGCTAGTAATCCAGAGCCAGGGTAATGCTGTGGTCAAGTTCGAATCCCGCCATGGTGGGTGGTGGAATTTGAATTCAACAAAATAAAAATCTAAAATTAAAAGTCTAACGATGACCATGAAATCATTGTCAGATGTTGTAAAAACCCATCTGGTTCACGAATGTCCTTTAGGGAAGGAAATCTGCCGTCCTTACCTGGTCTGGCCTACATGTGACCCCAGACCCACAGCAATGTGGTTGACTCTTAAATGCCCTCTGACCAAGGACAATTAGGGATGGGCCACGTATGAATAAAAAAAAGAGCAATAGTGGTAGGAGACTCAATAGTGAGGGGTGCAGACAGGTACTTCTGTGGCCGTAGACATGACTCCAGGATGGTGTTGCCTCCCTGGTGCCAGGGTCAAGGATGTCGCAGAATGACTGCAGGGCATTTTGAAGGGGGAGGGTGAACAGTCAGAGGTCGTGGTTCACCTTGGTACCAACGACATAGGTAGAAAGAAGAATGCGGTCCTGCGAGAAGAATTTAGGGAGCTCGGTAGCAGATTAAAAAGCAGGACCTCAAAGGTTGTAATCTCTGGATTACTCCCTGTGCCACGTGCTAGTGAGTATAAAAATAGGAGGATAGAGAGGATGAATGAGTGGCTGAAGAGATGGTGCAGGAGGGAGGGCTTTAGTTTCCTGGATCCACAGGGTCTGGTGAAGGTGGGGCCTCTACAAGTTGGACGGATTGCACCTTAACTGAAAGGGGACCAACATCCTTGCAGGGATGGTTTACTTCTGTACTGTTGTGGGGGAGTTTAAACTAATTTAGCAGGAGGGTGGCATGCAGAGTGGAGGTACAGTAGGGGGTGATGCACAGCCAAATATAGAAGAGAAACTAAGTCAGTCTGGAAGGCAGAGCAAATATAGACCTGTTAAGGCACAAGGGAATAATACAAGGCTGGATTACATCTATTTTAACACAAGGAGTTTTACAAGTCGGGCAGATTAATTGACGGTGTTGATTAACACATGGGAATATGATATTGTTGCTATCACAGAGACATGGTTGAGGGAGGGGCAGGACTGGCAGCTCAATATTCCAGGGTATAGAATCTTCAGGCCTGACAAGGGGGCGGTAAAAGAGGAGGTGGCATTACACTATTGATCAAGCAGTAAGGAGGGATGACATCTTAGAAGGTTCCTCAAATGAGGCCATCTGGATAGAACTTAAAAACAAAAAGCAGGTAATCACTTTGCTGGGAGTGTATTATAGGCCTCCAAACAGTCAGGGGGAAATAGATGAGCAGATATGTAGGCAAGTCTCAGAGAAGTGTAAAAATAATAGGTTGATAATAAGGGATTTCAACTTCCCCAATATTAACTGCAATAGTCTTAGTGTGAAAGGCTTAGAGGGGGCAGAATTTTTAAAGTGTACCCAGGAGAGCTTTTTGAGCCAACATGTAGAAAGTCCAACAAGAGAAGGGGCGATACTGGACTATATCTTAGGGAATGAAGCCGGGCAAGTGGTAGAAGTGTCAGTGGGGGAACATTTCGGGGATAGTGACCATAACTCTTAAGATTTAAGGTAGTTATGGAAAAGGACAGAGATGGACTGGAAATAAAGGTCCTGAATTGGGGGAAGACCGATTTCAGTATGATAAGACAGGATCTGGCCAAAGTGGACTGGGAGCAGCTACTTGTAGGAAAGTCTACACCAGAGCAGTGGGGGTCATTCAAAAAGGAAATAGAGTTCAGGGCCAACATGTTCCTGTAAAGGTGAAGGGTGACCCCAACAAGTCCACAGATATATACAGGATTGGATAAGAAAGAAAAGGCTTGTGGCAGTTAGAGAAGGCTGAAAACAGTGGAAGCCCTAGAGGAGTATAGAATGTGTAGGGGGGTAACTTAAAAAAAGCAATTAGGAGAACCAAGAAGGAGCATGAAAGACGCTGGTGGGCAAGATAAAGGAAAATCCCAAGGCATTTTATAAATATATTAAGGGCAAGAGGATAACCAGGGAAAGAGTAGGGCCCATTAGCAACCAAAGTAGCAATCTATGCGTGGAACCAGAGGACATAGGTGAGGTTTTAAATTATTACTTTTCATCTGTGTTCACTATGGAGAAGGACGATGTAGATGTAGAAACCAGGGAGGGGGACTGTGATATACTTGAACAAATTAGCATTGAGAGGGAGGATGTATTAATGGTTTTAGCGGGCTTAAAAGTGGATAAATCCCCAGGCCCAGATGAGATGTATCCCAGGCTGCTGTGTGAGGCAAGGGAGGAGATTGCAGGGGCTCTGACACTAATTTTCAAATCCTCTCTGGCCACAGGAGAGGTGCCAGAGGACTGGAGGACAGTGAGTGTGGTACCATTATTCAAGAAGGGTAGGAGGAATAAACCAGGTAATTACAGGCCAGGGAGTGTAACATCAGTGGTAGGGAAACTATTGGAAAAAATTCTGAGGGACAGTATTAAACTCCACTTGGAGAGGCAGAGATTAATCAGGGATAGTCAGCATTGTCAGGAGGAGATCATGTCCAACAAATTTGATTGAATTTTTCGAGGAGGTGACTAGTTGTGTAGATGAGGGTAGTGCAGTTGATGTAGTCTACATGGGCTTCAGTAAGGCTTTTGACAAGGTCCCGCATGGGAGACTGGTCAAGAAGGTAAGAGCCCATGGGATCCAGGGCAATTTGGAAAATTGGATCCAAAATTGGCTTAGTGGCAGGAGGCAGAGGGTGATGGTCGAAGATTGTTTTTGTGATTGGAAGCTTGTGATGAGTGGTGTACCACAGGGATCAGTGCTGGGACCCTTGCTGTTTGTAGTGTACATTAATGATTTAGACGTGAATATAGGAGGCATGATCAGTTAGTTCGCAGGTGACATGAAAATTGTTGCAGCCATAAATAGTGAGGAGGAAAGCCTTAGATTACAGGACGATATAGATGGACTGGTAAGATGGGCAGAGCAGTGGCAAATGGAATTTAATCCTGAGAAATGTGAGGTGATACATTTTGGGAGGACTAACAGGGCAAGGGAATATACAATGGACCCTAG
Organism: Cetorhinus maximus; assembly: GCF_964194155.1. NCBI lineage: Eukaryota > Metazoa > Chordata > Chondrichthyes > Lamniformes > Cetorhinidae > Cetorhinus > Cetorhinus maximus. Next base: position 1,405,517 of record NC_135881.1, read on the forward strand.
GAAGTACAGGGGATCAGAGGGACCTTTGTGTGCATGTCCATAGATCCCTGAAGGCAGCAGCACAGGTAGATAAGGTGGTTAAGAAAGCTTATGGGATACTTGCCTTTATTAGCTGAGGCATAGAATATAAGAGCAGGGAGGTTATGTTGGAGCTGTATAAAACGCTAGTTAGGCCACAGCTGGAGTACTGTGTGCAGTTCTGGTCGCCACACTATAGGGAGGATGTGATTGCACTGGAGAGGGTGCAGAGGAGATTCACCAGGATGTTGCCTGGGCTGGAGCGTTTCAGCTATGAAGAGAGACTGGATAGGCTAGGGTTGTTTTCCTTAGAGCAGAGAAGGCTGAGGGGGGACCTGAGAGAGGTATACAAAATTATGAGGGGCATAGATAGAGTAATAGGAAGAAACTTTTCCCCTTAGTGGCGGGGTCAATAACTAGGGGGCATAGATTTAAAGTAAGGGGCAGGAGGTTTAGAGGGGATTTGAGGAAAAAAATTTTCACCCAGAGGGTGGTTGGAATCTGGAACTCGCTGCCTGAGGGGGTGGTAGAGACAGGAACCCTCACAACATTTAAGAAGTATTTAGATGAGCACTTGAAATGCCACAGCATACAGGGCTACAGGCCAAGTGATGGAAAATGGGATTAGAATAGATAGGGGCTTGATGGCCGGCACAGATACGATGGGCCGAAGGGCCTGTTTCTATGCTGTATGACTATGACTCTCAAAGTTTTGATAGTTTGGATGTAGAAAAGTTGTTGCACTTGTCAGGAGACCAGAACTATAGGCCATAAATTGAAGATAACTAATAAACCCAGTAAGAAGTGAGGAGAACTTAGCCAGATAAACACATGAAAAGAGGGCATGCTGCACTGTCAGAGGGTCAGTACTGAGGGAGTGCTGCACTGTCAGAGGGTCAGTACTGAGGGAGTGCTGCACTGTCAGAGGGTCAGTACTGAGGGAGTGCTGCACTGTCAGAGGGTCAGTACTGAGGGAGTGCTGCACTGTCAGAGGGGTCAGTACTGAGGGAGTGCTGCACTGTCAGAGGGTCAGTACTGAGGGAGCGCTGCACTGTCAGAGGGTCAGTACTGAGGGAGCGCTGCACTGTCAGAGGGTCAGTACTGAGGGAGTGCTGCACTGTCAGAGGGGTCAGTACTGAGGGAGTGCTGCACTGTCAGAGGGGTCAGTACTGAGGGAGCGCTGCACTGTCAGAGGGTCAGTACTGAGGGAGTGCTGCAGTGTCGGAGGGTCAGTACTGAGGGAGTGCTGCACTGTCAGAGGGATCAGTACTGAGGGAGCGCTGCACTGTCAGAGGGTCAGTACTGAGGGAGGGCCGCACTGTCAGAGGGTCAGTACTGAAGGAGCGCTGCACTGTTGAAGGGTCAGTACTGAAGGAGCGCTGCAGTGTCGGAGGGTCAGTACTGAAGGAGCGCTGCACTGTTGAAGGGTCAGTACTGAAGGAGCGCTGCAGTGTCGGAGGGCCAGTACTGAAGGAGCGCTGCACTGTTGAAGGGTCAGTACTGAAGGAGTGCAGCACTGTCAGAGGGTCAGTACTGAGGGAGTGCTGCACTGTCAGAGGGTCAGTACTGAGGGAGTGCTGCACTGTCGGAGGGTCAGTACTGAGGGAGCGCCGCACTGTCGGAGGGTCAGTACTGAGGGAGCGCTGCAGTGTTGGAGGGTCAGTACTGAAGGAGCACTGCATTTTTGGAGGGTCAGTACAGAGGGAGCGCTGCAGTGTCAGATTTTTAGTACTGATGTTACACCGACTCCCTGTTTAACAGTTTAGCTGAATGTTTTAGATTTAACTCAGTCTGTTTGAAGTGAAGCCCTTGCAGATAGCATTCCTCCCAGAAACCACGTAGCCAAAAACTGAGGAACTAATCCATTATTTTGATGCTTTTTGTGGGACCGTCCGTAAAAACCTGCTCAGCCTACAACTGCGGAACATAATTCCTTGGATGTGGAACTCTTGAGGATGTGTCTGAATGACATGACTTCGAACGAGAAGCCTGTTTTAGTGTCAACACAAGAAGCTAGTAGTGCGGAAATAACATGTCAAGGATGGGTCAGAGTCTCAGTGTGTCTGGGCTTGTATTAACTGTCCAATGTTGTAGGGGTAACAATAGCAGTGCCTCACTGTCTGCAACAGGGTGGAGTGGTACTGGGACCAAACTGTGTGTCTGACATGGAGACAGTCTCTCTCTCTGTCTGTCTGTCTGTCTGGTGCTGGGTGGAGATGCCCTGGGACCAGATTGATGAGGTAATGTTGCTGTCAGTAGCAAGATGCCAGGAGCTGATGCTGATAAACTAATGCTACACCTTTCCTGCTTTTAGTCTCCAGACTTCATGGATGACCTCATGTACATGGATGATGGCAGCACTTCAGGTGAGAGCTTCCCCCTTTTCTGTAAGGTATGGTGGGGGTTTGGGGTGATGATCAGTGTGTTCTCTGCCTGCGTCCACAACAGTCTGTTCAGTACGTGGTCAACCGGCAGCCTCAGGCCTGGCAGTGGCAGCCTGGTTCCTAACCTCTTGGCAGCGGCTCGGTTCGCGCCAGGGCCCTGATCCTCGCGGCAGAGGGACCCGGCCCTGACCCCGGGCCTCGGGGCAGAGGGACCCGGCCCTGCCCCTCACGGCAGAGGGACACGGCCCTGCCCTTCGGGGCAGAGGGACCCGGCCCTGCTCCCCGGGCCTCGCGGCAGAGGGACCCGGCCCTGACCCCGGGCCTCGCGGCAGAGGGACCCGGCCCTGCCCCCCGGGCCTCGCGGCAGAGGGACCCGGCCCTGCCCCCCGGGCCTCGCGGCAGAGGGACCCGGCCCTGCCCCCCGGGCCTCGCGGCAGAGGGACCCGGCCCTGCCCCCCGGGCCTCGCGGCAGAGGGACCCGGCCCTGCCCCCCGGGCCTCGGGGCAGAGGGACCCGGCCCTGCCCCTCGGGGCAGAGGGACCCGGCCCTGCTCCCCGGGCCTCGCGGCTGAGGGACCCGGCCCTGCCCCTCGCGGCAGAGGGACCCGGCCCTGCCCCTCGCGGCTGAGGGACCCGGCCCTGCTCCCCGGGCCTCGCGGCTGAGGGACCCGGCCCTGCCCCTCGCGGCAGAGGGACCCGGCCCTGCCCCTCGCGGCAGAGGGACCCGGCCCTGCCCCTCGGGGCAGAGGGACCCGGCCCTGACCCCTGGGTCTCGCGGAGGAGGTTCCCGGCCTGGGCCTCGCGGCAGAGGGACCCGGCCCTGACCCCGGGCCTCTCGGCTGAGGGACCCGGCCCTGCCCCCTGGGCCTCGCAGAGGCCTCTTGTGGTCCTGCTGATTTGGTTTTGTTTTGTATCCTGACAGTGAGTGTTTTTTGCTCACTCTGACCATATGTCCCCTTGACTCTTTGATCTTTTAATTCAGGAGAATTGCTGCTTTAAGGTGCTGTGGATTTGGGGTAGGGTAAACGCTCTGCTGTGTGCACAATGCATGTGGTGAGATTGCGATTGGAGAGATGATCTATGTTGGGTTTTGCCTGGGCACTGCCTTCACCTTATACCCAGCCTACAATGAGAGGGATTGACAGTGTTCACCTTGGCCCAGCAGGTGGACAGTAAATGCAGGTCTTGTCCCGAGCACGTCTCTCTCTCAAATTTTATGACCCCGTGTACTTGACTCTCACACCAGAGGAAAATTGACCAAATCGAAGACTTTAATCGTAAACACCTCCTTTAGATTATCTCTTAATCTTTTAAATTTGAACCAATACAAGCCTCATCTGTGCAACATATTTTAGTGCTGGCATCATTCTGCATCCCTTCCAATATACCCCAGATGTGAAGGCAGCCTACAAGAAGCAATGGTTCCCCCCTGCTTGCCCATGGGGTACCTTTCCTCACCCACATGAAACCCCCATCCTACGATGATGCCCCTCCTCATCCATGGTGTTACCCATCTCTTCCTGGTGCCACAGTCCAGGATGTCATTGAGCAGCTACAGGACATTCTGAAGGGGTGGGAGGGTGAACAGCCAGAGATTGTGGTCCACGTTGGTACAAATAGCACAGGTAGAAAGAGGGATGACGTCCTGAAAGCAGAATATAGGAGCTAGGAAATAAATTAAAAAGCAGGACCTCAAAGGTCGTAATCTCAGGATTAATCCAAGTGCCACATGCTAGTGCGACCAGGAATAGGAGAATGGCCCAGATGAATGTGTGGCTGGAGAGATCACAGAATCACAGTGCAGAAGAGGCCCATCGAGTCTGCACCGACACCTGAGAAACACCTGACCTACCAACCTAATCCCATTTACCAGCACTTGGCCCATAGCCTAGATGGTGTAGGAAGGAGGGATTTAGATCCCTGAGGCATTCGGACCAATTCTTGGGGAAGATGGGACCTGTACAAGCTGGAGGGTTGCACCCCAGCAGGACTGGGACCAATATCCTCACAGGGGTATTTGCTAACACTGTGGGGAGGGTTTAAACTAGATTGGCAGGGGGGTAGGAACCTGAGTGGGCAGACACGAGAGGGAAACAAAGATCGGATGAAAGACAGAAAAATAGAAAGCAAAAGTGGAAGGCAGAGGGAACAAAGCCAGCAGCAAATAGGGCCATTATACAAAAAAAGTGTTAAAATATTTTTAAAAAACAAGTGTAAAGACACTGTACCTGAATGTACAGAGCATTCACAATAAGATAGATGGATTAACAACACAAATACATGTAAATGGGTACAATATGATTGCAGTTACAGAGACATCACTGCAGGGTGACCAAGGCTGGGAATTGGATATCCAAGGCTACTCGATATTTAGCACGGCAGGCAAAAAGGAAAAGAAGGTGGGGTGGTGTTGATAGTTAAGGATGAAATCAGTGCGATAGTGAGAGAGGATATTGACTTGGAAAATCTAGATATAGAATCAGTCTGGGTGGAGCTAAGAAGCAACAAAGGGTGGGAGTTGTCTATAGGGCTCTAAACAGTAGTGATAAGGTAGGGGATGGCATTAAACAGGAAAGTGGAGATGCTTGTAACAAGGGTGCTACAGTAATCATGGGTGACTTTAATCTACATATAGACTGGGCAAACCAAATTAACAATAATAGTGTGGCGGATGAATTCCTGGAGTGTTACGAGATGCTTTTTTAGACCAGTATGTCAAGGAACCGACTAGGGAACAGGCTATCCTAGATTTGATATTGTGCAATGAGAAGGGTTTAATTAATAACTTTGTTGTGTGGGGTCCTTTAGGGAACAGTGACCATAACATGATAGAATTCTTCACTAGGATGGAACGTCAAGTAATCCAATCTAAAACTTCCTTGGTTAACCATGGTTGGTTTATCCCTTTTCTACAATCCTTTTTCCTCACTGGGATATATCTTTGTTGCGAGTCATGAACTATTTTCTTAAACGTCTGCCATTGTTCATCAACTGTCTTTTCTGCTAAACTCCTTTCCCAGTCCACTCCAGCCAACTCTGCCCTCATTCCTTTGTAATCATCCTTATTTAAGTTTAGCAAGTTGTTTCTGAGCTAAGTTTCTCACTCTGAAACTGCCTGCTAAATTCCACCACGTTATGATCACTGTTTCCTAGGGGATCTTTTACTCTAAGATCATTTATTAAACCTGCCTCATTACACATTACCAGATCCAAAATAGCCTGATCCTGGTTAGATCCACAACATATTGTTCTAGGGAACAGTCCCGAATACACTCTATGAATTCTTGCTCATGGCTGCCTCTGCTAATTTGATTTTCCCATTCTACATGAAGATTAAAGTCACCCATGATTAATGTACTGCCTTTTTTACATGCTCTCATTATCTCCTGATTTATTCTCTGTCCCACAGTATAGCTCCTGTTCTGGGGCCTATAGACTACTCCCACCAGTGTCTTCTTCCCCTTGTTATTTCTTACCTCCATCCATATGGATTCTACATCTTCCGATCCAAGATCATTTCCTGTTATCGTACTTATTCCATTTTGTACTAACAAAGCTACCCCACCACCCTTCCCTCCCTGCCTGTCCATTAATCTCTATTTGTGCTGTTAATTCATTTATTTTGCTCTGAATACTATGTGCATTTAAGTAAAGAGCTATTAAGTTTGCCTTTCTACCATTTTTTCCCCCTTTGACCCTATTTGCTGCTTTAAAAAATTTTTTTGTACACTCTGTCCCTTCCTGTCACACTCTGGATATCATTACCTAAGTAGTTGCCCTGCAATGCGGCCATATCTTTTTGCTTTGTCGGCCTACTTATCCCCTCTCCAGAACACACAGTTTAATGCCCTCGCTACAGCCCTAGGAGTATCCTTGGAGTAATTGAGCCATTACAGCCAGAATGAGGCCATGAGGCTTTCATGAGACATTCAATGGCATTACCATCGCTGAATCCCCCACTGTCAACATCCTGGGGTTACCATTGACCAGAAACTGAACTGGACTAGCCATATAAGTACTGTGGTTACAAAAGCAGGTCAGAGGCTAGGAATCCTGTGGTGAGTAACTCATCTCCTGACTCCTCAAGGCCTGTCCACCACCTTCAAGGCACAAGTCAGGAGTGTGATGGAATACTCTCCACTTGCCTGGATGAGTGCAGCTCCCACAACGCTTAAGATGCTTGACACCATCAAGGACAAAGTAGCCACTTGATTGGCACCACATCCACAAACATTCACTCCCTCTACCACTGACGCACAGTAGCAGCAGTGTGTACCATTTAAGACTGTGGTAGGTAGTTTTTTTTCTCTCGAAAGGTTGTTATCCTGTGGAATTCTCTTCCGCAGAGAGCAGTGGAGACTGGGTCATTGAATATGTTCAAGGTTGAGTTAGACAGATTTTTGATCAGCAAGCGAGTTGAGGGTTATGGGGGAAGACAGGAAAGCGGAGTTGAGGCGACAATGAGATCAGCCATGATCTCAGCAGATGGCGGAGCAGGCTCAAGGGGCTAAACGGCCTACTTCTCCTCATTCTTGTGTTCTCACACTTCTCTGTATTAAATTCCATCTACCACTTGTCTTCCCATTCTGGTAGCCTATGCCTGTCCCGTTACAAGTGATATGTATCATCTCCACTGTTCACTAATCCTCCAAGTTTGGCATCATCGGCAAATTTTGAATTTCTATCCCACATTCCAGGGTCAAAGTTATTTGTGCATAGAGAGCAAAGAAAGCACTTCCCCTTGGGGAACACCACTGTCTGCCATGCTTCAGTCTGAAAAATAACCATAGAAACTAGGAGCAGGAGTAGGCCATTCGGCCCTTCGAGCCTGCTCCGCCATTCATTATGATCATGGCTGATCATCCAACTCAATAGCCTGCTCCCGCTTTCTCCCCATACTCTTTGATCCCTTTCACCCCAAGAGCTATATCTAACTCCTTCTTGAAAACATGCAATGTTTTGGCCTCAACTACTTTCTGTGGTAGCGAATTCCACAGGCTCACCACTCTCTGGGTGAAGAAATTTCTCCTCATCTCAGTCCTAAATGGTCTACCCCATATCCTCAGACTGTGACCCCTGGTTCTGGACTCCCCCACCATCGGGAACATCCTTCCTGCATCTACCCTGTCTTGTCCTGTTAGAATTTTATAGGTTTCTATGAGATCCCCCCTCATTCTTCTGAACTCCAGTGAATATAATCCTAACCGACTCAATCTCTCCTCATATGTCAGTCCCGCCAACCCAAGAATCAGTCTGGTAAACCTTCACTGCACTCCCTCTATAACAAGTACATCCTTCTTCAGATAAGGAGACCAAAACTGCACACAATATTCCAAGTGTGGTCTCCCCAAGGCCCTGTATAACTGCAGCAAGACATCCCTGTTCCTGTACTCGAATCCTCTGGTTATGAAGGCCAACATACCACTTGCCTTCTTTACCACCTGCTGCACCTGCATGCTTACCTTCAGCGACTGGTGTACAAGGACACCCAGGTCTCGTTGCACATTCTCCCCTCTCAATTTATAGCCATTCAGTTAATAATCTGCCTTCCTGTTTTTGCTACCAAAGTGAATAACCTCACATTTATCCACATTATACTGCATCTGCCATGCATTTGCCCACTCACTCAGCTTGTCCAAATCACACTGAAGCATCTCTGCATTCTCCTCACAGCTCACCCTCCCACCCAGCTTTGTCATCTGCAAATTTGGAGAAATTACATTTAGTTCGCTCATCTAAATCATTAATATATATTGTGAAAAACTGGGGTCCCAGCACCGATCCCTGTGGTACCCCACTAGTAACTGCCTGCCATTCGGAAAAAGACCCGTTTATTCCTACTCTGTTTCCTGTCTGCCAGTCAGTTTTCTATCCATCTCAATACACTACACCCAATCCCATGTGCTTTAATTTTACACGCTAATCTCTTATGTGGGACTTTGTCAAAAGTCTTCTGAAAGTCCAAATAAACCACATCCACTGGCTCCCCTTCATCAACTCTACTAGTTACATCCTCGAAAAATTCCAGTAGATTTGTCAAGCATGATTTCCCTTTCATAAATCCATGCTGACTCTGTCTGATTCTGCCACTGTTTTCCACATGCTCAACTATTAAATCTTTTATAATGGACTGTGGAATTTTCCCCACTACTGACGTCAGGCTGACTGGTCTATAATTCCCTGTTTTCTCTCTGCCTCCCTTCTTAAACAGTGGGGTTACATTAGCTACCCTCCAATCTGTAGGAACTGTTCCAGAGTCTATAGAATCTCAGAAGATGACCACCAATGCATCCACTATTTCTAGGGCCACTTCCTTAAGTAGTCTGGGATGTAGATTATCAGGCCCCAGGGATTTATCGGCCTTTAATCCCATCAATTTCCCCAATACCATTTCCCTACTAATACTGATTTCTTTCAGTTCCTCCCACTCACTAAACCCTGTGTTCTCCAACATTTCTGGTATGTTATTAGTGTCCTCCTTTGTGAAGACAGAACCAAAGTTTATATTTAGTTGGTCAGCCATTTCTCTTCCCCATTATAAACCATTTATCACATCAAGCTGCCACTGACCCTCCTATTGCATGAGCCTCGATTTTGTTAACTAGCCCTTTATGTGGTACTTTGTTAAAAGCTTTCTGAAAATCTATATAAAAAATTGAATTACATTAATCAAGAATGATTTACCTTTTACAAATCCGAGCTGCCTCTCCTTAATTGATCAAACCTCTCCAAATGCCTGTTAATTTTTATTGCCTGATTATTGTTTCTAAAACCTTGCTCACTACTGATGTTAAACTGACCGATTCACTTTGTGAGATCTTGTGTGTGAAATGGCTGCTGTATCTGCATACTCAACAAAAATAATAACACAATCCTTTGTTATTTATTTGCTTGCGAGATGTTTTGATGGAATTATCTAGATTAATCTGGAGTGAAATCGATCGCTGGTTTATGACCATTGAACTCTGGGAGCCATAGTCAGGAACTGGACCCTTGTATCCCATAGTGGGACCCCTTGTGCTCCTTGATCACTTGTTGGCTTGACTTGCCCTTTGCCCTCCTCTAACAGACCCTTTCTCTCTCTCTCTCAGTCGCCCGGCTTGGTGAGGACAGCGAGGAGATGGGAGACAACCGTCGGTTGCCAACACTGACCACGCTGGGCAATTCTGCCGCATACAGCCACAAGCGTTCATTGCAGCCTCATCTGCGGAGTGCAGAGACCACGGTGCCCACGTGAGAAGAGCGCTGGCAAAGGACCCATCGCCCTCCCAGCACCGAGTGCCCTCACTCACACTTCACATCTTACAGACTCTGTGTTCTTTTCTGTTTTTAGGTGGATTGGATTTTAATTTCTGGCAGAGACTAATCCTGTAGGATTTTATACGGTTTTTAATGAGAAAGTGGGGTGGGGTTGGGGAGGGGGTTCGAGGCCCAAAGCTGCCTCTTGTAGTTTGATACTGGGCTGCAGATCTCCCCCATTGCCTTGCCGGCAGGATGTGGGGCTGTGTGTGGAACTGCAGTCAGATCCTAGTGCTTCATAGTGGTGGCAGATTGTGCATCTTGGAGTGTAGTTAATAAACTGGCTGGAACAAAAGCATGCATGGGCAAGGGGATAGGGCCAGGCTCCCAGCTGGAACCTCGTGTGGGGTGGGTGGGTAAGGGTGGCAGGGCAGTAGCAGATGGTGGGGGCAGAGGCAGCATGAACCACGAGTCCTGCAGCCAAGCTTCCTACTCAACTTTGTGTTGAAGTCACCAAGCCCCGAGAGAGAGGAGTTCATCAACAGCCAAGGAGACCAAGGCTGATGGAGCTGAGAATCGGGGATTAGATTTAACCAAGAAGAACAGCTTCCCCTCCACCCCGCACCCTCTCTGCACTTTTGGAGGCGGAAGCAGTGATGGATAGACTCATTTTGACCTGCGACGGCCTGTCTACTACAAGGGGGCGGAGGGGGTGGGTCTGGGGAAGAAACCACGGTTAACACTAATAACATATCAGGGTCCGAGGAAGCTCCGAGATCCCAGATTCAACCCTGGGTGGGTCTGCTGAAATCAGGGACAGAGTCTGCATTCAGTAACTAATAGACAGACCAAATGGGGTAGCTCTCATCGATCGAGGACATTTAACCCCCATGCATCTCCCTTGCTGGGGTCACCAGGTTGTAACCTTCACAGGCAGGCGGGTCTAACCCTAACCCTCCTAACTAATCAGGGACTTTGGTCTGAGAACTAGAAGTTCAGTGATTGGGGGTGAGGGACGTCATGGGCTGCTTCCAGAATGGGAAGGTCAATAGGTGGTCTTGGGATCTCTCAGTGATGGGGCATGAGAGGTGAGGGTTGAGGGGGGGGGTTACCTGGGGCACTATCAGCCCAACCTTCCCCCTCCCGAAGGCAATGGATTGTCGTGGGGCTTTCTGTATAACACCCCCTCCCCCATCTCCCTGTCATCCCTTTCCCAGTGATGGGCTGCAAGTTATATTGACTGATTGTTCTTTGTAGAAACCTTGTCCCAGATCCACATAGGTTTTGAATGTGCTGCTAATGAGGTGAATTTGGTAGAAATCATTTGGGGGTTATTCGCAGTAGGATTTTTTCAATCACTAACCGGATGGGAATTCTGAGTGATCGGGACAGCCTGAAAATGTTCCTCTGCTGGGTTTGATTTGGAATTATGAAACTGGACGGAGTTATCTATGGGAATCAAGTGGCGATCCCTGGAGACAGGAGAGAGCCCTCAGTCACTACATTCAACAGGAGCAGCTCGCTGCTTCCTCTGGGCTGACAGTTCATCTCAGACTGGAACTAGTGAATTTGTACAACCAAAGAAGTATATTTTGTGCTCCAGGGTTCATTAAAGTTTACTTTTCATTTTATAAATGACCGTGCCATTTTTCAGTGTTTCTCTGGATTTATCCGTTTCTAGCAGTGATCACATTCAAACAGATTCCGAATTGACGAGCCATCGAGGTTAGCAGACTTGTATATGAAAGAAAGAAACACTTGCATTTATATCGCAATATCCTTCACAAGTGCCACCCATCCCAAAGTACAAAGTGCTTCACAGACAATAAAGTGCGTATAAAGTGTGGTTGCTTTTATAATTGCAGCAATTTAGATAGAAATTACAAAAAGAGGAACAGCCCAATATTTGGCCCAGCTGGTCCAAGCAATGATGCTTCACATGAACCTCCACCCACCCCTCAACCCCACCTGATCAGCATATCCTCCTATTCCTTTCTCCCTTGTGTTATTCTAGCTTCCTTTTAATGGCATCTATATTATTCACCCTAACCACTTGTGTGAAAGTGAATTTCACATTCTCACCATGCTCAAGGTAAGAAAGGTTTCTCCTGCATGCCTGATTGAATTGTGCAATGAGAAGGGTTTAATTAGTAATCTGGTTATGATTTTAGGGAACAGTGACCATGATAGAATTCTTCATTTGGATGGAAAGTGGAGTAGTCCGATGTGAAACTAGGGTTCTAAATCTAAACAAAGGAAACTACAAGGGTATGAGGCATGAGTTGGCTAAGATAGATTGGGGAACTTCATTAAAAGGCATGATAGTGAATAGGCAATGGTTAATATTTAAGGAACGAATATCTGTACTGCAATAGTTATACATTCCTTTCTAGTGCAATTAACACAACAGGAAAAGCGGCACAACCATGACTAACAAAAGCAATTATGGATAGCATTTGATCCAAAGAGGAGTCATATAAAGTTGCTAGAAAAAGTAGCAAGTCTAAGGATTGGGAGCAGTTTAGAATTCAGCGAAGGAGAACCAAGAGATTGATTAAGAGGGGAAAAATAGAATATGAGAGTAAACTTGCAAAGAACATAAAAGTGGACTGTAAAAGCTTCTATAAGTATGTAAAAACAAGATTAGTGAAGACAAATGTAGGTCCCTTACAGTCTGAAATGGGAGAATTTATAATAGAAAACAAGGAAATGGCAGAGCAATTAAACAACTACTTTAGTTCTGTCTTCGTGGAGGAAGACACAAATAACTTCCCAGGAATGCTAGGGAACCAAGAGCCTAGTGAGGAGGAGGAATTGAAGGTAATTAGTATTACCCAAACAATAGTGCTGTAGAAATTAATGGAACTGAAAGCTGATAAATCCTCAGGGCCAGATAATCTACATCCCAGGGCACTAAAGAAGGTGGCCATGAAAATAGTGGATGTGTTGGTTGTCATCTTCCAAAATCTTGTAGATTTTGGAACAGTCCCAGCAGATTGGAGGGTGGCAAATGTAACCCCGCTATTTAAAAAAGGAGGGGGGGTAAAAAACACGGAATTACAGATCGGTTAACCTAACATCAGTAGTAGGGAAAATGCTAGAGTCTATTATAAAGGATGTGATAACAGGACACTTAGAAAATATCAGCAGGATTAGACAAAGTCAACATGGATTTATGAAAGGGAAATCATGTTTGACAACCTACTGGAGTTCTTTGAGGATGTAACCAGTAGAATAGATAAGGGAGAACCAGTGCATGTGGCCTATTTGCATTTTCAGAAAGATTTTGATAAGAATGTGGGATTGGGGGTAATTTATTTGCATGGATTGAGAATTGGTTAGCAGGCAGGAAAGAGTAGGAATAAATAGCAGGCAGTGACATTTCTTTATTCATTCATGGAATGTGGGTTAGGCCACCATTTATTGCCCATCCCTTGCTCAGAGTCAATCACATTGCTGTGGGTCTGGAGTCATATGTAGGCCAGACCAGGTAAGGACAACAAATTTCCTTCCCTAAAGGGCCCTAGTGAACCAGATGGGTTTTTACAACAATCAACAATGGTCATCGTTAGACTTTTAATTCCAGATTTTTTTTTGTTGAATTCAAATTCCACCACCCACCATGGCGGGATTCGAACCTGTATCCCCAGAGCATTACCCTTGATCTGTAGTCCAGCGACAATACCACTATGCCATTGCATCCCCTCTGCACTAGTGGGGTACCGCAGGGATCAGTGCTTGGGCACCAGCTATTCACAATATATATCAATGATTTGGATGAGGGAACCAAATGTAATATTTCCAAGTTTGCTGATGGCAAAAGTTGGTGGGAAAGTGAGCGATGAGGAGGGTGTTAAGGGGCTACAAGGTGATTTAGACAGGTTGAGTGAGTGGACAAATACATGGCTGATGCTGTATGATGTGGACAAGTGTGAAATTATCCATTTTAGTAGGAAAAACGGAATGGCAGAGTATTATTTAAATGGTGATAGATTGGGAAATGTTGATGTGCAAAGGGACCTGGGTGTCCTTGTACACCAATCACTGAAAACAAGCATGCAGGTGCAGCAAGCAGTTAAGAAGGCAAATGGTATGTTGGCCTTCATTGCGAGAGAACTTGAGTACAGGAGCAAGGATGTCTTACTGCAGCTGTGCAGGGCCTTGGTGAGACCACACTTGGAGTGCCGTGTGTAGTTTTGGTCTCCTTACCTAAGAAAGGATATACTCGCCATAGGGAGAGTGCAGTGAAGGTTCACCAGACTGATTCTTGGAATGAGAGGATTGTCGTCTGAGGGGAGATTGGGCCGACTAGGCCTGTATTCACTGGAGTTTATAAGAGTGAGAGGGGATCATGTTGAAACATATAAAATCCTGACAGGGCTGGCCTGATTGGATACAGAGATGATGCTTCCTCTGGCTGGGGGTGGGTCTAGAACAAGGGGTCAGAGTCTCAGGATACGGGGTAGGCCAAGTAGGACTGAAATGAGGAGAAACATCTTGACTCAGAGGGTGGTGAACCTGTGGAATTCTCTACCACCGAGGCTGTGGGGGCCAAGTCACTGAATATATTTAGGAAGGAAATAGATAGATTTCTGGATTCTAAAGGTGTCAAGGGGTGTGGGGAAAGCAGAGGATTATGGCATTGAGATAGAGGATTGGTCACATGGAAAAATATGGGTTGATAAGGAAGAGCCAGCCTGGATTTCTAAAGGGGAAATCATGTTTAACTAACTTGCTGGAGTTTTTTGAAGAGGTAACAGAAAAGGTCAATGAGGGTAATGCTGTTGATGTGTATATGAACTAACAAAAGGCATTTGACACAGTGCCACACAACAGACTTGTGAGATAAGTTATTGTTCATGGAATAAAAGGGACAGGAGCAACGTGGATACAAATATAGCTGAAAAATAGGAAGCAGAGAGTAATGGTCAATGGATATTTTTCAGGCTGGAGGAAGGTTTGTGGTGGAGTTCCCCAGGAGTCAGTATTGGGACCCTTGCTTTTCCTGATATATATTAATGATCTAGATCTTGGTGTGCAGGGGACAATTTCAAAGTTTTCAGATGATACGAAGCTTGGGGGTGTTGTGAACTGCGAGGAGGACGGTGTAGAACTGACGTTCAATGGCATTATCATCACTGAATCCCACACTATCTACATCCTGGGGGTTAACATTGACCAGAAACTGAACCGGACTAGCCATATAAATACTGTGGCTACAAGAGCAGGTCAGAGGCTAGGAATCCTGTGATGAGTAACTCACTTCCTGACTCCCCAAAGCTTCTCCGCCATCTATAAGGCACAAGTCAGGATTGTGATGGAATCCTCTCCACTTGCCTGGATGTGTGCAGCTCCCCCAACATTTCAACACCATACAGGAAAAAGCAGCCCAGCTTGAGTGGCACCACATCCACAAACATTCACTCCCTCCACCACCGATGCACAGTAGTAGCAGTGTGTGTACCATCTACAAGATGCACTGCAGGAATTCACCAAGGCTCCTTCGACAGCACCTTCCAAACCCATGACCACTACCATCTAGAAGGAAAAGGGCAGCAGATAGATAGAAACACCACCACCTGGAAGTTCCCCTCCAAGTCACTCACCATCCTGATTTGGAAATATATCACCATTCCTTCACTGTCGCTGGGTCAAAATCCTGAAACTCCCTCCCTAACAGCACTGTGGGTGGTTTTTATGTTGATGGGGTGTGGGCGTTGCTGGCTAACCCAGCATTTCTTGCCCTCGTTTAGAGGGCAGTTAAGAGTCATCCACATTGCTGTGTGTCTGGAGTCACATGTAGGCCAGACCAGGTAAGGATGGCAGATTTAGTGAATCAGATGGGTTTTTATAACAATCAGCAATGGTTTCACAGAATCACAGTGCAGAAGAGGCTCTTTGGCCCATTGAGTCTGCACCAACACGTGAGAAACACCTGACCTACTTACCTAATCCCATTTACCAGCACTTGGCCCATAGTCTTGAATGTTATGACGTGCCAAGTGCTCATCCAGGTACTTTTTAAAGGATGTGAGGCAACCCGCTTCCACCATCCTCCCAGGCAGTGCATTCCAGACCGTCACCACCCTCTGGGTAAAAAAGTTTTTCCTCACATCCCCCCTAAACCTCCTGCCCCTCACCTTGAACTTATGCCCCCTTGTGACTGACTCTTCAACTAAGGGGAACAGCTGCTCCCTATCCACCCTGTCCATGCCCCTCATAATCCTGAACACCTCGATCAGGTTGCCCCTCAGTCTTCTCTGCTCCAACGAAAACAACCCAAGTCTATCCAACCTCTCTTCATAACTTAAATGTTTCATCCCAGGCAACATCCTGGTGAATCTCCTCTGCACCCCCTCCTTCCTATAAAGTGGCGACCAGAACTGCACACAGTACTCCAGCTGTGGCCTCACCAAGGTTCTGTACAACTCCAACATGACCTCCCTACTTTTGTAATCTATGCCTCGATTGATAAAGGCAAGTGTCCCATATGTCTTCTTCACCACCCCACTAACATGCCCCTCTGCCTTCAGAGATCTATGGACACACACGCCAAGGTCCCTTTGTTCCTCAGAACTTCCTAGTGCCATGCCGTTCATTGAATACTTCCTTGTCAAATTACTCCTTCCAAAGTGTATCACCTCACACTTTTCAAGGTTAAATTCCATCTGACACTTATCTGCCCATTTGACCATCCCGTCTATATCTTCCTGTAGCCCAAGACACTCAACCTCACTGTTAACTCAACCTCTGGCTCCACCCATAGATTGCCCCCTTGGTCCCTAATGGGCCCTACTCTTTCCCTAGTTATCCTCTTCCCACTGATAGAGAATATCTTGGGATTTTCCCTACTTTTACCAGCCAGAGCTTTCTCATATCCCCTCTTTGCTCTCCTCAGCTTTCTTAAGCTCCACCCTGCACTGTCTGTACTCCACTAATGCCTCTGCTGATTTGCTTCCCTTGTACCTGCTAAAAGCCTCGCTTTTCCTTCTCATCGTAACCTGAATATCTCTGGTCATCCCTGGTTCTCTGGGCTTGTTACTCCTTCCTATCTCCCTAGAGGGAACATGTTGAGTCTGTACCCTCCCCATTTCCTTTTTGAACACCCCCCACTGTTCCTCTGTAGATTTCCCCACAAGTAGCTGTTTCCAGTCTACCGTGGCCAGATCCTGCCTTATTTTACTAAAATCTGCTCTCCCCCAATCCAAAACATTTTTTTGCAACTTGTCTATTTCTTTGTTTATAACAAACTTAAACTGTACCATGTTGTGGTCGCTATCACTAAAATGCTTGCCCACCACCACCTCAGCCACCTGTCCGGCTTCATTCCCCAGAATTAGGTCCAGCAATGCGCCGTCCCTTGTTGGACCCTCTACATATTGACCTAAAAAGTTCTCCTGTACACATTTCAAGAAATCCAATCCATCCAAGTGCTTAACACTATGTCTATCCCAATGAATGTTGGGAATGTTGAAATCATTTAATATAATTACCCTATTGGTATTGTTTTTACACACCTCCTCAAATTGTGCACATATTTGCTCCTCAATTTCTCGCTGACTATCTGGGGATATATAATAAACACCTAAAAGTGTGGCTGCCCCTTTTTTATTCCTACTCTCTACCCGCAAATCTTCATTTAATGCCCCCTCCAAGATCTCATTTCTCCTTACTGCAGTAACCGTCTCCTTAACTAATAATACAACGCCTCCTCCTCTTTTACCCCCTCCCCTGTCTCAATTGAAGATTCTACATCCCGGAATGTTGAGCTGCCAATCCCGCCCTTCCCTCAACCACGCCTCAGTGATGGCTACTATATCACAATTCCATGTGTCAATCCTTACCCTTAACTCATCCGTTTTACCTGTAATACTCCTGGCATTAAAGTAGAGGCCATCCAGCCTTGCCTTACTCCCTTGAAGCTTATTGCAGCTGTACTCCCTCTGACTTGATTCTTTTACTGTATTATGATGTGTCCCTGTTCTGCTAACCTTCTGTGTCCCCTCCCCCTGCCGAATTAGTTTAAACTCCTCCCAACAGCACTAGCAAACCCACTCGCAAGGATGTTAGTCCCGCTCTGGTTCAGATGTAGACCGTCCCGCTTGTACAGGTCCCACCTTCACCAGAAATGGTCCCAGTGATCCAGGAATCTAAAACCCTCCCTCCTGCACCAACTCTTAAGCCACGTATTCATCTGCACTATTCTCCTATTTCTGAGCTCACTAGCATGTGGCACTGGGAGTAATCCAGAGATTGCAACCCGAGAGGTCTTGCTTTTCAGTCTACTGCCTAACTCCCTGAATTCTTGATGCAAGACCTCATCCCTCTTTCTACCTATGTCATTGGTACCAACATGTACCATGACCTCTGCATTAACACCCTCCCCCTTCAGGATGCCCTGCAGCCGTTCAGTGACATCCCGGGCCCTGGCACCAGGGAGGCAACACACCATCCTGGAGTCACGTTGATGGCCACAGTAGCGCCTATCTGATCCCCTGACTGTAGAATCCCCTATTACTATTGCTCTTCCTACCCTCCTGTACAGACAGGCTGCTCATGGTGCCAGAAGCTTGGCTCTGTCCGCACTCCCTGGAGGAACCAGCGCCCTCATCAGCCTCTAAAATGGAATACCGATTTACAAGCGGGACACCAATGGAGTCCTGAACTACCTGCCTGTTTCTCTTGGACTGCCTGGTGGTCACCAATTCTCTTCCTTCCTCAAGTCCCTGTATCTGTGGAGTGACCACCTCTCTAAACATGCTATCCACAATGCTCTCAGACTCACGGATGCTCCACAGTGCCCCCAGGTTTCATGGTGATCATCAGACTTTTAATTCCAAATTTTTATTAAATTCAAATTCTATCATCTGCTGTGGTGGGATTCTAACCCAGGTCCCCAGAACATTACCCTGGGGTCCCTGGATTACCAGCCCATGACAATACCACCATGCCACTGCTTCCCCTGCACCACATGGACTGCAGTGGTTCAAGAAGGCAGCTCACCACCACCTTCTCAAGGACAATTAGGGATGTGAATGTCTTTGCCAGAGACGTTCACAACCCAAAAATGAATAATGTTATTGAGGCACTAGAGAAAATGGAAAGAAGATTTGCAAGAGTGATTTTACAACCTAGAGAATATACTTATCAGAAAAGATTGAGCAGGCTAGGACACTTTCCTTTAAGAAAGAGAGGGCTAAGAGGGGATCTGATAGACATCTTTAAGATTAAGGCCTTTAGGCTCGGTATGGAGAAGGTGTTGCCCATGTCAGCGAGACCAAAATCAGGGGCCATGAATATAAAACAGCTGCTATTAAATCATAAAAACATAGAAACTAGGAGCAGGAATAGGTCATTCAGCCCTTAGAGCCTGCTTCGCCATTCATTATGATCATCACAGAATCACTGATTTTTCATGGCACGGAAGGAGGCCATTCAGCCCACTGTGTCTGCCCCAGCTCTCCAAATGAGCATTAAAACCCGCTATTGCCCTGCCTTTTCCCCGTACCTCTCTCGTGCAGCATAGCGAAGGGGGTGGCGAGGGGACGGTGAGGGGGGTGGGGAAGGGGACGGTGAGGGGGGGTGGCAAGGGGACGGTGAGGGGGGTGGGAAAGGGGACGGTGGGGGGGGTGGCGAAGGGGGTGGTGAGGGGTGTGGTGAGGGGCTTGTCGAGGGGACAGTGAGGGGCTTGGCAAAGGGGGTGATGAGGGGACAGTGAGGGGACGGTGAGGGGCTTGGCGAAGGGGGTGATGAGGGGACGGTGAGGGTCGGTGAGGGGCTTGGCAAATGGGCTGGCGAGAGGACGGTGGGGGGGTGGCGAGGAGATGGTGAGGGGCTTGGCGAGGGGACGGTGAGGGGCTTGGCGAAGGGGGTGGGGAAGAGGACGGTGAGGGGGGTGGCGAGGGGACGGTGAGGGGGGTGGCGAAGGGGGTGGTGAGGGGCTTGGCGAAGGGGGTGATGAGCGAAGCATTGAGGAGACTGTGAGCCAAGCAGAAAGTATGTAAGTGTTGAGCATCCAATGGACAATGGGTGCACAAGGATATCAGCAGTAGCACCTTGCATGCACCTACGGAAGGAGTGGGTGTCGATTTCCTGTTCCGGGCATATAGCGACGATGTCAGTGGCACTGACTTCCTGCTCCAGGGCAGTGGCAAGAGATACAGTGGAAAAAAAATAAAGTGGAGGAAATTACAGCACGAGAGAATTCTAGCTGGAAATATAAAAACAGGTAGTAAGAGTTTCGGCAAGTATTTAAACAGGAAAAGAGTAACTAAATCGAGTGTTGATTCTCCAGAGAGTGAGGCTGGGAAATTATTAATGGAAAACCAGCAGATGGCGGAAGGATTGAACACATAATTTGTCCCTGTCTTCACTATAAAAGACTTAGAAAATTTCCCAAAGACACTTCAAAATCAAGAAGTGAAAGGGAGGGAGGAACTGAAAACAATCACTATCAGTAGGACAAATGTGCCGGGAAAACTATTAGACCTAAAGACTGACAGGTCCTCAGGACCTGAGGGCTTGCATCGCAAAGTTTTAAAATAAGTGGCTGCAGAGATAGCAGATGCATTGGTTATAATCTTCCAAGATCCCCTCGATTCTGAAAAGGTCCCAGCGGAGTTGAAAATAGCTAATGTAACAACTTTAATTAAGAGAGGAGGGGGGCAGAAAGCAGGAAGCTAAGGCCAGTAAGCTTAAAATCTGTCACAGGGAGATTGCTAGAATCCATTACTGAGAAAGCTGTAGTAGGATACTTAGAAAATCATAATGGAATCAGGCAGAGTCAAAACAAAAATAAAAATAAAAATACTTGGAAAAACTCAGCAGGTCTGGCAGCATCTGCGGAGAGGAACACAGTTAACGTTTCGAGTCCGAATGACCCTTCAACAGAACTAAGAAAAAATAGAAGAGAGGTGAAATATAAGCTGGTTTAAGGGGGGGTGGGGGGGGGGGGGGGGTGGGGGGGGGTGGGACAGGTAGAGCTGGATAGAGGGACAGTGATAGGTGGAGATTTCCAAAAGATGTCACAGACAAAAGGACAAAGAGGTGTTGAAGGTGGTGATATTATCTAAGGAATGTGCTAATTAAGGGTAGAAAGCAGGACGAGCAAGTTACAGATAGCCCTAGTGGGGGTGGGGTGGGGTGAAGGGATCGAAATAGGCTAAAAGGTAGAGATAAAACAATGGATGGAAATACATTTAAAAATAATGGAAATAGGTGGGAAAAGAAAAATCTATATAAATTATTGGAAAAAAGGGGGATCGGAAAGGGGGTGGGGATGGAGGAGAGAGTTCATGATCTAAAATTGTTGAACTCAATATTCAGTCCGGAAGGCTGTAAAGTGCCTAGTCGGAAGATGAGGTGCTGTTCCTCCAGTTTGCGTTGAGCTTCACTGGAACATTGCAGCAAGCCAAGGACAGACATCCTGATGATTTAGGGTAGACTGAACGGGCAGTAATTGGCTGGGTTGGATTTGTCCTGCTTTTTGTGGACAGGGACATACCTGGGCAATTTTCCACATTGTCAGGTAGACTACTATTTTAAACTCAAATAAGGGCAATTCTGAGGGCCTGAAAGCAGATCTAGCTGAAGTGAACTGAACAAAGAACAAAGAACAAAGAAAAGTACAGCACAGGAACAGGCCCTTCGGCCCTCCAAGCCTGCGCCCATCATATTGCCTGTCAACTAAAACATTTTGCACTTCCGGGGTCCGTATCCCTCTATTCCCATCCTATTCATGTATTTGTCAAGCTGCCTCTTAAACACTACTATCGTACCTGCTTCCGCCACCTCCTCTGGCAGTGAATTCCACACACTCACTACCCTCTGCGTAAAAAACTTGCCCCGCACATCTCCTCTATAGTTTTCTCCTCTCACCTTAAATCTATGTCCCCTAGTAATTGACTCTTCCACCCTGGGAAAAAGCTTCTGACTATCTACTCTGTCCATCATAATTTTGTAAACTTCTATCAAGTCGCCCCTCAATCTCCGTCGCTCTAGTGAGAACAATCCGAGTTTCTCCAACCTCTCCTCATAGCTAATAACGTCCAGACCAGGCAGCATCCTGGTAAACCTCCTCTGCACCCTCTCCAATGCCTCCATATCCTTCTGGTAATGTGGCGACCAGAATTGCACGCAATATTCCAAATATGGCCTAACCAAAGTTCTATACAGCTGCAGCATGACTTCCTAGCTTTTATACTCAATGCCCCTGCCAATGAAGGCAAGCATGCCATATGCCTTCCTGACTACCTTATCCACCTGTGTTGCCACTTTCAGTGACCTGTGGACCTGTACACCCAGATCCCTCTGCCTGTCGATGCACTTAAGGATTCTGCCATTTACTGTATAATTCCTACCTGTATTAGACCTTCCAAAATGCATTACCTCGCAGTTGTCCAGATTAAACTCCATCTGCCATTTCTCCGCCCAAGTCTCCAACTGATCTATATCCCGTTGTATCTTTTGACAATCCTCTTCACTATCTGCAATTCCTCCAACCTTAGTGTCATCTGCAAACTTACTAATTATCCCAGTTACATTTTCCTCCAAATCATTTATGTATACTACAAACAGCAAAGGTCCCAGGACTGATCCCTGCGGAACACCACTAGTCACAGCTCTCCATTCAGAAAAGCACCCTTCCATTGCTACCCTCTGTCTTCTATGACCAAGCCAATTCTGTATCCATCTTGCCTGCTCACCTCTGATCCCGTGCGACTTTACCTTCTGTACCAGTCTGCCATGAGGGACCTTGTCAAAGGCCTTACTGAAATCCATGTAGATAACATCCACTGCCCTTCCATCGCCGATCATCTTTGTCACTTCCTCGAAAAACTTGATCAAGTTAGTGAGACACGACCTCCCCTTCACAAAACCATGCTGCCTCTCACTAATACGCCCATTTGCTTCCAAATGGTAGTAAATCCTGTCACGAAGAATCTTCTCCAATAATTTCCCTACCACTGACGTAAGGCTCACCGGCCTGTAATTTCCTGGATTATTCCTGCTACCCTTAAACAATGGAACAACATTGGCCATTCTCCAGTCCTCTGGGACCTCACCCGTAGCCAGTGAGGATACAAAGATTTCTGTCAAGGCCCCAGCAATCTCCTCCCTTGCCTCCCTCAGTACCCTGAGGTAGATCCCATCTGGCCCTGGGGACTTATCCACCTTAATATTCTTCAAGACGCCTAACACCTCCTCTTTTTTGATCTCAACATGATCCAGGCTATCTACACACTCTTCCCTAGACAAATCGACCGCTAAGTCCTTCTCTTTGGTGAATACTGATGAGAAGTATTCATTTAGTATCTCTAACTGGCAAATTAATTTAAGGGATAGGTCAATAGTGCTGCAGTGGCAGATATTTAAATGGATATTTCAGAATATACAGAAGCCATTATTAAGGATGTAGTTGCAGGACATTTAGAAAAGTATAATATAATCAGGCAGAGTCAACATGGTTTTGTGAAAGGGAAATAGTGTTTGACTAGTTTATTAAAGTTCTCTGAGAAAGTGTCAAGTAAGGTGGATAAAGAGGAACCTGTAGATGTGGTTTATCGGGATTTCTAAAAGGCATTCACTAAGCTGCCATGTCAAAAGTTAATATGCAAGATAAGAGCATATGGTGTTGTGGGTAATATATTAGCATGGATAGAGGATTGGTTAACTAATAGGAAATCGAGTCAGGATAAATAGGTCATTTGCAGGTTGGCAAGCTAACCAGTGGAGTGCTGCAGGGATCAGTGCTGGGGACACAAATATTTATGATGAGGGGATCAACTGTATTGTAGCTAAATGATATGAAGATAGGTAAGAAAGCAAGTTGTGAGGAGGATACAAAGCATTTACAAAGGGGTATAGATAGGTTAAGTGAGTGGGCAGAAATTTGGAAAATGGAGTATAATGTGGAAAAATGTTGGTTGTCCACTTTGGCAAGAAGAACGGGAAAGCCATATATTATTTGAATGGAGTGTAACTGCAGAAAGCTGCAGTACAGAGGGACCTGGGTGTCCTGGTAAATAAATCACCAAAAGTCAGTGTGCAGGTACAGCAGGCAATTCGGAAGGCAAATAAAATGTTGGCCTTTATTGCAAGGGGGATGGAGTATAAAAGTACAGAAATCTTGCTACAACTGTACAGGGCATTGGTGAAACTGCATCTAGAGTACTGTGTACAGTTTTAGTCACCTAACATAAGGAGGGATACTTGGATTGGAAGCAGCTCAGAGAAGGTTTCCTGGGCTGATCCTTGAGATGAAGGGGTTGCCTTAAGAGGGGGTTGTCTTATGAAGAAAGTTTGTGTGGGTTGGGCCAATACCCAATGGGCTTTGAAGGATGGGAAGTGATCTTATTGAAACATATAAGATCCTGAGGGAACTTGACAGGAATATAGGAAAATAGAAGTTAAGAGCAGGGTTAGGCCTTTCAGCCCTTCGAGCCTGCTCCATCATTCAATAAGATCATGGCTGATCTGGTTGTGGACTCAACTCCACTTTCCTCTCTGGCCCCCATAACCCTTGACTCCCTTGTCCCTAACTCAGCCTTGAATAAATTCAATGACCCAGCTCCCACTGCTCTCTGGGGAAGAGAATTCCACAGACCAGCAACCCTCCAAAAGATAAAAATCTCCCTGGCCCCAGCACTGATCCCTGTGGCACTCCACTAGTTACAGGTTGCCATTCCGAAAATACCCCCCTTACCCCAATCTAATCTCTAACTAATCTTCTATTAGTTAGCTAATCCTCTATCCATAATAAGATACTACCCCCAACACCATGGGCTGTTATCTTATTAAGTGACCTTATGTGTGGTAACTTAACGAATGCCTTTTGGAAATCCAAATATATTACATCTACTGGTTCCCCTTTATCTATCCTGCTTGTTATCTCCTCAAAGAATTCTAATAGATTTGTCAGGCATGATTTCCCCTTCATGAAGCCATGCTGACTCTGCTTGATTATATTCTGCATTTCTGAATGCTCTGCTATTACATCCTTTATAATAGACTCTAACATTTTCCCAATGACAGATGTTAAGCTAACTGGTCTATAGTTACCTGTTTTTTGTCTCCCTCCCTTTTTGAATAAGGGTGTTACATTGGCAGTTTTTCAATCCTCTGGGACTTTTCCAGAATCTAAGGATTCTTGGGAAGATTACTACCAGTACATCCACTATCTGTGTTGCTACTCCCTTTAATATCCTAGGATGCAACCCATTAGATCCAGGGGACTTATCGGCATTTAGCCCCATTAGTTTCCCTAGAACCTTTTCTCTAGTGATAGTTATTGTATTTATTTCCACTCCCGCTTTTGCTCCTTGATTATTTAGTATTTTTGGAATGCTAGAACCATGGGTCAATCGCTGATTCCCGGAGGAAGTGATTTAAGCTTACATGCTGGTTGAGATCGAATGACAAAGTCCATGCCTGGCCGCCAAGGATGACCTTTGGACTTGCCAATTCAGTAGGAACTATAACCTGTACCAATCTCCACAAGTTGAGAGTCCTAGGCGAGTCATGCTTTGCTTAGGGTGGCTATGTCCAGCTTTCTGGCTGTGAGGGCTGTTCTATGTTCTGGTCTCATACATGTCTGCAAGTGTTTTGATGCTCCACTAACTGAGCCTCATACGATGACTAGTTCTATTGTACTTTATAGTTGAACCGCGTGAGAGATGACCAGCCTGGGGCAGTAACCTGGATGGTGCAGGGAGAGCAGGCTGTGGTAGGGGGTTTCCATTTCTTCCCCTTCTCTGGATTGTGGGAGAGCAGTGCTGTACCTGAAAGAGACTGCTCTGTCACCGCATGAGGATAGGAACACCACACTGGCCCCAATCTGTGGGGAGTGAGCATTCAGGTGTCAGAGAGCACAGCGAATCAGTCTTGCTCTGTGCTTCGTTCATGACCTGGGCTGTACAAGTTTAATGTTATTATTCAATCCCTTTCCACCAGCAAAGTGGCCTCAATGGGGTGAATGAAACTCTTTCAAGTTATCAACAGTCACAGATTGCAACTCTTTCGAGTACAATCACAGTTCTTGGTTTCCGGGAGTGGGACATGAACCCACAACCCTCTGATTCAAAGGCGAGGGTGCTATGAACTGAGCCACAGCTGACACCTCTATGGGGTGAATGAATTCAGTCCCCTGCTGTCGGTTCTAAACAAGCCTTGCCATTCCAATAACATTGACCAAGCACTTCCTTGGTCTTTCTCGCTTTCCCTGTCATGTACCTCAATGGAGAACATTCATGTTTCTGGCAGCCTGACACTTCCTATATTAATATAAAACAACGCATCTCAATAGTTAAGGTCACTTGTTCATCAACTTTATTCATATTCCAGCACCTCCGACTCATATAATAAAATTGGGATAACCGTGCATCATAAACTCCTTCCTCTATTTTATCAAAATACCCTTACCCGTCCACATGTCGCATCATCTTGCAAAAGCTGAAGAACCCAGTCTAATCTCTCTTTTGATACCTTCACAACTCCCATTCACTGCTGTGTTCTGTAACATGCCCAGAAATCTATGTTGCTCCACAAGGTTCATTCTTAAAAAAACTAGGGAACACCAAATGTCTGTGAATTTACAAATGGTTGATTGGAGGTGTTACCCAGCCGAAGGGCCCAGTCCCGTTCTATGTTTATTTTACATTGTCAGGGCTACATAACTTTACACTCAGACACTTCAGAATGAACAGAGCATCAACCACATTCTGGGATCTGCTTCAGGTCAATGACCTGAGCTATGAGCCATTGAGAGAGGAAATAGTTCCTTCAACAGAATAGTTTCAACATGATCTGGACACTGTTTAACATGTAAGTGCACTGATCCAGGACTGAAGCTACTGTGTATTCTGAACTCAATCCCCCAGTGAGGTCACTGAGATCCTCAGAAAAATGGGCCTCTATTCTGAGAAGACACTGAACTGATGGGGTCACATGATCCTCCAAAATCCTCATGGGCTCCAAAGCAGGGATGTCTTATTAGAAAAATAAGATCCAAATCCACACTGAGCTCACTCCGCATTTAGGGAGAGCTAGGGATCTCTGTAAAAGACGAAAACAATTCCCAGGAAGAGTTCGAGAAATGCAGGGAAAACGGACCGCAAGAGATTCAAGGAGAGGGAAGAGGATTAGATCAGGGATGTGTCCAATCCCCTGAGACCACAAGCAGACAATCCAGTAGATGGGCTCTCTGAGAGGGGTTTGCTCTGGAGCTGAATCAATATTCCCCAGTGTCTATGGGATGGAAGCGGCCTCTCTCTGCCCCGCAACATACCCAGTGTGGAATTGCCACAAACAACAATATGATCGTTGGCAATTCAACATTTCTTTCATTCATGAGACTTTGTGTGTCAATTCGATGAGTGCTGTCTCCTTAAGTGGGGTGACTTGTGGAGCTGTCTTTGGAGCCTGGGTCACCTTTAGTGCTTGATTAAAAACAGGCCCCATCTCTGTGCGAGCCGTGGGAATGCGGCTTGATGTTCAGGAGCCCGTGAGCCGCGGACTCTGTCTCAGTCTGATTGGGAAACTCATTGACTGTGGCTGCAACAGCGCTGGGATCAAAAGGGGGGGAGTCGGCTCCATAGCCTCACTTCTCTGGGAGGAGCCGCTTGTTCCAATGGACGGAGTAGGGCTTTTAGGCTTGTTATTGATTACAATCTGTTCCGCTCAGCCGCCTTCTCTCTTTCTCCCCGCCCAGAAATGTTGGCTGTCTCCCAAATGGCGCACAGAGTGTGGATTTGCGGGGATTGAAGGCAGTGAGTGTGTGCGGATGGGCTGCTGTTTTGATGCTGGGAGCCGGGATGTGCCGCCCTGTTTCTATTCACTGGATAATCTGCCAGGTGGGTGGATTCTCCCTCCGGCCATAGTCCAGAGCTGGACTCTCCAGGAGCAGCTGCAGTCCACATGGACTCGGCCTTTACTGGGAGAATCTGTGTTTTCCTCCCCTGAAGCTTTAGCTTCTTTGATTCCTGCAACTTGATTGTCGGATTAAATCTCCATCAATGATCCGTATTTGTAAAGCTGGTTAAATTAGCCAAGATTGACCTGGCCCCGACTGACATGATTGAAGACGGAATCCCCTCCCCTAAGGTATTGAGCAGGTTAAGGGGTTGCTTTGTAGGAGAGTTATCAGACGATGCAGCAACTTGCGGAGACAATGGTTTTCAATCTGGACGAGGCACCCATGGCTGACAAGGGAAGTCAGGGACAGCATTAAAGCTGAAGAGAAAGCATACAATGTGGCCAAAAGCAGGGGATTGGGAAGCCTACAAAGACCAACAGAGGACTCCTAAAAAAGAAATAAGGAGGGAGAAGATTAAATATGAGGGTAAACTAGCCAGTAATATAAAAGAAGATTGCAAGAGATTTTTTAGATGTATAAAGGGTAAGAGAGAGGCAAAAGTGGACTTTGGACCGTTGGAAAATGACGCTGGAGAAGTAGTAGTGGGGAACAAAGAAATGGCGGAGGAACTGAATAGGTACTTTGCGTCAGTCTTCACAGTGGAAGACACGAGTGACATCCCCAAAGTTCAAGAGAGTCGGGGAGCAGAGGTGAGAATGGTGGCCATTACCAAGGAGAAGGTGCTCGGAAAACTGAAAGGTCTGAAGGTGGATAAATCACCTGGGCCAGATGGATTACACCCCAGAGTTCTGAAGGAGATAGCTGAAGAGATGGTGGAGGTGTTAGTGGTGATCTTTCAGGAATCACTCGAGTCAGGGAGGGTCCCAGAGGACTGGAAAATCGCTAATGTAACCCCCCCTGTTTAAGAAGGGAGTGAGGCAAGAGACAGGAAATTACAGGCCGATTAGCCTGACCTCGGTCGTTGGCAAGATTTTAGAGTCCATTATTAAGGATGAGATTTCAGAATACTTGGAAGTGCATGGTAAAATCGGGCAAAGTCAACATGGTTTCATCAAGGGGAGGTCATGCCTGACAAATCTGTTAGAATTCTTTGAGGAGGTAACGAGTAGGTTGGACAAAGGAGATGCAATGGTTTTATCTACTTGGACTTCCAGAAGGCCTTTGACAAGGTGCTGCACAGGAGGCTGCTCAGTAAGATAAGAGCCCATGGTTTTAGAGGCAAGGTGTTAGCATGGATAGAAGATTGGCTGTCTGGCAGAAGGCAGAGAGTGGGGATAAGGGGATCCTTCTCAAGATGGCGGCTGGTGACTAGTGGAGTTCCGCAGGCGTCAGTGTTGGGACCACCACTTTTCACTTTATACATTAATGATCTAGATGAAGGAACTGAGGGCATCCTTGCTAAGTTTGCAGATGATACAAAGATAGGTGGAGGGACAGGTATTATTGAGGAGGCTGCAAAAGGATTTGGACAGGTTAGGAGAATGGGCAAAGAAGTGGCAGATGGAATACAATGTGGGGAAGTGTGAGGTCATGCACTTTGGTAGGAAGAATAGAGGCATGGACTATTTTCTAAATGGGAAGAGAATTCTGAAATCTGGAGTGCAAAGGGACTTGGGAGTCCTAGTCCAGGATTCTCTTAAGGTTAACTTGCAGGTTGAGTTAAGAAGGCAAATGCAATGTTGGCATTTATTTCGAGAGAACTAGAATATAAAAGCAGGGATGTGCTGCTGAGGATTCATAAGGCTCTGGTCAGATGACATTTACAATATTGTGAGCAATTTTGGGCCTCGTATGTCAGGAAGGATGTTCTGGCCCTGGAGAGGGTCCAAAGGAGGTTCACGAGAATGATCCCAGGAATGAAAGGCTTAACATATGAGGAATGTTTGAGGACTCTGGGTCTATACTCGATGGAGTTTAGAAGGATGATGGGGGATCTGATTTACACTTAGAGAATACTGAAAGGCCTGAATAGAGTGGACGTGGGGAAGATGTTTCTATTAGTAGGAGAGACTAGGACGTGAAGGCACAGCCTCAGTAAAGGGAAGACCTTCCCTTAGAACAGAGATGAGCAGAAACTTATTTAGCCAGAGAGTGGTGAATCTATGGAATTCATTGCCACAGAAAGTTGTGGAGGCCAGGTCATAGAGTGTATTTAAGAACAAGATAGATAGGTTCTTGATTGGTAAGGGGATCAAAGGCTACGGGCGGAAGGTGGGAGAATGGGATTGAGAAACTGAATGGCGGAGCAGATTCGATGGGCCGATTGGCCAGATTTCTGCTCCTATGTCTTATGGTCTCAGTGAAGGAAGGATTGCTAAAGGGAAGTGAAGAAGAGTTGATGTAGCCTCATTCTAGCCTGAATTGGGCGGGCTGGAGCAGAGGAAGATCCAAAGGGCGGAGTGAAGGATCCCAGGTCCCTAGAGAGTGTGATGTAGAGCTGATCTTTCAGTTGGGATGCCAGTCTCTGGAGCACAGCCACAGCAGTGCTGTGTGGCTGCTGGTTAACCGCTTCAGCAGCTGATTGAGAATGAGAGAACAGATAGCAGAACATGGCCCTGAGCTGCATGGAGTTTGTCCCACTCTCTAACCGTCCCTGTGCTGAAACCAAGCGCCTTTCATTGCCTCTCTTGCAGTTTGTACCAAGGATGGGCGCGTTCTGATCGCCATCTCCAAGGATTTAACGCTGCCTCCTGTAAACCTGACAACGGTGCATCTGAAGGATGGACACGGAGCTGAGTGCAGTCCGAGCGTGGCCTCTGTAGACACTGTGCTCTTTCAGTTCGCAGTCACTGAGTGTGGCACTACTCAGCGGGTAGGTATTGGGACTTGGGAGCCCCATCATTGGCTGCGAGTCGGCTACTGATCGTCGTCTTGTGTCTCTTGTAGCTGGACGGGGTGAATGTGGTGTATGAAACGGATGTGTTGGCTGAGTTTGAGATCTTGGATGGAGCTTTGGGCTCGGTGAGCCGGGACAGTCCCTTCAGGTGAGAATGGGAGCACATTGAGAGGCTGGAGGTGGTGAGGAGCTGAATTGTGTAGCCATACGTGTCCGTTCTCTTGCAGGCTCCATGTCCAGTGTAGTTACACGGGAAGCCAGGAGTCTGAAGTGCAGCTGAAGCCCCGAGTTTACACCCTTTCTCCGCCACTGCCTGTCACTGAGGCCGGCATTCTGCTTCTGGAGCTGAGAATAGCGAGAGGTAGCGAGTGCTCAATGATGGCGAGTAGTGTCCAACTTGAGGCTCTGTGTCCACATAGTGGCCGTCTTTCATCTTTCTCTCTCTCCAGATGCTGCCTACCGGAGCTGGTACGTGGCCACTGACTACCCGGTCCTGAGTGTGCTCCGGGAGCCCGTGTTTGTGGAGGTTCGTCTCCTGAAGCGGAACGACCCGAGCCTGGTGCTGGTCCTCAATGACTGCTGGGCGACCCCCAGCCCCGAGCCGTATTCGGGGCTCCGATGGGAGCTGCTGGTGAACAGGTAAAGGAGCGAGTGAGGCACCTTGGGCTAGATTGGGGATGAGAGAAGAGCAAATGGCCAGTGTGGGCATTTAGTGAATGAATGATCTTTCCCATTGAGATGCCTCGCTCTCCATTCCCTTGAACATAGCCAATGAGTGGCTTCTAGTTGTGTGATGTGTAAAGCTGCCTCTCGTGCCCCCTCCCTATCTAACTCCCCCCCTCCCCTGTCTCTGTGTTGCAGGTGTCCCTTTGCTGGTGACAACTACAAAACCCGCCTGGTCCCGGTAGACGCTGCTTCCCATTTGCGGTTCCCAACTCATCACCATCGCTTTGTAGTGAGCACTTTCACTTTCTGGGAGCGAGTTTGGGCCCGGCCTCTGAGCGGGGAGGTGAGCTTCCTTCAGTGTTAGTGTCTCGGGGCCTTGGTTCAATTTGTTCCCGGGCTGTTGCTGAGAGTCAGGAGGCCCCTGTTCACCCTCTGAATGTAGAAGCATCAATCTCCTGACTGGGAGCTGTGGGACTGACCATGCTGCACTCTCTCTTTCCAGGTGTACATCCACTGCAGGGCTGAGGTGTGTCACCCTTCCACCCGAGAGAACTGCACAGCTCCCTGCAGCTCCAGTAAGTACCTGGGATCGGACTAAAAACTGAAGCCTGATGGTGAGGGGGTGTCCCATCTGGACACTGGCTTCCCTCAACAAGGGCTCCAGTTGCTCCCAGGAATCGTGTGGTGAATCTGGAGGCTCTGAATTGTTGTGGGAAGTCCCCCAGTTCCACTTGGTGCAGTTTGATATTGGAATAATTGTGGGGCGGTGGGTGTGAGCACATGTTCCAGCAGGAAGGTACTTATCAGGAACCCTGAGCAGTACTTTGGTTCCTTGTTCCTAATGTGGATAGTGAAGCAGCCTAACTGACCTTGCTGAAGTCTCCATCTGTTGCTTCAGGTACACTCCACTCCCAATCTCCTGGTTGGTAAGAGATCCCATCTTTGGCATTGGGAACACTGACCCAGTGTCCAACTGTCAGCTTCATTAGTGGGAATTCCAGCTGGAAGGGGAATGGATATCCCATGTCCAGACACCTGGGACATGGATGTCCTGTGGAATAAATGGGTAAGGCAGATGGTGAAATTGGTCTTCACCAGGGGAGCAGATATTTATTGCAGTGGCAGTAACAGGAAATGTTACTCAGTTGAAGTGAGTCCTTTGTCCTGAATATGCAGAGAAACAATATTTGAGCACAGGCTGATTTCCCATCCCTGTCCTGTACCCAGTGTCTGCAGGTGTATTGTTCATTGGATTGAATGTTGTGGCTTCCAAAGCTTCACCTTGAACCTTTTCTCCTCCTCTTCCCCCAGAGAGACGAAGAAGTGCTGATGATCAGTCTGGAGCCTTGGTGACTGCTGAGGGCTCCATCATTTTCCTGGGAGATGAGGAGAGATTGGCTGCTGGGATGGAGCGGGAAGAGAAAGGTAGAGGAGGAATCTCTTCCTGTGTTTAGTGATGGAGTAACTGGTGTCCCTCTAACCCTGGCTTCTCTCCACAGATGCTGCTGTGGATTCCCTCTCCCATGTTGTTCCTGGATTAGCGGTTGGGGTGGCGCTGCTCTCTGTGACCCTGTTGGTCGGGACTGTTGCTGTGTGGAAAATGGATGTGACTCACAGGCTGGGCACTGAGTGCAGCTCGATGGAACTGTAGATGCTTGTTTGCTAATAAACTCTATTTAGCATCTTCCAGCTTGTGTGTTTACTTCATTAAGTGACTGTCTGCTTTCGGGTGCATTTTGTTTTTCCATCCATCCCTGGATGGATAGGGGAATGCCTTTTGGCCCATTCAGGCTCCTCTGTCTTTCAATTACACCACGGCTCATTTACCTCAATGCCTCTGACATGCTCTTCCTCATGTGCCTTGATGATCTATCCTGAAATCTATAGATTCTGGTTTTTGACATGCTCAATCACTGAGCTTCCACAGTTCTGGAGTAGAGAACATCTCCTCCATCCCAGTCTTCAGTATCCGGCCCTTTATTCTGGGACTCTGCCAAGGGGACAGACTCACCAGCTAGGGGGAATCTCCAAGCTATGTAAAATAAAAATAAAGCACTGGCTGCTGGAAGTATGAAGCAGGATGTTAACTGTTTCTTTCCTCTGCAGCCTGACCTGAGATTTTCCAGCACTTCATTTGTGTTCCTACCCACATCTAGCCTGTCAATGTATAGTATTGCAGTTTCAATCAGATCACTGCTTTTTAGAACTCTTACAGAACAGCTCCGGTATCCTCAATCTCTCCTCATGATACGTTCCCACCTTCATGGATTAGTGTGAACCTCTGTGCTCCCTTCGTGGCAGTAAGATTTTTCTTTGCGTATAATCTGAAGGGACCAAACTGCATTAACTGTGTAATATGTTCTTATCCACCAGGACTCTCTTTATCTGACCTGGATTCAGGGAGTTGTCTGATCTTTGCTTCATGCTGGGAGTGAAAATGTTTTCATTCAAAGGATGTGGGCTTTGGCTGGACTGGTATTTATTACCCATCCCTAATTGCCCTTGAAGGTGGTCATGCACTGCTGCAGTCCATTTGGTGTAGGTACACCCACAGTGCTGTCAGGGAGTTCCCAGATTTGACCCAGCAACTAAAAGAACAGTCATGTATTTCCAAGTTGAGATGGTGAGTGACTTGGAGGGGAACTTCCAGATGGTTGTTCCCATTTACCTTCTGCCCTTCTCTTCTGGATGGTAGTGGTTGTTGGTTTGAAGTTGATATCAATGGACCTTGTTGAATTTCTGTAGTGGATCTTGTAGATGGTACACACTGCTGCTACTGAGCCTGTGGTGGAGGGAGTGCATGGTTGTGGTGCCAATCAAGTGGCGCTGGTTTTTCCTGATGGTGTCAAGCTTGTGTTGTGGGAGCTGTACTCATCCAGGCCAGTGGAGAGAATTCATCACACTCCTGACTTGTGGACAGGCTTTGGGAGTCAGGAGTTGAGTTACTTGCTGCAGGATTCCTAGCCTGCTACCTGTTGTAGCCAGAGTATTTATACGGCTGGTCCAGTTCCATTTCTGGTCAATGGTAACCCCCAGGATGTTGATAGGGGAATACAGTGATGGTGATGCCATTGAATGTCATGGGGTGATGGTTGGATTCTCTTGTTGGAGATGATCATTGCCTCACACTTGTGTGGTGTGTATATTACTTGTCAACTCAGCCTGGACATTGTCCAGGTCTTGCTGCATTTGGACATGGACTGCTTTAGTATGTGAGGAGTATGAATGGTGCTGAACATTGTGCAATTATCAGCAAACAACTCCACTTCATACCTTTTATGGTGGAAGGACAGTCATTGAAGCAACTGAAGATGGTTGGGGGAGGGACAATACCAGAGGAACTCCTGCAATGATGTCAGAGCTGAAATGACTGACCTCCATCAACCACAAGCCTCTTCATTTTGTTAGGTATGGCTTTAAGTATGTATTTAGTTGGGTTGTGTAGTGAAGCCACGGAACTACAGGCCAGTGAGTCTCGTCAGTGGTAGGGAAACTATTGGAGAAAGATTCTGTCCTTCAGAATCTTTCTCCACTTGAGGCAAGGTTTGAGCAGGGAGAGGCTAGGTTTGATCAGGGATTGTCAGCATAGCTTTGTCAGAGGGAGGTCAATCCTAACAAATTGATAGGATTTTTTGAGGTGACCAGGTGTGTAGATGAGGGTAGTGCAGTTGATGTAGTTTATATGGATTTCAGCAAAGCCTTTGACAAGGTCCCACATGGGAGACTTATAAAGAAGGCAAATGCACATTGGTTACAGGGTTATTTGATAAAGTGGTTTCACAATTGGCTTAGTTGTAGGAGACAGAAGGTGATGACAGATGGCTCCTTTAGTGACTAGAAGCCAGTGTCCAGTGGCGTAACACAGGGATATGTGCTGGGTCCCCTAATTTGCCATTTATATAAACTACAGATGACTGGGGGCAGGATTAGTAAATTTGAAGATGAGACAAAGATTGGCCAGGTGGCTAATAATGAGGTTGAGCGTCTTGGGCTCCAGGAAGATCTAGATGGGATGGTCAATGGGCAGCTAAGTGGCAGATGGGATTTAAGCCTGAAAAGTGAGGTGATACACTTTGAATACTTCAGTGTTAAATTACTACTTCCAATGAACAGCATGACATTAGGAAGTTCTGAGGAACAATGGGACCTTGGGGTGTGTGTGTGTATGTCCATTGATCTCTGAAGGCAGAGGGGCATGTTAGTGGGTGGTGATAAAGGCATATGGGACACTTGCCTTTATCAGTCAAGGAATAGATTACAAAAGTAGGGAGGTCATGTTGGAGTTGTGTAGAACCTTGGTGAGGCCACAGCTGGAGTACCGTGAGCAGTTCTGGTCACCACATTATAGGAAGGATGTAATTACATTGGAGGGGGTGCAGAGGAGATTCACCAGGATGTTGCCTGTGATGAAACATTTATGAAGAGAGGTTGGATAGGCTTGGGTTGTTTTTGTTGGAGTAAAGACTGAGGGGTGAACTGATCAAGGTGTACAAGATTGAGGGGCATGGACAGAGCAACTGTTCCCCTTAGTTGAAGGGTCAGTCTAAGGGGACATAACCTCAAGGTGAGGGGTAGGTGGTTTAGAGTGGGATGTGAGGAAGAACATTTTTATCCAGAGGGTGGTGTCTGTCTGGAATGTGCTGCCTGGGAGGGTGGAGGCAGGTTTCCTCACATCCTTTAAGAAGTACCTGGATGAGCAAATAGCATGTCATAACATTGAAGGCTGTGGGCCAAATGCTGCTAAATGGCATTAGGTACATGGGTCAGGTGTTTCTCATGTTCATCCAGACTCAATGGGTTGAAAGGCCTCTTCAGCAGATTGAAGGCTGCCGTACTATTGCTGGAATATTCAGGGCCCCTAGCATTGGCACTATCCAGTGCCTTCAGCTGTTTCTCAATCTCATGTGGAGTGAATTGAATTGGCTGAAGACTGACATCTTTACTGGCTACTTTTACAGGTTGAGAAAGATCTTATTTGTCATGGAGCTATTAATGCACATTATTAGCAAATATGTTCCTTTTAAAATGGAAGTTTAGTCAGTGGGTGTCCTAATTAGATTAAGACCAGCTGGTCTAGGTGCTCAATGTACTTGTTGAGATGGATGAGGTAGAGTGCATTTCTATTTTCTTGAATTGAGCATTCAAGGAGTGAAATCTGGCTGCAAACTAGCAGAGACCAAGCAATGTTTATATTAATAAAAATTGGTACTAATAATGACAATTTAAATGCTTTTCATATCAGATATGCTAGTATAACAGTCTTTGTGGGCAGGGGCATGTAACATCAAAGCCTTTAAGCCTACCACTTCCTGCAAAAGAACTGAAGCGAAAGCAACCAAAGATGAAAATGCTTTCCCTGCCTGCTTAAGTCTATGGGTTCCTGTTGCCTTAACTTAAATTCCCAGACTAATCCTCATTATAACTAGTAGCCATGTGTAACTGTAACTATTGAATTTAACACTCATTTACACTTTAAACATAATCCCTTGAACTGTTGGTCTAATTCCTGGATTTATAGCTACATCTGGAAGATAACTCTAATGTTATGACAGTTGTTTGAAGTTCCTTCCCCTCTGGGATTTTTAAGTAACTCAACTTTATCTGCTGCATCATTAAACACTCAGCTGTTCCAGGTGAAGATTGTAGCAAATGCTTGAGCAGATTTTTTTTGCATTGGCATTCTGAGCTCCTCCCTCCTTGAGGATGTGGATATTTTTGGAGCCTCCTCCTCCAGTGAGTTGTTTAATTACACCCACCATTCACAACTGGATGTGGCAGGACTGCAGAGCTTAGATCTGATCTGTTGGTCATGGGATCACTTTTTCACTTGCTGCTTATGCTATTTGCACACTAGTCCTGCTATAGGGTCACCAGGTTGACAGCTATTAAGTATGCCTGGTGCTGTTCCTGGCATGACCACCTGCACACTGTTGAACCAAGGTTGATCCCCTGGCTTGATGGTAAGAGTGGGGATAGGCCAGGCTGAGGTTAGACTAGAGTACAAATTCTTATTTTGAGGGCTCACAATCTCATGGATGCCCAGTCTAGAGTTGCTAGATGTGTTCAAAATCTAACCCATTTAGTACAATGGTAGTGCCACATCAGCCAGTGAAGGTGGGATTTTCTCTTCTGCTAGTGCAATGGTCACTCTTACTGTCAGGACAGATGCATCTGCAGCAGGTTGGTGAGGTTGAGGGAGGTGTTTATTTCCCCACCCCACCCCCCGTTAATATCCTCACCACCTGCTGCAGACCCAGTCTAGCCGCTGTTGATTGTGGTTTGGTCTGAAATGGTACCACCGAGCCCCTACAAGGCCCTCCACCCAGTTCATTTTGAAGCCTTGTCATCCTCAGTATTTCAAGTGGTACTCAACAGAGAGCATGGATTTAAGCAGCTGAGCAAGGGGCAGTGTGGTTGTCATGTTTGGTCTGATGCCATGAGAATTCATGGGTTGCAGAGTCAATGTTGGGGACTCACAGGGCAGGTCCCTTCAAACTGCATAGCACTACACTGCCACATCTGGGCCTGTTTT
This sequence comes from Cetorhinus maximus, assembly GCF_964194155.1. Classification (NCBI taxonomy): domain Eukaryota; kingdom Metazoa; phylum Chordata; class Chondrichthyes; order Lamniformes; family Cetorhinidae; genus Cetorhinus; species Cetorhinus maximus. Next base: position 1,443,063 of record NC_135881.1, read on the forward strand.
GCTGGTGGGACACAATGGAACCCAGGGATGGTGGTGTCTGGGACACTATCTGTAAGCTGATTCCCTGAGGATGACTGTCAGGCAGTTGCTTAATTACATCTTATCTACTCAACTTGGAGAGAGCATTGGAAGTGGTAAGAGCACAGGATAACATCCATGTTGCATGGCACTAACTGCTAAAGGGGATAGATTTCAAACATTCACTCCAATCAATATCAACAACAGCTGAAGGCACTGGACGCTGCAAAGGCTATGGGCCCTGACAACATTCCAGCAACAGAACTGAAGACTTGTGCTCCAGAATGAGCTGTGCCCCCAGCCAAGCTGTTCCAGTACAGCTACAACACTGGCAGCTACCCAGTGATGTGGAAAATTGCTCAGGTATACCCAATACACAAAGTAGGACAAGTCCAACTGAGCCAAATACCACTCTTGATCATCAGTCAAATAATGGAAGGGGTCAATAGTGCTAGCAAGCAGTACTTGTTTAGCAAAAACCTGCTCCCTGAAGCCCAGTTTGGGTTCCACCAGGGCCACTCAGCTCCTGACCTCATTACAACCTTGGTTCAAATATGGACAGAGCTGAACTCCTGAGGTGAGTGACAGCCCTTGTCATCAAGGCAATATTTGACCATGTGGTATCAAGGAGCCCTAGTAAAACTGGGAATCAGGGGGAACTCTCCATTGGTTAGACTCAAACCTAGCACAAAGGAAGATGGTTGTTGGAGGTCAATCATCTCAGCTCCAGGACATCACTGCAGGAGTTCCTCAGGGTAGAATCTGCAGCCCAACCACCTGCAGCTGCTTCAACAATGACCTTCCGTCCATCATAAGGTCAGAAGTGGGGATGTTGAGCCCTATTCACCATGACTCAGGTCCTGAAGCAGTCCATGTCCAAATGCAGCAAGACATGGGCAACATCCAGGCTTGGACTGACAAGTGCCATTGACACCACACATGTCAGGCAATGACTCTCTCTCCAACAAGAGAGAATCCAACCATCAACCCTTGCCATTCAATGGCATTACCATTGCTGAATCCTCCCCACTATCAACTTGCTGGAGGTTACCATTGACCAGAAACTGAACTGGACTAGCCATATAAATACTGTAGCTACAAGGGCAGGCCAGAGGCTTGGAATCATAATGTGTAACCAACCTCCTAACTTAAAGCCTGTCTGCTATCTACAAGGCAAATGACAGGAGTGTGGAGAGTACTCTCCTCTTGCCTGGATGGGTGCAGCTCCCACAACTCTCAAAGCTTGACATGGTCCAGGACAAAGCAGTCTGTTATTGGCAGCACATCCACAAACATTCACTCCCTGCACCACCACACAGTAGCAACAGTGTGTACCATCTACAAGATGCACTGTAGGAGTTCACCAAGGCTCCTTAGACAGCACCTTCCAAACACATGACCACTACCATCTAGAAAGACAAGGGCCGCAGATAGATGGGAACACCACCACCTGGAAGTCCCCCTCCAAGTCACTCATTATCCTGACTTGGAAATATCATTCTTCCTTCACTCAGATAATATCCTGGAACTCCTGCCTGAACAGCACTGTGGGTGTACCTACACCATTGCAGTGGTTCAAGGCAGCTCACCTTCAGTAGCAACTAGGGATGGGCAATAAATGCTGGCCCAGCCAGAGAAGCCCACATCCCAGGAATGAATAAAAACTGAAGCATAACCTCCCTCCTTTCATTCAGTACCCCTCACAATAAATGATAACATTGTTAGCTTTCCTAATTATGTGCTGTACCTGCATACTAACCTTTGATTTGTGTACTCATACAGATCCCTGAATCTGAGCTCTGCCACCCCACCATTTAGATAAGCTTCCTTTGTATTTTTCTTGCTGAAATGAATGTCATATTTCTCCACATTAGACTCCATTTGCCAGATCTTTGCCCACTCACTTAACCAATATGTCCCTTTTTAGCATCCTTATGTCCCCTTCATTGTTTACTTTCCTACCTGTGTTGTCAGCAACTTTAGCAACCATTCCTTAAGCCCCTTAAGTCATTTATATAATTACTAAGCTGAGGTTCCAGCACTGATCCCCGTGGCTCACCACTCATCACATCCTGCCAACCAGAAATGACCCATTTATGCCAACTCTACTTCCTTTTAGCTAGCCAGCATATTTATGCTGATATATTACCTCATCTCAGGAGGTACAATAAAGAGCCCATTGTGTTAGAGGTAAGATAGCATGGATAGAGGACTGGCTAATAGAAAATGGAGAGTTGTGATAATAGGGGCATTTTCAGAATGGCAACCTGTAAGTCGTGGAGTGCCACAGGGATCAGTGCTGGGGCCACAATTACTTACAATATATATTAATGACTTGAATGAATTTACTCTCACCAAGTTGTGGGTGACAAATAGGTGGGAAGGCAAGGATAACAAGGAGCTGACAGAGGGATATAGACAGGTTAACCAAGTGGGAAAAAACTTGGCAGATGGAATAATGTGGGAAAATGTGCAGTTATGCATTTTGGCAGGAAGAGGAGCTGAATATTCTTTAAATGGAGAAAGACCCCCCAAGTCTGTGCTGCAGCCTTTGTGCATGAATTCCACAAAGCTAGCATACAAGTTCAACAGGTAATAGGGAGGGCAAATTGAATGTTGGCCTTTATTTCAAAGGGAATGGAGTATAAAAATAGGAAAGCCTTGCTAAAATAAAGGCACTAATTAGACCACACCTAGAATACTGAACAGTTTTGGTCCCCTTATCTAAGGAATGATGTACTAGCATTGGAGGCAGTCCAGAGAAGGTTCACTAGGTTGATCCTGGGTATCGAAGGCTTATCTTATGGAGAGGTTGGGCCTGTAGTCATTGGAGTTGAGAATGAGGTGCCCTTATTGAAACATACAAGATTTGGAAGGGGCTTGATTGTAGTTGTTTTCCCTTATGGGAGAGTTGAGGACCAGACAGCATAATATCAGTAAGGTGTCACCCATTTATGACATGTGAGAAATTTCTTCTGAGGGTAGGTAATCTGTGGAATTCTTTACCTGTGGGCTGTAGAGGCTGGACTATTTGAGGCAGTGATAAACAGATTTTTAAAATCAGGATGGGAATCAAGGGTTATGGGCAAAGGCAGGAAAGTGGAGTTGAGCATCAGATCAGCAATGATCCCATTGGATGGCAGAACAGACTCAGTGGGCCAAGTGGCCTCTGTCTGCTCCTACTTATGGAGTTGAGCTGCTTTCTGCTGGAACAAAACAGTAAGCACAGGAACAGGCCATTCGGCTCTCCAAGCCTGCGCCCATCATATTGCCTGTCAAACAAACATTTTGCACTTCCGGGGTCCGTATCCGTCTATTCCCATCCTATTCATGTATTTGTCAAGCTGCCTCAAACATCACTATCGTACCTGCTTCTACCACCTCCTCTGGTAGTGAATTCCAGACACTCACTACACTCTGCATAAGAAAAACTTGCACTGCACACCTCAATATTTCTCCTCACCTTAAATCTATGTCTCCTAGTAATTGACTCTTCCACCCTTGGAAAAAGCTTCTGACTATCTTCTGTGTATGCCACTCAAATTTTGTAAAGTTCTATCAAGTCACCCTCAATCTCCATCGCTCTAGTGAGAATAATCAGTTTCTCCAACCTCCCCTCATAGCTAATAACCTCCAGACCAGGCAGCATCCTGGTAAACCTCCTCTGCACCCTCTCCAACACCTCCATATCCTTCTGGTAATGTGGCGACCAGAATTGCACGCAATATTCCAAGTGTGGCCTAACCAAGTTTCTATACAGCTGCAGCATGACTTCCCAGCATTTATACTCAATACCCCTGCTGATGTAGGCAAGGATGCCATATGCCTTCCTGACTAACTTATCCACCTGTGTTGCCACTTTCAGTGACCTGTGGACCTGTACACCCACATCCGTCTGCCTGTCGATGCACTTAAGGGTTCTGCCATTTACTGTATAATTACTACATGTATTAGACCTTCCTAAATGCATTACCTCACATCTGTGCAGATTAAACTCCATCTGCCATTTCTCCACCCAAGTCTCCAACCGATCTATATCCCGTCGTATTCTTTGACAATCCTCTTCACTATCTGAAACTCCTCCAACCTTAGTGTCGTCTGCAAACTTACTAATTAGCCCAGTTACATTTTCCTTCAAATCATTTACATATACTACAAACAGCAAAGGTCCCAGCACTGATCCCTGCAGAACACCACTAGTCACAGCTCTCCATTCAGAAAAGCACCCTTCCACTGCTACCCTCTATCTTCTATGACCAAGCCAATTCTGTATCCATCTTGCCAGCTCACCTCTGATCCCATGTGACTTTACCTTCTGTACCAGTCTGCCATGAGGGACGTTGTCAAAGGCCTTACTGAAATCCATGTATATAACATCTACTGCCCTTCCATCGTCGATCATCTTTGTCAAGTCCTCAAAAAACTCGATCAGGTTAGTGAGACAACCTCCCCTTCACAAAACCATGCTGCATTTGCTTCCAAATGGTAGTAAATCCTGTCACGAAGAATCTTCTCCAATAATTTCCCTCCCACTGACGTAAAGCTCACCGGCCTGTAATTTCCTGGATTATCCCTGCTACCCTTCTTAAACAACGGAATAACATTGGCCATTCTCCAGTCCTCTGGGACCTCACCCATAGCCAGTGAGGATACAAAGATTTCTGTCAAGGCCCCAGCAATCTCCTCCTTTGCCTCCCTCAGTACGCTAGGGTAGATCCCATCTGGCCCTGGGGACTTCACCTTAATATTCTTCAAGACGCCTGACCTCTCTTTTGATCTCAACATGATCCATGCTATCTACACTCCTCCCTAGACAAAATCGACCACTAAGTCCTTCTCTTTGGTGAATACTGAGAAGTACTCATTTAGTATCTATCCCATTTCTTCTGGCTCCACACAAATTCCCACCTCTGTCCCTGAGTGGGCCTACCCTTTCCCTGACTACCCTCTTGCTTTTTACATATGTATAAAAGGCCTTGGGATTTTCCTTAATCCTGATAGCCAATGACTTTTCATGACCCCTTTTAGCCCTCCTGACTTCGTGTTTAAGCTTCTTCCTACTTTTTATATTCTCCACGGGCTTCATCTGTTCCCAGCCTTCTAGCCCTTAAGAATGCTTCCCTTTTCTTTGACTAATCTCAATATCCTTCATTATCCAAAGGTTCCTGAAACTTGCTATACTTATCCTTCATCCTAGCAGGAACATGCTAGTCCTGAATTCATATCAACTGACATTTGAAAGCCCCCCCACATGTCAGTTGTTTACCTCCAGTCTAGATTCCTCAGTTCCTGCTTAATATTGTTATAATTAGCCTTCCCCCAATTAAGCACCTTAACCAGAGGACTCCTGTTATCCTTATCCACCACAACCTTAACTTACTGAATTATGGTCACTTTTCCCAAAATGCTCCCCTACTGAAACTTTGACCACCTGGCCGGGTTCATTCCCTAATATCAGGTCCAGTATTGCCCCCTCCCTAATTGGTCTATCTACATATTGTCTCAGGAAGCCCTCCTGGATGCACCTTACAAATTCTGCACTATCCAAATCCCTAGTTCTAAGTGATTCCCAGTCAATAGAGGGAAAGTTAAAATCACCCACCACAACAACCCTATTGCTTTTACATCTTTCGAAAAATCTGCCTACATAACTGTTCCTCAATCTCCTGCTGGCAATTGGGAGTCCTATAGTAAACCCCCAACATTGTGACTGCACCCTTCCTATTCCAGAGCTCTACCCATATTGCTAATACCTTAAATTTCCAGAAGGCATTTGATAAAATGCTATAAAGTGCAGTACATCTACCAATTCCCCTCTTTCTGCAACACATGACTTCTTGAAAAGAAGTCCAATAAATTGGTTGGACAGGGTTTCCCTTTCACAAAACCATGTTGACTCTGCCTGATTACCTCAACTTTGTCCCTGTTTTAACATCTTCCCCATCAGATGTTAGGCTAACTGGCTTGTAATTTCTTGCTCCATCTCCCTCCCTTTGAAAGAAGGGATAATTATTTTCTTATCTAATCTTCTCAGAAGGTTTGAAAATTAAAACCAGTGGACCAACCATCTCACTGGCCACTTCTTTCAAGGCCTGAGGGAAGTCCAGACAGACCTGGGGATCTGTCAGCCCACACAACCAACAATTTGCTCAACCATTTCCCTGGTGGTTGTAATTTTGATTTCCTCCCTCCCATTTCTTGATTTACAGGATTAAAGCTTGTGTCCTCTAATGAGGACAAACAAAATACCTGTTAATTCATCAGCCATCTCCCTACTTTCCATTATCAAACCTCCAGAAACTGTGGGACCAATGCACAGTTAACTCTTATTTAAATATCTATAGAAGCTCTTACTATCTGTTTATTACTAGCTAGCTTTCTCTTATGCTAATCATTCCCTCAATCTTTGTCACCCATTCTTTCCAATATTCTGAGCTGCCACCTGTCTGTGTAATTAGATGCTTAACTTGTGATTCATGAACCAGGAACCCCAGATCCCTCTGCAGAAACCTGTCAGACAATCCCTCCCCATTTAAATATCCATTTATCTCTACTCTGGTTCCTGTCAACTAACCAATGCTCTTTTTAAAAAAGGTAATTATGGGATTATGGACATCACTGGATAGGCCAGCATTTATTGCCTACCCCTAATTACCCCTTGTTCACACAGCATTGCAGAATCAAGCACATTGCTGTGGTCTGCAGTCACATGTAGGCCAAACCAGCTAAGGATGGCAGATTGCCTTCAAGCTCCTGGATACAAGTCTAGCCTGTGTAACCTTCTCAAGACAACCCTCTCATCTGAGCATTTAGTCTAGTAAAACCTTCTGAAGCACTCAAGGTTGACAATTGCTCATTGAGCACCCTTCTAGTGGAAAGATCTACCCAAGTCAACTCATTCCTCACATCTGCATCACTGCATTGTGTTAATTGGAAAGCTGAAATCTGAATCTAAGTAATTGTTTGGATTGAACTGAACTACTCTAAACCCCTGTATAATCTCCAATGATAACCTCTGGTGCTTCTCATGGATGAAGAACCTCCCCTTTGCAGTACAATCTGATCCAAAACCTGTGCCCAATTGGTTTGGACAGAACTCCATGCTGAACAATTTCTAGTCCGGAAACCAAGTTCCTCATGATTGGTTCTTCCAATACCACAGCCACCAGCTTCCTGATCAATCTCTGCACGTATTGAATCAAAGGGGTTTGAGGTGTTGGCGATAGTATTGCAGTTATGATCTCCAGATGAGGCTACCACTGGGGAAGCCTGATCCCATGGTGGGACCCAGCTTGATAGACTGTAGTTTTTGTTTAGATACTTGTAAAAGGGTTACTGAACAGTCACAGGAGTCAGCTGATTAACAAAAGCATAAAAAGATTAAACATGAAATAAACTACAATGCTCCTTCACCCACAGCTATACCTTCTGATTCACTAGGTAACAAAAGCTCTTATACTCCAATGTAGAGAACATTGTCCACGTAAACCATTAGGGGGACCTGTGGTCAGACAAAGCACACAAACCAAGTGAAAGATGCCACCTCAGATGCTGTGGATCTTGCATCAATTCCCTCAGACACTTGTCTGAGTGAGCCATCCATCTTCACACAAGGGTTTTCCAATCTCCACACCCTCACCTTAGAATCTTCTCCCAAACTCTGACTCAGACACCTTCCCACAAGGGTCACCTCCAGGGTATCAAACTCTCCCTCTGATGCTGCTCTCCCATGGATCACCACATGTAATCAAGCTTTCCTCCACACGCTGACTCTGCTGTCAACACTACACCACAGCTCCATATGCAGACAGCAAAGATTTACAGACCTTCAGGCTTCAAGCTGTCTATTACTGGAATTTAGGCCCTTGCTCTTAAAAACAGGAGCTTTTCCCAGGTTCCTGTCCTTAGACCTGGAGGTCCTGGGACTCTGGTCCACTCACCTGGATTTTTGGAGAGTTGTAGCCTCTGCCCCTTCTAGGTTGCTTCTGCTTGGCAGCCATCTTCAAACTGACCTCACTGCTGTTTGTTTCTGTGCGGCTGGTACCTGACGACCTATTGCTAGGCAACAGCCCTGTTCTCTACTTGTGTTCACCTGACTTAGGGTTGTAAAAAAACAGGTTACAGGCAAAGCGCCTGTATTTCTAAAAAAAACTTTGCTGAAATACAAATTAAACATTAAAGCTAAAACTCATTCCTAACACCTACAAATGCCAATATAACTTAGGAAATAGAGAGTTCTACCAACAGAAGATATGGTGACCTGCTCTAAGTTGAAGTTGATGTAATGACCTCATCCCCACATCACCCCCTGCTGGTTCAGTGGTGACATTGCAATTCAGAGCAGATCACAATCAGTGTAGAAGAGGCCATTGGGCCCATCAAATCTGCATCGACACATGAGAAACACCTGACCTACCTAATCCCGTTTACCAGCACTTGGCCCATAGCCAAGAATGTTATGACGTGCCAAGTGCTCATCCAGGTACTTTTTAAAGTCTGAGGCAACCCGTCTCCACCACCCTCCCAGGAAGTGCAGTCCAGACCATCACCACCCTCTGGGTAAAACAGTTTTTCCTCACATCCCCCCTTCCCCTCCTGCCCCTCAGCTTGAGCTTATGCCCCTTTGTGACTGACCCATCAACTAAGGGGAACAGCTGCTCCCTTGTCCATGCCCCTCAATCTTGTACACCTCAATCCAGTCACCCCCTCAGTCTTCTGTGCTCCAACAAATACAACCCAAGGCTATCCAACCTCTCTTCATAGCTTAAATGTTTCATCCCAGGCAACATCCTGGTGAATCTCCTCTGCACCCCCTCCAGTGCAATCACATCCTTCCTATGTGGTGACCAGAACTGCACATGGTACCCAAGCTGTGGCCTCACCAAGGTTCCATACAACTCCAACATGACTTCCCTACTTTTGTAATCTAAGACTGGATTGATAAAGGCAAGTGTCCCATATGCATTTTTTACCACCCCCTAACATGCCCCTCCACCTTCAGAGACCTATGGACACACATGACAAAGTACCTTTGTTCCTCAGAACTTCCTAGTGCCATGCTGTTCATTGAATACTTCAATGTCACAAATACTCCTTCCAAAGTGTATCACCTCACGTTTCACGCTTAAATTCCATCTGCTCCTTATCTGCCCATTTGACCATCCCATCTACATCTTTCTGTAGCCCAAGACACTCAACCTCATTGTTAACCACCCGTCCTGCTCAGACTGAGCTTCTGCTGCTCAACATTGGGTTTGTCTCCATTTTGCTTCATTATCACCTGTTGCTCTTCATTATCTTAAATTCATGACTAGTAGGAACGAAGCTCAACCTGAAAATTATTAGCTAGACAGTGCTGTAATCCTCAATTGGAAACCAGGACATTTCCCTGTTGATCAGGGCAACCCCAAAACCATCCTAACACTGCAGCATCCAAATCAATATTCCAGAGGCAACTGTGACCTCCCTGTGGGAAGAGTTTGCAAATGGGCAAGTGAGGTGCCAGCAGAACACAACTAGCCAGGATTGTCCAACCACTTCCCCTGGAAAGGACAGTGAAGAGACCAGAGACTAAGCCACAGAATCAAGCTTAGATAGAAGGGAATCTGGGTGAAGAATGTATTACTGACCTAATGCAGTTTAATGGGTATCATACAGAATAGGATGTAATAGTGACATGGAGCTGGAGCCAGAGAGACTCACTTGGCCGTGAAAAACAACAAATCACAAGCTAGATGACAGAAGTAGAGTTTATTACCGAACAGGAATCTACGGCTTCATCGAGCTGCACTCAGTGCCTAGCCTGTGAGTCACATCCATTTTCCACACAGCAACAGTCCCGACCAACAGGGTCACAGAGAGCAGCGCTACCCCAACCGCTAATCCAGGAACAACATGGGAGGGGGAATCCACAGCAGCACCTGTGGAGAGAAGCCAGGGTTAGAGGGACAGCAGTTACTCCATCACTAGACACAGGAAGAGATTCCTCCTTTACCTTTCTCTTCCAGCTCCATCCCAGCAGCCAATCTCTCCTCATCTCCCAGGAAAATGATGGAGCCCTCAGCAGTCACCAAGGCTCCAGACTGATCATCAGCACTTCTTCGTCTCTCTGGGGGAAGAGAAGGAGAAAAGGTTCAAGGTGAAGCTTTGGAAGCCACAACATTCAATCCAATGAACAATACACCTGCAGACACTGGGTACCGGACAGGGATGGGAAATCAGTCTGTGCTCAAATATTGTTTCTCTGCATATTCAGGACAAAGGACTCACTTCAACTGAGTAACATTTCCTGTTACTGCCACTGCAATAAATATCTGCTCCCCTGGTGAAGACCAATTTCACCATCTGCCTTACCCATTTATTCTACAGGACATCCATGTCCCAGGTGTCTGGACATGGGATATCCATTCCCCTTCCAGCTGGAATTCCCACTAATGAAGCTGACAGTTGGACACTGGGTCAGTGTTCCCAATGCCAAAGATGGGATCTCTTACCAACCAGGAGATTGGGAGTGGAGTGTACCTGAAGCAACAGATGGAGACTTCAGCAAGGTCAGTTAGGCTGCTTCACTATCCACATTAGGAACAAGGAACCAAAGTACTGCTCAGGGTTCCTGATAAGTACCTTCCTGCTGGAACATGTGCTCACACCCACCGCCCCACAATTATTCCAATATCAAACTGCACCAAGTGGAACTGGGGGACTTCCCACAACAATTCAGAGCCTCCAGATTCACCACACGATTCCTGGGAGCAACTGGAGCCCTTGTTGAGGGAAGCCAGTGTCCAGATGGGACACCCCCTCACCATCAGGCTTCAGTTTCTAGTCCGATCCCAGGTACTTACTGGAGCTGCAGGGAGCTGTGCAGTTCTCTCGGGTGGAAGGGTGACACACCTCAGCCCTGCAGTGGATGTACACCTGGAAAGAGAGAGTGCAGCATGGTCAGTCCCACAGCTCCCAGTCAGGAGATTGATGCTTCTACATTCAGAGGGTGAACAGGGGCCTCCTGACTCTCAGCAACAGCCCGGGAACAAATTGAACCAAGGCCCCGAGACACTAACACTGAAGGAAGCTCACCTCCCCGCTCAGAGGCCGGGCCCAAACTCGCTCCCAGAAAGTGAAAGTGCTCACTACAAAGCGATGGTGATGAGTTGGGAACCGCAAATGGGAAGCAGCGTCCACCGGGACCAGGCGGGTTTTGTAGTTGTCACCAGCAAAGGGACACCTGCAACACAGAGACAGGGGAGGGGGGGAGTTAGATAGGGAGGGGGCACGAGAGGCAGCTTTACACATCACACAACTAGAAGCCACTCATTGGCTATGTTCAAGGGAATGGAGAGCGAGGCATCTCAATGGGAAAGATCATTCATTCACTAAATCCCCACACTGGCCATTTGCTCTTCTCTCATCCCCAATCTAGCCCAAGGTGCCTCACTCGCTCCTTTACCTGTTCACCAGCAGCTCCCATCGGAGCCCCGAATACGGCTCGGGGTTGGGGGTCGCCCAGCAGTCATTGAGGACCAGCACCAGGCTCGGGTCGTTCCGCTTCAGGAGACGAACCTCCACAAACACTCAGGACCGGGTAGTCAGTGGCCACGTACCAGCTCCGGTAGGCAGCATCTGGAGAGAGAGAAAGATGAAAGACGGCCACTATGTGGACACAGAGCCTCAAGTTGGACACTACTCGCCATCATTGAGCACTCGCTACCTCTCGCTATTCTCAGCTCCAGAAGCAGAATGCCGGCCTCAGTGACAGGCAGTGGCGGAGAAAGGGTGTAAACTCGGGGCTTCAGCTGCACTTCAGACTCCTGGCTTCCCGTGTAACTACACTGGACATGGAGCCTGCAAGAGAACGGACACGTATGGCTACACAATTCAGCTCCTCACCACCTCCAGCCTCTCAATGTGCTCCCATTCTCACCTGAAGGGACTGTCCCGGCTCACCGAGCCCAAAGCTCCATCCAAGATCTCAAACTCAGCCAACACATCCGTTTCATACACCACATTCACCCCGTCCAGCTACAAGAGACACAAGACGACGATCAGTAGCCGACTCGCAGCCAATGATGGGGCTCCCAAGTCCCAATACCTACCCGCTGAGTAGTGCCACACTCAGTGACTGCGAACTGAAAGAGCACAGTGTCTACAGAGGCCACGCTCGGACTGCACTCAGCTCCGTGTCCATCCTTCAGATGCACCGTTGTCAGGTTTACAGGAGGCAGCGTTAAATCCTTGGAGATGGCGATCAGAACGCGCCCATCCTTGGTACAAACTGCAAGAGAGGCAATGAAAGGCGCTTGGTTTCAGCACAGGGACGGTTAGAGAGTGGGACAAACTCCATGCAGCTCAGGGCCATGTTCTGCTATCTGTTCTCTCATTCTCAATCAGCTGCTGAAGCGGTTAACCAGCAGCCACACAGCACTGCTGTGGCTGTGCTCCAGAGACTGGCATCCCAACTGAAAGATCAGCTCTACATCACACTCTCTAGGGACCTGGGATCCTTCACTCCGCCCTTTGGATCTTCCTCTGCTCCAGCCCGCCCAATTCAGGCTAGAATGAGGCTACATCAACTCTTCTTCACTTCCCTTCAGCAATCCTTCCTTCACTGAGACCATAAGACATTGGAGCAGAAATCTGGCCAATCGGCCCATCGAATCTGCTCCGCCATTCAGTTTCTCAATCCCATTCTCCCACCTTCCGCCCGTAGCCTTTGATCCCCTTACCAATCAAGAACCTATCTATCTTGTTCTTAAATACACTCTATGACCTGGCCTCCACAACTTTCTGTGGCAATGAATTCCATAGATTCACCACTCTCTGGCTAAATAAGTTTCTGCTCATCTCTGTTCTAAGGGAAGGTCTTCCCTTTACTGAGGCTGTGCCTTCGCGTCCTAGTCTCTCCTACTAATAGAAACATCTTCCCCACGTCCACTCTATTCAGGCCTTTCAGTATTCTCTAAGTGTAAATCAGATCCCCCATCATCCTTCTAAACTCCATCGAGTATAGACCCAGAGTCCTCAAACATTCCTCATATGTTAAGCCTTTCATTCCTGGGATCATTCTCGTGAACCTCCTTTGGACCCTCTCCAGGGCCAGAACATCCTTCCTGACATACGAGGCCCAAAATTGCTCACAATATTGTAAATGTCATCTGACCAGAGCCTTATGAATCCTCAGCAGCACATCCCTGCTTTTATATTCTAGTTCTCTCGAAATAAATGCCAACATTGCATTTGCCTTCTTAACTCAACCTGCAAGTTAACCTTAAGAGAATCCTGGACTAGGACTCCCAAGTCCCTTTGCACTCCAGATTTCAGAATTCTCTTCCCATTTAGAAAATAGTCCATGCCTCTATTCTTCCTACCAAAGTGCATGACCTCACACTTCCCCACGTTGTATTCCATCTGCCACTTCTTTGCCCATTCTCCTAACCTGTCCAAATCCTTTTGCAGCCTCCTCAATAATACCTGTCCCTCCACCTATCTTTGTATCATCTGCAAACTTAGCAAGGATGCCCTCAGTTCCTTCATCTAGATCATTAATGTATAAAGTGAAAAGTGGTGGTCCCAACACTGACGCCTGCGGAACTCCACTAGTCACCGGCCGCCATCTTGAGAAGGATCCCCTTATCCCCACTCTCTGCCTTCTGCCAGACAGCCAATCTTCTATCCATGCTAACACCTTGCCTCTAAAACCATGGGCTCTTATCTTACTGAGCAGCCTCCTGTGCGGCACCTTGTCAAAGGCCTTCTGGAAGTCCAAGTAGATAAAACCATTGCATCTCCTTTGTCCAACCTACTCGTTACCTCCTCAAAGAATTCTAACAGATTTGTCAGGCATGACCTCCCCTTGATGAAACCATGCTGACTTTGCCCGATTTTACCATGCACTTCCAAGTATTCTGAAATCTCATCCTTAATAATGGACTCTAAAATCTTGCCAACGACCGAGGTCAGGCTAATCGGCCTGTAATTTCCTGTCTCTTGCCTCACTCCCTTCTTAAACAGGGGGGGTTACATTAGCGATTTTCCAGTCCTCTGGGACCCTCCCTGACTCGAGTGATTCCTGAAAGATCACCACTAACACCTCCACCATCTCTTCAGCTATCTCCTTCAGAACTCTGGGGTGTAATCCATCTGGCCCAGGTGATTTATCCACCTTCAGACCTTTCAGTTTTCCGAGCACCTTCTCCTTGGTAATGGCCACCATTCTCACCTCTGCCCCCCGACTCTCTTGAACTTTGGGGATGTCACTCGTGTCTTCCACTGTGAAGACTGACGCAAAGTACCTATTCACTTCCTCCGCCATTTCTTTGTTCCCCACTACTACTTCTCCAGCGTCATTTTCCAGCGGCCCAATGTCCACTTTTGCCTCTCTTACCCTTTATATATCTAAAAAATCTCTTGCAATCTTCTTTTATATTACTGGCTAGTTTACCCTCATATTTAATCTTCTCCCTCCTTATTTCTTTTTTAGGAGTCCTCTGTTGGTCTTTGTAGGCTTCCCAATCCCCTGCTTTTGGCCACATTGTATGCTTTCTCTTCAGCTTTAATGCTGTCCCTGACTTCCCTTGTCAGCCATGGGTGCCTCGTCCAGATTGAAAACCATTGTCTCCGCAAGTTGCTGCATCGTCTGATAACTCTCCTACAAAGCAACCCCTTAACCTGCTCAATACCTTAGGGGAGGGGATTCCGTCTTCAATCATGTCAGTCGGGGCCAGGTCAATCTTGGCTAATTTAACCAGCTTTACAAATACGGATCATTGATGGAGATTTAATCCGACAATCAAGTTGCAGGAATCAGAGAAGCTAAAGCTTCAGGGGAGGAAAACACAGATTCTCCCAGTAAAGGCCGAGTCCATGTGGACTGCAGCTGCTCCTGGAGAGTCCAGCTCTGGACTATGGCCGGAGGGAGAATCCACCCACCTGGCAGATTATCCAGTGAATAGAAACAGGGCGGCACATCCCGGCTCCCAGCATCAAAACAGCAGCCCATCCGCACACACTCACTGCCTTCAATCCCCGCAAATCCACACTCTGTGCGCCATTTGGGAGACAGCCAACATTTCTGGGCGGGGAGAAAGAGAGAAGGCGGCTGAGCGGAACAGATTGTAATCAATAACAAGCCTAAAAGCCCTACTCCGTCCATTGGAACAAGCGGCTCCTCCCAGAGAAGTGAGGCTATGGAGCCGACTCCCCCCCTTTTGATCCCAGCGCTGTTGCAGCCACAGTCAATGAGTTTCCCAATCAGACTGAGACAGAGTCCGCGGCTCACGGGCTCCTGAACATCAAGCCGCATTCCCACGGCTCGCACAGAGATGGGGCCTGTTTTTAATCAAGCACTAAAGGTGACCCAGGCTCCAAAGACAGCTCCACAAGTCACCCCACTTAAGGAGACAGCACTCATCGAATTGACACACAAAGTCTCATGAATGAAAGAAATGTTGAATTGCCAACGATCATATTGTTGTTTGTGGCAATTCCACACTGGGTATGTTGCGGGGCAGAGAGAGGCCGCTTCCATCCCATAGACACTGGGGAATATTGATTCAGCTCCAGAGCAAACCCCTCTCAGAGAGCCCACCTACTGGATTGTCTGCTTGTGGTCTCAGGGGATTGGACACAAATCATCTGGACCTGGAGATTTGTCCACTTTTAAGCCTGCCCAGAGGTGTCAGCTGTGGCTCAGTCCATAGCACCCTCGCCTTTGAATCAGAGGGTTGTGGGTTCTTGTCCCACTCCTGGAAACCGAGAACTGTGATTGTACACAAAAGAGTTGCAATCTGTGACTGTTGATAACTCAAAAGAATTTTTAAGCCTGCCAATTGTTTTAACTCTACAAGAGATACATCTTCTTGGGGAGGCAGTGGCATAGTGGTATTGTCAATGGGTTGGCAATCCAGGGTAATGTTCTGGGAACCCAGGTTCAAATCCCAGCATGACAGATGGTGGAACTTGAATTCAATAAAAAAAATTTTTTTTTTAAGCCTGCCAACACCTCCAACACCTTGTCACTCCCTATATCAATTTGCTTAAGAACCTCGCAGTTTCTCTCCCTGAGTTCAATATCTTCATCCTCATTCTCTAGGGTGAAGACGGATGTGAAGTATTCATTCAACACTCTAGCCATGTCCTCTGTCTCCACCCATAGATTGCTCCATTGGTTCCTTAAGGGCCCAACTCTTTCCCTGGTTATCCTCTTTGCATTGATATACTTATCGAATATCTTGGGATTTTCCCTACTTTTACCAGGCAGAGCTTTCTCATATCCCCTCTTTGCTCTCCTAATTGCTTTCTTAAACTCTCCCCTGCACTGTCTGCACTCCACTAATGCCTCTGCTGATTTGCTTCCCTTGTACCTGCTAAAAGCCTCTCTTTTCTTTTTCATCACAGCCTCAGGGGCTCCTGGGGTTTCACTGGGACCTGCAAGCCCTCAGGAGGCCATTGCCAGTGTGAGAGGTGGATGAGGCAGCTCGTCTCCCTGCTACGTCCCCGTCCATCGATGGTGAGCAGGGAGGTGCAAACACACCTCACACTGGCTGGCCAGCTGCCTGTCATCTCTGTGGGCTCCTCTCAGGGCACCCTGGACAAGGGCACCAGCTCCTCTGCCCCTCTGCCAGTGACCACTGCATCTGATGATGCCGTGATGACTGAGGAGTGCCCAGCTATGGGGCTGGATGCACCCTCCCAGGCGGAGCCTGTTCAATCTCTGGCTGCCAGAGGACAACCGCCAGGGTCATCAGGGCCACCAGGACAGCAGGGTAAGCAGCTGCCTCCAGCAGCACTGCCAGTGCAGGCCGGGGGAGGATCACCCATTAACAACACCCGCCCATGGAAGTTGAAGTCACCTTGAGCACAGCTGGGGCCTGTCACAGGTGACATTTTTGCATTTTTCCTTTTGGCTCTTGTGTTAGGGATGAACACTTTGCTCCTTGTCCATGTGAAGTACCATAAACACTTATTTGATTTAAATGTGCTGTGTTGGCTGGATAGGATGAGTAGATACCAGATACAGCACCAGCTTGAAGCAGTGTGGTGTTGTGTGCTGCTGGCGTACTGGGCTGGGTTCTCATTTATCGATTGTTAGCAAAGGAGACAGAGCCATTGGCCTGACGAGGCATCGATGCCTTGGGTGCCTAGCAGAAGGTTCACTGGATCACAGCATCCCTGGTGTCCCTGCCTCCATGAGGGTTCCTGTCCTCTGCTCCGAGATCCTCACCCTGCACCTCCTCAGGCTCTTCCTCTGAGCCATCACTTGACTCATCCTCCATGACCTGTGGAGCTGCCTCGCTTTCCTCAGCCTCCAGTACGTCCCCCCTTGCCAGAGCCAGGTTGTGCAGAGTGCAGCATGCGACGACTATGAGGGAGACAGACTCTGGATGGCACTGTAATGACCCCCCCACCACCCCCGACAGGTCCAGGCATCTGTAGCGTATCTTCAGCAGCCCGATGGTCCATTCCACCGCTGCCCTAGTGGAGTCATGACTCTCATTGTATCTCCCCTTGGCCTACATTCTTGAGTGATGGAGTGGGGTCATCAGCCACCTCTTTAAGGGATAGTCCTTGTCGCCAAGGAGCCATCCACCCACTCGTGCAGGAGCCAGGAATAGCCTTGGTACCTGTGGAGGCGTTATTGGTGATCTTTCGGGAATCACTGGAGTCAGGGAGGGTCCCAGAGGACTGGAAAATCGCTAATGTAACCCCCCCGTTTAAGAAGGGAGTGAGGCAAAAGACGGGAAATTACAGGCCGATTAGCCTGACCTCGGTCGTTGCTAAGATTTTAGAGTCCATTATTAAGGATTTCAGAATTTCTGAGATTTCAGAATACTTGGAAGTGCATGGTAAAATAGGGCAAAGTCAGCATGATTTCATCAAGGGGAGGTCATGCCTGACAAATCTGTTAGAATTCTTTGAGAAGGTGAGGAGTAGGTTAGACAAAGGAGAGCCAATGGATGTTATCTACTTGGAATTCCAGAAGGCCTTTGACAAGGTGCCGCACAGGAGGCTGCTCAGTAAGATAAGAGCCCATGGTGTTAGAGGCAAGGTACTAGCATGGATAGAAGATTGGCTGTCTGGCAGGAGGCAGAGAGTGGGGATAAGGGGGTCCTTCTCAGGATGGCGGCCGGTGACTAGTGGAGTTCCACAGGAGTCAGTGTTGGGATCACAAGTTTTCACTTTATACATTAATTATCTAGATGAAGGAACTGAGGGCATCCTGGCTAAGTTGGCAGATGGTTCAAAGATAGGTGGAGGGACAGGTAGTATTGAGGAGGCGGGGAGGCTGCAGAAGGATTTGGACAGGTTAGGAGAATGGGCAAAGAAGTGGCAGATGGAATACAACGTGGGCAAGTGTGAGGTCATGCACTTTGGTAGGAAGAATAGAGGCATAGACAATTTTCTAAATGGGGAGAGAATTCAGAAATCTGGAGTGCAAAGGGACTTGGGAGTTCTAGTCCAGGATTCTCTTAAGGTTAACTTGCAGGTTAAGTGGGTAGTTAGGAAGACAAATGCAATGTTGGCATTTATTTCCAGAGGACTAGAATATAAAAGCAGGGATGTGCTGCTGAGGCTTTATAAGGCTCTGGTCAGACCACATTTAGAATATTGTGAGCAATTTAATGGCACCGTATCTCAGGAAGGATGTGCTGGCCCTAGAGAGGGTCCATAGTAGGTTCACGAGAATGATCCCAGGAGTGAAAGGCTTAACATATGAGGAACGTTTGAGGACTCTGGGTCTATACTCGATGGAGTTTAGAAGGATGAGGGGGGATCTGGTTGAAACTTACAGAATACTGAAAGGCCTGGATAGAGTGGACATGGGGAAGATGTTTCCGTTAGTAGGAGAGACTAGGACCTGAGGGCACAGCCTCAGAGTAAAGTTAAGACCTTTTAGAACAGAGATGAGGAGAAACTTCTTTAGCCAGAGAGTGGTGAATCTATGGAATTCATTGCCACAGAAGGCTGTGGAGGCCAAGTCATTGAGTGTATTTAAGACCGAGATAGGTTCTTCATTGGTAAGGGGATCAAAGGTTACGGGGAGAAGGTGGGAGAATGGGGTTGAGAAACTTATCAGCCATGATTGAATGGCGGAGCAGACTCGATGGGCCAAATGTCCTAATTTCTGCTCCTATGTCTTATGCTCTTATGATCTGTGAGGGCCACAAGACATAAGCATCGTGTGAGCTCCCAGGGTAACGGGCACAAACTGGGAGAATCTGTGTCCTGTGGTCCCAGAAGATCTGAACATTCATTGAGTGGAACCTCTTTCTGTTTACAAAAGCTCCCGGCTCACCTGCTGATGTCTGGATGGCCATGTGAGTGCAGCAAGATGTTACACCCCGGTCACGGGGAACTCAACCATCGCAGTGAAACCTCGTGCTCTCTCTCCACCTGGCTCGTCTCGTCTGTCCGGAAGTGGGTGAACGTGCGGAAGTGTCTAAAGATAGCATCAGTTATGAGCCTGACACAACCGTGTGCAGCTGATTGAGAAATATCGCACAGATCCCCCACTGAGCCCTGAAAAGGACCAGAGGCAGAGAGGGTCAGGGCCACTGTGACCTTCAAAGCCCCCGGCATGGGGTGTCCACCCATGCGTTTGGAGGCGATTTCTGGACCCATCATGTGACATATTGATGTCACTCTGTCCCTGGAGAGGCGGAGCCTCCTGTAGCACTGGACCTCAGACATCTGGAAGTAGTTGGAACACTGCCTGAACACTCAAGCCGCTGGATACTGGTGTCTTCAGTGTGCCCTCCTGTCTTGGCCTCCCTGCTGGCCCTGCACCAACTGAGCCCGTGCCTCTCCCCTTAAAGGCCTGTCTCTAGTTCACTGACTGCGTCCACCTGGTATCCTCTCCCTCCTGCTCCTCTCTTCCTCTTCACAGGAGGTTCCCCCAGTAGAATACACTACCCCCATTAGATGGGATGCAGAGGGGCAGTGTCTTGTAAATGAAGGAGCGCTGGGCTGCAATACTCAGGGGAACCTTCCAGGGAAGGTGAGGGCCTGAGATGCTGAAAGGCAGGCTGGACAATCAAACGAGATGCCAAAGAAACTCTGGGACCAGCCACGATCCACAGTAAAGGACTGGGTAATGACAGAGAAAGTGCTGCTGCTCCGGGGCCTTTTCTCCCACCTGTGGATGAGGAAATGATTAAAACCTGAATTCCACCCACCCATTTTGCCTGTGGATGGGCTAAAAATCAACATAAAATCGTGGCCAATTGGCTTTTCATTGGCCTTAATTTTCCCTTTAATTGGCGGCGGGCGGGCGCTGCTCGGACTCCCGTGTGCACCTGCCGACCTCAATATTGCCCACGTGCGCGATGACGTGTGGACACGTGCCCAATCTCAGGCCTTGCTGCTTTTGTACATGGCCTGTGTTATGGCACAACAGAGGGTGAATGTTGAGCTGCTCAAATCCCAGATGGAATCTTCAAACAGCAGCCACAACTGTTTTTCAATTTGTATTTTAGAGTCATAGAGTTGTACAGCACAGAATCAGGCCCTTCAGCCCATCCTGTCTGTGCTGGCCAACTCTAGCCCCATTTTCCAGCACTTGGCCCGTAGCCCTGTATGCTGCAGCGTCTCAAGTGCTCATCTAAATACTTCTTAAACGTTGTGAGGATTCCTGCCTCTCCCCCACTGCAGCTACAAGGTACACAGGCAGAGAGGGAATGGGTGACTGCCAGAGTATGTAAGAGGAACAGGCAGATAGCCTCAGGGGATTCCTGCACTAACTCGCTTTCTAAGCACTTCTCCATTTTGGATACTGGTGAGCGAGATGGTTCCTCAGGATTGTAGCAAGAGTCACGTTTGTGGCACCACAGGAGGCTCAGCTGCACAGGATGGGAGGAGGAAGAGTGGAAATGCTTTAGTGACAGGGGATTCCATAGTTAGCGGAGCAGACAGATGTTTCTGCAGCTGTAGACGTGACTCCAGGATGGTATGTTGCCTCCATGGGTCAAGGATGTCCCAGAGCAGCTGCAGGACATTCTTTTGGGGAAGGGCGAGCAGCCAGAGGTCGTGGTCCACATTGGGACCAATGACATAGGTGGGAAAAGGGACAAGGTCCTCAAAACAGATTTTAGGGAGTTAGGAAGGAAATTAAACAGCGGGACCTCAAGAGCAGTAATCTCAGGATTACTCCCAGTGCCAAGTGCTAATGAGCATAAGAATAGTAAAATTGAGCAGTTCAACATGTGGCTGGAGAAATGGAGCAGGAGGGAGGGGTCTAGATTTCTGAGGCACTGGGACCAGTTCAGGGACCTGTACATGAAGGATAATTTACACCTTAACAGGACTGAGACTAATATCCTCGTGGGGAGATTTACTCGTGCTGTTGGGGAGGGTTTAATCGAGATTGGCAGGGGGATGGGAACCTGAGGGGAAATTCAGAGTGCAGAGGAGAAAAACTGGCTGTGGGAAGTAGAGAAGTGTTAACTGATATGGAGGATATATCAGACTTGCATCAATTGGATAGATTACTTGGAGAGTTTGATAGAATTAGAGTAGACAACAGTAAGTTATTAGTTGGGGTCAGAATAAAGGGGAAAGTATAAAAAGCCTAAATCAGGGCTAATGTGCGTCTATGTGCATACACGGAGTGTGGTGAATAAGATTGGTGAACTGCAGGCACAGGTTGACAAATGGAACTGTGATATTATTGCTATGACAGAGACCTGGCTCAAAGAAGGGCAGGACTGGGCGTTAAATATTCCTGGGTACAAGGTGTTTAGAAGAGACAGGAAGGGGGGGAGAAGGTTGGGGGAGGTGGTGTGGTGGGGGCAGTGGCAGTATTGATTAAAGCTGGCATTACAGTACTGGAGGGAGTGGATATTCCAGAGAGGTCAAGGACAAAATCTCTCTGGTTAGAGGTTAGGAATAAAAAAGGTGCAATAACGTTGATTGGTGTAGCATATAGACCACCAACTAGTGGAAGGGATGTGGAGAAATAAATTTGCAAAGGAATTAAAGAGAGGTGCAAAAATTATAGAAATAATTATAATGGGGGACTTCAATTCTCCAGATATAGACTGGGATAGGGATAGTGCAAAGGGACGAGAGAGGCAAGGGTTCCAGGAATGTGTTCAAGATAGTTTTCTGCAGCAGTATGTTTCCAGTCCAATGAGAGGACAGGCACTGTTGGACCTGGTTCTGGGGAATGAGTTGGCCCAAGTGGATCAAATATCAGTGGGAGAGCCTCTAGGGGACAGTGACCTTTGTATCATAAGGTTTAGGTTAATCATGGAAAAGGACAGAGAACAATCCAGAGCAGGGATAATTAATTGGGGGAAAGCCAACTTCGATGGGATGAGAATCCATCTGAGTCGAGTGAGTTGGAATCAAATGTTGGCAGAGAAGATGGTGCATGAAGAATGAGCTATAAAGAAACAGTATTGCAGGTGATGTCAGGGTATATTCCCTTGAAGGGGAAAGGTAGGGCAAATAAATCTACAACACCCTGGATGATGAGAGATATAGAGGCAAAGATGAAAAGGAAGAATTGCGCATATGACAGATATCAAGTAGAAAATGCAATGGAGAATCAAGCTGAATATAGAAGGTCCAGAAGGGAATGAAAAAACTAATAAGAAAAGGAAGGAGAGAGCATTAAAAGAGACTGGCAGAGAACAGAAAAGGGAATCCGAAAGTCTTTGATGAGCGTGTAAATAATATAAGGGTGGGAAAAGAAAGTAGGGCTGATTAGGGACATAACAAGGGGACTTGCATGTGGAGGCTGGAGTAATAGTGGAGATGTTGAATGAGTACTTTGCATTTGTCTTTACAAATGAAGAAGATAGTACCCAGGCTGAGGTGAGAGAGGTGAGAGAACTGTTACACTAGTAGAAGGACTACCAGATGACTGGTTGGATTAGTGTGGATAGAAGGCTGTTTGGCAGAAAACAAAAAACATTCAAAATCAAACAACCTGGAACATTGGAACACACTGGAACAACAAGATCAATGGCACAGTAAGATCCCGCAAATAACAATGAGATTAATAAGCAATTTTTTTAGTGGTGTTAACTAAGCTGACAACAGGAGAGTCAGAAGGTAATAGCAGAGGGAGATGGAATGATTGAAGATAAGGGGGTAATGTCAAAGTGTGGAAATGATTTTCATGTGACAGAGACAAGACAGAACAAGTCTCCAGTTGTCAGCTTGGCTCAGTTAACATCAGGGGGAGGAGAGACATGGGCTGGAGGAGTGAGGGGCAGAACCCAGGGGACGGACAGGGCCTGGGATGAGGGGGGGAGAGAGAGCTTGCAGGGACGATGGAGGGAGACCCCGTAAGGGGGAGGGAGAGGGCCTGCGAGAAGGCGGGGAAGGGAAAGGGCCCACGGGTGGGGGGAAGGGAGAGGGCCACGGGGTCTTGGTTTCTGTGTACAATAGGGAAATGGGAGTGTGAAAAGTCAGCAATATTCCTGAATGAAGTGAGATTGTGTGGAATGAGTTTGAGTGTCCAGTGCAGGACAGAGTGAACAGAACAGACACAGTAACAATAATCCGCAATCAGCAATTTTATTGATTTTTGTTTAAAATCAGGAATGACAGGTTATAGATCACACACACATCCTCCCAGAACAGGAACTAAACAATGCAGATAGTGAATGGTCAATCTGTACTGAGCTCTTATTGGACAGATACTGATGGGGGTAAACTGCACAGACTCCAGGATTAATCCTGCCTCTCCTCAGAGCTGCAGGTTTTCCATTAAAGCGGGAATTGCAGTTGACAGTCAGTGGGACAGAGATAGGACTGATCCATCACTCTGTACTCCTGTGTTCTGGACAGTGTTTGATAGACTCTTTCTCTGGTGACTCTTGTCCTTTCACTGAGCTCTGTCCCATTGCCTCTGATTTCTCGATGAAAACTGTTTGACTGAGAACCCATCGACTGCCTGTTCTTGGATGTGTTGCAGAAACTCTGAAGACAGACTCGTTGTGTGAGCTCATTGTTTAAAGCTGCTTTGCAGAGAGTGTGGCCCAGGGGAAGAAGCTGAGAATGACCCTGGTTGGTTGCATAAGCTGGAAGCACAAAATGGATCTTTCCAAACAAGCGGCGATTTCAGTTTGGATTATTCAATGTTCATGTCTGGAAAACAAAACTAGTGTCAATGAAGAATACTTTTATTGTTTCATTTACAGGACGTGGGCGTCGCTGGCAAGACCAACATTTATTGTCTATCACTAAGTGACCCTGAGGTGGTGCGAATGAGTCACATTCCTGCTGGGAGTGGTTTGATACAATTGAGTCTGGCTGGGTTAATTCAGAAGACAGTTCAGAGTCAAGCACATTGCTGAGGCTCTCAAGTCACATCTAAAGCCCCAGGCCAGGTAAGGATGGTAGCTTTCCTTCCTTAGAGGACAAGAGAAAAATGGGTCCCATTTCCGTTATTGGAATGATTTCATCAGTAACACTGCTAACTCAGTACAGGGAGGGATTGTGCAGAGTGAGCGGAGTTAGGTTTTTCAGAATTGGTGGATGCTACAGTACATGTGGTTTGCAGAGACAGCTGCCCATATTGGCTTCATATTAGGTTGGCAGTGGGCAGGGCCTTGGTCACCAGGGAAAGGTGACCCTTGATTGTTGGGGACTCATCCTTAAACAGGTTGAAGGGTCAGTGTGAGTCCATGCAGACAATGTGAGCCACTGTCAGTCCCAATGTGAGTCAGAGATTTGACCGCTCAGCAGGACTGTCTCGGATACAATGATCCCCTGACTGCCTCTTCGGCTCATCCAGTGGCTGGCACAGCTCAGAGGGCAGTGAGTTCAAGTCCCGCTGTCGGACAGGAACACAGAATCGAGGTTGGCACTCCAGGGCAGGGACTGTTAGACTGCAATATGGGAAATGGGAAAAGGGAAATTTCAGATATAGGCTGGGTACATTCCAACAAGAGTGAAAGGTAAGGGAATCAAAAACAGGGCTCCTTGGGTGACGAGGGAGATAGAGATGATAATGAAACTAAAAAAAAAGAGGGTCAATGATGAACATCAGGTGAATTCTTCAAGTATGAATCAGGTCATCTACCCCAGATTAAGAGGGGAGGTGCCAGAGGATGGGGAAGTTTAGTGACACCTGTGAAAAAAAATCCTTCTCAATGCTAATTGGCTGTCAAACCCCATGGTGCCTGGTTATTGACCTCCTATAGGTCCTTTGTATCCATTCTATCAATTTTATACACCTCAATCAAATCTCCCTCAGCCTCCTCTGTTCCAAAGTAAACAACTCCAGCCGATCCAACCTTTCCTCATTCTCCATGCCCTCTGTACTCTCTTTCAGTGTGATCACATCGTTCCTGTAATCCGCTAACCTGAACTGGATGCAGTATTTCAGCTGTGCTCTAACTAGTGTTTTCGAGAGTTCTAGGTTAACCTCCCTGCTCTTATAGTCTATACCATGGCTAATAAAGGATGGTATTCTGTAAGCTTCATTACCACTTTATCTACTTGCCCTGTTACCATCAGGGGGCAGTGGGCACGCTTTCCAAGTTCCCTCAGTTCTTCTACTTCCTTTCCCCTATCTCAGTGTTAATGTTATTTCTTCCCAGGCCTGCTGACAGATAGAAACTTTTACAGATAAACGTGGTAATCTCAGTGGTCCTGGGAGTGTGTGGAGATCTCTGCTATGGACCCTCAGAGCCCTGAAGCACTGACCATTGCTCCCCCGAGAGGGATCTCAGCAGCTGAGAGAGTGAATGGATGGTGATGGAGCCAGCTGGAGACAGAGCCTCAGAATCAATACTCACTCATGGTGAGGTTCATGTGCTCCAAACGCTTTCACCTCACACAGCGACAGGGCCACCATCTTGTCTGGAACATGGATGGTCAAATAACGGCCGTGCACTCCGAGACCTGCACATTTAAATATTTGTGTCGCTCCTGCTGGAATGCTCTCAATCTTGGCGCAGCTGTAAGAGACAGGGTGAAAATAAAGAGAGAATCTCAGTCCCTAGGAATCAATTGTACAAAATCTGTGACTAACTCTAGATTGAACATTAAAGGGGGATTTAAATAAACGCACTCTGTACATTAGAGACGAACATACAAATTAGGAGCAGGAGTAGAGTAGGCCACTCGGCCCCTCGAGCCCGTTCTACTATTCAATAAGATCACGGCTGATCTGATTGTGGCCTCAACCCCACATTCTCCCCACCCAGATAACCTTTCACCCCCTTGTTTATCAAGAACCTATCCACCTCTGCCTTAAAAATATTCAAAGACTCTGCTTCCACCACCTTTTGAGGAAGGGAGTTCCAAAGACTCTCAACCCCCTGAGAGAACAGATTTCTCCTCATCTCTGTCTTAAATGAGTGACCCCTTATTTTTAAACAGTGACCCCTAGTTCTAGATTCTCCCACAAGAAGAAACATCATCTCCACATCCACCCTGTCCAGACCCCTCAGGATCTTATGTGTTTCAAGCAAGTCACCTCTTACTCTTCTAAACTCCAGTGGATACAAGCCTAACCTTTCCTCATAAGATAACCTGCCTAATCCTGGTGACAGCTTTTCTCCCACACCATCCCCTCCTCCCACCCCATCCCCACTAGGGCCATCTGTCACTTGCTCATTCTGCTTTCTACTCTTGATGTTCCATGTAGCACCTCCTTTAGCCAGTATCACCACCATCAGCCTTTTGTCCATTACACCTTTTGCAATCTCTCCTTTGCCTCCACCTATCACTGGCCTTCTATCCAGCTTCACCTGCCCCACACCCCCTTAAACAGTATATATTTCACCACATTTTTACTTCTCTTTAGTTCTGAAGAAGAGTCAAACAGACTCAGAACTTTCACTCGGTCTTTCTCTCCACAGATGCTGTCAGACCTGCTGAGTTTTTCCAATAATTTTTTTTCAGATTTCCAGCACCTGCAGTATTTTGCTTTTAGCCCATTCCTGGTATTAGTTCAGTAAACCTTCTCTGAACTGCTTCTAACACACTTACATCATTCTTTAAATAAGGAGACCAGCACTGTACACAATACTCCTGATGTGGTCTCACCAATGCCCTGTACAACTGAAGCTTAACCTCCCAACTTTCGTATTCAGTTTCCCTCATATAAATGATAACATTCTATCAGCTTCCCTAATTACCTGCTGTACCCGGATACTAACCTTACGTGATTCATGCTCTAGGACACCCAGATCCCTCTGAATCTCAGAACTCTGCAATCTCTCACCATTTAGGTTATAAGCTTTTTTAATCTTCCTGCCAAAATGAACAATTTCACATTTGCCCACATTATACTCCGTTTGCCAAACTTTTGCCCAATCCCTTAACCTATCTATGTCACTTTGTAGCCTCCTTACATGCTCTTCACAATTTACTTTCCTACCTATCTTTGTGTCATCAGCAAATTTAGCCACCATTCCTTCGGTCCCTTCATCCAAGTCATTTATATAAATTGTAAAAGGTTGAGGTCCCAGCACTGAACCCTGTGGCACACCACTCGTCACATCCTACCAACCAGGAAATGACACATTTATGCCTATTGTCTATTTGCTGTTAGCCAGCCAATCTTCTATCCATGCCAATATGTTACCCCCTACACCATGTGCTTTTATTTTCTGCAATAACCTTTGATGTGACACTTTATCAAATGCCTTCTGGAAATCTAAGTACAGTACATCCACCTGTTCCCCTTTATCCACAGCACATGTGACTCCATCAAAGAACCCCAATAAATTGGTTAAATATGGTTTCCCTTTTAAAAAAGCCATGTTGACTCTGCGGGGTTTGTACATTCCAGGGGGGTTTGTATGTTACAAGGGTTGTTAAATAAACACAATTGTACATTACAGGGGATGTTGTACATTACAATGGGGTTGGTAAGTTACAGGGGGTTTCAACATGATGGGGTGTTTGTACGTTACATTTTGTTTTTGTTGCCATTGTCGGCTAATGAGTCTCCGATGCGAATTTCTGCTCCCATCAAGCCCCCTCCATCCCTGCTGGTGGTGATTTCTACAACGTAGACATGGTAATGGTAGAAAAAATCAACCCTCCACCAAGGGGACCTTTGCACCCTTGTGCGGCTGCACGATCCCACATTGTAATCAGTGTTCTCGTTTCCATCGATGGCATGTCGAGGTTCGCCAAGAAAATGTTCAAGGCTGGACTGGGTAGCCCGAATGGTCGCTGCCAGATTCCCTGGAATCAGGGGAAAGAAAGTTGTTTAAAACTTTACCTTCCACTCAACTTTGACAAAAGAAATCCTGCCTAAAATTTAAGGGAATTGGCAAAAGAACCAGGGGTGAGATGGGGAAACCATTTCTCCACAGTGAGATGTTGAGATCTGCGCTGCACTGTCTGAGAGGATGGTGGAAGCAGATTCAATGGGGAATTGGATAAATATTTGAAGGGAAAGTTTTAACAGGTTTTGGGGAAAGAGTGGGGGGGACTCGGACTAATTGGAAAGTTCTTTCAAAGGCACGATGGACCGAATGGCCTCCAGCTGTACAGTATCATGTCGCTATCATCTACATACAAAATACACACACACACTCAGTAAGAGAGATACACACACACACACACACTGTCCATTTTGGGGTGATTTTCTGCTATCAGAGCTGTGACTGTTTGTTTTCAGTCAGGGACAGTGTAATTCCAGCTGGTCACAGTCACCAAGCACTGACCCAGTCTGACCAGTACCAGCCTGCACTAATAACCAATCTAAATGGGAATTAGACAGTGGCTGAACCTGCACAGTTTTCCTGCTTGTGTTTGTAACTAAATGTAACTTAGAGACGTTAATGTCTTACCTTTAGAGGGATGGGCATTAGCAAAGCCCCAGAGACAGGCAAACACCAGCAGGTAATGAGTTGACATTCTGTAGAACAGACACAATACAGGGAAATGTTACTCACACTGAGAAAGGGCCTTGCTGTTGTAGAGAGAAGATTTCTGTGTCCCTTACAGATATTACTCAGACTTGGATTCATATTTATTGGGGGAATTCGACTGTTGATCACCCAGCCATGTTGGGAAGATATTAATTTTTCTCTCATTGACTGTTGACTCTTACTGGGACAGTTCACACTTGCTGGGCGTTATGGCTATATCCATCAAATGTACAGCACAGAAAGAGGCCATTTAGCCCAATTGGTCAATGCTCATCTTTATGCTCCTCATCAAACATTCCCAGGACAGGTATAGCATGGGGTTAGATACAGAGTAAAGCTCCCTCTACACTGTCCTCATCAAACACTCCCTGGACAGGTACAGCATGGGGTTAGATACAGAGTAAAGCTCCCTCTACACTGTCCCCATCAAACATTCCCAGGATAGGTACAGCATGGGGTTAGATACGGAGTAAAGCTCCCTCTACACTGTCCCCATCAAACATTCCCAGGACAGGTACAGCATGGGGTTAGATACAGAGTAAAGCTCCCTCTGCACTGTCCCCATCAAACACTCCCAGGGCAGGTACAGCACAGGGTTAGATACAGAGTAAAGCTCCCTCTACACTGCCCCCATCAAACACTCCCAGGACAGGTACTGCACGGGTTAGATACAGAGTAAAGCTCCCTCTACACTGTCCCCATCAAACACTCCCAGGACAGGTACAGCACGGGTTAGATACAGAGTAAAGCTCCCTCTACACTCTCCCCATCAAACACTCCCAGAAGAGGTACAGCACGGGGTTAGATACAGAGTAAAGCTCCCTCTATACTCTCCCCATCAAACACTCCCAGGACAGGTACAGCACGGGGTTAGATACAGAGTAAATTTTGGATCTCTCTCCATTTCACTCACTCATTTCACTGGAACCCAATGGAGGAAGCAGCTCCCTATCCTGTGTCCCTTCTACTGAGCATAAGCACTAACACTGATTTAAGATGCGCATTGAGGAACAGGAGTGTTCGGGATAGTCCCAGCATGGACCCACTCCATAATTCCTGGACTTCACTCAGGCTTCAGGAAAAGAGATTGAGAAAATTTCCTCACCTTGTGCAGGATCTTCACAGTTGCGGAGAGACCCAGTTTGATCAGAGTTTATATCACAGCATTGGAGAGATGGGTCAAGGTGCAAATGGTCACATGCTGCTGATGTTGGGTTTCTATTGGCTAAAAGTTTGATGCTGTTTGTCAATCTTAGGTAATAATAATTTGAGCAACACCCTCAGAAATAGAAGAACTCGGGGAATGTGTAACATATGTAGGGCCGTTAAACGGGATGGGGAAAGAGGGAATCATCTGTTTGAAAGGAGAAGTGCAGGGAAAGCTCAGGAGAGCTGAGAAAACAGGCTTAGAGAAATCAAACACACAGAAATCAAACACAACACCTCCAAATGTTCAAGAAAGTGAAATTAGTAGATTTAAGAATCAATAAGAAAGCAGCTGAGGACACAGGAGGGATTAGTAAAGGTGCACAAAGTGACCCTAGAGCATGTCTCTCCACAGAGGCTGCCTGACCTGCTGAGTATTTCCAGCATTTTCTGTTTTTATTTAAGTCAGGACATAGACCTTGGTGTACAGGGCACACGTTCAAAACCAGCAGATGATACAAATCCTGGGAGTTTTGTGAACCATAAGGAGGATAGTGTAGTACTTCAAAAGGATAGAGCCAAGTTGGTGGAATGGGTGGACAAGTAGCTGATGAAAATTAGTGCAGAGATGTGTGAAGTGCTTCATTTCGTTAGAAGAACATGAAGAGACAATATAAAATAAAGGGTACAATTCTAAAGGGGAGCAGGAGCTGAGGGACCAGGGTGTAAGGGTACATAAATCATTGAAGGTGACAGGACAGGTTGAGAGTACGGTTAATGAAGTATTTAGTGTCCTGGGCTTTTTTATTAGGGGCATAGAGTACAAGAGCAAGGAGGTTATGTTTAACTTATACAAAACACTGGTTTAGCTACAACGGGATTATTTTGTCCAGCTATGGGTGCCACACTTTAGGAAGGATGTGACAGTATTACAGAGAGTGCAGAAAAGATTCACAAGATGGCTTCATGAAGGGAAAACTTTTTCATGCAGCGAGTGTTTAGGGTCTGGAATGCACAGCCTGAGAGTCTGGCGGAGGGAGGTTCAATCATGGCTTTCAAAAGAGAATTTGATCATTATCTGAAGAGGAAAAAACTGCAGAGCTGTGGGGAGAAGACAGGCAGTGGCAGCAGGTGAATTGCTCTTGCTGAGAGCCAGCACAAACATGTCGGGCCGAAAGGCCTCCTTCGCTGCTGTGACCGTTCTATATTACGGGACCTTGGGCTTCATAAATAGAGGCATTGAGTACAAAAGTAGGGAGATTACACTGAACCTTTAGAAAGCCCTGGTTAGGCCACAACTTGAGTACTGCATCCAGTTCTGGTCACTTGGGAAGGGTGAGAGGGTCCCTGAGAGGGTGAGGAGGGGATTTACCAGAATGGTTCCAGGGATGAGGGATTTTAGTTACAAGGTGAGGTTAGAGAAGCTGGAACTGTCGGAGTGAAGGAGATTGAGGGGAGATTTGATAGGGGTGTACAAGATGATGACAGGTTTAGATAAGGTAAACAAGGGAAAACAGTTCCCATTGGCTACAAGGAGTAGGGGACACAGATTTAAGGTTTAGGGCAATAGATGCAGGGGCGATGTGAGGAAGAACTTTTTTAATGTCGTGAGTGGTAATGACCTGAAACTTGCTGCCTACGGGGAGATGAGATGATGTAAAGGAAATTGGATATACAGGAGAAGGAAATAAACTTGCAGAGCTACAGGGATCGAACGGGGAGTGGGACAAACTGGATTTCTCTGTGGAGAGCTAGCATATACTCGATGGATCGAATGGCGTCCTACTGTGCTATGTATTTTTTATTATTCGTTCATGGGATTTGAGCGTCACTGGCTAGGCCAGCATTTATTTCCCATCCCTAACTGCCCTATTCAGAGGGCATTTAAGAGTCAACCACATTGCTGTGGGTCTGGAGTCACATGTAGGCCAGACCAGGTGAGAATGACAGATTTCCTTCTCTAAAGGGCATTAGTGATCCAGATGGATTTTTACAAAAATCGGCAATGGTTTCATGGTTAGCATAAGACTTTTAATTCCAGATTTTTATTAAATTCAAATTCCACCATCTGCCTGGGTCCCAAGAGCATTACCCTGGGTCTCTGGACTGCCAGTCCAGTGACAATACCACTACACCATTACCTCCCTATATAACTCTCTGAGCCAAGTGACCTTCATCACACTCCTGAACAATATTCTCTGTATTTGTCATCACAATTCATTATCCTTCCTTGACCTATCTGTAACCTTTGACCTGGTCAACTAAGAACATAAGAAATAAGAGGAGCAGGCTATTCGGCCCCTCAAGCCTGCTCCGCTGTTCAATAAGATCATGGCTGATTGGATTGTGGCTTTAACTTCACTTTCCTCTTTGCCACCCCATAACCTTCAGTCCTTGTCAATCAAAACCTCTGTCTAACTCACCTTGGATATATTCAATGACCCAGTCTCCACTGCTCTCTCTAGAAGAGAATTCCACAGACTAAAGACCTTCTGAGAGAAAGAAAAATCCTCCTCATCTCCGCCTTAAATCAAGACCCCTTATTCTGAAACTGTGTCCCCAGGTCTAGATTTACCCACGAGGGGAAACATCCTCTCAGCATCGACTCTGTCAAGTACCTTCAGGATCTCAAATGTTTCTATAAATTCGCCTCTCATTCATCTAAATCCCACGGAATATAGGCCCAACCTACTAAACCTTTCCTCATCAGATAACCTCTTCATCCCAAGGATCAGCTTGGTGAACTTTTTCTGAACTGTCTCCAATGCAAGTTCCCCCAATGGAACCCAGCTCTCCCTCTCCACCACATTTTGTTTTGTTCATTCATGGGATGTTGACATCGCTGGCTGGGCCAGCATTTATTGCCCATCCCTAATTGCCCTTGTTCAGAGGGCAGTTAAGAGTCAACCACATTGCTGTGGGTCTGGAGTCACATGTAGGCCAGACCAGGTAAGGACATCAGATTTCCTTCCCTAAAGGGCATTAGTGAACCAGATGGGTTTTTACAACAATCGACAATGGTTTCATGGTCATCATTGGAGTTTTAATTCCAGATTTTTATTGAATTCAAATTCCACCATCTGCCGTGATGGGATTCAAACCTGGGTCCCCAGAGCATTACCCTGGGTCCAGTGACAATATCACTATGCCACCGCCTCCCCTTGACACCCCCATTGCCTTTGTGTTGTCACACTGCTTGTTCAATCATCCAGTATTGCATGAGCTACAATTTTCCGGAGTTCAACATTGGGAAGTCCAAAGTCATTGTCATCAGCCCCTGACACAAACTCTGTTCCCTCAGCAGTGACCCCCCAGCCCTCTCCACAACCATTGTTTCAAGTTGAGCTGGGTAGTTCCCAATCTCAGGAATATATTCAATGCAAAGCTCTTATCTTCTCCATCACAAATACCAGCTATTTCTAACTCTGTAACATCCTCAACTCTCCATCCCCACATCAACCTAACTCATCTGTGTCTTTGTCACCTCCAAGCTTGACTATTCCATTTCCCACCTTCAAAAACTAGGATCTTCGCATCCAAACACTCATTAAGTCCTGTTCACTAAACAGCCCTTTTTCAATAACATACCTTGGCTCCTAGCCTGACAAAGCCTCAATTTTAAAATTCTTATCCTTGTATTGAAATCTTTCCCTGGCCTCAGCCCTAAGAAATAGGAGCAGGAGTAGATCATTCGGCCCATCGAGCCTGCCCCACCATTCAGTACCATCATGGCTGACCTTCTGCCTCAACTCCATTTTCCCACCCACTCCCCATTTCCCTTAATTCCCTGAGAAACCAAAAATCTCTCTCTCCCAGTCTTAAATATACTCAACGATGGAGCATCCACAACCCTCCAGTGTAGAGAATTCCAAAGATTCACAACCCTTTGAGTGAAGTAATTTCTCCTCATCTCAGTCCTAAATGACCGGCCCCTTATCCTGAGACTGTGTCCCTGTGTTTTAGATTCCCTGACCAGTGGAAACAGCATCTGCCCTGTCAAACACTTTCAGAATTTGTAGCTTTCAACGAAATCACCTCTCATTCTTCTAAACTGCAGAGAATAGTGACTCAATTTACTGTGCACTTTTTTTTATTTCAATCACGTGGTGTGGGCTTCACTGGCTGGGCCAGCATTTATTGCCCATCCCTAGTTGCCCTTGGGAAGGTGGTGAGCTACAGGACAAACCTCTCCCAGGGACCAATTTACTGAACCTTCTCTGTACCTCTTCCAATGGAATTATATCCTTCTTTAGATATGGAACCCAAAACTGCACTCTCCAGATGTGGTTTCACAAAAGCCCTATAAAACACTAGCAAAATGTCTTTATTCCTGTTCTCCAATCCCCTTACAATAAAGGCCAACATGCCATTTGCCTTCCTAATTGCTTGCTGTAGCTGCATGCTAAGGGTAAGTGAGCAGAATGATATGTTTCTGGGCTAGTAATTCAGGGAATGTAAAAATTCTTTCAATAGACCTTTACCCGCTTTGACCAATGCATGTCTGCAGATTCATTAATTTATAACTGCTGTCTGAAATAGCCCAGCTAGCCACTCAGTTGTATCAGATCAAGAAGACAGCTCACCACCGCCATCTCAGGGCAACTAGGGATGGGCATTTAATGTTGGTCTTGCCAATGATGCCCACATTCTGAGATGTTTAAAAACAAAACTACTTGTGACCTTCTCCCAGTTTCCTCACTCCACCATTGATGGCAATGCCTCTTGTAATCTAGGCCCAATGCTTTGGAATTCTCTCCTCCCTCTTTGACCAAGCATTTAGTCAGCCCTCTCTCCTCCTTTGTCCCTGGTTCCCTTCACCCTCTCTGCAAAGAGCTGAAAGGTACTATTTGTTCTTAAATGTAAACGGCGTGGGCTGCCCACACTGGCTAGATTGTGTGAGAGACAAATACTCTATTACATAGGAACATAGGAAACAGGAACAGAGTAGGCCATTCAGCCCGTCACGGCTGCTCTCTCATTCACTTAGACAATGGCTGGTCTTGTACACTAATGCCATTTCCCCACCCTATCCGCATAACCTTTAATATCTTGAATATCCAGAAATCTATTGATCTAAGTCTTGAACATGCTGAATGACTGAGCCTCCACAACCCTCTAGGGTAGAGAATTCCAAAGATTCATCACCCTCTGAGTGAAGCAATCCCTCTTCATCTCAGTCCATCTCATAAACTTTGACCCTTGTTTGTGGTTTGTGTCCAGGGTGAAGATCACAGTGCTGGCACAGAGTGACCACCAGACTAAATACACCGTCTGTGTTAGAATGACCAACAAGTGTTAAACAAAAACAAAAATAAAATAAAAACTGTTAAACAATGCCAGGATCTAGATGAATTCTGGACAAGAGGTGAAGAGCACATGCAGGGTTCCACAATCTGTTCCATCTGTCAACCAGAGCCACAGAATGACACCTTCCCCCTCACTGCCTGACAGAAAGTGAGAGAAATACGTTGATAACCTGGTTGAATTTGACTATTATGGTCCGGGCAAAATGCAGTTTGGTTTTGGTGTGAGGTTTCCAATATTTCTGCCTTTAATTCTGATATTTAGATGAACTGGTTTGATTCTGCTCTTCATGTTGGGCTGTTTTATTGTACGTGACCTTTGGCCGACCCCGGTGTGAAGCCAGGTTTCATTCAGAGCAAAATGCAGCTGTTGCTTATTACACAACTCTCCGTCTTTTAACAGTTACCTCGTTGGGTCAAGATGTCCTTTCCCAATTGACAGTTTGTCAAAGAGAAGTTCTGTTCCTAAGCAGAAGTTTCTAAACTTGTGGCAGTTGTTACTCAATCCAATCCCAACCATTCATTCGAGAGAAGGTCAAAGGCTCAAGTCCCACTCCAGAGACTTGACTTTATAACCCAGGCTGACATTTCAGTGTTGTACTGAGGGGTGTGGAGGGCAGTAAGGAAGGAACATTGTTGGAGGGTCAGTACTGAGAGAGCACGCACTGTCAAAGAGGCAGTACTGAGGGAGTGCAGCACTGTCAGAGGGTCAGCACCGAGGGAGTGCTGCACTGCCGGAGGGTCAGTACTGAGTGCTGTACTGTTGGAGGGTCAGTATTGATGGAGCACTGCTATGTCAGAGGGTCAGCACTGAGGGAATGCTGCACTGTCAGAGGATGAATAATGAGGGAATCCTGCAATGTTGGAGGATCAATATTTAACTCAAAACCGACATCAGTAAAACAGTGAAGTTACGTGAAACATGTGGTGTACCAATATTCTCGACATCTGGAGCATTGTGAACAGTCCCTGCTCCAGATTGGGGAATGGTAAATTAATGTTTTTTTTCTTAATTCATGGGATGTGGGCTTCACTGGCTGGGCCAGCATTTATTGACCATCCCTAATTGCCCTTGAGAAGGTGGTGGTGAGCTGCCTTCTTGAACTGCTGCAGCCCATATGGTGTAGGTACACCCACAGTGCTGTTAGGGAGGGAGTTCCAGGATTTTGACCCAGCGACAGTGAAGAAACGGCGATATATTTCCAAGTCAGGATGGTGAGTGACTTTCAGGGGAACTTCCAGGTGGTGATGTCCCCATCTATCTGCTGCCCTTGTCCTTCTAAATATTAGAAGTCACGGGTTTGGAAGGTGCTGTCGAAGGAGCCTTGGTGAATTCCTGCAGTGCATCTTGTAGATGGTACACACTGCTGCTACTGTGCGTCGGTGGTGGAGGGACTGAATGTTTGTGGATGTGGAGCCAATCAAACGAGCTGCTTTGTCCTGGATGGTGTTGAGCTTCTTGAGTGTTGTGGGAGCTGCACTCATCCAGGCAAGTGGGGAGTATTCCATCACACTCCTGACTTGTGCCTTGTAAATGGTGGACAGGCTTTGGGGAGTCAGGAAGTGAGTTACTCGTTGCAGGATTCCCAGCCTCTGACCTCTTGTTGTAGCCACAGTATTTATATGGCTAGTCCAGTTCAGTTTCTAGTCAATGGTAACCCCCAGGATGTTGATAGTGGGAGATTCAGCGATAGTAATGTCATTGAACATCAAGGGGCAATGGTTAGATTCTGACACTTGTGTGGCGTGAATGTTCCTTGCCAATGGTCAGTTCAAACCTGGATATTGTCCAGGTCTTGCTGCATTTGGACATGGTCTGCTTCAGTATCTGAGGAGTCGCGAATGGTGCTGAACATTGTGCAATCATCAGCAAACATCCCCACTTCTGACCTTATGACAGAAGGAAGGTCATTGATGAAGCAGCTGAAGATGGTTGGGCTGAGGACACTACCCTGAGGAACTCCTGCAGTGATATCCTGGAACTGAGATGATTGACCTTCAACAACCACAACTATCTTCCTATGTGCTAGGTATGACTCCAACTAGAAGAGAGAGTTTTCCCCCTGATTCCCATGGACTCCAGTTTTGCTGGGGCTCCTTGATGCCACACTCGGTCAAATGTTGCCTCATTGTCCTGGGCAGTCACTCTCACCTCACCTTGGGAGTTCAGCTCTTTTGTCCATGTTTGAGCCAAGGCTGGAATGAGGTCAGGAGCTGAGTGGCCCTGGCAGAACCCAAACTGGGCATCAGTGAGCAGGTTATTGCAAAGCAAGTGCCCCTAGATAGAACTGTTGAGGACCCTTTCCATTACTTTACTGATGATGGAGAGTAGACTGATGGGGCGATAATTGTCCGGGTTGGATTTGTCCTGCTTTTAGTGTACAGGACATACCTGGGCAATTTTCCACATAGCCGGGTAGATGCCAGTGTTGTAGCTGTACTGGAACAGCTTGGCTAGGGGCACGGCAAGTTCTGGAGCACTAGTCTTCAGTACTATTGCCGAAATATTGTCAGGGCCTATAGACTTTGCAGTATCCAGTGCCTTCAGTCGTTTCACGTGGAGTGAATTTTTAATAAAATTAATTTACAAGTTATGGGCTTCTCTGGCCCAGCATTTATTGCCCATCCCTAGTTGCCTTTGAGGAGGTGGTGATGAGCTGCCTTCTTGAACCGCTGCTGTCCCTGTGGTGGAGGTACACCCACAGTGCTGTTAGGGAGGGAGTTCCAGGGTTTTGACCCAGTCACAGTGAAGGAACCATAGAACCATAGCACACTACAGCACAGAAAAACAGGCCATTCGGCCCTACTAGTCTGTGCCGAAATATTATTCCGCTAGTCCCATTGACCTGCACCAAGTCCATAACCCTCCAGACCTCTCCCATCCATGTATCTATCTAATTTATTCTTAAAACTTAAGAGTGAGCCTGCATTTACCACGTCAGATGGTAGCTCGTTCCACACTCTCACCACTCTCTGAGTGAAGAAGTTCCCCCTAATGTTCCCCCTAAACCTTTCTCCTTTCACCCTAAAGCCATGTCCTCTCATGTTTATTTCTCCTAATCTAAGTGGAAAGAGCCTACTCGCATTTACTCTGTCTATACCCCTCATAATTTTGTAAACTTCTATCATATCTCCCCTCATTCTTCTACGCTCCAAAGAATAAAGTCCTAACCTGTTTAATCTTTCCCTGTAACTCAACTCCTTAAGACCCGGCAACATCCTAGTAAATCTTCTCTGCACTCTCTCAATCTTACTGATATCCTTCCTGTAGTTAGGTGACCAGAACTGCACACGATACTCCAAAGTTGGCCTCACCAATGTCTTATACAACCTCACCATAACATCCCAACTCCTATACTCAATACTTTGATTTATGAAGGCCAGTATGCCAAAAGCTTTCTTTACAACCTTGTCTGCCTGTGACGCCACTTTCAGGGAATTATGTATCTGAACTCCCAGATCCCTTTGTTCCTCCGCACTCCTCAGTGCCCTACCATTTACTGTGTATGTCCTACCTTGGTTTGACCTTCCAAAATGTAACACCTCACACTTTTCCGCATTAAATTCCATCTGCCATTTTCTGGCCCATTTTTCCAGTTGGTCCAGATCTCTCTGCAAGCTTTGAAAGCCTTCCTCGCTGTCCACAACGCCTCCAATCTTAGTGTCATCAGCAAACTTGCTGATCCAATTCACCACATTATCATCCAAATCATTGATATAGACAACAAACAACAATGGTCCCAGCACAGATCCCTGAGGCACACCACTAGTCACAGACCTCCAGTCTGAGAAGCAATCATCCACTACCACGCTCTGTCTTCCCCCACACAACCAATTTCGAATCCAGTTTACAACCTCTCCATGGATACCAAGTGTCTGAACCTTCTGAACTAACCTCCCATGTGGGACCTTGTCAAAGGCCTTACTAAAGTCCATGTAGACAACATCCACAGCCTTTCCTTCATCTACTTTCTTGGTAACCTCCTCGAAAAACTCTACAAGGTTCATTAAACATGACCTACCTCGCACAAAGCCATGCTGACTATCCTTAATCAGCCCTTGGCTGTCCAAATAATTATATATCCGATCTCTGAGATATATTTCCAAGTCAGGATGGTGAGCACATCCTGAGTGGAGCACAGCCAGAGTGATTCGGAATTTGGTGCAAAGCGGGTATTCGGTACGTAGGGGACGAGGTGCTCTTTGCATTTTTTCCTTGCTATCCAACTTCTATAATCTTTAGAGCGTGCTGCAGCATGAGACGCTACAAGGGAAAGGAATCACTGGTAAGCAGTGGGTA
The DNA here is from genome assembly GCF_964194155.1 of Cetorhinus maximus. Taxonomy (NCBI): domain Eukaryota; kingdom Metazoa; phylum Chordata; class Chondrichthyes; order Lamniformes; family Cetorhinidae; genus Cetorhinus; species Cetorhinus maximus. Next base: position 1,482,674 of record NC_135881.1, read on the forward strand.
AGGTATTTACTACTTTAATCGCTTATAGTTTAAGGTCTTTTTGTGGTTTACAGTTTGTATATTCGACAGTAACGAGGATCAGGAAAGTAGGGCCCTAGAGTAATTGACTTAAAAGGTTTAATTTAAAGGGATAAGTCATGGCAGGAGCGCTCAAAGCCGTGGTGTGCTCCTCGTGCTCCATGTGGGAAGCCGGGAACATTTCCAGTGCCCGGGACCAGCATGTGTGCAGGAAGTGTGTCCAGCTGCAGCTCCTGGAAGCTCGGGTTTCAGAGCTGGAACGGTGGCTGGGGACACTGTGGAGCATCCGTGAGTCTGAGAGCATCGTGGACAGCACGTTTAGAGAGGTGGTCACACCGCAGATACAGGGACTTGAGGAAGGAAGGGAATGGGTGACCACCAGGCAGTCCAAGAGAAACAGGCAGGTAATTCAGGAGTCCCATGGGGTCCCGCTCGCAAATCAGTATTCCATTCTGGAGGCTGATGTGGGCGCTGGTTCCTCCAGGGAGTGCGGACAGAGCCAAGCTTCTGGCACCATGAGCAGCCTGTCTGTACAGGAGAGGAGGAAGGGAGGAAGAGCAATAGTAATAGAGGATTCTATAGTCAGGGGAACAGATAGGCGTTTCTGTGGCCGTCAATGTGACTCCAGGATGGTGTGTTGCCTCCCTGGTGCCAGGGTCCGGGATGTCACTGAACGGCTGCAGGGCATCCTGAAGGGGGAGGGTGATAAGGCAGAGGTTATGGTACATGTTGGTACCAATGACATAGTTAGAAAGAGGGATGAGGTTTTGCATCAAGAATTCAGGGAGTTAGGCAGTAGACTAAAAAGCAAGACCTCTCAGGTTGTAATCTCTGGATTGCTCCCAGTTCCACGTGCTAGTGAGCTCAGAAATAGGAGAATAGTGCAGATGAATAGGTGGCTTAAGAGTTGGTGCAGGAGAATGGCTATTAGATTCCTGGATCACTGGGACCATTTCTGGGGAAGGTGGGACCTACATCTGAACCAGAGCGGGACTAACATCCTTGCGAGTGTGTTTGCTAGTGCTGTTGGGAGGAGTTTAAACTAATTCGGCAGGGGGAAGAGACTAGAATGTTAGCAGAATAGGGACACATCATAAAAAGTAAAACAATCAAGTCAGAGGGAGGACAGCTGCAATAAGCTTCAAGGGAGTAAGGCAAGGCTGGATGGCCTCTACTTTAATGCCAGGAGTATTACAGGTAAAACGGATGAGTTAAGGGTGAGGATTGAAACGTGAAATTGTGATATAGTAGCCATCACTGAGATGTGATTGAGGGATAGGCTGGATTGGCAGCTCAACATTATAGAATCTTCAGGCGAGACAGGGGATGGGGTAAAAGAGGAAGAGGCGTTTCATTATTAGTTAAGGAGTCAGTTACTGCATTAAGGAGAGATGATATCTTGGAGGGGGCATCGAATGAAGCTTTGTGGGTAGAGTTTAGGAATAAAAAAGGGGAAACCACATTATTGGGTGTTTATTATAGACCCCCAGATAGTCAGCGGGAAATTGAGGAGAAATATGTGCACAATTTGTGGAGTTGTGTAAAAACAATAACAATAGGGTAATTATATTATGTGATTTCAACTTTCCCAACATTAATTGGTATAGGCATAGTGTTAAGGGCTTGGATGGAGTGGATTTCTTGAAGTCTGTACAGGAGAACATTTTAAGTCAATACGTAGAGGGTCCAACAAGTGACGGCGCAGTGCTGGACCTAATTCTGGGGAATGAAGCCAGACAGGTGGCTGAGGTGGTGGTGGGGGAGCATTTTAGTAATAGTGACCATAACATGGTACAATTTAAGGTTGTTATAGACAAACATATCGACAAGTTGCAAAAAAATGTTTTGGATTGGGGGAGAGCGGATTTTAGTAAAATAAGGCAGGATCTGGCCAAGGTAGACTGGGAACAGCTACTTGTGGGTAAATCTACAGAGGAACAGTGGGGGGTGTTCAAACAGGAAATGGGGAAGGTACAGGCTCAACATGTTCCCTCTAGGGTGATAGGAAGGAGTAACGAGCCCAGAGAACCATGGATGACCAGGGATATCCAGGTTACAATGAGAAGGAAAAGAGAGGCATTTAGCAGGTACAAGGGAAGCAAAGCAGCAGAGGCATTAGTGGAGTACAAACAGTGCAGTGTGAAGCTTAAGAAAGCAATGAGGAGAGCAAAGAGGGGATATGAGAAAACTCTGGCTGGTAAAAATAGGGAAAATCCCAAGATATTCTATAAGTATATCAATGGGAAGGGGATAACCAGGGAAAGAGTAGGGCCCATAAGGAACCAAGGGGGCAATTTATGGGTGGAGCCAGAGGACATCGGTAGAGTGTTCAATGAATACTTCACGTCCGTCTTCACCCAAGAGAATGAGGATGAAGGTATTGGTCTCGGGGAGAGAGACTGCGAGTTCTTAAGCAAATTGATATAGGGAATGACAAGGTATTGGAGGTGTTGGCAGGCTTAAAAGTGGACAAATCTCCAGGTCCAGATGATTTGTGCCCCAGACTGCTGAGGGATGTAAGGGAGGAGATCGCAGGGGCTCTGATCCAAATTTTTAATTGCTCTCTGGCCATGGGGGAGGTGCTAGAGGACTGGAGAACAGCTAATGTTGTTCTGCTATTGAAGAAGGGTTGTAGAGATAAGACAGGGAACTACAGGCCAGTGAGTCTCACATCAGTGGTAGGGAAACTATTGGAGAAATTTCTGAAGGAGAGAATCTATTTCCACTTGGAGAGGCAAGGTTTGATCAGGGATAGTCAGCATGGCTTTGTCAGAGGGAGGGCATGCCTTACAAATTTGATTGAATTATCTGAGGAAGTGACCGGGTGTGTGTATGAGGGTAGTGCAGTTGATGTAGCTTATATGGGTTTCAGCAAAGCCTTTGAAAAGTTCCCACATGGGAGAATTATAAAGAAGGCAAATGCACATGGGATACAGGGTAATTTGATAAGGTGGATTCAAAATTGGCTTAGTTGTAGGAGGCAGAGGGTGATGACAGAAGGATGCTTTAGTGACTGGAAGCCAGTGTCCAGTGGCGTACCACAGGGATCTGTGCTGGGTCCCCTATTATTTGTCATTTATATAAACAACATAGATGACTACGTGGGGGGTAGAATTAGTAAGTTTGCGGATGACACAAAGATTGACCGGATGGTTAACAGTGAGGATGAGTGTCTTGGGCTACAGGAAGATATAGATGGGATTGTCAAAAGGGCAGATAAGTGGCAGATGGAATTTGACCCTGAAAAGTGTGAGGTGATGCACTTTGGTAGGAGTAATTTGACAAGGAAGTATTCAATGAACGGCATGACACTAGGAAGTTCTGAGGAACAAAGGGACCTTGGCGTGTGTGTCCATAGATCTCTGAAGGCAGAGGGGCAGGTTAGTGGGGTGGTGAATAATACATGTGGGATACTTGCCTTTATCAATCGAGGCATAGATTACAGAAGTAGGGAGGTCATGTTGGAGTCGTATAGAACCTTATTGAGGCCACAGCTGGAGTACTGTGTGTAGTTCTGGTCGCCACATTATAGGAAGGATGTGTTGGACTGGAGAGGTTGCAGAGGAGATTCACCTGGGTGTTTCCTGGGATGAAACATTTAAGTTATGAAGAGAGGTTGGATAGACTTGGGTTGTTTTCGTTGGAGCAGAGAAGACTGAGGTGCGACCTGATTGAGGTTTACAAGATTATGAGGGGCATGGACAGGGTGGATAGGGAGCAGCTGTTCCCCTTAGTTGAAAGGTCAGTCACAAGGGGACATAAGTTCAAGGTGAGGGGCAGGAGGTTTAGGGGGGATGTGAGGAAGTACTTTTTTACCCAGAGGGTGGTGACGGTCTGGAATGTGCTGCCTGGGAGGGTGGTGGAGGTGGGTTGCCTCACATCCTTTAGAAAGTGCCTGGATGAGCACTTGGCACGTGGACCATGTGCTGGTAAATGGGATTAGGTAGGTAGGTCAGGTGTTTCTCACGTGTCGGTGCAGACTCGATGGGCCGAAGGACCTCTTCTGCACTGTAATTCTTTGATTCCGTGATTCTGTGAGTGACTTGGAGAGGAAAGAAAATTCACTCCTTGTAATATCAAGAATCGAATTGGTTGAAGACTGGCATCTGTGATGCTGGGGACCTCCGGAGGAGGCCGAGATGGATCACCTACTCGACACTTCTGGCTGAATATTGTAGCAAATGCTTCAGCCTTATCTTTTGCACTGATGTGCTGGGCTCCCCAATCAATGAGGATGGGGATATTTGTGGAGCCTCCTCCTCCAGTGAGTTGTTTAATTGTCCACCACCATTCACGACTGGATGTGGCAGGACTGCAGAGCTTAGATCTGATTCGTTGGTTGTCGGATCGCTTAGATCTGTCTATCACTTGCTGCTTATGCTGTTTGGCACTCAAGTAGTCCTATGTTATAGCTTCACCAGGTTGACACCTCATTTTTAGGTATGCCTGGTGCTGCTCCTGGCATGTCCCCCTGCACTCTTCATTGAACCAGGGTTGATCCCCGGGCTTGATGGTAATGTTAGAGTGGGGGATATGTCGGACCATGAGGTTACAGATTGTGTTTGAGTACAATTCTGCTGCTACTGATGGCCCACAGCACCTCATGGATGCCCAGACATGAGTTACTAGATCTGTTTGAAATCTCTCCCGTGTAGCACAGTGATAGTGCCACACAACACGATGGAGGGTATGATGACCACCTCAGTCGTATGTGCGGAGGGTTCCACTCTTGCTGCCATGTGGTAATACAATATGTCCCATTCCCCATGTATGCAATGTGGGCTGGCTCTTTAGTAGCCCATATAGTCTCTATTGTACAATTGGCTGTAGCGCTAAATCCACACCTTGCCCTTTCTGTTTAGTATATCGGATGAGCACATATTGCTGAGGTGGCTTCTATACTGCATCTATCTAATTAAGAACTAATCATGCTGCCCTTTATCTAAACTGCGTATGGTGATATATTGTGATATCTTACATAATGATTCCCCCTGATTACTCCGATATTCTCTACCCTATATATCGTCCTGCTGGGCGTTGACTTGGGTATAATGGGTATCAACAAGACAATGCCTATCGACATGTTATTATCCCTGACACGTTCAGCATCAGTTCCATTCACATGATTTCAACCCCTGAGCTGGCAACCAGTCAAATCGTGAATGTGTTGTGAAAGGTTAAAAAGATGTATATTTGTTATCCATAAAGAGACCGTGCCTGTCTCAAATTCCCCCGTGTTTGTTCAAGCAGCCACGATCCATGTGTACTGCAGACACTGTTCCTGTTCGCATCATCCGAGATTTTTTTGCCCATTCCAGTTAATTTGTTAATAATGTCTGCACGACTCTCCAGCACAGTGGTCAAGTCCTGAACTATTGGTGTCAGGTTTTGGTCTGTGCCTAGTTGAGTGCAGAAACATCGGGTGGAATCTTCAGGTCGGTGTGCGGGGGCAGGGCCTCGATCGCTGATGTGTAAAATGACGTGGTGATGTCGGACGTGTGTCCTGATGTCGCCGCGCGTCATTCAGATTTTCAGTTCGGCGGGTGCGCACTGGAGTCAGCTGCATCCTCCAAACTGTCAAAGGCCTATTAGGGCCGTTTAAATTCCAATTAAAATAATTAACGGAGCTGCCCGTCCAACCTTAAGGTTGGGGGGCAGGTGAAGAGCCCAGGCGGCCTTCGCATTTCTCATGAAACCTCATCCACGGGCGGGATGAAGTTTTATGAAGGTTTTAAAACATAAATAGAAACTTTTAGTAAAATTCATAGTCGTGCCCCAGCTCATGTGACACTGTCACATGACAGGACATGTCTTTAATTTTTTTCCCCCCTTTTATTAAAACTTTTAAAAATCAAAGTAATCTCCCTGAAACAGCTCTGTGCCTCAGGGAGATTCCTGCACTCTTTCACGCACGTGCGCAGGCCCCGACTCAGCCTCCTGCCCCCCTCACACAGGGAGCGCTCAGCACTTCCGGGCGTGCGTCACGCTGGGCAGGCCTTAATTGTCTTGCCCACGTAAAATGGCAGAGCCCAGCTGATTGCGGGCACCGATCGCCCAGCTGATTGCGGGAACCGATCGCCCAGCTGATCGCGGGCGGCGATCGCCCAGCTGATCGCGGGCGGTGATCGCCCTCCCACGCTCGCTCCCGCCTAATCTCCCTCTGACAGGAAGAAAATTCTCCCCATAGAAACATAGAAACTAGGAGCAGGAGGAGGCCATTCGGCCCTTCAGCCCTTCAAGCCTGCTCTGCCATTCAATATGATCACAGCTGACCCTCTATCTCAACGCCATATTCCCGCTTTCTCTCCATACCCCTTGATGCCCCTAATATCGAAATAATTATCAATTTCTTTCTTGAATATATTCAGTGACCCGGCCTCCACAGCCTCTGTGGGAGAGAATTCCGCAGGTTGACCAACCTCTGAGTGAAGAACTTTTTCCTTATCTCAGTCCTAAATGGCCTGACCCGTATCCTGAGACTGTGGCCCCTGGTTCTAGACTCTCCAACCAGGGGAAACAACCTCCCTGCATCCAGTCTGTCTGGCCCTGTTAGAATTTTATACATTTCAATCAGATCCCCTCTCATTCTTCTAAACTCCAGTGAATACAGGCCCAGTCGCACCAATCTCTCCTCATACGACAGTCCTACCATCCCCAGAATCAGCCTAGCGAACCTTCACTGCACTCCCTCTATGGTAGGGAGACCAAAACTGTACACAATACTCCAGGTGTGGTCTCACCAAGGCCCTGTATAACTGCAGTAAGACACCCCCACTTCTGAACTCAAATCCTCTTGCAATGAAGGCCAACATACCATTTGCCTTCCTAATTGTTTGCTGCACCTGCCTGTTTACTTCCATTGACTGGTGTACAAGGACACCCAGATCCCTTTGTACATCCACATTTCCCAATATATCACCATTTAAATAATACTCTGCCTTTCTGTTTTTCACACCGAAGTGTATAACTTCACATTTATCCACGTTATACTGCATCTGCCATGTGTTTGCCCACACACACAACTTGTCTAAATCGCCCTGAAGCCTCCTTGCATCCTCCTCACAACTCACAACCCCGCCCAGTTTTGTGTCGTTAGCAAACTTGGAAATATTGCATTTGGTTTCCTCATCCAAGTCATTTATATATATTGTGAACAGCTGGGGCCCAAGCACTGATCCCTGGTACCCCTCTAGTCGCCACCTGCCATCCGGAAAAAGACCCACTTATTCCCACTCCCTGGCCAGAATTTTTCCGTCGGTGATTTGGGGGCAGGGCCTGCTCGCCAATGGGAAAATGACGCGGGATGATGTTGGGGGGAACCCCTGATGTCATCCCGCCCCATTTAAATTTTCAGGAAGTCGGGGGAACAGTGAAATCAGCTGTCCGCCCGCCGACCTGTCAATGGCCAATTGAGGCCAATGACAGGATCATTGAAACAATTAAAGGACCTGCCCGTCCAACCTTAAGGTTGGCGGGTCGACCAGGAGCCCCGGCAGCAAATAGAGAAAACATGAAACCTCATCCACCGGCGGGACGAGGTTTCATGTCTGTTTTTAAAAAGCTTAATAAAGTTTCTGTGCTTTTTATGAACGTGTCCCATCTCGTGTGACATTGTCAAATGAGGAGGACATGTTAATCTTTTTTTATTTTTCTATTTTTGATGTTTATAAAGCTTTCACCGCTCTCCCTGAGGCAGCACTTAGTCTCACGGAGCAGTGCGCACTCTCACATTTGGGGAATCCCTTCACCCCCCCACCCCCGCACAGGGAGCGCATAGCGCTTCCCATTGGGTGGCCCGCTGGGTGTGCCTTAATTGGCCCACCCACTTAAAATGGCGGGGGGCCCGTTTCGGCGGCAGCGATTGGCTGCCCGCCTGCCACTGAGCCGGTGGGGCCCACCCGCCCATCAAGGACTAAATTCTGCCCCCTGTCTCCGGCCTGTCAACCAATTCTCAATCCGTGCCAGTATATTACACCCGATCCCATGTGCTTTAATTTTGCCCACTAGCCTCTTATGTGGGACCTTATCAAAAGCCTTCTTGAAATCCAAATACACCACATCCACTGGTTCTCCCCTACCTATTCCAGTTATATCTTCAAAAAACTCCAGTAGATTAGTGAAGCATGATTTCCCTTTAATAAACCCATGCTGACTTTGTCTAATCCCATCAATGCTTTCCAAGTGTTCTGTTACCACATCTTTTATAATAGACTCTAGCATTTTTCCCACTATTGATGTTAGACTAACTGGTCTGTAATTCTCTGTGTTTTCTCTCCCTCCCTTTTTAAATAGTTGGGTTACATTTGCCACCCTCCAATCTGTAGGAACTGCTCCAGAGTCTTTGGGCAGAATCTTCTGGTTGACGTGCGGGTGGTGGAGTCCCCACGCCAGTGCTTAAAATGTCGCGCGCTGACATCATGCGAGTGTCCTGACGTCAGCGTGCGGCATCGCGATATTTCGGTCGGCGGGTGCGCTCAGCAGCGGGACAAGCGCCCGCCATTAATGAAAGGCCTCGTTAAGGCCCTTAACTTGCGAATTGTTGACGATTTTGAGGGGCCCGTGCGAATTTCGGGTCGGCGCACGGGCCCAATGGGCACGCGGGTAGGAGATTTTTTAATAAAAGCCATGCACTGGTGGGATATGTGGACTCCGAGGGGTTGTTCATGTTTTCCACGATGTTTTAATTGCAGAAAGTGTTTTAAAGTTGCCTGTGTGATTGTTAGCAGTTTCTCATCGATTTCCAAGAGCTTTTTGTGTACTTTGAAACCAGTCTGCAGATAGTAATCTTTATCGGGCCTGCAGCTTTCCGGAGGCCTTCATTTAGCCTGGGGTATGGGTTCTGACATCTCCACTGGAGGCAGCTCCCCTGAGGAGGGAGGGAGGGATAGAATCAGGAGGAGGCCAGGAGTGGACAATCAGCCTCCAGGGGAGCCACCTTTGGGAGGCCAGGCACAGGCACAAGGGGCGCAGCATCAAGAGGTTGTCCAAGGTGGAAGGGGCCGCAGAAGACTCCACTATCCTGCTGCCAGGGTTTACAGGCGGCGAAGCAGCTACCTCAATATGACAGAGGTGCAGTGCCGAAGGAGGCTCCAACTCTCAAGGGAGACAGTCAACTATATCTGTCAAGTGATTGGCCCTGAGATCTCCCCTAACTGTGTGAGTGGACACCCCAGGCCAGTGGCTCTGAAGGTCACAGTTCCCTCCACTTCTATGCCTCTGGCTCCTTCCAGGGCTCGGTGGGTGATCTTTGCGGTGTCTCCCAATCAGCTGTACACACGCATGTCAAGCAGGTTACAGACGCTCTGTTCAGACGGGCATTGACCTTCATCCACTTCCATTGGGACCAGGTAAGTCAGACACAGTGAGCCAGAGGCTTCGCAGCCATTGATGGCTTCCCCCGTGTCCGGGGTGCTATAGACTGTACACATGTGGCCATCAAGGCGCCAGCAGGTGAGCCCGGTGCCTTCGTCAACAGGAAGGGCTTCCACTCCATGAACGTGCAGAACGTGTGACCACAGGATGCTGATTCTACAAGTCTGTGCAAGGTACCCAGGCAGCTCCCACGATGCCTACATCCTCAGACACTCCCAGGTGCCGGGGCTCTTCAGTGCTCCAGCCCGGCTGGATGGATGGCTGCTGAGTGACAAGGGCTATCCTCTCAGAAGGTGGCTCATGACGCCTCTCCACCATCCAAGAACAGAAGCTGAGCAGCGGTACAATAGGAGCCAGGGCACCACAAGGGCTGTGGTGGAGAGAGCCATCAGTCTTCTCAAGATGCTCTTCCGATGCCTGGACCACTCAGGGGTCGCACTCCAGTACCCCCCAGATCACGTCTCTCTGATAGTGGTAGTCTGCTGCGCTCTGCACAATCTTGCGCTGGAACGGGGGGATGCAGTGGACGATGAAGACCTTGACGCCCTGGATTAGGCTGCACATGATGAATCCAGCAGTGGCTCAGAGGATGAGGAAGCACAGGGCGATGATGAGGGGCAGCACGCCGATCCGCTACTCACCAAAGAGGCAGGGACACCCGGGACACTTTAATCCAGTGAACCTTCAGCTAGCTCCACACACATGGATCTGCAGGACCAGCATTGCCTGGCGCTTCCACACATGGCACTTAGGTGCTACAGTACCTTTAGGTCCACAGTACCTATGTTGCTGGAATTAACCACTGAGGTTCCTGAATTAAACACTGTAGCGACATCATTTTCCAGGCTGCGATTCAGCCGGTTCTTCACCTGGGCCCTTGTCCATGACCCACTGTTGCACTGAGCTGCTCCTATCAATAACCGACCCATTAAGGCCGTATACAATGCTTGAGTATGAGTCGAGCACCATCCGGGCAGGGATATGCCGGGAATGTTTAGGACCCTGGGTACCAGCTCATGGTCTACACTATCATACAAGATCTTATTATCATTAATCAGCAGAAGTCCGTTTTCCGGTCCTGGGCTTAATGTCGGACCAGGTGGTTCAGATGGCCTGGTTTGTGGGGTTTTGAATGCATCTGCTGGGATCGATTGTCCTGTTGCCATGAAAGATGGTGAAGTGGTTGTAACAGTCCTTTCCTTGGGATATTTTCCCCACATCCACTTAGTACCGTCCTGTGCCCACGTTCGTCTATTATTGTCATTTGGACCACAAGTGTCCCTGCCTGTTTCTTGGTGGGGGGTTGGGGGGGAGGTGGGTGTAGAATGAGTAAAAAACTGGGCATACCCTGTCATACATGCCACATGTATGTGACTTCCTTTCTCACAAACAAAATCCTCCTATTCCTTATGCTTAAAACATACATCAGCTAGACACGGGAATTTAACAAACAAACCGATCTCCCCAAAGAGCCCCCACCAACTGTCCATTTGTATCAAGTTGTTACTGCTTCCGCATCCAAAATTAAGTAGACCCACACTGCAATACAATGTTGCTTGCTCTCCTATTGTTACGTCCAGTGTACCATGTTGGGTGTTGCACTCCGCACTGCTTGTGGTGTACCATAGTCCCGTCGGCGGTGTTTGTCAGGTGGTATTCCCCATTCCCTCCGCTAAGATTACCAATCCCACGAGTATTGGTGTGGCAGATAACATTCTGTAAATTAAACCAATAACCGTCCTGGTCATCACCAGTCGGTTGAGATTAATTCTGGAAAATGAGGTCAGTTAGTGACATGCTTCAATTGCAACCTGTGCTTCCAGCGTCCCTTCCCTTTCATATCCATGTAAGTGTTGCTAATCATTATTATCTCATAAAGTCCTATCCACTTGGTGAAAAACCTGGTTTCTCAGGCGTTACCTTCACCATTACCTTATCCCTCACTTCTGGCATGTTCTGAGGGAGGCACCCCCGCCTCCCACACTTCATTCCTGCTGCTGTCCCACGTCGGACCTCAATTCCTTAAGCTGCCCACACAACTCCACAGTGCACCTTCCTATCCTATATTTCAATGGCTCAGTATCTTCACTCCCAGTGGTGGTTCTCTCTGGGAACTGCTTAACTCTGTCTGTCATCACGGTGTTAATCCTGTGGCCTTACTTTTTGTAGCTCGCAGGCACATTAATATAGTCAGTAATACATCTATTTAGCCTTTTTCTGGCTTTCCCTTTACCTGTATCCATCTTGTGGTAAATTGTTGTTAAGTATTATTTCTCCTTACCCTTCATTTGCCTCAACTTTGGATTCCTTATACTTTTACCTTAAAGTTTTTTTACTCCCTCCAACCATGGTCATCCTAAGATTCTCTTGAGGTCAGTTTCTCTATTGTTTTGATCATTTAAAATGTTTCTTTAGGTCATATTAACTATTCCATGTCAACGGGGATCCCTGTCTCTATCTTCCCCTCTGCAGCTCCAATGCCTCAGTCGATGGCCAGATTAGCTAATTCACTTCTCTTAAAACAGTTTGTATATTGTGTCCTCTTTCCCTAACTCTATCTCCTACCCTTAATCATTTCCTCATACCATTTCACACACGCCAGCTACCACCTTATCTCATTCAGCTTGTCTGGACAGACTTTACAATCCAATAAAGTAGTCTCATAACTCTTTTAAAACAGGAATCAAACACTTCCATTTGATTCCAGGCATTAACATATTTTGCTTCCTTATCTTCTCAAACAACATTTTATTTTCTCATAAGTAACCCATTAGATTTGTGTCTGACCCTTTTTATCATTTTAGAATTACCCCAAATTCATTAATTCTGCCAAAAATGGGATTTCTGCCAAACTTTGTCAAGGTCTCGAGCTTAATTTTCTATTTTGAGAACAAGCTTACAAATACCAAAGCTGGCAGTATTTGAATTAGTGTCAATTGTTATCAAACCCTTTAAAATAAAGGGATCTTGGAGGCTCCACCTATAGGGACAATCAAACTGACTGAAGCTCACATTTCCTCTGCTCCTGCATGTCACTGCTCATTAACCCTGCTAGGGGTACCTGTCTCTCCCTTTCTCTCTCTCCAGCACAAACAGCTCTTGTGGCTTAGAACAATTCATTTTTAAGTAATTTACTAAAAGCTTTCGGGTCCTACCCATCCTTCCACAATCCCTTCATAATTTTTGACTGTCATCCCGCTATAAACCTCATGATGGAGCCCTCCAACCCCCAATCAAGGTCTATCGTGTTCTCTTTCTCCTTCTCCTTCCCTGACTGCACTTATTTATTATTCATACAGCTCCAGCCCAGATTTGGCTACAGCCCCTGTGCGGATACAACCGGCCCAGATTTGGCTATGGCCCCTGTGCAGATACCACTGGCCCAGATTTGGCTACAGCCCCTGTGCAGATACCACTGGCCCAGATTTGGCTACAGCCCCTGTGCGGATACAACCGGCCCAGATTTGGCTACAGCCCCTGTGCAGATACCACTGGCCCAGATTTGGCTTCGGCCCCTGCGCAGATACCACTGGCCCAGATTTGGCTACAGCCCCTGTGCGGATGCCACTGGCCCAGATTTGGCTACAGCCCCTGTGCGGATACAACCGGCCCAGATTTGGCTTCGGCCCCTGCGCAGATACCACCGGCCCAGATTTGGCTACAGCCCCTGTGCGGATACCACTGGCCCAGATTTGGCTACAGCCCCTGTGCAGATACCACCGGCCCAGATTTGGCATCTTCGCTAGCGACCTCCCTTCTTTCAGCGCTTCCAGTACTGACTTCTCATTTAGATTTTTTAGTACTCGGGTCAACTTACTGGACTGACTATGGGTGGCAAATAAACTTTACGCACCCGCTTTGTACTGCTGTGCCAATGGTTCAAGATGAGTATCCTGCCGACTATGCCAGATTGTTGTGGTGCCTTCTAAGAATCAAATACAGGAGACTCAGATACAGGTTAACAATTGTTTTAGTTGAGTAAACACAGGGAGAATCATAGAATCACAGAATCACACAGTGCAGAAGAGGCCCTTCGGCCCATCAAGTCTGCATCGACACATGAGAAACATCTGACCTACCTAATTAATCCCATTTATTGCTCCTCAATTTCCTGCCCCTCCCTGAACCACGTCTCAGTGATGGCTACTATATCACAATTCCACGTGTCAATCCTTACCCTTAACTCATCCGTTTTACCTGTAACACCCCTGGCATTAAAGTAGAGGCCATCCAGCCTTGCCTTACTCCCTTGAAACTTAATGCAGCTGTACTCCCTCTGACTTGATCGTTTCACTGTATTATGATGTGTCCCTATTCTGCTAACATTCTGTGTCCCCTGCCCCTGCCGAATTAGTTTAAACTCCTCCCAACAGCACTAGCAAACCCGCCTGCAAGGATGTTAGGCCCGCTCTGGTTCAGATGTAGACTGTCTCGCTTGTACAGGTCCCACCTTCCCCAGAAATGGTCCCAGTGATCCAGGAATCTAAAACCCTCCCTCCTGCACCAACTCTTAAGCCACATATTCATCTGCGCTATTCTCCTATTTCTGAGCTCGCTAGCACGTGGCACTGGGAGTAATCCAGAGATTGCAACCCGAGAGGTCTTGCTTTTTAGTCTACTGCCTAACTCCCTGAATTCTTGATGCAAGACCTCATCCCTCTTTCTATCTATCTCATTGGTACGAACATGTACCATGACCTCTGCATTGTCACCCTCCCCCTTCAGGATGCCCTGCAGCCGTTCAGTGACATCCCGGACCCTGGCACCAGGGAGGCAACATACAATCCTGGAGTCACGTTGATGGCCACAGTAGTGCCTACCTGTTCCCCTGACAATAGAATTCCCTATTACTATTGCTTTTCCTCCCTTTCTCCCCTCCTGTACAGACAGGCTGCTTGTGGTGCCAGAAGCTTGGCTCTGTCCGCACTCCCTGGAGGAACCAGCGCCCTCATCAGCCTCCAAAACGGAATACCGATTTATGAGCGGGACCCCATGGGACTCCTGAATTACCTGCCTGTTTCTCTTGGACTGCCTGGTGGTCACATATTCCCTTCCTCAAGTCCCTTCATCTGCGGTGTGACCACCTCTCTAAACGTGCTATCCACGATGCTTAGACTGGCTAAAACAGAACTCTCCCAATTACAGGAAATCCATCTTTTTTATACACAGTTATGCACACATTACATTATTTAAATTCGAAACTTGCCAGTACATAATCGCATAATAAGCAGATGTCCCCTGCCGCATGTACATATCTTTATCTTACCCAAGCAGGGTGTCTTTATCTCATTCTAGCCTGGTACTGTTTGACTTTACCTTACTTGTTTATCCTCATCCTCCCTTTCTTTCTCCTATCTAGTTAATCCCTTGTGATCTCCAAGGTCTTTCTGGAGAGTTCTGCTAATATCGGCCCTATGGTGTACAACGTTCGCTCGGAGAACCCTGCTGGACTTTGGTTTTACTAATAGAAAACTCCTGTTTAACTAGAAGTCCCTATTTGACTCTTACACTACTTACCCTCCCACCTAGTTTTGGGTCATCAGCAAACTTGGAAATATTACATTTGGTTCCCTCATCCAAATCATTGATATAAATTGTGAATAGCTGGGGCCCAAGCACTGATCCCTGCGGTAACCCATTAGTCACACCTTTCCCTCCGAAAAAGACCCATTTATTCCTACTCCCTGTTTCCTGTCTGCTAACCAATTCTCAATCCATGTCAATATATTGCCCCCAATCCCATGTGCTTTAATGTTACACACTAACCTCTTATGTGGGACGTTATCAAAAACTTCCTGAAAATCCAAATACACCACACCAATTGGTTCTCCCTTATCTATTCTGCTAGTTATGTCTTCAAAAAATGCTCTGCCATTTCCTTGTTCTCTATTATAAATTCTCCCATTTTGGACTGTAAGGGAGCAAAATTCTTAAGTTGCACCCAGGAGAACTTTTTTAACCAGTACATAGAAAGCCCAACAAGGGAGTGGGCAGTTCTGGACCTAATATGTGGAAATGAGTTCGGGTAGGTGGAAGGTATATCAGTAGGGGAGCATTTTGGAGATAGTGACCATAACTCAGTTAGATTTAGGATAGTTATGGAAAAGGATAAGGTTGGGATAGGAATAAAAGCTTTCAACTGGGGAAAGGCTAATTTTACTAAGATAAGATATGATTTGATCCAAATGGACTGGGAGCAGCTACTTGCAGATAAAACTGTGTCAGAGCAGTGGGAGGCATTCAAGAATACAGGGTAAATATGTTCCCGTGAAGACAAAGTGGGGCACCAAGTCCGGAGAACCCTGGATGTCAAAGGACATAAAGGGTAGGATTAAGAGAAAAAGAGAAGCTTATGGCAGATACCAAGGGCTCAATATGGCAGAGCCCCTAGAGGAGTATAAAAAGTGCAGGGGGAGCTTAAAAAGGAAATTAGGAAAGCTAAGAGGATGCATGAGAACGTATTGGTGGGTAGAATAAAGGAAAACCCAAAGGGTTTGTTTAAATATATAAAGAACAAGAGCATAACTAGGGAAAGAATAGGGCCAATTGATTGTCCCACTTTCTCAATGCAATCTTCCAACCTTGGTATAGGATATGTATCTGCTTTTGTCACCACATTCACCTTTTGTGAATGTTTGTGTTCCATTTGGTTTTGCTACAATAGGCGAACCTGCAGTTACTGCAACTAGGCTCAATGATATCATTTTGAAGCATGAATTTGATTTCTTTCTGTACTTTTGATAACTTTGCTGGATTTAATCTATAAGGATCTTATCAAAGAGTAAACTTCTACACATACATCATGTATAGCTAAATTTGTCTTTCCCAGCTTATTCCCACAAATAACTTGGTGACTGCAATAGCTTTTCCAAATCACTTTGACACTTGTCTGGAAGGTAATTCAATATTACATTTAAAATTTCAAGCATCCCCTCATTAACCAATTTGATTGGAGGCAAATCAACTTCAGATTCCTGCATTTCTCGTTATCTACCACCACTAACATCTCCTTTTGGTCCTCTTCCCTGTCAAAGTACTTTTTAAGCATATTTACGTGACACACCCTCTGCTTCTTTCTTCTATCTGGGGTATTTATTGAATAATTTACTTCACTCAGTTTCTTTTCAATCCTGTAAGACCCACTAAACCTTGACTTTAATGAGTCACCCAGTACTGGTAACAGAACTAGCACTTTCTCTTCAGCAACAAAATCCTGAGCTGTAGCTTGCCTGTCTGCTTTCACTTTCATCACTTGCTGTGATATCTTTAAATGCTCCCTAGGCAACTCACATGCTTTGTCCAACCTCTCTCTGAAGTTTGATACGTAATCCAGAAGAGTAGTTTCGGAATTTTGACCCACCAATGTCTCATAAATCAATTTCAGTGGTCCCCTTACCTCATGACCATAGACTAGTTTGAAAAGATTAAAACCAGTTGATGCATTAGGAGCGTCTCTAATAGCAAAAACAAGAATGGAATTCCTCCATCTAAATCCTGTGGATAATCCTGACTGTACGCTCTCATCATATTTTTCAGAGTTTGATGGCATCTTTCCAAAGCCCTTTGTCACTCAGGGTGATAAACTGTTGACTTAAATTGTTTACCCCCAAACTGTTCCTTAAACAGCTGTGACATAGGTAAATCATATCTTGTAAAACATTTAGTTAACTCGCCCACAATCTTCTTTGTTGTAATACACCTCAAAGGTATCGCTTCAGGAAACCTTGTACACACATTCATTATTGTCAGTAAGTACTGATTTCCACCATTAGTTTTAGGGAGGGGTCCTACACAATCACTCATGACCCTGGTAAAAGGTTCTTCAAATGCAGGAATTGGAATTAAAGCTGCTGGCTTAATCACTGCTTCTGGTTTCCCTATCACCTGACATGTGTGACATGTTCTACAGAAATTTGACTACATCCCTATTCAATCCAGGCCAAAAAAAAAAAGTTTTTGTACTTTCCCCTGTGTCTTTCTAATTCCTAAATGTCCCTCCATTGGAATTTCATGAGCTATCCTCAGAATCTCATTTCTATATCCAATTAGTATTATAATCTGATGTACCTCCGTCCAGCTTTCATTTGCTGAAATATGATACAGACTCCATTTTCTCATTAAATCATTAACCTTAAGGTAATAACATTCTGGGATACATTTTGCCTTTGTTTCTGAGTAAGCTGTCTGATATAAATGTGATTTTGCAAATCTCTTTCTGCAACTCCACCAACTACCAACTGAATTGCCCTCTGTTCTTTCCTCCTGAACAATGTTATCAAACACAGTGCCAGTTAATTTTTTTAAAAATTATTTTTCATGGGATGTGGGTGTCACTAGCTAGGCCAGAATTTATTGCCCATCCCTAATTGCCCTTGTTCACAGAGCATTTAAGAGTCAACCACATTTCTGTGGGCCTGGAGTCACATGTAGGTAAGGACAACAGATTTCCTTTCCTAAAGGGCATTAGTGAACCAGATGGGTTTATATAACAATTGACAATGGTTTCATGGTTAATTCCAGATTTTTATCTATTTCAAATTCCACTATCTGCTATGGCGGGATTCGAACCCAGGTCCCCAGACCATTACCCTGGGTCTCTGGATTACTAGTCAAGCGACAATATCACTGCGCCTTTGCCTCTCTTCATTGGACTTCAACCTTCTCCCTGCATTTGAACTTCCTGTTCTTCTTGTTTCAACCTATCAGCTTGTGACCTTGTTATCCCACAACCTGGAAATAATCCAGGATGCTCTCTCTGCAACATTTCTGTTGAAGATGCCTCTACAGGCTGCTCAACTACCATAGGCATCACCCACATTTATGATCCAGCTATATCATTACCCAAGATAAATTGAACTCCTCCAATGGGCAATTTTTCCATCATCCCATCAGTCACTTTGCCCATTTTCTACTTACTCTTTAAATTTACCTTCCACAAGGGAATAGGTTTAGCATCTCCATGAACCCCACTTATGAACCCCTGTTCCTGCAATACTCCCTCTGAACAAAAATATCACTATCCCACAACATTAAGGATTGACTAGCCCCTGGGTCTCTTAAAATGTTAACATCTCTGCCTACTCCACCCTGTACACATGGAAAGACCTTTTCTTCACTTACAAGATCTTTAAACATTTCTGCAAGCTTCCCCTCAGAATTCTCTTGGGTAAATTGTGAGCACATTCCCACTCCTTCGCCTATCACTGATTCTCCTGTTTTACCTGTATACAAACCACTGTTTTTTCCTGTGCCTGAACCTCAGAACCCACAGTACTTTTATTTCCAGAACTTTTCTGTATCCCAATAATCCCAACAGGTTTTCCCTGCAATTTCCAACACACTGACTTTGTGTGCTCCACTTTATTACAATGCAAACACACTAATTTTCGAATGTCGCTTCTACCTTCAGCACCTTCCTTTTTATTCTGAAAAAAAACTTTCTGGGAACTTCCAGCTACTTCTTCTCTTCTCTGGCTACCCACCATCCTTTCACCTTCCCAATTGTTATCCTTTTCCAATTTGAAAAGGTGACGGAATAAAGGTTTAGCTCTATGAACGAGCTCATTATCATCAGCTATCACTGCTGCTTGTCTTACAGAATCAACCCTCTGTTCCTCCACATGAGTTCTCACTACTGAAGAGATTGAATCTTTAAATTCTTCCAAAAGAATGACTTATCTAAGAGCTGCATAGGTTGTCTCTATTTTTAACGCCTTTATCCACCAGTCAAAATTACTTTGTTTTACTCTTTCAAACTCAAGATAAGTCTGCCCAGCCTGTTTTCTCATATTCCTGAATTTCTGCTTCAGGAACCAACTAATATGCACTCAAAATAGCTTTTTTCGCCACATCATAATTCACTGAAATTCAAAATCATAGAATCACAGTGCAGAAGAGGCCCTTCAGCCCATCGAGTCTGCACCGACACTTGAGAAACACCTGACCTACCTACCTAATCCCATTTACCAGAACTTGGCCCATAGCCTTGAATGTTATGACGTGCCAAGTGCTCATCCAGGTACATTTTAAAGGATGTGAGGCAACCCGCCTCCACCACCCTCCCAGGCAGTGCATCCCAGACTGTCACAACCCTTTGGATAAAAACGTTTTCCCTCACATCCCCCTTAAACCTCCTGCCCCTCACCTTGAACTTATCTCCCCTTGTGACTGACCCTTCAACTAAGGGGAACAGCTGCTCCCTATCCACCCTGTCTATGCCCCTCATAATCTTGTACACCTCGATCAGGTCGCCCCTCAGTCTTCTCTGCTCCAACAAAAACAACCCAAGTCTATCCAACCTCTCTTCATAACTTAAATGTTTCATCCCAGGAAACATCCTGGTGAATCTCCTCTGCACCCCCTCCAGTGCAATCACATCTTTCTTATAATGTGGCAACTAGAACTGCACACAGTACTCCAGCTGTGGCCTCACCAAGGTTCTATACAACTCCAACATGACCTCCCTACTTTCGTAATCTATGCCTCGATTGATAAAGACAAGTGTCCCATATGCCTTTTTCACCATCCCACTAACATGCCCCTCCGCCTTCAGAGATCTATGGACATACACGCCAAGGTCCCTTTATTCCTCAGAACTTCCTAGTGCCATGCCATTCATTGAATACTTCCTTGTCAAATTACTCCTTCCAAAGTGTATCACCTCACACTTTTCAGGGTTAAATTCCATCTGCCACTTATCTGCCCATTTGACCATCCCATCTATATCTTCCTGTAGCCCAAGACACTCAACCTCACTGTTAACCACCCAGCCAATCTTTGTGTCATCCGCAAATTTACTAATCCTGCCCCCCACATAGTCATCTATGTTGTTTACATAAATGACGAATATTAGGAGACCCAGCACAGATCCCTGTGGTACGCCACTGGACACTAGAAATATAATTTATCCCGGCACAGCCCCCAGTTGTTATGACCGATGCAGTTGGTAAAGTGAAGTTATTTAAAATTCTCAGAGGGAAACATTAAACAACTGTCATAACCTATAATTTTAAGTGTTATGTTTGAGAGGCAACCTTAAATTCAGGAATTAGACCATCAGTTCTCAAGGCTTTACATTAAACTAATTGAAACATTTTATTAATTTATACAGGTTAAAATAGATATACACATGTCTACAAATTACTACTATCATAACTTTTAACAAATTCCCAAACTAATCTCCATTAAGGCAACAGTAACCCATAGGCTTAACCAGACACCAGGCAAAGCATTTTCACCTTACAAATTCAAAATGAGGTTCCTCTCACTGTGGAGACAGTTGGAGGCTTACAGCTGCCTTTTGATCTTACATTGCCTCTGCCCTGCACACCCAAAAACTACTGAAGTTATACCGACCACCACTGATTGAATTCAAATTCTCATTGTCTCACCGGTTACTTTGAACTTTACCTGTTAACAATGAAACCCCATTCATTGTACCAATTCGATTAGTATTATAAACATATCGCTTGGTAGCTGCTGGATAACAGTCAAGTTTTCATCCCACTTCCTGAATGCTCTATTCAAAAAATGCAAATGCACTCTAATGCTCTTCCATATCAAAACGAATACCTATCAAAGCAGCCAGGCTAGCTGGCTTTAATCCAGTTAAGACAGACCAGCAGACTAAACCTCTATTTTAAAAGAACAACGTTTTCCAAAATATTATATACATTAATAGCTTCATGGCAGGCACCTACTCTCACCTCACCTCGGGAGTTCAGCTCTTTTGTCCATGTTTGAACCAAGGCTGTAACGAGGTCAGGAGCTGAGTGGCCCTGGCAGAACCCAAACTGGGCATCAGTGAGCAGGTTATCACTAAGCAAGTGCCGCTTAGCACTGTTGTTGACCCCTTCCATTACTTTACTGATGATTGAGAGTAGACTGATGGGGCGGTAATTGGACAGGTTGGATTTGTCCTGCTTTTTGTGTACAGGATATACCTGGGCAATTTTCCACATAGCCAGGTAGATGCCAGCGTTGTAGCTGTACTGGAACAGCTTGGCTAGGGACGCAGTAAGTTCTGGAGCAAAAGTCTTCAGCACTATTGCTGGAATATTGTCAGGGCCCACAGCCTTTGCAGTATCCAATGCCTTCAGCCGTTTCTTGACATCGCATTGAGTGAATTGAATTAGCTGAAGACTGGCACCTTCAGATGCTGGGGACCTCCGGAGGAGGCCAAGATGGATCATCCACTCAGCATTTCTGGCTGAAGATTGTAGCAACTGCTTCAGCCTTATCTTTTACACTACAAAAACAGAAATACCTGGAAAAACTCAG
Organism: Cetorhinus maximus; assembly: GCF_964194155.1. Lineage (NCBI taxonomy): Eukaryota > Metazoa > Chordata > Chondrichthyes > Lamniformes > Cetorhinidae > Cetorhinus > Cetorhinus maximus. The sequence goes on from NC_135881.1 coordinate 1,504,343, forward strand.
CAGGTCTGGCAGCATCGGCGGAGAAGAGCAAAGTTGACGCTTCGAGTCCTCATGACCCTTCAACGGAACTAAGTAGAAATAGGAATGGGGTGAAATATAAGCTGGTTTAAGGTGGGGGGGGAAGAAGTGGGAGGGGTTGTTGGGACAAGCAAGCAGTAATAGGAGGAGATAATCAAAAGATGTCATGGACAAAAGAACAAAGAGGTGTTGAAGGTGGTGATATTATCTAAAAGAATGTGCTAATTGAGAGTGGAGAGCAGGCATATTGAGTTCAACAACTTTAGATCTTGAACTCCATCCCCACCCCCTTTCCGTTTCTTCCCCCTCCCTTTTGCTTTTTCCAATAATTTATATAGATTTTTCTTTTCCCACCTATTTCCATTATTTTTAAATGTATTCCACCCTCTGTTTATTTCACCCCACCCGTACTAGAGCTACCTTGCTTGTCCTGCTCGACACTCTTAATTAGCACATTTTTGTAGATAATATCACCACCTTTAACACACTCTTTGTTCTTTTGTCCGTGACATATTTTGGTTATCTCCTCCTATCACTGCATGCTTGTCCCAACAACCGCCACCCCCCACCACTTAAACTAGCTTATACTTCACCCCTTTCCTATTTCTACTTAGTTCTGTTGAAGGCTCATGAGGACTCAAAACGTCAACTTTGCTCTTCTCCGCCGATGCTGCCAGACCTGCTGAGTTTTTCCAGGTATTTCTGTTTTTGTTTTGGATTTCCAGCATCCGCAGTTTTTTGTTTTTAACTCTGTGGAAGATGGTTGTGGTTGTTGAAGGTCAATCATCTCAGCTCCAGGACATCACTACAGGAGTTCCTCAGGGTAGTGTCCTCAGCCCAACCATCTTCAGCTGCTTCATCAATGACCTTCCTTCTGTCATAAGGTCAGAAGTGGGGATGTTCACTGATGATTGCACAATGTTCAGCACCATTCGCGACTCCTCAGATACTGAAGCAGTCCATGTCCAAATGCAGCATTCTTGGACAATATCCAGGTTTGAACTGACCATTGGCAAGTAACATTCACGCCACACAAGTGCCAGAATCTAACCATTGCCCCTTGATGTTCAATGGCATTACCATCGCTGAATCCCCCACTAGCAACATCCTGGGGGTTACCATTGACTAGAAACTGAACTGGACTAGCCATATAAATACTGTGGCTACAAGAGCAGGTCAGAGGCTGGGAATCCTGTGACGAGTAACTCACCTCCTGACTCCCCAAAGCCTGTCCACCATCTACAAGGCACATGTCAGGAATGTGATGGAATACTCTCCACTTGCCTGGATGAGTGCAGCTCCCACAACACTCAAGAAGCTCAACACCATCCAGGACAAAGCAGCCCCGCTTGATTGGCTCCACATCCACAAACATTCACTCCCTACACCACCGATGCACAGTAGCAACAATGTGTACCATCTACAAGATGCACTGCAGGAATTCACAAAGGCTCCTTCGACAGCACCTACCAAACCCATGACTGCTAATATTTAGAAGGACAAGGGCAGCAGATAGATGGGGACACAACCACCTGGAAGTTCCCCTCCAAGTCACTCACCATCCTGACTTGGAAATATATCGCCGTTCCTTCACTGTCACTGGGTCAAAATCCTGGAACTCCCTCCCTAACAGCGCTGTGGGTGTACGTATACCATATGGGCTACAGCAGTTCAAGAAGGCAGCTCAGCACCACCTTCTCCAGGGCAATTAGGGATGGTCAATAAATGCTGGCCCAGCCAGTGACGCCCACATCCCATGAATTAAGGAAAAAAACATTAATTTACCATTCCCCAATCTGGAGCAGGGACTGTTCACAATGCTCCAGATGTCGAGAATATTGGTAAACCACATGTTTCACGTAACTTCACTGTTTTACTGATGTCGGTTTTGAGTTAAATATTGATCCTCCAACATTGCAGGATTCCCTCATTATTCATCCTCTGACAGTGCAGCATTCCCTCAGTGCTGACCCTCTGACATAGCAGTGCTCCATCAATACTGACCCTCCAACAGTACAGCACTCAGTACTGACCCTCCGGCAGTGCAGCGCTCCCTCGGTGCTGACCCTCTGACAGTGCTGCACTCCCTCAGTACTGCCCCTTTGACAGTGCGTGCTCTCTCAGTACTGACCCTCCAACAATGTTCCTTCCTTACTGCCCTCCACACCCCTCAGTACAACACTGAAATGTCAGCCTGGGTTATAAAGTCAAGTCTCTGGAGTGGGACTTGAGCCTTTGACCTTCTCACGAATGGATGGTTGGGATTGGATTGAGTAACAACTGCCACAAGTTTAGAAACTTCTGCTTAGGAACAGAACTTCTCTTTGACAAACTGTCAATTGGGAAAGGACATCTTGGCCCAACGAGGTAACTGTTAAAAGACGGAGAGTTGTGTAATAAGCAACAGCTGCATTTTGCTCTGAATGAAACCTGGCTTCACACCGGGGTCGGCCAAAGGTCACGTACAATAAAACAGCCCAACATGAAGAGCAGAATCAAACCAGTTCATCTAAATATCAGAATTAAAGGCAGAAATATTGGAAACCTCACACCAAAACCAAACTGCATTTTGCCCGGACCATAATAGTCAAATTCAACCAGGTTATCAACATATTTCTCTCACTTTCTGTCAGGCAGTGAGGGGGAAGGTGTCATTCTGTGGCTCTGGTTGACAGATGGAACAGATTGTGGAACCCTGCATGTGCTCTTCACCTCTTGTCCAGTATTCATCTAGATCCTGGCATTGTTTAACAGTTTTTATTTTATTTTTGTTTTTGTTTAATACTTGTTGGTCATTCTAACACAGACGGTGTATTTAGTCTGGTGGTCACTCTGTGCCAGCACTGTGATCTTCACCCGGGACACAAATCACAAACAAGGGTCAAAGTTTATGAGATGGACTGAGATGAAGAGGAATTGCTTCACTCAGAGGGTGATGAATCTTTGGGATTCTCTACCCTAGAGGGTTGTGGAGGCTCAGTCATTCAGCATGTTCAAGACTTAGATCAATAGATTTCTGGATATTCAAGATATTAAAGGTTATGCGGATAGGGTGGGGAAATGGCATTAGTGTACAAGACCAGCCATTGTCTAAGTGAATGAGCGAGCAGCTGTGATGGGCTGAATGGCCTACTCTGTTCCTGTTTCCTATGTTCCTATGTAATAGAGTATTTGTCTCTCACACAATCTAGCCAGTGTGGGCAGCCCACGCCGTTTACATTTAAGAACAAATAGTACCTTTCAGCTCTTTGCAGAGAGGGTGAAGGGAACCAGGGACAAAGGAGGAGAGAGGGCTGACTAAATGCTTGGTCAAAGAGGGAGGAGAGAATTCCAAAGCATTGGGCCTAGATTACAAGAGGCATTGCCATCAATGGTGGAGTGAGAAAACTGGGAGAAGGTCACAAGTAGTTTTGTTTTTAAACATCTCAGAATGTGGGCATCATTGGCAAGACCAACATTAAATGCCCATCCCTAGTTGCCCTGAGATGGCGGTGGTGAGCTGTCTTCTTGATCTGATACAACTGAGTGGCTAGCTGGGCTATTTCAGACAGCAGTTATAAATTAATGAATCTGCAGACATGCATTGGTCAAAGCGGGTAAAGGTCTATTGGAAGAATTTTTACATTCCCTGAATTACTAGCCCAGAAACATATCATTCTGCTCACTTACCCTTAGCATGCAGCTACAGCAAGCAATTAGGAAGGCAAATGGCATGTTGGCCTTTATTGTAAGGGGATTGGAGAACAGGAATAAAGACATCTTGCTAGTGTTTTACAGGGCTTTTGTGAAACCACATCTGGAGAGTGCAGTTTTGGGTTCCATATCTAAAGAAGGATATAATTCCATTGGAAGAGGTACAGAGAAGGTTCAGTAAATTGGTCCCTGGGAGAGGTTTGTCCTGTAGCTCACCACCTTCCCAAGGGCAACTAGGGATGGGCAATAAATGCTGGCCCAGCCAGTGAAGCCCACACCACGTGAATGAAATAAAAAAAAGTGCACAGTAAATTGAGTCACTATTCTCTGCAGTTTAGAAGAATGAGAGGTGATTTCGTTGAAAGCTACAAATTCTGAAAGTGTTTGACAGGGTAGATGCTGTTTCCACTGGTCGGGGAATCTAAAACACAGGGACACAGTCTCAGGATAAGGGGCCGGTCATTTAGGACTGAGATGAGGAGAAATTACTTCACTCAAAGGGTTGTGAATCTTTGGAATTCTCTACACTGGAGGGTTGTGGATGCTCCATCGTTGAGTATATTTAAGGCTGGGAGAGAGAGATTTTTGGTTTCTCAGGGAATTAAGGGAAATGGGGAGTGGGTGGGAAAATGGAGTTGAGGCAGAAGGTCAGCCATGATGGTACTGAATGGTGGGGCAGGCTCGATGGGCCGAATGATCTACTCCTTCTCCTATTTCTTAGGGCTGAGGCCTGGGAAAGATTTCAATACAAGGATAAGAATTTTAAAATTGAGGCTTTGTCAGGCTAGGAGCCAAGGTATGTTATTGAAAAAGGGCTGTTTAGTGAACAGGACTTAATGAGTGTTTGGATGCGAAGATCCTAGTTTTTGAAGGTGGGAAATGGAATAGTCAAGCTTGGAGGTGACAAAGACACAGATGAGTTAGGTTGATGTGGGGATGGAGAGTTGAGGATGTTACAGAGTTAGAAATAGCTGGTATTTGTGATGGAGAAGATAAGAGCTTTGCATTGAATATATTCCTGAGATTGGGAACTACCCAGCTCAACTTGAAACAATGGCTGTGGAGAGGGCTGGGGGTCACTGCTGAGGGAACAGAGTTTGTGTCAGGGGCTGATGACAATGACTTTGGACTTCCCAATGTTGAACTCCGGAAAATTGTAGCTCATGCAATACTGGATGATTGAACAAGCAGTGTGACAACACAAAGGCAATGGGGGTGTCAAGGGGAGGCGGTGGCATAGTGATATTGTCACTGGACCCAGGGTAATGCTCTGGGGACCCAGGTTTGAATCCCATCACGGCAGATGGTGGAATTTGAATTCAATAAAAATCTGGAATTAAAACTCCAATGATGACCATGAAACCATTGTCGATTGTTGTAAAAACCCATCTGGTTCACTAATGCCCTTTAGGGAAGGAAATCTGATGTCCTTACCTGGTCTGGCCTACATGTGACTCCAAACCCACAGCTATGTGGTTGACTCTTAACTGCCCTCTGAACAAGGGCAATTAGGGATGGGCAATAAATGCTGGCCCAGCCAGCGATGTCAACATCCCATGAATGAACAAAACAAAATGTGGTGGAGAGGGAGAGCTGGGTTCCATTGGGGGAACTTGCATTGGAGACAGTTCAGAAAAAGTTCACCAAGCTGATCCTTGGGATGAAGAGGTTATCTGATGAGGAAAGGTTTAGTAGGTTGGGCCTATATTTCCTGGGATTTAGATGAATGAAAGGCGAACTTATAGAAACATTTGAGATCCTGAAGGTACTTGACAGAGTCGATGCTGAGAGGATGTTTTCCCTCGTGGGTAAATCTAGTCCTGGGGACACAGTTTCAGAATAAGGGGTCTTGATTTAAGGCGGAGATGAGGAGGATTTTTCTTTCTCTCAGAAGGTCTTTAGTCTGTGGAATTCTCTTCTAGAGAGAGCAGCGGAGACTGGGTCATTGAATATATCCAAGGTGAGTTAGACAGAGGTTTTGATTGACAAGGACTGAAGGTTATGGGGTGGCAAAGAGGAAAGTGAAGTTAAAGCCACAATCCAATCAGCCATGATCTTATTGAACAGCGGAGCAGGCTTGAGGGGCCGAATGGCCTGCTCCTCTTATTTCTTATGTTCTTAGTTGACCAGGTCAAAGGTTACAGATAGGTCAAGGAAGGATAATGAATTGTGGTGACAAATACAGAGAATATTGTTCAGGAGTGTGATGAAGGTCACTTGGCTCAGAGAGTTATATAGGGAGGTAATGGTGTAGTGGTATTGTCACTGCACTGGCAGTCCAGAGACCCAGGGTAATGCTCTTGGGACCCAGGCAGATGGTGGAATTTGAATTTAATAAAAATCTGGAATTAAAAGTCTTATGCTAACCATGAAACCATTGCCGATTTTTGTAAAAATCCATCTGGATCACTAATGCCCTTTAGAGAAGGAAATCTGTCATTCTCACCTGGTCTGGCCTACATGTGACTCCAGACCCACAGCAATGTGGTTGACTCTTAAATGCCCTCTGAATAGGGCAGTTAGGGATGGGAAATAAATGCTGGCCTAGCCAGTGACGCTCAAATCCCATGAACGAATAATAAAAAATACATGGCACAGTAGGACGCCATTTGATCCATCGAGTATATGCTAGCTCTCCACAGAGAAATCCAATTTGTCCCACTCCCCGTTCGATCCCTGTAGCTCTGCAAGTTTATTTCCTTCTCCTGTATATCCAATTTCCTTTACATCATCTCATCTCCCCGTAGGCAGCAAGTTTCAGGTCATTACCACTCACGACATTAAAAGAGTTCTTCCTCACATCGCCCCTGCATCTATTGCCCTAAACCTTAAATCTGTGTCCCCTACTCCTTGTACTAGCAACCAAAGGGAACTGTTTTCCCTTGTTTACCTTATCTAAACCTGTCATCATCTTGTACACCCCTATCAAATCTCCCCTCAATCTCCTTCACTCCGACAGTTCCAGCTTCTCTAACCTCACCTTGTAACTAAAATCCCTCATCCCTGGAACCATTCTGGTAAATCCCCTCCTCACCCTCTCAGGGACCCTCTCACCCTTCCCAAGTGACCAGAACTGGATGCAGTACTCAAGTTGTGGCCTAACCAGGGCTTTCTAAAGGTTCAGTGTAATCTCCCTACTTTTGTACTCAATGCCTCTATTTATGAAGCCCAAGGTCCCGTAATATAGAACGGTCACAGCAGCGAAGGAGGCCTTTCGGCCCGACATGTTTGTGCTGGCTCTCAGCAAGAGCAATTCACCTGCTGCCACTGCCTGTCTTCTCCCCACAGCTCTGCAGTTTTTTCCTCTTCAGATAATGATCAAATTCTCTTTTGAAAGCCATGATTGAACCTCCCTCCGCCAGACTCTCAGGCTGTGCATTCCAGACCCTAAACACTCGCTGCATGAAAAAGTTTTCCCTTCATGAAGCCATCTTGTGAATCTTTTCTGCACTCTCTGTAATACTGTCACATCCTTCCTAAAGTGTGGCACCCATAGCTGGACAAAATAATCCCGTTGTAGCTAAACCAGTGTTTTGTATAAGTTAAACATAACCTCCTTGCTCTTGTACTCTATGCCCCTAATAAAAAAGCCCAGGACACTAAATACTTCATTAACCGTACTCTCAACCTGTCCTGTCACCTTCAATGATTTATGTACCCTTACACCCTGGTCCCTCAGCTCCTGCTCCCCTTTAGAATTGTACCCTTTATTTTATATTGTCTCTTCATGTTCTTCTAACGAAATGAAGCACTTCACACATCTCTGCACTAATTTTCATCAGCTACTTGTCCACCCATTCCACCAACTTGGCTCTATCCTTTTGAAGTACTACACTATCCTCCTTATGGTTCACAAAACTCCCAGGATTTGTATCATCTGCTGGTTTTGAACGTGTGCCCTGTACACCAAGGTCTAGGTCCTGACTTAACTAAAAACAGAAAATGCTGGAAATACTCAGCAGGTCAGGCAGCCTCTGTGGAGAGACATGCTCTAGGGTCACTTTGTGCACCTTTACTAATCCCTCCTGTGTCCTCAGCTGCTTTCTTATTGATTCTTAAATCTACTAATTTCACTTTCTTGAACATTTGGAGGTGTTGTGTTTGATTTCTGTGTGTTTGATTTCTCTAAGCCTGTTTTCTCAGCTCTCCTGAGCTTTCCCTGCACTTCTCCTTTCAAACAGATGATTCCCTCTTTCCCCATCCCGTTTAACGGCCCTACACATGTTACACATTCCCCGAGTTCTTCTATTTCTGAGGGTGTTGCTCAAATTATTATTACCTAAGATTGACAAACAGCATCAAACTTTTAGCCAATAGAAACCCAACATCAGCAGCATGTGACCATTTGCACCTTGACCCATCTCTCCAATGCTGTGATATAAACTCTGATCAAACTGGGTCTCTCCGCAACTGTGAAGATCCTGCACAAGGTGAGGAAATTTTCTCAATCTCTTTTCCTGAAGCCTGAGTGAAGTCCAGGAATTATGGAGTGGGTCCATGCTGGGACTATCCCGAACACTCCTGTTCCTCAATGCGCATCTTAAATCAGTGTTAGTGCTTATGCTCAGTAGAAGGGACACAGGATAGGGAGCTGCTTCCTCCATTGGGTTCCAGTGAAATGAGTGAGTGAAATGGAGAGAGATCCAAAATTTACTCTGTACCTAACCCCGTGCTGTACCTGTCCTGGGAGTGTTTGATGGGGAGAGTGTAGAGGGAGCTTTACTCTGTATCTAACCCCGTGTTGTACCTGTCCTGGGAGTGTTTGATGGGGAGAGTGTAGAGGGAGCTTTACTCTGTATCTAACCCCGTGCTGTACCTGTCCTGGGAGTGTTTGATGGGGAGAGTGTAGAAGGAGCTTTACTCTGTATCTAACCCGTGCTGTACCTCTTCTGGGAGTGTTTGATGGGGACAGTGTAGAGGGAGCTTTACTCTGTATCTAACCCTGTGCTGTACCTCTTCCGGGAGTGTTTGATGGGGACAGTGTAGAGGGAGCTTTACTCTGTATCTAACCCCGTGCTGTACCTGTCCTGGGAGTGTTTGATGGGGACAGTGTAGAGGGAGCTTTACTCTGTATCTAACCCTGTGCTGTACCTGTCCTGGGAGTGTTTGATGGGGACAGTGTAGAGGGAGCTTTACTCTGTATCTAACCCCATGCTGTACCTGTCCTGTGAGTGTTTGATGGGGACAGTGCAGAGGGAGCTTTACTCTGTATCTAACCCCGTGCTGTACATGTCCTGGGAATGTTTGATGGGGACGGTGTAGAGGGAGCTTTACTCCGTATCTAACCCCATGCTGTACCTGTCCTGGGAATGTTTGATGGGGACAGTGTAGAGGGAGCTTTACTCTGTATCTAACCCCATGCTGTACCTGTCCAGGGAGTGTTTGATGAGGACAGTGTAGAGGGAGCTTTACTCTGTATCTAACCCCATGCTATACCTGTCCTGGGAATGTTTGATGAGGAGCATAAAGATGAGCATTGACCAATTGGGCTAAATGGCCTCTTTCTGTGCTGTACATTTGATGGATGTAGCCATAACGCCCAGCAAGTGTGAACTGTCCCAGTAAGAGTCAACGGTCAATGAGAGAAAAATTAATATCTTCCCAACATGGCTGGGTGATCAACAGTCGAATTCCCCCAATAAATATGAATCCAAGTCTGAGTAATATCTGTAAGGGACACAGAAATCTTCTCTCTACAACAGCAAGGCCCTTTCTCAGTGTGTGTAACATTTCCCTGTATTGTGTCTGTTCTACAGAATGTCAACTCATTACCTGCTGGTGTTTGCCTGTCTCTGGGGCTTTGCTAATGCCCATCCCTCTAAAGGTAAGACATTAACGTCTCTAAGTTACAGCTAGTTACAAACACAAGCAGGAAAACTATGCAGGTTCAGCCACTGTCTAATTCCCATTTAGATTGGTTATTAGTGCAGGCTGGTACTGGTCAGACTGGGTCAGTGCTTGGTGACTGTGACCAGCTGGAATTACACTGTCCCTGACTGAGAACAAACAGTCACAGCTCTGATAGCAGAAAATCACCCCAAAATGGACAGTGTGTGTGTGTGTGTGTATCTCTCTTACTGAGTGTGTGTGTGTATTTTGTATGTAGATGATAGCGACATGATACTGTACAGCTGGAGGCCATTCGGTCCATCGTGCCTTTGAAAGAACTATCCAATTAGTCCGAGTCCCCCCCACTCTTTCCCCAAAACCTGTTAAAACTTTCCCTTCAAATATTTATCCAATTCCCCATTGAATCTGCTTCCACCATCCTCTCAGACAGTGCAGCGCAGATCTCAACATCTCACTGTGGAGAAATGGTTTCCCCATCTCACCCCTGGTTCTTTTGCCAATTCCCTTAAATTTTAGGCAGGATTTCTTTTGTCAAAGTTGAGTGGAAGGTAAAGTTTTAAACAACTTTCTTCCCCCTGATTCCAGGGAATCTGGCAGCAACCATTCGGGCTACCCAGTCCAGCCTTGAACATTTTCTTGGCGAACCTCGACATGCCATCGATGGAAACGAGAACACTGATTACAATGTGGGATCGTGCAGCCGCACAAGGGTGCAAAGGTCCCCTTGGTGGAGGGTTGATTTTTTCTACCATTACCATGTCTACGTTGTAGAAATCACCACCAGCAGGGATGGAGGGGGCTTGACGGGAGCAGAAATTCGCATCGGAGACTCATTAGCCGACAATGGCAACAAAAACAAAATGTAACGTACAAACACCCCATCATGTTGAAACCCCCTGTAACTTACCAACCCCATTGTAATGTACAACATCCCCTGTAATGTACAATTGTGTTTATTTAACAACCCTTGTAACATACAAACCCCCCTGGAATGTACAAACCCCGCAGAGTCAACATGGCTTTTTTAAAAGGGAAACCATATTTAACCAATTTATTGGGGTTCTTTGATGGAGTCACATGTGCTGTGGATAAAGGGGAACAGGTAGATGTACTGTACTTAGATTTCCAGAAGGCATTTGATAAAGTGTCACATCAAAGGTTATTGCAGAAAGTAAAAGCACATGGTGTAGGGGGTAACATATTGGCATGGATAGAAGATTGGCTGGCTAACAGCAAATAGACAATAGGCATAAATGTGTCATTTCCTGGTTGGTAGGATGTGACGAGTGGTGTGCCACAGGGTTCAGTGCTGGGACCTCAACCTTTTACAATTTATATAAATGACTTGGATGAAGGGACCAAATGAATGGTGGCTAAATTTGCTGATGACACAAAGATAGGTAGGAAAGTAAATTGTGAAGAGCATGTAAGGAGGCTACAAAGTGACATAGATAGGTTAAGGGATTGGGCAAAAGTTTGGCAAACGGAGTATAATGTGGGCAAATGTGAAATTGTTCATTTTGGCAGGAAGATTAAAAAAGCTTATAACCTAAATGGTGAGAGATTGCAGAGTTCTGAGATTCAGAGGGATCTGGGTGTCCTAGAGCATGAATCACGTAAGGTTAGTATCCGGGTACAGCAGGTAATTAGGGAAGCTAACAGAATGTTATCATTTATATGAGGGAAACTGAATACGAAAGTTGGGAGGTTAAGCTTCAGTTGTACAGGGCACTGGTGAGACCACATCAGGAGTATTGTGTACAGTGCTGGTCTCCTTATTTAAAGAATGATGTAAGTGTGTTAGAAGCAGTTCAGAGAAGGTTTACTGAACAAATACCAGGAATGGGCTAAAAGCAAAATACTGCAGGTGCTGGAAATCTGAAACAAAAATTATTGGAAAAACTCAGCAGGTCTGACAGCATCTGTGGAGAGAAAGACCGAGTGAAAGTTCTGAGTCTGTTTGACTCTTCTTCAGAACTAAAGAGAAGTAAAAATGTGGTGAAATATATACTGTTTAAGGGGGTGTGGGGCAGGTGAAGCTGGATAGAAGGCCAGTGATAGGTGGAGGCAAAGGAGAGATTGCAAAAGGTGTAATGGACAAAAGGCTGATGGTGGTGATACTGGCTAAAGGAGGTGCTACATGGAACATCAAGAGTAGAAAGCAGAATGAGCAAGTGACAGATGGCCCTAGTGGGGATGGGGTGGGAGGAGGGGATGGTGTGGGAGAAAAGCTGTCACCAGGATTAGGCAGGTTATCTTATGAGGAAAGGTTAGGCTTGTATCCACTGGAGTTTAGAAGAGTAAGAGGTGACTTGAATGAAACATATAAGATCCTGAGGGGTCTGGACAGGGTGGATGTGGAGAGGATGTTTCCTCCTGTGGAAGAATCTAGAACTAGGGGTCACTGTTTAAAAATAAGGGGTCACTCATTTAAGACAGAGATGAGGAGAAATCTGTTCTCTCAGAGAGTTGAGAGTCTTTGGAACTCCCTTCCTCAAAAGGTGGTGGAAGCAGAGTCTTTGAATATTTTTTAACGCAGAGGTGGATAGGTTCTTGATAAACAAGGGGGTGAAAGGTTATCTGGGTGGGGAGAATGTGGGGTTGAGGCCACAATCAGATCAGCCGTGATCTTATTGAATAGTAGAACGGGCTCGAGGGGCCGAGTGGCCTACTCTACTCCTGCTCCTAATTTGTATGTTCGTCTCTAATGTACAGAGTGTGTTTATTTAAATCCCCCTTTAATGTTCAATCTAGAGTTAGTCACAGATTTTGTACAATTGATTCCTAGGGACTGAGATTCTCTCTTTATTTTCACCCTGTCTCTTACAGCTGCGCCAAGATTGAGAGCATTCCAGCAGGAGCGACACAAATATTTAAATGTGCAGGTCTCGGAGTGCACGGCCGTTATTTGACCATCCATGTTCCAGACAAGGTGGTGGCCCTGTCGCTGTGTGAGGTGAAAGCGTTTGGAGCACATGAACCTCACGATGAGTGAGTATTGATTCTGAGGCTCTGTCTCCAGCTGGCTCCATCACCATCCATTCACTCTCTCAGCTGCTGAGATCCCTCTCGGGGGAGCAATGGTCAGTGCTTCAGGGCTCTGAGGTTGGATAGTGGTTGAGAGTGGATACGAAGGACCTATTTACCTCTTCAGGAGGTCAATAACCAGGTGAATAGCAGAGATCTCCACACACTCCCAGGACCACTGAGATTACCACGTTTATCTGTAAAAGTTTCTATCTGTCAGCAGGCCTGGGAAGAAATAACATTAACACTGAGATAGGGGAAAGGAAGTAGAAGAACTGAGGGAACTTGGAAAGCGTGCCCACTGCCCCCTGATGGTAACGGGGCAAGTAGATAAAGTGGTAATGAAGCTTACAGAATACCATCCTTTATTAGCCATGGTATAGACTATAAGAGCAGGGAGGTTAACCTAGAACTCTCGAAAACACTAGTTAGAGCACAGCTGAAATACTGCATCCAGTTCAGGTTAGCGGATTACAGGAACGATGTGATCACACTGAAAGAGAGTACAGAGGGCATGGAGAATGAGGAAAGGTTGGATCGGCTGGAGTTGTTTACTTTGGAACAGAGGAGGCTGAGGGAGATTTGAATGAGGTGTATAAAATTGTGGGACCTCGATAGAGTGGATACGAAGGACCTATTTACCTCTTCAGGAGGTCAATAACCAGGCACCATGGGGTTTGACAGCCAATTAGCATTGAGAAGGATTTTTTTTCACAGGTGTCACTAAACTTCCCCATCCTCTGGCACCTCCCCTCTTAATCTGGGGTAGATGACCTGATTCATACTTGAAGAATTCACCTGATGTTCATCATTGACCCTCTTTTTTTTTAGTTTCATTATCATCTCTATCTCCCTCGTCACCCAAGGAGCCCTGTTTTTGATTCCCTTACCTTTCACTCTTGTTGGAATGTACCCAGCCTATATCTGAAATTTCCCTTTTCCCATTTCCCATATTGCAGTCTAACAGTCCCTGCCCTGGAGTGCCAACCTCGATTCTGTGTTCCTGTCCGACAGCGGGACTTGAACTCACTGCCCTCTGAGCTGTGCCAGCCACTGGATGAGCCGAAGAGGCAGTCAGGGGATCATTGTATCCGAGACAGTCCTGCTGAGCGGTCAAATCTCTGACTCACATTGGGACTGACAGTGGCTCACATTGTCTGCATGGACTCACACTGACCCTTCAACCTGTTTAAGGATGAGTCCCCAACAATCAAGGGTCACCTTTCCCTGGTGACCAAGGCCCTGCCCACTGCCAACCTAATATGAAGCCAATGTGGGCAGCTCTCTCTGCAAACCACATGTACTGTAGCATCCATCAATTCTGAAAAACCTAACTCCGCTCACTCTGCACAATCCCTCCCTGTACTGAGTTAGCAGTGTTACTGATGAAATCATTCCAATAACGGAAATGGGACCCATTTTTCTCTTGTCCTCTAAGGAAGGAAAGCTACCATCCTTACCTGGCCTGGGGCTTTAGATGTGACTTGAGAGCCTCAGCAATGTGCTTGACTCTGAACTGTCTTCTGAATTAACCCAGCCAGACTCAATTGTATCAAACCACTCCCAGCAGGAATGTGACTCAGTCGCACCACCTCAGGGTCACTTAGTGATGGACAATAAATGTTGGTCTTGCCAGCGACGCCCACGTCCTGTGAATGAAACAATAAAAATATTCTTCATTGATACTAGTTTTGTTTTCCAGACATGAACATTGAATAATCCAAACTGAAATCGCCGCTTGTTTGGAAAGATCCATTTTGTGCTTCCAGCTTATGCAACCAACCAGGGTCATTCTCAGCTTCTTCTCCTGGGCCACACTCTCTGCAAAGCAGCTTTAAACAATGAGCTCACACAACGAGTCTGTCTTCAGAGTTTCTGCAACACATCCAAGAACAGGCAGTCGATGGGTTCTCAGTCAAACAGTTTTCATCGAGAAATCAGAGGCAATGGGACAGAGCTCAGTGAAAGGACAAGAGTCACCAGAGAAAGAGTCTGTCAAACACTGTCCAGAACACAGGAGTACAGAGTGATGGATCAGTCCTATCTCTGTCCCACTGACTGTCAACTGCAATTCCCGCTTTAATGGAAAACCTGCAGCTCTGAGGAGAGGCAGGATTAATCCTGGAGTCTGTGCAGTTTACCCCCATCAGTATCTGTCCAATAAGAGCTCAGTACAGATTGACCATTCACTATCTGCATTGTTTAGTTCCTGTTCTGGGAGGATGTGTGTGTGATCTATAACCTGTCATTCCTGATTTTAAACAAAAATCAATAAAATTGCTGATTGCGGATCATTGTTACTGTGTCTGTTCTGTTCACTCTGTCCTGCACTGGACACTCAAACTCATTCCACACAATCTCACTTCATTCAGGAATATTGCTGACTTTTCACACTCCCATTTCCCTATTGTACACAGAAACCAAGACCCCGTGGGCCCTCTCCCTTCCCCCCACCCGTGGGCCCTTTCCCTTCCCCGCCTTCTCGCAGGCCCTCTCCCTCCCCCTTACGGGGTCTCCCTCCATCGTCCCTGCAAGCTCTCTCTCCCCCCCTCATCCCAGGCCCTGTCCGTCCCCTGGGTTCTGCCCCTCACTCCTCCAGCCCCTGTCTCTCCTCCCCCTGATGTTAACTGAGCCAAGCTGACAACTGGAGACTTGTTCTGTCTTGTCTCTGTCACACGCAAATCATTTCCACACTTTGACATTACCCCCTTATCTTCAATCATTCCATCTCCCTCTGCTATTACCTTCTGACTCTCCTGTTGTCGGCTTAGTTAACATCACTAAAAAAATTGCTTATTAATCTCATTGTTATTTGCGGGATCTTACTGTGCCATTGATCTTGAAGAATGTTCCAGGTTGTTTGATTTTGAATGTTTTTTGTTTTCTGCCAAACAGCCTTCTATCCACACTAATCCAACTAGTCGTCTGGTAGTCCTTCTACTAGTGTAACAGTTGCTTCCTCTCTCACCTCAGCCTGGGTACTATCTTCTTCATTTGTAAAGACAAATGCAAAGTACTCATTCAACATCTCCACTATTACTCCAGCCTCCACATGCAAGTCCCCTTGTTATGTCCCTAATCAGCCCTACTTTCTGTTCCCACCCTTTTATTATTTACACGCTCATCAAAGACTTTCGGATTCCCTTTTCTGTTCTCTGCCAGTCTCTTTTCATGCTCTCTCCTTCCTTTTCTTATAGTTTTTTCATTCCCTTCTGGTCCTTCTATATTCAGCTTGATTCTCCATTGCATTTTCTACTTGATATCTGTCATATGCGCAATTCTTCCTTTTCATCTTTGCCTCTATATCTCTCATCATCCAGGGTGTTGTAGATTTATTTGCCCTACCTTTCCCCTTCAAGGGAATATACCCTGACATCACCTGCAATACTGTTTCTTTATAGCTCATTCTTCATGCACCATCTTCTCTGCCAACATTTGATTCCAACTCACTCGACTCAGATACATTCTCATCACATCGAAGTTGGCTTCCACCCAATTAATTATCCCTGCTCTGGATTGTTCCCTGTCCTTTTCCATGATTAACCTAAACCTTATGATACAATGGTCACTGTCCCCTAGAGGCTCTCCCACTGATATTTGATCCACTTGGGCCAACTCATTCCCCCGAACCCAGTCCAACAGTGCCTGTCCTCTCATTGGACTGGAAACCTATCGCCGCAGAAAACTATCTTGAACACATTCCAGGAACCCTTGCCCCTCTTGTCCCTTTGCACTATCCCTATCCCAGTCTATATCTGGAGAATTGAAGTCCCCCATTATAATTATTCTATAATTTTTGCACCTCTCTGTAATTTCTTCCCAAATTTATTTCTCCACATCCCTTCCACTAGTTGGTGGTCTATATACTACACCAATCAACGTTATTGCACCTTTTTTATTCCTAACCTCTAACCAGAGAGATTCTGTCCTTGACCTCTCTGGAATATCCACTCCCTCCAGTACTGTAATGCCAGCTTTAATCAATACTGCCACTGCCCCCACCACACCACCTCCCCCAACCTTCTCCCCCCTTCCTGTCTCTCCTAAACACCTTGTACCCAGGAATATTTAACGCCCAGTCCTGCCCTTCTTTGAGCCCGGTCTCTGTTATAGCAATAATATCACAGTTCCATTTGTCAACCTGTGCCTGCAGTTCACCAATCTTATTCACCGCACTCCGTGTATGCACATAGACACACATTAGCCCTGATTTAGGCTTTCTTACTTTCCCCTTTATTCTGACCCCAACTAATAATTTACTGTTGTCTACTCTAATTCTATTAAACTCTCCAAGTAATCTATCCAATTGATGCAACTCTGATATATCCTCCATATCAGTTAACACTTCTCTACTTCCCACAGCCAGTTTTTCTCCTCTGCACTCTGAATTTCCCCTCAGGTTCCCATCCCCCTGCCAATCTCGATTAAACCCTCCCCAACAGCACTAGTAAATCTCCCCACGAGGATATTAGTCCCAGTCCTGTTAAGGTGTAAATTATCCTTCATGTACGGGTCCCAGAACTGGTCCCAGTGCCTCAGAAATCTAGACCCCTCCCTCCTGCTCCATTTCTCCAGCCACATGTTGAACTGCTCAATTTTCCTATTCTTATGCTCATTAGCACTTGGCACTGGGAGTAATCCTGAGATTACTGCTCTTGAGGTCCCGCTGTTTAATTTCCTTCCTAACTCCCTAAAATCTGTTTTGAGGACCTTGTCCCTTTTCCCAGCTATGTCATTGGTCCCAATGTGGACCACGACCTCTGGCTGCTCGCCCTTCCCCAAAAGAATGTCCTGCAGCTGCTCTGGGACATCCTTGACCCAGGGAAGCAACAAACCATCCTGGAGTCACGTCTACAGCTGCAGAAACATCTGTCTGCTCCGCTAACTATGGAATCCCCTGTCACTAAAGCATTTCCACTCTTCCTCCTCCCATCCTGTGCAGCTGAGCCTCCTGTGGTGCCACAAACGTGACTCTTGCTACAATCCTGAGGAACCATCTCGCTCACCAGTATCCAAAATGGAGAAGTGCTTAGAAAGCGAGTTAGTGCAGGAATCCCCTGAGGCTATCTGCCTGTTCCTCTTACATACTCTGGCAGTCACCCATTCCCTCTCTGCCTGTGTACCTTGTAGCTGCAGTGGGGGAGAGGCAGGAATCCTCACAACGTTTAAGAAGTATTTAGATAAGCACTTGAGACGCTGCAGCATACAGGGCTACGGGCCAAGTGCTGGAAAATGGGGCTAGAGTTGGCCAGCACAGACAGGATGGGCTGAAGGGCCTGATTCTGTGCTGTACAACTCTATGACTCTAAAATACAAATTGAAAAACAGTTGTGGCTGCTGTTTGAAGATTCCATCTGGGATTTGAGCAGCTCAACATTCACCCTCTGTTGTGCCATAACACAGGCCATGTACAAAAGCAGCAAGGCCTGAGATTGGGCACGTGTCCACACGTCATCGCGCACGTGGGCAATATTGAGGTCGGCAGGTGCACACGGGAGTCCGAGCAGCGCCCGCCCGCCGCCAATTAAAGGGAAAATTAAGGCCAGTGAAAAGCCAATTGGCCACGATTTTATGTTGATTTTTAGCCCATCCACAGGCAAAATGGGTGGGTGGAATTCAGGTTTTAATCATTTCCTCATCCACAGGTGGGAGAAAAGGCCCCAGAGCAGCAGCACTTTCTCTGTCATTACCCAGTCCTTTACTGTGGATCGTGGCTGGTCCCAGAGTTTCTTTGGCATCTCGTTTGATTGTCCAGCCTGCCTTTCAGCATCTCAGGCCCTCACCTTCCGTGGGAGGTTCCCCTGAGTATTGCAGCCCAGCGCTCCTTCATTTACAAGACACTGCCCCTCTGCATCCCATCTAATGGGGGTAGTGTATTCTACTGGGGGAACCTCCTGTGAAGAGGAAGAGAGGAGCAGGAGGGAGAGGATACCAGGTGGACGCAGTCAGTGAACTAGAGACAGGCCTTTAAGAGGAGAGGCACGGGCTCAGTTGGTGCAGGGCCAGCAGGGAGGCCAAGACAGGAGGGCACACTGAAGACACCAGTATCCAGCGGCTTGAGTGTTCAGGCAGTGTTCCAACTACTTCCAGATGTCTGAGGTCCAGTGCTACAGGAGGCTCCGCCTCTCCAGGGACAGAGTGACATCAATATGTCACATGATGGGTCCAGAAATCGCCTCCAAACGCATGGGTGGACACCCCATGCCGGGGGCTTTGAAGGTCACAGTGGCCCTGACCCTCTCTGCCTCTGGTCCTTTTCAGGGCTCAGTGGGGGATCTGTGCGATGTTTCTCAATCAGCTGCACACGGTTGTGTCAGGCTCATAACTGATGCTATCTTTAGACACTTCCGCACATTCACCCACTTCCGGACAGACGAGACAAGCCTGGTGGAGAGAGAGCACGAGGTTTCACTGCGATGGTTGGGTTCCCCGTGTCCGGGGTGTAATATCTTGCTGCACTCACATGGCCATCCAGACACCAGCAGGTGAGCCGGGAGCTTTTGTAAACAGAAAGAGGTTCCACTCAATGAATGTTCAGATCTTCTGGGACCACAGGACACAGATTCTCCCAGTTTGTGCCCGTTACCCTGGGAGCTCACACGATGCTTATGTCTTGTGGCCCTCACAGGTACCAAGGCTATTCCTGCCTCATGCACGAGTGGGTGGATGGCTCCTGAGTGACAAGGACTATCCCATAAAGAGGTGGCTGATGACCCCACTCCATCACTCAAGAATGTAGGCCAAGGGGAGATACAATGAGAGTCATGACTCCACTAGGGCAGCGGTGGAGTGGACCATCGGGCTGCTGAAGATACGCTACAGATGCCTGGACCTGTCGGGGGTGGTGGGGGGGTCATTACAGTGCCATCCAGAGTCTGTCTCCCTCATAGTCGTCGCATGCTGCACTCTGCACAACCTGGCTCTGGCAAGGGGGGACCTACTGGAGGCTGAGGAAAGCGAGGCAGCTCCACAGGTCATGGAGGATGAGTCAAGTGATGGCTCAGAGGAAGAGCCTGAGGAGGTGCAGGGTGAGGATCTCGGAGCAGAGGACAGGAATCCTCATGGAGGCAGGGACACCAGGGATGCTGTGATCCAGTGAACCTTCTGCTAGGCACCCAAGGCATCGATGCCTCGTCAGGCCAATGGCTCTGTCTCCTTTGCTAACAATTGATAAATGAGAACCCAGCCCAGTACGCCAGCAGCACACAACACCACACTGCTTCAAGCTGGTGCTGTATCTGGTACCTACTCATCCTAACCAGCCAACACAGCACATTTAAATCAAATAAGTGTTTATGGTACTTCACATGGACAAGGAGCAAAGTGTTCATCCCTAACACAAGAGCCAAAAGGAAAAATGCAAAAATGTCACCTGTGACAGGCCCCAGCTGTGCTCAAGGTGACTTCAACTTCCATGGGCGGGTGTTGTTAATGGGTGATCCTCCCCCGGCCTGCACTGGCAGTGCTGCTGGAGGCAGCTGCTTACCCTGCTGTCCTGGTGGCCCTGATGACCCTGGCGGTTGTCCTCTGGCAGCCAGAGATTGAACAGGCTCCGCCTGGGAGGGTGCATCCAGCCCCATAGCTGGGCACTCCTCAGTCATCACGGCATCATCAGATGCAGTGGTCACTGGCAGAGGGGCAGAGGAGCTGGTGCCCTTGTCCAGGGTGCCCTGAGAGGAGCCCACAGAGATGACAGGCAGCTGGCCAGCCAGTGTGAGGTGTGTTTGCACCTCCCTGCTCACCATCGATGGACGGGGACGTAGCAGGGAGACGAGCTGCCTCATCCACCTCTCACACTGGCAATGGCCTCCTGAGGGCTTGCAGGTCCCAGTGAAACCCCAGGAGCCCCTGAGGCTGTGATGGAAAAGGAAAGAGAGGCTTTTAGCAGGTACAAGAGAAGCAAATCAGCAGAGGCATTAGTGGAGTACAGACAGTGCAGGGGAGAGTTTAAGAAAGCAATTAGGAGATCAAAGAGGGGATATGAGAAAGCTCTGGCTGGTAGAAGTAGGGAAAATCCCAAGATATTCGATAAGTATATCAATGGGAAGAGGATTACCAGGGAAAGAGTTGGGCCCATTAGGAACCAATGGAGCAATCTATGGGTACAGACAGAGGACATGGCTAGAGTGTTGAATGAATACTTCACATCCGTCTTCACCCTAGAGAATGAGGATGAAGGTATCGAACTCAGGGAGAGAAACTACGAGGTTCTTAAACAAATTCATATAGGTAGTGACAAGGTATTGGAGATGTTGGCAGGCATAAAAGTGGACAAATCTCCAGGTCCAGATGATTTGTGTACCAGGCTGCTGAGGGAGGCAAGGGATGAGATTGCTGGAGCTCTGACCCAAATTTTTATTTCCTCTCTGGCCACGGGGGAGGTGCCAGAGGACTGGAGAAAAGTTAATGTGGTTCTGCTATTGAAGAAGGTTTGTAGGGATAAGCCAGGGAACTACAGGCCAGTGAGTCTCACATCAGTAGTAGGGAAACTATTGGAGAAATTTCTGAAGGAGAAAATCTATCTCCACTTGGAGAGGCAAGGTTTGATCAGGGATAATCAGCATGGCTTTGTCAGAGGGAGGTCATGCCTTACAATGAATTAGCTGAGAAGGTGACCGGGTGTGTGTATGAGGGTAGTGCAGTTGATGTAGCTTATATGGGTTTCAGCAAAGCCTTTGACAAGGTCCCTCATGGGAGACTTATAAAGAAGGCAAAGCCACATGGGATACAGGGTAATTTGATAAAATGGATTCAAAACCGGCTTAGTTGTACGAGACAGAGGGTGATGACAGAAGGATGCTTTAGTGATTGGAAGCCAGTGTCCAGTGGCGTACCACAGGGATCTGTGCTCAGTCCCCTATTATTTGTCATTTATATAAACAACATAGATGACTATGTGGGGGGTAGGATTAGTAAACTTGCAGATGACACAAAGATTGGCCGGGTGGTTAACAGTGAGGTTGAGTGTCTTGGTCTACAGGAAGATATAGACGGGATGGTCAAATGGGCAGATGAGTGGCAGATGGAATTTAACCCTGAAAAGTGTGAGGTGATACACTTTGGAAGGAGTAATTTGACAAGGAAGTATTCAATGAACGGCATGGCACTAGGAAGTTCTAAGGAACAAAGGGACCTTGGCGTGTGTGTCCATAGATCTCTGAAAGCAGAAGGGCATGATAGTGGGGTGGTGAGAAAGGTATATGGGGCACTTGCCTTTATCAATCGAGGCATAGATTACAAAAGTAGGGAGGACATGTTGGAGTTGTATAGAAGCTTGGTGAGGCCACAGCTGGAGTACTGTGTGCAGTTCTGGTCACCACATTATAGGAAGGATGTGATTGCACTGGAGGGGGTGCAGAGGAGATTCACCAGGATGTTGCCTGGGATGAAATATTTAAGTTATGAAGAGAGGTTGGATCGACTTGGGTTGTTTTCGTCGGAGCAGAGAAGACTGAGGGGCGACCTGATCGAGGTGTACAAGATTATGAGGGGCATGGACAGGGTGGATAGGGAGCAGCTGTTCCCCTTAGTTGAAGGGTCAGTCACAAGGGTGCATAAGTTCAAGGTGAGGGGCAGGAGGTTTAGCGGGGATGTTTAAGAATAGGGAGAGACAGTATAAAATAAACAGAGAAACTCTAGAGGTGGTGCAGGAAGAGAGGGGCATGGGTGTATATGTGCATAAGTCATTGAAGATGGCAGGGCATGTTGAGAGAGCAGTTAATAAAACATATGGTTTCGTAGGCTTTATTAATAGGAGCATGGGGTACAAAAGTAAAGAGGTCATGTTGAACTTGTATAAGACACTAGTTAGGCCTCACCTGGAGTCCTGCATCCAGTTCTAGGTGTCATACTTAAGGATGTGAAGGCATTGGAGAGATTACAGAGGAGATTTACAAGAATGATTCCCAGGATAAATAACTGTAGCTGAGAGGATAGATTGGAGGGGTGAGGACTGTTTTCCTTGGAGAAAAAGCAGCTGAGAGGAAACTTGGAGGTATTCAAGATCCTGAGGGGTATGGACAGGATAAATCGTGAGAATCTGTTCCCACTCAGGAGAGCAGGTACAAAATAATTGACAAAAGGGGTAAGTGATGAGGAAAAATTGTTTATTTATTTTTCACACCCAGAGGGCGGCTGCAGTTTGGAACCAACTTCCAGAGAGGGTGGAGGCAGGTTCCATGAGGTATTTAAAAGGAACCTGATTGCTACCTGAAAAGAGAGAATTTGCAAGGTTATGGGGATAAGGCAGAGGAGGAGTGGGACTAGGTGGAGAGACAGTGCAGACTCAATGGGCTGAATGGTCTCCTTCTGCACTGTGAAGATACTGTGATGATGCAGTATGGATAAGTGGTTTCCAATTAATTGGGACCAATCCTCCAAGTCTCCAAGATCAAGAACACTCATCTTAGACCTATACTTCACACTTCTGAATTTCACATTCAGTTTCAAATATGATCAGTCATCTGGAGGCTCCCTCATGTTATCGATTAATCCCATCTCATTGCACATTACAAGTCTACAGTAATCTATTCCATGGTTGGCTCTAGAACATACTGCTCAAAGGAATTGTCCCAGATGCATTATGATCTCACCTTTCAGGTAACCTCTTCCAGTATAATTTACATTTAGATTTGATGAATTAAAGTCTCCCATGGCGGTGGTAATTTCCTTACATGGCCCATTTTTCTTCATGTGGTGTCCTACCATGTGGATACTGTTAGGGAGCCCATAAACAGTTCTCAAATGACCTCTTACCTTCCCCATTTTTAGTGTGTACCCAAACTGATTCTAGATATTATTGCCATCCTTATTGACCGTAGCTACCCCACCACAACTTAGTTCCTGTCCCTTCAAAATGTCAAATAAGCTGGAATATTCATGTCCCAGCCTGGGCCACCTTGCAGCCACTTACCTGAATTTAGCATTCACTGGATGTGTGCATTACTGGCTAGGCTAGCATTTGCTGCTGCTCATCCCCAATTGCCCCTGAGGTGGGGAGCAGCCTTCTTCAATCACTGCAGTCCCTGTAGGTGTACCTACACCAGTGCTGTTAGGGAGAGAGTTAGGTGGCAAGTTACTCACCACAGGATTCCTAGCCTCTGACCTGCTCTTGTAGCCAAAGTATTTATGGCTAGTCTAGTTTCTAGTCAATGGAAATATCCGATGTCAATAGTGGATGATGCTGCAGGAACTCACCCAAAGCTCTTGAGAAACCCACAACCATTTATCTCAAAGCACCAGGGGAGGAGACCAGCACCTTCAAGGGCAATTAGGGATGGCAATAAATGCTGGCCCAGCCAGCAACACATCTCTTGAAATGGAAAAATTCAGTGCTGGCAAATGCAATGCATGGACAGGGGCAATGGTTAGATTCTCTCAGATGGAGATGGCCTGGCACTTGTGTGGGGCCAATGTTACTCCCCACTGGTCAGCCCAAGCCTGGATATGGTCCAGGTCTTGCAGCATTTGGACATGGACTGCTTCACTGGACCAGAGGCCAAACATGAGGCACAGGGTGGCCATCACTTCATATGTCCACACAGACTGAGGTGACGTCACTGCTAACACATGGCATGTTGTTATCTAGGAGGCTAGCAGTGTGCTTCAGTTCCTACAGGCTCACTAAACTGCAGACTCATCCCCTGGACAAGAACTGGAACTTTGGGGGGTGGGGGGTGGGGGGGTGCAGCAATGGGGTGCAATTGTGGTCACAAGTGGCAAAATTAACTGAAAGGTGAGCACAAAGATCGAATCTCAAAGATAACATGAGAACAGAGTTAGGTAATACCAGGAGTTTATTATCCAACACACACCTACAGCTCCACTGATCTGCACTCAGTGCCCAGCCTGTGAGTCACATTCATTTTCCACACAGCAACAGTCCCGACCAACAGGGTCACAGAGAGCAGCGCTACCCCAACCGCTAATCCAGGAGCAACATGGGAGGGGGAATCCACAGCAGCACCTGTGGAGTGAAAGCCAGGGTTAGAGGGACACCAGTTACTCCATCACTAGACACAGGAAGAGATTCCTCCTTTACCTTTCTCTTCCTGCTCCAACCCAGCAGCCAATCTCTCCTCATCTCCCAGGAAAATGATGGAGCCCTCAGTAGTCAGCAAGGCTCCAGACTGATCATCAGCGCTTCTTCGTCTCTCTGGGGGAAGAGAAGGAGAAAAGGTTCAAGGTGAAGCTTTGGAAGCCACAACATTCAATCCAATGAACAATATACCTGCAGACACTGGGTACCGGACAGGGATGGGAAATCAGTCTGTGCTCAAATATTGTTTCTCTGCATATTCTGGGGGAGGGAACAATTTCAGCTGAGTAACATTTCCTGTGACTGCCACTGCAATAAATATCCGATATTCACGTGGGGTGAATTGAATTGGCTGAAGACTGGCATCTGTGATGCTGGGGACCTCCGGAGGAGGCTGAGATGGATCGTCCAATTGGCACTTCTGGGTGAAGGTTATTGTAAATGTTTTAGCCTTATCTTTTGCACTGATGTGCTGTGTTCCCCCATTAATAAGGATGGGGATATTTGTGGAGCCTCCTCCTCCAGCGAGTTGTTTAATTGTCCATCACCATTCACTACTTAATGTGGCAGGACTGCAGAGCTTAGATCCGATGTATTGCTTTGCTTGTGGAATCACTTAGCTCTGTATATCACTTGTTGCTTGTGCTGTGTGGAAGACAAGTTGTCCTGTGTTATAGCTTCACCAGGTTGACACCTCATTTTTAGGTTTACCTGGTGCTGCTCCTGGCATGCCCTCCTGCACTCCTCATTGAACCAGGGTTGATCCCCTGGCTTGATGGTAATGGTAGAGTGGGGGATATGCTGAGCCGTGAAGTTACAGATTGTGTTCGAGTACAATTCTGCTGCTGCTGATGGCCCACAGCGCCTCATGGGTGCCCAGTCCCAAGTTGCTAGATCTGTTCAAAATCTATCCCATTTAACGTAGTTGTAGTGCCACAGAACACGATGGGGATGTGACCTCTGGCCCTTGCCCTTCTCAATGCTTACACTAAGTGGTGTTCAATATGGAATATTGGCTTATCAGCTGAGGTAAAGTGGTGCTTGGAGGTTTCATTGCCCATGTTTGACCTGATGCCATGAGGTCTAGAGTCAATATTAGGGTCTCCCAGGACAACTCCCTCCTGATTGTATCCCACCACTACCATCTCTGCCTGGCCTGTCCTGCCAGTGGGACAGGTCATATCCATGGATGGTGATGGTGTCTGGGACATTCTGTAAGCTATGCTCCCATCAGCATGACTGTCAGTCTTTAGCTTAACTAGTCTGTGAGCCACTCTACCACTTCCATTGAGTTTGTTAGTGAGTGGTCTCTATTTTTCCCCCTCCATGATCACCTGTTGCTCCTTACTCTGATCGCCAATACACCACTCCCAGGAATGCAGCTCAAATCCTGAAAAACCCATCAGTGAGCGGATTGTAATATCTGTTCATCAGATTAATCAGGACTTGGCCCTGTTGGTCTGGTGAACCTAATACCTTCCCCACACTGCAGCATTCAAGCCCACATCAACAGCCCCCTGGGAAAAGGTTTGTGGAATGGGGAAGTGAGGTGATGGTAAAGCACCATGACCCAGGTTTGGCCAGTTCCTTCCCTCCTGGAAAGTAACAGTGAAGAGGTCTGAGAACAGACCCCAGGATCTAGATCAGAAGTGAGTGAACCTGGGTGGATAAGAAAGTTTTACTGGCCTAATGCAGTTTTAGATCTCAGTGCAGTTTAGCTTGGCTTACAGGCAAGGAAGGATAAGACCATAACATGCAAGAGCACAAGGAGATCATGTGGCCCATAGAATCTGCTCTTCCACTCAATGAGATCATGGCTGGTCTGATAATCTTCAGCTTAATGCCACTTTCCTGCCCTCTCCCCCATAACTCTTGATTCCCTTCCTGAGTGAAAACCTGTCTACCTCTAGACTTCTTCAAAGTGTTAACAAGCAGGAGAGATAAAGAGGAACCAATAGATGTAATATATTTGGATTTCCAAAAAGCTGTCAATAAGTAGCCTTTTGCATTACCTTAATAAGTGCCCATGGTGTTAGGGTAGCATATTAGCAGGATAGAGGATTAGCTAACTAATAAAAGACTTGGGGAAAAAGGGGCATTTTCAGGATGGCAACCTGGAGTGCTACACACATCAGTGCTGAGGCCACAATTATTTCAAATATATTAATGACTTAGTGATATTACACTCATTTCCCTCATCTAAGTTTGCAGATGACAAAAATGGATGGGAAGGCAAGGGAATGGAATATAAAAATAGGGAAGTCTTGCTAAAACTATACAAGGCACTAGTTAGATCACAACTAGAATACAGTGAACAATTCTGGTCCCCTGACTTAAGGGGAAGTAGACTGGCATTGGAGGCAGTCCAGAGGAGGTTCACTAGGTTGCTCCCAGGTATGGAGAGATTTTTTAAGAAATCATGAGCTCAGGCTCAATGGAGTTTGAAGAATGAGAGGACCTTACTGAAACCCACTTAGCAGGTTTGAAAGGTGCTGAGGTCATCTCCCCTCAAGGGAGATCCTAGGGGCAGAGGTCATTATCTCACTAAGAGGGCACCTAGGAGAAATTTACTGAGGGTAGTGAAACTGTGGAATTCCTATACCACAGAGGAGTAGAGGCTAGGTTGTAAAGCATATTCAAGGATATTACCACCCGAGATGGATTGTGACAGAGGCTCACCCCACTAATCCCTAGGACGGTGGGAATGTCTTGAGGGGAAACAGAGCCTGTTTTGTTTAGAACCTCAGAAGAGGTGATCTCATTGAAACCTCAGTACTACACTGGTAGAAGATGTGCAAAGGAATACAAATAATCTGAGCAGGTCAAGCTGCACCAGAGCAAAGATATTGGCCTTCCTAGTCTGTATTTCCAGCAGCCAGTTTCACTTTTACAGCTTGGATATTTCCCCTAGCAGATGAGTCTTCACCCAGGGGACAGTCTTAGAATAAGGGTCAGGCTATTGAAGACTGAGATGGAGGAAGAATTTCTTCACTCTTCTCTAGCCCAGAGCACTGTTAGTGACTGGGCTTCCAAAGACCAGGGATCTATTGATTAAGATACAAAGATAAAGGCACGTGCAGAGGTGCACAGTAGAGGCATTGAGGTAGATGATCAGCCATGGTGCAATTTGAATGGAAGAGAAGCCTCAAACAGGCTGAAAGGCATTCCCTGTCCATACAGAATAGGATAAATAACTAGCTGCACCTGAAACCAAACTCACTTAGGAGTAAAAACACCACAGGATGGAAGATCTTCCTTAGTTTATTACAGAACAGACACATCTACATCTACAGTTCCATCGAGCTGCACTCAGTGCCCAGCCTGTGAGTCACATCCATTTTCCACACAGCAACAGTCCCGACCAACAGGGTCACAGAGAGCAGCGCTACCCCAACCGCTAATCCAGGAACAACATGGGAGGGGGAATCCACAGCAGCATCTGTGGAGAGAAGCCAGAGTTAGAGGGACAGCAGTTACTCCATCACTAGACACAAGAAGAGATTCCTCCTTTACCTTTCTCTTCCTGCTCTCTCCCAGCAGCCAATCTCTCCTCATCTTCCAGGAAAATGATGGAGCCCTCAGCAGTCACCAGGGCTCCAGACTGATCATCAGCGCTTCTTCGTCTCTCTGGGGGAAGAGAAGGAGAAAAGGTTCAAGCTTCTGAAGCCACAACATTCAATCCAATGAACAATATACCTGCAGACACTGGGTACAGGACAGGGATGGGAAATCAGCCTGTGCTCAAATATTGTTTCTCTGCATATTCTGGAGGAAGGACTCACTTCAGCTGAGTAACATTTCCTGTTACTGCCACTGCAATAAATATCTGCTCCCCTGGTGAAGACCAATTTCACCATCTGCCTTACCCATTTATTCCACAGGACATCCATGTCCCAGGTGTCTGGACATGGGATATCCATTCCCCTTCCAGCTGGAATTCCCACTAATGAAGCTGACAATTGGACACTGGGTCAGTGTTCCCAATGCCAAAGATGGGATCTCTTACCAACCAGGAGATTGGGAGTGGAGTGTACCTGAAGCAACAGATGGAGACTTCAGCAAGGTCAGTTAGGCTGCTTCACTATCCACATTAGGAACAAGGAACCAAAGTACTGCTCAGGGTTCCTGATAAGTACCTTCCTGCTGGAACATGTGCTCACACCCACCGCCCCACAATTATTCCAATATCAAACTGCACCAAGTGGAACTGGGGGACTTCCCACAACAATTCAGAGCCTCCAGATTC
Organism: Cetorhinus maximus; assembly: GCF_964194155.1. Lineage (NCBI taxonomy): Eukaryota > Metazoa > Chordata > Chondrichthyes > Lamniformes > Cetorhinidae > Cetorhinus > Cetorhinus maximus. The sequence continues at coordinate 1,533,214 of NC_135881.1, forward strand.
ACCACACGATTCCTGGGAGCAACTGGAGCCCTTGTTGAGGGAAGCCAGTGTCCAGATGGGACACCCCCTCACCATCAGGCTTCAGTTTCTAGTCCGATCCCAGGTACTTACTGGAGCTGCAGGGAGCTGTGCAGTTCTCTCGGGTGGAAGGGTGACACACCTCAGCCCTGCAGTGGATGTACACCTGGAAAGAGAGAGTGCAGCATGGTCAGTCCCACAGCTCCCAGTCAGGAGATTGATGCTTCTACATTCAGAGGGTGAACAGGGGCCTCCTGACTCTCAGCAACAGCCCGGGAACAAATTGAACCAAGGCCCCGAGACACTAACACTGAAGGAAGCTCACCTCCCCGCTCAGAGGCCGGGCCCAAACTCGCTCCCAGAAAGTGAAAGTGCTCACTACAAAGCGATGGTGATGAGTTGGGAACCGCAAATGGGAAGCAGCGTCTACCGGGACCAGGCGGGTTTTGTAGTTGTCACCAGCAAAGGGACACCTGCAACACAGAGACAGGGGAGGGGGGGAGTTAGATAGGGAGGGGGCACGAGAGGCAGCTTTACACATCACACAACTAGAAGCCACTCATTGGCTATGTTCAAGGGAATGGAGAGCGAGGCATCTCAATGGGAAAGATCATTCATTCACTAAATGCCCACACTGGCCATTTGCTCTTCTTTCATCCCCAATCTAGCCCAAGGTGCCTCACTCGCTCCTTTACCTGTTCACCAGCAGCTCCCATCGGAGCCCCGAATACGGCTCGGGGCTGGGGGTCGCCCAGCAGTCATTGAGGACCAGCACCAGGCTCGGGTCGTTCCGCTTCAGGAGACGAACCTCCACAAACACGGGCTCCCGGAGCACACTCAGGACCGGGTAGTCAGTGGCCACGTACCAGCTCCGGTAGGCAGCATCTGGAGAGAGAGAAAGATGAAAGACGGCCACTATGTGGACACAGAGCCTCAAGTTGGACACTACTCGCCATCATTGAGCACTCGCTACCTCTCGCTATTCTCAGCTCCAGAAGCAGAATGCCGGCCTCAGTGACAGGCAGTGGCGGAGAAAGGGTGTAAACTCGGGGCTTCAGCTGCACTTCAGACTCCTGGCTTCCCGTGTAACTACACTGGACATGGAGCCTGCAAGAGAACGGACACGTATGGCTACACAATTCAGCTCCTCACCACCTCCAGCCTCTCAATGTGCTCCCATTCTCACCTGAAGGGACTGTCCCGGCTCACCGAGCCCAAAGCTCCATCCAAGATCTCAAACTCAGCCAACACATCCGTTTCATACACCACATTCACCCCGTCCAGCTACAAGAGACACAAGACGACGATCAGTAGCCGACTCGCAGCCAATGATGGGGCTCCCAAGTCCCAATACCTACCCGCTGAGTAGTGCCACACTCAGTGACTGCGAACTGAAAGAGCACAGTGTCTACAGAGGCCACGCTCGGACTGCACTCAGCTCCGTGTCCATCCTTCAGATGCACCGTTGTCAGGTTTACAGGAGGCAGCGTTAAATCCTTGGAGATGGCGATCAGAACGCGCCCATCCTTGGTACAAACTGCAAGAGAGGCAATGAAAGGCGCTTGGTTTCAGCACAGGGACGGTTAGAGAGTGGGACAAACTCCATGCAGCTCAGGGCCATGTTCTGCTATCTGTTCTCTCATTCTCAATCAGCTGCTGAAGCGGTTAACCAGCAGCCACACAGCACTGCTGTGGCTGTGCTCCAGAGACTGGCATCCCAACTGAAAGATCAGCTCTACATCACACTCTCTAGGGACCTGGGATCCTTCACTCCGCCCTTTGGATCTTCCTCTGCTCCAGCCCGCCCAATTCAGGCTAGAATGAGGCTACATCAACTCTTCTTCACTTCCCTTCAGCAATCCTTCCTTCACTGAGACCATAAGACATTGGAGCAGAAATCTGGCCAATCGGCCCATCGAATCTGCTCCGCCATTCAGTTTCTCAATCCCATTCTCCCACCTTCCGCCCGTAGCCTTTGATCCCCTTACCAATCAAGAACCTATCTATCTTGTTCTTAAATACACTCTATGACCTGGCCTCCACAACTTTCTGTGGCAATGAATTCCATAGATTCACCACTCTCTGGCTAAATAAGTTTCTGCTCATCTCTGTTCTAAGGGAAGGTCTTCCCTTTACTGAGGCTGTGCCTTCGCGTCCTAGTCTCTCCTACTAATAGAAACATCTTCCCCACGTCCACTCTATTCAGGCCTTTCAGTATTCTCTAAGTGTAAATCAGATCCCCCATCATCCTTCTAAACTCCATCGAGTATAGACCCAGAGTCCTCAAACATTCCTCATATGTTAAGCCTTTCATTCCTGGGATCATTCTCGTGAACCTCCTTTGGACCCTCTCCAGGGCCAGAACATCCTTCCTGACATACGAGGCCCAAAATTGCTCACAATATTGTAAATGTCATCTGACCAGAGCCTTATGAATCCTCAGCAGCACATCCCTGCTTTTATATTCTAGTTCTCTCGAAATAAATGCCAACATTGCATTTGCCTTCTTAACTCAACCTGCAAGTTAACCTTAAGAGAATCCTGGACTAGGACTCCCAAGTCCCTTTGCACTCCAGATTTCAGAATTCTCTTCCCATTTAGAAAATAGTCCATGCCTCTATTCTTCCTACCAAAGTGCATGACCTCACACTTCCCCACATTGTATTCCATCTGCCACTTCTTTGCCCATTCTCCTAACCTGTCCAAATCCTTTTGCAGCCTCCTCAATAATACCTGTCCCTCCACCTATCTTTGTATCATCTGCAAACTTAGCAAGGATGCCCTCAGTTCCTTCATCTAGATCATTAATGTATAAAGTGAAAAGTGGTGGTCCCAACACTGACGCCTGCGGAACTCCACTAGTCACCAGCCGCCATCTTGAGAAGGATCCCCTTATCCCCACTCTCTGCCTTCTGCCAGACAGCCAATCTTCTATCCATGCTAACACCTTGCCTCTAAAACCATGGGCTCTTATCTTACTGAGCAGCCTCCTGTGCGGCACCTTGTCAAAGGCCTTCTGGAAGTCCAAGTAGATAAAACCATTGCATCTCCTTTGTCCAACCTACTCGTTACCTCCTCAAAGAATTCTAACAGATTTGTCAGGCATGACCTCCCCTTGATGAAACCATGTTGACTTTGCCCGATTTTACCATGCACTTCCAAGTATTCTGAAATCTCATCCTTAATAATGGACTCTAAAATCTTGCCAACGACCGAGGTCAGGCTAATCGGCCTGTAATTTCCTGTCTCTTGCCTCACTCCCTTCTTAAACAGGGGGGGTTACATTAGCGATTTTCCAGTCCTCTGGGACCCTCCCTGACTCGAGTGATTCCTGAAAGATCACCACTAACACCTCCACCATCTCTTCAGCTATCTCCTTCAGAACTCTGGGGTGTAATCCATCTGGCCCAGGTGATTTATCCACCTTCAGACCTTTCAGTTTTCCGAGCACCTTCTCCTTGGTAATGGCCACCATTCTCACCTCTGCCCCCCGACTCTCTTGAACTTTGGGGATGTCACTCGTGTCTTCCACTGTGAAGACTGACGCAAAGTACCTATTCAGTTCCTCCGCCATTTCTTTGTTCCCCACTACTACTTCTCCAGCGTCATTTTCCAACGGTCCAAAGTCCACTTTTGCCTCTCTCTTACCCTTTATATATCTAAAAAATCTCTTGCAATCTTCTTTTATATTACTGGCTAGTTTACCCTCATATTTAATCTTCTCCCTCCTTATTTCTTTTTTAGGAGTCCTCTGTTGGTCTTTGTAGGCTTCCCAATCCCCTGCTTTTGGCCACATTGTATGCTTTCTCTTCAGCTTTAATGCTGTCCCTGACTTCCCTTGTCAGCCATGGGTGCCTCGTCCAGATTGAAAACCATTGTCTCCGCAAGTTGCTGCATCGTCTGATAACTCTCCTACAAAGCAACCCCTTAACCTGCTCAATACCTTAGGGGAGGGGATTCCGTCTTCAATCATGTCAGTCGGGGCCAGGTCAATCTTGGCTAATTTAACCAGCTTTACAAATACGGATCATTGATGGAGATTTAATCCGACAATCAAGTTGCAGGAATCAGAGAAGCTAAAGCTTCAGGGGAGGAAAACACAGATTCTCCCAGTAAAGGCCGAGTCCATGTGGACTGCAGCTGCTCCTGGAGAGTCCAGCTCTGGACTATGGCCGGAGGGAGAATCCACCCACCTGGCAGATTATCCAGTGAATAGAAACAGGGCGGCACATCCCGGCTCCCAGCATCAAAACAGCAGCCCATCCGCACACACTCACTGCCTTCAATCCCCGCAAATCCACACTCTGTGCGCCATTTGGGAGACAGCCAACATTTCTGGGCGGGGAGAAAGAGAGAAGGCGGCTGAGCGGAACAGATTGTAATCAATAACAAGCCTAAAAGCCCTACTCCGTCCATTGGAACAAGCGGCTCCTCCCAGAGAAGTGAGGCTATGGAGCCGACTCCCCCCCTTTTGATCCCAGCGCTGTTGCAGCCACAGTCAATGAGTTTCCCAATCAGACTGAGACAGAGTCCGCGGCTCACGGGCTCCTGAACATCAAGCCGCATTCCCACGGCTCGCACAGAGATGGGGCCTGTTTTTAATCAAGCACTAAAGGTGACCCAGGCTCCAAAGACAGCTCCACAAGTCACCCCACTTAAGGAGACAGCACTCATCGAATTGACACACAAAGTCTCATGAATGAAAGAAATGTTGAATTGCCAACGATCATATTGTTGTTTGTGGCAATTCCACACTGGGTATGTTGCGGGGCAGAGAGAGGCCGCTTCCATCCCATAGACACTGGGGAATATTGATTCAGCTCCAGAGCAAACCCCTCTCAGAGAGCCCATCTACTGGATTGTCTGCTTGTGGTCTCAGGGGATTGGACACATCCCTGATCTAATCCTCTTCCATGTGGCTTTAACTCTGTTTCCCGTGTCTCCACCAGTTCACCCCACGCTGACATTGGAACAAAAACAATAAAAGTCGATTTGGACCAGCGTCCACAACCTGTCACCCCATGGCCCGGTATATCCCCAACTCCACCATCACCATCAAACCAGGAGATCAACCCTCGTTGAATGAAGAGTGCAGGAGAGCATGTCAGGAGCAGCACCAGACATACCTAAAAATGAGGTGTCAACCTGGTGAATCTCTAACACAGGACGACAAGCGTGTCAAACAGCATTAGCAGCAAGTGATAGACAGAGCTATGCATCCCCACACCCAATGGATCAGATCTAACTCTGTACTCTTCCCACATCCAGTCATGAATGATTGTGGACAATTAAACAACTCACTGGAGGAGGAGGCTCCACAAATATCCCCATCCTCAATGATGGAGGAGCCCAGCAGATCAGTGCAAAAGATAAGGCTGAAGCATTTGCAACAATCTTCAGCCAGAAGTGCCGAGTGGATGATCCATCTCAGCCTCCTCTGGAGGTCCCCAGCATCACTGATGCCAGTCTTCAGCCAATTTGATTCACTCCAGGTCATATCAAGAAACGGCTGAAGGCACTGGATACTGCAAAGGCTCTGGACCCTGACAATATTCCAGCAATAGTACTGAAAACTTGTGCTCCAGAACTTGCCACACCCCTAGCCAAGCTGTTCCAGTACAGCTACAACACTGACATCTACTGGCTATGTGGAAAATTGCCCAGGTATGTCCTGTACATAGAAAGCAGGACAAATCCAACTCGACCAATTACCACCCCCTCAATCTACTCTTGATCATCAGTAAAGTAATGGAAGGGGTCATCAACAGTGACATGATGTGGCTCCTTCAGAAAATAATCTGCTCACTGATGCTCAGTTTGGATTCTGCCAGGGCCACTCAGCTCCTGAACTCATTACAGCCTTGGCTCAAACATGGACAAAAGAGCTGAACTCCCGAGGTGAGGTGAGAGTGACTGCCCTTGATATCACGGCCACATTTGACTGAGTGTGGCATCAAGGAGCCCTAGCAAAACTGGAGCCAATGGGAATCAGGGGGAATACTTTCCACTGGTTGGAGTCATACCTAGCACAAAGGAAGGTGGTTGTGGTTGTTGAAGGTCAGTCATCACATTCCTGGGACATCACTGCAGGAGTTCTTTTATTCATGTTATTCATGTGGGCATCACTGGCTGGGCCAGCATTTATTACCTATCCCTAATTCCCTTTGAGAAGGTGATAATGAGCTGTCGTTTTGAACCGCTGCAGTCCATGAGGTGTAGGTACACCCACAGTGCTGTTAGGGAGGGAGTTCCAGGATTTTGACCCAGTGACAGTGAAGGAATGGTGATATATTTTCAAGTCAGGATGGTGAGTGATTTGGAGGGGAATTTCCATGTAGTGATCTGCCCTTCTCCCTCTAGATGGTTGAGATCGTGGGTTTGGAAAATGCTGTTTAATGTGCCCCGGTGAGTTCCTGCAGTGCACGACCTCACATTAGTGTCCTCAGCCCAATCATCTTCAGCTGCTTCATCAATGACCTTCCTTCCATCATAAGGTCAGAAGTGGGGATGTTCGCTGATGATTGCACAATGTTCAGCACCATTCGCAACTCCTCAGATACTGAAGCAGACCATGTCCAAATGCAGCAAGACCTGGACAATATCCAGGCTTGGATTTTTTTCCTTTATTCATTCACCGCATGCGGGCTTTGCTGGCTGGGCCAGCATTTATTGTCATTCACTAGTTGCCCTTGAGAAGGTGGTGGTGAGCTGCCTTCTTGAACCGCTGCAGTCCATATGGTGTAGGTACACCCACAGTGCTGTTAGGGAGGGAGTTCCAGGATTTTGACCCAGCGACAGTGAAGGAATGGTGATATATTTCCAAGTCAGGATGGTGAGTGACTTGGAGGGGAACCTCCAGGTGGTGGTGTTCCCATCTATCTCCTGCCCTTGTCCTTCTTGGTGCTAATGGTCATGTGCTTGGAAGGTGCTGTCTAAGGAGTCTTGGTGAACTTCTGCAGTGCATCTTGTAGATGGTACACACTGCTGATACCGTGTGTCAGTGGTGGAGGGTGTGAATGTTTGTTAATGTGGTGCCAATCAAGTGGGCGGCTTTGTCCTGGACAGTGTCAAGCTTCTTGAGTGTTGTGGGAGCTGCACTCATCCAGGCGAGTGGGGAGTATTCCATCACACTCCTAACTTGTGCCTTGTAAATGGTGGACAGGCTTTGAGGAGTCAGGAGGTGTGTTACTCATCACACGATTCCTAGCATATGACCTGCTCTTGTAGCCACAGTATTTATTTGTCTAGTCCAGTTCAGTTTCTGGTCAATGGTAACCCCCAGGATGTTGAAGGTGGTGGATTCAGTGATGGTAATGCCATTGAACATCAAGGGGCGATGGTTGGAGTCTCTCCTGTTGGAGATGGTCATTGCCTGACAATTGTGTGGCATGAATGTTACTTGCCATTTGTCAGCCCAAGCCTGGATATCGTCCAGGTCTTGGTGCATTTGGACATGGACTGCTTCAGTATCTGAGGAGTCGTGAATGGTGCTGAACATTGTGCAATCATCAGCGAACATCTCCACTTCTGACCTTATGATGGAAGGAAGGTCATTGATGAAGCAGCTGAAGATGATTGGGCCAAGGACACTACCCTGAGGAACTCCTGCAGCGATGTCCTGGAGCTGAGATGACTGACCTCCAACAACCACAACCATCTTCTTTTGTGCTAGGTATGACTCCAACCAGCGGAGAGTTTTCCACCTGACTGACAAGTGGGAAGTAACATTCATGCCACACAGTGTCAGGCAATGACCATCTCCAATAAGAGAGAATCCAGCAATTTCCCCTTGACATTCAATGGCATTACCATCACTGAATCCCCCAATATCAGCATCCTGGGGGTTACCATTGACCAGAAACTGAACTGGACCAGCCATATAAATACTGTGGCTACAAGAGCAGGTCAGAGGCTGGGAATCCTGCGATGAGTAACCCACCTCCTGACTCCCCAAAACCTGTCCATCATCCACAAGGCACAAGTCAGGAGTATCATGGAATATTTCGACTTGTGCAAGGTCCACTTTCTCTTGCAAAATTTCTGGATCTGTCTTCATTTTTGATTGGGTGGTTGAGGTCCTCTGTCACAATCATACAATTCTCTATGTATTTACTCCATCTCTCCCTGATTTTGTCCTCTCCCATTAGAATTGATTCATCCTTTGCTGGCAAACATCTGTTGGCACTGCAAACTGATCGCTTTCCCGAAATTTAACTGACACATTGGTGAATTCCCTTAGTTTTAGCGTTAATTTACGATGTGAGCTAAATGACAGTAAGAGCTAAACAAGTCACTTAGCAACCGAACTCAGAATAGCGTTGACACGGTCAACTAGAAGTGGAGCAAGATGAGAAATGGAGCAGAATGTCCATGTGGTTTGGTTTCAGAGAATTGTAGCAACAATAAATTCTCAGTGTCAGTCAATGAAGTGCCAGATGCACAGCAAATCAAGACAGTTATTTTAACGGAACAATGTACATGACAACAGCATGTGCCCAAATAGTAGAAACATGTCTGTAAAACTTGTATCACTAGTGCTTTGGCTCTGACTTGAGAAGGGTCACTGATCTCCTGTAGATGCTGCAAAAAAGACTCTTGAACGTGAGACTCAGACTCTGGGAGGTGATACCCCTGAAAGGCGAAGGATGCAAGATTTTCATTGTCAATTGAAGCGTTTTTGTCATTCGGCCACATTTCTTATTCTTCCCTGCATTGCTGTTTTATTTCTTGGTTCTGTCTGCCATATTCCCATTCTAACTCTGCTGCTTTTCTCCTTTCGTCTTCATGGGCTGAGTTTTCTGCTCCCCCCTCCCCCTTCCACCAACACATTTTAAAGTGGGGGTGCTTATGCAATGAAGCCGGTGACATTCCCACTGTCTTATTCCACCTCCGCCGCTATTTTACATGGGGCAGGGGGAAGGCGGAGGTGAGGTGGGTATCCGCAGCTTTCACTGCATGGGCTGCTGTAGGGCAGGAGGGGTGGTATACCTCCTTCTGGGGTGCCCTGTGCCCAATGGTGGCACCCCCAACCTGCTACAATTGTGCCCCCTGTTTAATCTCCCCTCTGGGTCCTCAAACCCAGCCCCTCCTCCTACCTCCCTCGCTCCTTGCTGGGTCTGCCAGTCAGGCCTGTCCAAAATCCCAGACTAAGATTGCAATCCGAGCTCCATCACTTCTTCAGTTCTGAGGGACAGGATGAACTGTCACTTGGAGAGACACAGATTCATCAAGGGCAGTCAGTGTGGATTGGTTAAGGGAAGGCCATGTCTGACTAATTTGATTGAATTTTTTGAGGAGGTAACAAGGAGGATTGATGAGGGTAGTGCAGTTGATGTGATCTACATGGATTTTGGAAAGGCTTTTGACAAGGTCCCACATGGCCGACTAGTTAAAAAAATAAAAGCCCATGGAATCCAGGGGAATGTAGCAAACTGGATACGAAATTGGCTCGGTGGCAGGAAACAAAGGGTAATTGTTGACGGGTGTTTTTGTGACTGGAAGACTGTTTACAGTGCAGTTCCACAGGGCTCAGTACTAGACCCCCTGCTTTTTGTGGTATATTTTAATAATTTGGATGTAAATGTAGGGGGAATGATCAAAAAGTTTGCAGACAACACAAAAATCGGGTTGCTGGAGACTGCAGAAGGTATCAATGGACTGGTCAGGTGGGCAGAAAAGCGACAAATGGAATTCAACCCAGAGAAGTGGGAGGTGATGCATTTGGGAGGTCAAACAAGACAAAGGATTACACAGTTAATAGGAGAATACTGAGAGGAGTAGAGTAAGTGATTTGACAGAATTAACATATCTCATGGGAAAATTAAGATGCTAATTAGGCAAACACTGTTAGGAATACAGCTTGACATTAAAACACGGCTACAGTATTTGAATAGTTGCCAGGATGTCAAGAGTATATAAAGCCCTTGAATCATCATGCTGTTGGAAGCATGCCCAGAGGCTGGATTTTTTTCTAGACACCCGAACAAGGTGGTCGGCAAGGTCCTCAAATGTGATAGGAAGTGGTTTTTCTAACTTGTTTTCCTGAGAGACAAGGCACAATGAAAGGCTGATTTGGTCTCTGCTGAAATTCTCTTTAAATTAGTGACAACTCGCTCAGACAGGTCAGCCAGCCATCTTTTAGACCTCAATAGTGTTCCGGGCCTTTCCAGGATTCCCTATTTGAGACAAAGACACTTAAAACCCATAAAAAATTATTGTAAGTATAATTATCTTTAATCAATATTTGTTTGTTTATGGTGGATTCAAAATTGTATGTATCTTGTACCCACTTTTTTCTTATAATTATAATATTTTTTAAATGTATATATTTTTCTTTTCCCACCTATTTCTATTATTATTTGTAAAATTTATTTGCATTCATTGTTTTATCCCCACCCTTTATCCTATTTCGATCCCCTCCCCCCCACCCCACCCCCCACTAGGGCTATCTGTCACTTGCTCATCCTGCTTTCTACCCTTAATGTCACCATTAGCACATCCTTTAGCTAATATCACCACCGTCAACACCCCTTTGTCCTTTTGTCTATGACATCTTTGGCAATCTCTCCTTTGCCTCCACCTATCACTGGCCCCCTGTCCTGTCCAACCCCCCCTTAAACAGCTTATATTTCACCACATTTCTATTTCTCTTTAGTTCTGTTGAAGAGTCACACAGACTCGAAAAGTTAACTCTGCCTGCCTCTCCACAGATGCTGTCAGACCTGCTGAGTTTGTCCAGCAGCTTTTGTTTCTGTATGTGGGATTGGCATGTTCTGATTCGCTTTAGTTACCCTCTATTGGGAGAGGCGGAGGCGTAGTGGTATTGTCACTGGGCTAGTAATCCAGAGACCCAGGGTAATGCTCTGGGGACCCGGGTTTGAATCCCCCACGGCAGATGGTGAAATTGCAATAAAAATCTGGAATTAAAGGTCCGATGGTGACCACAAAGCCTATTGCCAATTGTTGTAAAATCCCATCTGGTTCACTAATGTCCTTTAGGGAAGGAAATCTGTCGTCCTTACCTGGTCTGGCCTACATGTAACTCCAGACCCACAGCAACGTGGTTGACTCTTAAATGCCCTTGTCCAGAGGGAAATTTAGGGATGGGTAATAAATGCTGGCCCAGCCTGTGACACCCACATCCCATGAACAAATAAAAAAAATATATAATCCTCATCCATAAACAGTAATCTATAATTGGTTTAAATCATCAGCATTTATTATAAAATATAAAAGAACTGGAGTCTCACATTAGCACCCTCATGAGTCCACATATACAATACCAATATCCTAGGATTCTAAGTTAGAATTCTAAGAGCTGATATTGGGCAATTTGACAGTAGTTTAGTCTGCTATAATATACCTCTATGTATGTTCTACCCTAAGATAACTGTTGGGTTGGAGACTCCAGAGAGAGAGGACCTCTTATTTCAGGACCCAGTCTATATCTGGCCTAGCAGACTATGTTCCTTTATTGATTGGAAATTTCTTTTAGTTGAGATTCTAAGCTAGCAATAAGTTCAAGGGAACAGGTTTACCTTGCTGGAGGTGGGGGTGCAGTGGTATGGGGTAAAGATAGAACCATTAACAGTGAGAGATCTTGGAGTGAATGTCCACAGATCCCTGAAGGATGCAGGACAGGCTAATGAGGTGGTTCAGAAGGCATGTAGAATCCTTTCCTTTATTAGCTGAGGTATAGAATATAAGAGCAGGGAGGTTACGTTGGAACTATATAAAGCATTACTAAGGCCACAACTTGAGTACTGTGTGCTTATTAAAAATGATTCTTTCATGGGAATGAGATGTGCCCATCCCTAATTGCCCTTGAACTGAGTGTCTTGCTAGGGCCATTTCAGAGGGTTGTTAAGAGTCAACCACATTGCTGTGGGTCTGGAGTCACATGTAGGCCAGACCAGGTAAGGACGGCAGATTTCCTTCCCTAAGGGCATTAGTGAACCAGATGGGTTTTTACAACAATCGACAATGGTTTCATGGTCATCATCAGACTTTTAATTCCAGATTTTTATTAGATTCAAATTTCACCATCTGCTGTGGTGGGATTCAAGGTCCCCAGTGAATTACCCTGGGTCTCTGGGTTACTGCTCTAGTGATGTTATCAGGAGGCCACTGTCTCCTCCTATTCTGGGCACCTCATCACAGAAAGGATGTAACTGCATTGGAGATTGTGCAGAGGAGGTTTGCGAGGATGTTTCTGGGAATGGAAAATGCAGCCGAGATGAAAGATTGTTTAAAAATAAGGGGACACCCATTTTATACAGAGATGAGGAGAAAGTTTTTCTCTCAGAGGGTCATGAGTCTTTGGAGCTCTCTTTGTCAAAAGGCGGTGGAAGCAGAATCTTTGAATATTTTTAAGGCAGAGCGAGATAGATTCTTGATAAGCAAGGGGGTGAAAGGCAGGAACCAGATCAGCCGTGATCTTATTGAATGGTGTAACAGGCTCGAGGGATAGGCTGGGTTTGGTCTCCTTGGAACAGGGGAAGCTGAGGGGAGATTTGATTGAGATGTACAAAATTTTGAGGGGCCTGGGAAGGATTAGAGGGAAGCGAGGAAAACTTCACCCAGAGGGTTGTGGGGTTCTGGAACTCGCTGCCTGAAAGAGGAGTAGAGGCAGAAACCTTCAACTCATTTAAAAGGTGCCTGGATATGCACCTCCTGCGCTGTAACCTGCAGGGGTCCGGACCGAATGCTGGAAAGTGGGGTTAGGCTGGGGGGCTCGTTTTTCGGCCAGTGTAGACTCGATGGGCCGAGTGGCCTCTTTCTGTGCTGTAAACATGCTGGGCAGAATTTTCTGGCTGACATGCGGGTGGCGGAGCCCACACACCAGCGCTTAAAATGTCGCTGACATGACACGAGCGCCCTGACGTCAGCGTGCGGCATCGCGATATTTCGGTCAGCGGGCGCACTCAGCAGCGGGACAAGCGCCCGCCATTAATAAAAGGCCTCGTTAAGGCCCTTAACTTGCCAATCGTCAATGATTTTGAGGGGCCTGTGCGAACTTCGGCTCGGTGCATGGGCCCAACGGGCAGGCGGATAGGAGATTTTTGTACAAACCTCATCCAGCGGCGGGATGGGGTTTGATCGCGGTTTTAAAAAACGTTTGATAAAATTTTTGTTTAGTTAATTAACATGTCCCATCTCATGTGACGTTTTCACATGAGGGGAACATGTTAATGATTTTTTTATCGTTCTATTTTTTATATTTGCCAGCCTTTCAGCGATCTCCCTGAGGCAGCACTTAGCCTCAGGGAGATGTGCGATATTTCGTGCACATACGTGAAAGAGCGCACTCTCGCAGTTGGGGAATCCCTCCCGCCCGCCCGCACAGGGAGCGCATAGCGCTTCCCGTCGGACAGCCCACTAAGTGGGCCTTAATTGACCCACCCACTTAAAATGGCGGCAGGGCCCATTTTGGTGGCGGTGATCGGCTCCAAACTGAAGAAGTAGAATCCAAAACTAGGGCCCTGAATTTAAATAAAGGAAACTACAAGGGTATGAGGTGTGAGTTGGCAATGATGGATTGGGGAACCTTACTGAAAAGGTCGACTGGATAGGCAATGGCTAATATTTAAGGAACGTATGCATGAATTACAACAATTATTCATTCCTGTCTGGCACAAAAGTAAAACAGGAAAGGTGGCTCAATCATGGATTACAAAATAAATTAAGGGTAGTATTAGATCCAAAGAGGAGACATATAAAATTGCCAGAAAAAGCAGCCAGCCTGAGGATTGGGAGCAGTTTAGAATTCAGCAAAAGTGGACAAAAACATTGATCAAGAAAGAGAAAATAGAGTATCAGAGTAAACTTGCAGGGAACATAAAAACTGACTGTAAAATCTTCTATAAATATGTGAAGAGAAAAAGATTAGCGAAGACAAAGGCCACTAATAGTCAGAAACGGGGGAAATTATAATGGGGAACAAAGAAATGGCAGAAGAATTGAACACATATTTTGGTTCTGTCTTCACAAAAGAGGACACAAATAATTTTCCAGAAATGTTAGGGAACCAAAGTTCTAGTGAGGGAGGAATTGAAGAAAATCAGTATTAGCAAAAAAAATGGTGCTAGAGAAATTAATGGGGTTAAAGGCTGAAAAATCCCCAGGGCCTGATAATCTACACCCCAGAGTATTAAAGGAAGTGGCCTTGGAAATATTGGATGCATTGGTGGTCATCTTCCAAAATTCTATTGACTCTGGAGCAGTTCCTACAGATTGGAGGGTGGAAAATGTAACCCCATTATTTAAAAAGGAGGGAGAGAAAAAACAGAGAATTACAGACCAGTTAGTCTAAAGTCAGTAGTCGGGAAAATGCTAGAGTCTATTATACAAGATGTTGTAACAGAACACTTGGAAAGCATTAACAGGATTAGACAAAGACAGCATGGGTTTATGAAAGGGAAATCGTGCTTAACTATTCTGGAGTTTTTTTGGGATGTAACTAGTAGAATAGATAAGGGAGAACCAGTGGATTTGGTGTATTTGGATTTCAAGAAGGCTTTTGATAAGGTCCCACATAAGAGGCTAGTGGGCAAAATTGAAGCACGTGGGATCGGGGGTAATATACTGGCACGGATTGAGAATTGGTTGACAGACGGGAAACAGAGAGTGGGAATAAATGGGTCTTTTTCCGGATGGTAGGTGGTGACTAGTGGGGTACCACAGGGATCAGTGCTTGGGCCCCAGCTATTCACAATATATATCAATGACTTGGATGAGGAAACCAAATGTAATATTTTTAAGCTTGCTAACGACACAAAACTGGGCGGGGTTGAGGTGTGAGGAGGATGCAAGGAGGCTTCAGGGCGATTTAGACAAGTTGTGTGTGTGGGCAAACACATGGCAGATGCAGTATAACGTGGATAAATGTGAAGTTATACACTTCGGTGTGAAAAACAGAAAGGCAGAGTATTATTTAAATGGTGATATATTGGGAAATGTGGATGTACAAAGGGATCTGGGTGTCCTTGTACACCAGTCAATGGAAGTAAACAGGCAGGTGCAGCAAACAATTAGGGAGGCAAATGGTATGTTGGCCTTCATTGCAAGAGGATTTGAGTTCAGAAGTAGGGATGTCTTACTGCAGTTATACAGGGCCTTGGTAAGACCATGCCTGGAGTATTGTGTGCAGTTTTGGTCTCCCTACCTAAGAAAGGATGTACTTGCCATAGAGGGAGTGCAGTGAAGGTTCACTAGGCTGATTCTGGGGATGGTAGGACTGTCATATGAGGAGAGATTGATTCGACTGGGTCTGTGTTCATTAGAGGTCAGAATGAGAGGGCATCTGATTGAAATGTTTTTCCAGGTATTTTTGATTAACACCCGTGCCCAGGCTGTGCAACTACATCTTAACCTTTGGGGTGTCAGCTGTGGCTCAGTTCATAGCACCCTCGCCTTTGAATCAGAAGGTTGTGGGTTCATGTCCCACTCCCGGTAAACCAAGAACTGTGAATGTACTCGAAAGAGTTACATTCTGTGACTGTTGATAACTCGAAAGAGTTACATCTTAATGTTCTGTGGCTCAGTTCATAGCACCCTCACCTTTGAGTCAGAAGGTTGTGGGTTCATGTCCCACTCCAGGACTTTGAACAAAAAAAAAGTCAAGAACTGTGAATGTACTCGAAAGAGTTACATCTTAACCTTCCTAACCCTGCCGCTACGTCTTGGTGCTCCCCAGACATCCACAGCGGAGGTGGAGGCAGCCTGCTGACTGCTACGCCCTGTCTGTAATGACCTTGGTGGGCGTCCTCTGGAGGGCTGAGACCTGGAGGGCCCCGGCCTGCTTTTGGGGACCTGCTGTGTGGCAGTAGCTCCCTCCTCAGCCTGTGGAGCTGGAGCTGCTGAGGTCACAGGAAGAGGGGATTCGGATGGGCCGGACACTCCCCAGTTACCTGGGTGGATGGTCCCGGGGTGTGCACCTGCTGATCCTTCTCCCTATGTGCGCCCAAGGGCCCCTGGTTGACTACTTGATGAGAAGGGGAAGCTGGAGTGAGATCGAGCTGCCCTGCATCCCTCTCACGTTGACACTGTTGGAGGCCAACTATGGCGTCAGTGATGGAGTTGAGCCCGGGCAGCAGTGCAGGAGCGACGTCCTGGACCAAGGTCTCCATGGCGGCCGCCACCCTGCCAGTGTTGACCTAGGTGCGTTGACAATGTCGGCGCTATCACCTCAGCCTGAAGGCAGACAGACTCCTCCATCGTGCCTTGCAATCTGAGGAGTGCAGTGGACATCCCTTCCTGATGTTCCCGAGCTTGTCTTTGCAACTCCAGCAACTGTGACATGACCGAGTCCAGAGGCTCCTCATCTGACTCAGCCTCAGCAACGTTCTGGCCTCCAGCAGCTCCTCCGAGTGCCGGGGACCTGGGAAGTCCTGGCCTCCGCCTGCTGTGGATCAGACAGTGCGATGTGCTCATCAGATTGTGACCCCGAAGCTACTCTAGAACTAGATCCCACCGAGGTGTGTGTCTCTGCGCTGGTGTGGGTGAGGCTGTGATGGGTCTTCAATCAGGGCGTCATCAGATTCTTCACCCAAGGTGTCTTCGGGGCTCGAATCGAGGACCTGGCTTGTGGAGCCTCTCGGCTGCTTCCCACATGTGCCTGTGAAGCAAAGAGAGATAAAACTCCGGAACAGGGGGACTCACTCACAGCCTGGGTGTCTGATGGATGTTGCACTGCTGGATCCTCACTTGGTTGAGCAGCGCCGACCTCACTGTCAGCACAGGACCGGTCCCGGACATCGCCGGCCAGCTGGATGGCTCTGTTTTCAAAGGCCGTGAGGACCTTGATGTCGGGCATTCCTCCACCAGTCTGCGACCTCTCCTTTTTGTTGTGTGCCAGCTTGTCCTGCATGGACAGAGATGGAGAGAGTATGAACAGGACATGTGCCAGACCAGATGAGAAGGATGCCTGACATGTGTGAGTGGTGAGTGGCACCTTAGACGGGGTGAGGACAATGACGGTGAGTGTGAGAGAATGAATGGTGATGTCCCTTGCACTGGGAGTGGGTGAGATCCCTGTGGATGTGTGTTGGGTTTGTGAGTGTGTGAGTTGAGAGTGATGAGAGGATTGACTAACCCTGGTAGAACCAAGAGAATTCATTGACGTTTGGCAGTAGCTGGCTGCCCTCTTTCGCAGGGCGTTGGCGCTGACCACTGCCATCGCCTCCCAGGCTAGGTTGGTGACCTCACTTGCTGGTCTTCATTCAGAGCGGGGGTAGAGGACATTGTGGTGGGGCCTCCACTGCACCCAGTAGGTGCCCGAGGGAGGTGAAGCTAAATTTGGGGGCAGCACGTTTCCTCCCTTTGGCAGCTCTGACCTTGCAGCAGCTTCTGATCCCTTAGAGAGAGCTGGCCCTGTGCAGGGGAGCCCTTTAAATATGGCACCCGGATTACTGGAGGCCTGAGGTGACAGCGGGGTGGGCCAATCAGAGGCATGGAACCCGGGAATGCATTATTAATGAGGCGGGGCACGCAGAGAATGGGACAATACGGTCCAAAAATACTCCATTGCAGCCGGTGGGTAAAACATCTGTATTCACGCTCACTACCGCACTTGGTGCAAATCTAGGATGATTCATAAGTGTGTGTGTGTGTGTGGGTGACAATTCTTTCTTTTCCCATTAGTTGAAGCAATTTGTTCAATAAACAGTTATTTACTTATTAAGTTTACAAACCTGGTGCTCATATTTTGTTAACCTAAATTAAACAGTTCGGTAGAATTGGGGACAATCTGGTGGTTTGGTCAAACTTTTCACCTTTGTCTCAGCTCGGGGAACAGTGGGGCTGATATTACAGCGCGCTATCCCCAGTGAGTCGATATTACAGCCACTGTCCCCAGTGAGTCGATATTACAGCACGCTGTCCCCAGTGAGTCGATATTACAGCGCGCTATCCCCAGTGAGTCGATATTACAGCGCGCTATCCCCAGTGAGTCAATATTACAGCGCGCTATCCCCAGTGAGTCGATATTACAGCGCGCTATCCCCAGTGAGTCGATATTACAGCGCGCTATCCCCAGTGAGTCGATATTACAGTGCGCTATCCCCAGTGAGTCGATATTACAGCGCACTGTCCCCAGTGAGTCGATATTACAGCGCGCTATCCCCAGTGAGTCGATATTACAGCGCGCTATCCCCAGTGAGTCGATATTACAGCGCACTGTCCCCAATGAGTCGATATTACAGCGCACTATCACTAGTGAGTCGATATTACAGCGCACTATCCCCAGTGAGTCGATATTACAGCGCACTATCCCCAGTGAGTCGATATTACAGCGCACTATCCCCAGTGAGTCGATATTACAGCGTGCTATCCCCAGTGAGTCATGACAGTTACCCCCTCCCCCCTTAGACAAATCAGACTGGCAAAGGCAGCCTGGATGATGAGTTCAAAAGGGCGTTTTTTGGATAGTTTCTTGCATGTTTTGCACCAACCAGAGGGCAGGCTATGGTCAAGATGCCTCTAGGTGGCAGTGATTGAATTTCATGTTCAGTTTGAGGGAGAGAGGAGTGGATCTAAGACTTGTGTTTTAAACTTAAGTAAGGGCCATTATGAGGGCATGAAGACAGAGGTGTCTAAAGTGAACTGGGAAATTAGGTTAAAGGATAAGTCAGTAGAGATGCAGTGGCAGGCATTTAAGGAGATATTTCAGAATACTTACAAAAGTGGCATGAAAATATAATAATTCTCATAATATTAAAGTGATTTATTGTAAAAGTAGGTTAATAGTGGGGTTTGGATAGTTTCTCAGTGTGTGTCTGTGTGGGATTTAATTGAATTGGGGACAGCTGGTCTGGAGGCTTTGACTCATCAAAATAAACTAGGTTTGAAATGCTCAACACGTAAACATGGCTGGAGTCTTAGAATGTGAGGTGAAGAGAATTTGCATTTTTAGATAACTCAGGACAGTTTGAATTTCAAAGAGATGTTAGGATGTTTACACCTAGCCAGAGAAGTTAGGCCAAGCAGTGTGTTTATTTTTCCCAAAGGTTACTGACAATATTTGCACCATGAAAAGATTTATATTATGAGAAAGGTAAGGTTCCAAAGGCATATGGGAACAATGGGATTTACATTAAAGGGGAGAAACATGTATAAAGGAGAATGAGGCTATATGCCAGGGAAGGCATTGTAAGATCTACTAAAAACCTCCAGTATTTGTGCATTAAGGCTGCTGGCTACAGAAACCAAAGCTGGGAAAAGCCATTTTGAATTATACCTTCCAGGGTATTGTGGTAACTTGCTAGAATCTGTTTAAAATCTATTTCTTTAACCGTTGCCTTAATGGGGGTGTAACTGGAAGCCGGATTAATTAGGGGTTTTAGGAGTCATTAAAGTAGTAATTTGTAGACCTACGCATATGCTTGAGATCTTTTCTTTTGTTATTAATTGTTTAATTTAGTTTTTTAAAAAAATCTCTGATGCCTTGGTGGATGTATTACTTCTGAATTCAGGGCACACATCTTGAAATAAATACAAACTTGCAAAACCATTGTGATTGTGGGATCGGGTTTCCCTCGTGCATTTGATCCACCTGGCACACGTCATCTTCCATGTCTTAACAAATTGGGGGCTCGTCTGGGATATTTGAAATTCCTTGATTGGTTTGGAGTTGGTGAATCTTAAGGTTACAAGGAGGAGAAACACATTCAATTCAGGAGTTGGTGTGAGGGTTTTTTTAAATTGGTGAGACTGAAAAAAACTGGCTGTATCCATGGATAAAACATTTTTGGAAGTAGAAGACATAACTCTGATTGGGTTACACAAAGTATCTAAGGGTAAGTTAACAGAGTTGTTGGATAAGTTGTAGTTGAGGTTACCTGTAGGTGCTAAGAAAGCAAACATAGTTGAAGTAATAGCACAGCATTTGAAGTTGGAAGTGATGCCTGACAGTAGTGAGTCACAGCTGGAGGTAGTGAGACTTCAGTTAGAAATGAGGAAGCAAAGGAAATATAACAACTGGAACTAGAGGCAACAGAGTAAGAAAGGGCATTCCAAAGGGAACTGGCAGAAAGGCAGAAGAGGGACAGTAATGGGAATTCATAATGGTGAGGTTAGAAAAGGAGGAAAGAGAGAACGAAAGAAAAAGAGTACCAACTTAAAAAGCTGGAGTTTAAAAAAGAGACATCAAATGCTGAGGAAAGTTCCGATGATGAAAAAACCTTTAGCCTAAAACCCAGTGGGGAGATGTTTAAGTTTGTACACGCTCTTACAAAGTTTGAAGAAAGAGAGGTGGAGGTTTGCTTTATTTCATTTGAGAAGATAGCTAAACAGGTGAAATGGCCACAGGGAAACTGGACATTGTTGTGATAATCTTGGTTATGGGGGTAGAGCACATGAGGTTTATGCTTCACTGTCAGAAGAAATGTTGGTGGACCATGATGTGGTAAAAAAAGGCTATTTTGAGCGCAGATGATTTGGTGCCTGAGACATACAGGCAGAAATATAAGAATATGAGAAAACAGCCTGGGCAAACGCATATTGAGTTTGAGAGAGTAAAACAAAGTAATTCTGACCAGTGGATAAGGGAATTAAAGCTAGGGACAACATATGCCGATCTTAGAGAAGACATTCTTTTGGAAGAATTTAAAGATTCAATTCCTTCGGTAGTGAGAACTCATGTGGAGGAACAGAGGGTTATAATGGTAAGATAAGCAGCAGATATAGCTGATGATCATGAGTTAGTTCACAGATCTAAACCTTTTTCTCATCACCTTTTGAATCAGATAGAAAAGATAGAAAGTGGGAAAGTGAAAGGGAGGTGGATAGTCAGGGAAGAGGAGTAGGTGGATATCCCCAGGAAGCTTTTTCTCAGACTAAAAAGGAAGGTGCTTAGGGTAGAAGTGATACTCGAAAACTGAGGTTTTTTCATTGTAATGAAGTTGGACACACAAGGTCAGTGTGTTGGAAAGTACAGGGAAAATCTGTTGGAATTATTGGGATGCAGAAAAGTTCTGGAAATAAAAGTACTGTGGGTTCTGAGGTTCAGGCACTGGAAAAATCAATGGTTTGTGTACAGGTAAAACAGGAAGAACCCCGGTGATAGGTAAAGAAGTGGGGATGTGTTCACAATTTACCCAAGGGAGTTCTGAGGAGCAGGCTGCAGAAATGTTTAAAGATTTTGTATGTGAAGGGGAAGTCTTCCCATGTGTACAGGGTGGAGCAGGTAAAGATATTAAAATCTTAAGAGACACAGGGGACAGTCAATCCTTAATGTTGTGGGATAGTGATATTTGTTGTTCAGAGGGAGTAGTGCAGGAACAAGTGATCATAAGTGGGGTTCATGTAGATGCTAAACTTATTCCATTGTGGAAGGTAAATTTAAAGGGTAAGTGGAAAACAGGTGAGGTGATTGTTAGAATAGTGGAAAAATTGCCCATTGCAGGGGTTCAATTTGTTTTGGATAATGATATAGCTGGATTACAGGAGTAGGTGATGCCCATGGTAGTTGAGTAGCCTATAGAGGTGTTTTCAACAGAAGTATTGCTGAAAGAACATCCTGGGTTGTTTCCAGATTGTGCGGTAACAAGATCACAAGTAAAAAGAGGAAGTTAAAAGGCAGGGAAAAGGTGTTGAAGTGAAGTTCAATTAGCTGAGACTACCTTTGATAAGATTGTTCAGGAATAAAGGATGGAAGAGAATGCAGCTGAGGTGTTTAGCTCAAGGCAGTTGTCAGAGTTACAGAAAAAAGATCCACACATAAAACAGTTATATCAGGCAGCTTACTCTGACACAGAGGCACAATGTATTCCTGAATGTTATTATAATATAAGACCACAAGAGGTAGGAGCAGAAGTAGGCCATTCGGCCCATTGAGTCTGCTCTGCCATTCAATGAGATCATGGCTGATCTGATAATCCTCAACTCCACCTTCCTGCCTTTTCCCCATAACCTTTGATTCCTTTGCTGATTAAAAATCTGTCTATCTCAGCCTTGAACATACTTAACGACCCAGCTGCTACAGCCTCTGTGGTAAAGAATTCCACAGATTGACTACCCTCTGAGAGAAGAAATCCCTCTTCATCTCTGTTTTAAATGGGCGACCCCTTACTCTGAGATTATGCCCTCTGGTCCTAGACTCTCCCACAAGGGGAAACAGCCTCTCAGCATCTACCCTGTCAAGGCCCCTAAGAATCTTATATGTTTCAATAAGGTCGCCTCTCATTCTTCTAAACTCCAATGAGTACAGGCCCAACCGACTCAACTTCTCCTCATAAGAAAGTCCCTCCATACCCGGGATGAACCTAGTGAACCTTCTCTGGACTGCCTCCAATGCCAGTATATCTTTCCTTAGATAAGGGGACCAAAACTGTTCACAGTATTCTAGGTGTGGTCTAACTAGTGCCTTGTATAGTTTTAGCAAGACTTTCCTATTTTTATACTCCATTCCCTTTGAAATAAAGACCAACATTCCATATTACCTGTTGAACTTGTGTGTTAGCTTTTTGGGATTCCTGCACAAGGACTCCCAAATCCCTCTGTGCTGCAGCTTTCTGCAGTCTTTCTCCATTTAAATAATATTCAGCTCCTCTCTTCCTCCTGCCAAAGTGCAAAACCTCACATTTCCCCACATTATATTCCATCTGTCACTTTTTTGGTAAAGTGTTAATGAGAAAGTGGCGGCCGTATCAGGTTTCAGCAGGTGAAAACTGGAGGGAAGTACATCAGGTTGTTATGTCATTTGGATATAGAAATGAGATCCTGAGAATAGCTCATGAAATTCCAAAGGGGGGACATTTAGGAATTAGAAAGACTTAGGTTAAAAAGCAAAAACATTTTTATTGGCTTGGATTGCATAGAGATGTAGTCAAATTCTGTAGAACATGTCACACATGTCAGGTGGTAGGGAAACCACAAGCATTGATTAAGGTGCCACCTTTAATTCCAATTCAAGCATTTGAAGAACCTTTTACTAGGGCCCTGATTGATTGTGTAGGACCCCTCCCTAAGACTAAAAGTGGAAATCAGTACTTACTGACAATAATGGATATATTAACAAGGTTTCCTGAAGCAATACAAAGGGAATTGTGGAAGAGTTGACTTAGGGCGGAATCTTGTCCTTGGATGGCGGGTGGGCCCCACCGGCTTGGCGGCGGGCGGGCAGATGACCCCCACCACTGAAATGGGGCCCGCCGCCATTTTAAGTGGGTGGGCCAATTAAGGCCCGCCCAGCGGCATCCCCGATGGGAAGCGCTATGCGCTTCCTGTGAGGCAGGGAGGGAATCCCCAGCTGTCAAAGTGCGCATGTGTGTGAAAGAGCGCACTTCTCCCTGAGGCAAAGTCCTGTCTCAGGGAGAATACTGATAGTGTCAAAAACATTAAAAATAGAAACATTAAAAAATTATTAACATGTCCCCCTCATGTGACAATGTCATACGAGATGGGACATGTTAATAAAGAACACATACGCTTTACTAATTTTTTACAATACGGACATGAAACTTCATCCCGCCAGTTTCATCAATAATCTGTAGCCCCCTGGGGCTCCTGGCCTGCCCGCCAGCCTTAAGGTTGGACAGGCAGGTCTTTAATTACTTTAATTAGCCTATCAATGGCCTCAATTTAGTCCTCTTGAACTAGTCTATGGTCATGAGGTAAGGGGACCACTGAAATTGATTCATGAGAAATTAATGGGTCAAAATTCAAAAACCACTCTCCTGGATTATGTATCAAACTTCAGAGAAAAATTGGACAGATCATGTGAGTTGGCTAGGAAACATTTAAAGATATCCCAGCAAGTGATGAAAGTGAAAGCAGACAGGCAAGCTACAGCTCGTAGTTTTGTTGCTGAAGAGAAAGTGCTAGTTCTGTTACCAGTACTGGGTGACTCGTTAAAGGCAAGGTTTAGTGGGCCTTCCATGATTGAAAAGAAATCGAGTGAAGCAAATTATTTAATAAATACTCCGATAGAAGAAAGAAGCAGAGGGCGTGTCATGTAAATATGCTTAAAAAGTACTTTGACAGAGTAGAGGGCCAAAAGGAGATATTAGTGGTAGGTAGGGAAATAAGTTGTGAAGAGGACGTAAGAGCCGGGAATTTCTGTGCCCACTGGTGTCGGGCATGTTTGGTGACATGAGCAGACAATATGGCTGTGTTTCCCACCAATGGACGTTGGGAACCTCATTGTAATACACCTCCATATTATTATAAGGCCAGTCTGCTGGATTCATCTCCCGCACCGCTGGATCGTCCACTCATGTTGGCAGGAAAACACGCTGATGTCTTTCAGAACAGCATATATAAGGCACGCACTTGGTGAGCTGTATTTTTCTTGGGGCTTCAAGGTTTGTTTGTCTACCTTGATTTTGTCAGTCATCAGCGCCAGGCTTTACAGGCAGCACCACATCGCTTTTAGGGGGTCTCACAGACAGGGCTCTATTTACCAGACCAGCCGTAAGGTGGGGGAAGCTTTTCAATGGCTGCAGGGCTAGGGCTTGCTTGGGGAAGGGGGAGAAGTGGCCTCAGGCACGGGAAGAGGCTGCAGGACGAGGGCTGTACTGGGGAAGGGGGGTATCCCAGGGTGGGTGTGGGGGGCACATGTTGATCTGTACAAGTGTCCTCAAGATGGTGAGGGCTGAGGTGTCAGTCTCCAGGGAAGATGAGGCCAGATGGAGATGTGAGGGTGTGCGTGAGAGAGTGAGTGGTGATGTCCCTTGAGCTGGCAGTGAGTGAGATGCCAGTGAATGTGTGAGTTTAGAGCGAGGAGATAGTTGCCTTACCCTGGTTGCATGGATGAGATCATTCATCCTCTCCCTGCATTGAATGGCCAACCTCTCCTATGCAACATTGACACTGACCACCACTGCCATCGCCTACCAGGCCATTGTGGTAATGTTGATGTCCCTCCTGCAGCCAGGATGGGGGTAGAGGACATCAGCATGGGTCTCCATAGCATCCAAAAGGGCCGCAGTCTTCTTGCCTTTCAGGGCCATGTCTTCTTTGCTGTCGTCCTGGGCTGGAAGCACTGAGTGCGGCTGTACTGTAAATGTGGTACCTGGCGTGGTGAAGTGGTGAGGTGACAGTGTAGCAGGTGAATTGGAGACCATCCACCATCAAGTCAGCATGTACCCCGGGAATGCATAGTTAATGCGGCAGGTTTGGGACGATGCAGTGTGAAAACCCACCATTGCAGCCGACATGTAAAACGTTGTTTCTTCCGCCCACTACCACACTTAGTGCAAACCTGGGGAGATTCCACTCAAGGAGTCTGCAGAGGGGTATAGACAGGTAAGTGAGTAAGCAAAAATTTGGCAGATGGAGTATAATGTGGGAAAATGTGAACTTGTCCAATTTGGCAGGAAGAATAGAACAGCAGCAAATTATTTAAATGGGGAGAGATTACAGAACTCAGTGGTACAGAGGGATCGGGGTGTCCTGGTACATGAATCAGGAAACGTTAGTATGCAGGCACAGCAAGTGATTAGGAAGGGAAATGGGATGTTGGGGTTTCTTGAAAGGGGAATGGAATATAAAAGTCGGGATGTTTTGCTGCAGTTGTACAGGGTGTTGGTGAGACAACATATGGAGTACAGTGCACAGTTTTGGTCTCCTTTTTTAAGAAAGGATATAAATGCATTAGAAGCAGTTCAGAGAAGGATCATTTGATTAATACCTGGGATGAAGGGATTATCTTATGTGGAAAGGTTGGACAGGTTGGGCCTGGAGTTTAGAAGAATGAGAGGTGATCTTACTGAAACAGGTAAGATCCTGAGAGGACTTGACAAGGAGGATGTTTCCCCCTTGTGGGGGAGACTGGAACTAGGGGGCACAGATTAAAAATAAAATTTAAGATGGAGATGAGGAGAAACTTTTTCTCTCCGAGGGTCGTGAATCTTTTGCACTCTCTTCCCCAGGGGTCGGTGGAGGTAGGATCAATGAATATCTTTAAGGCAGAGGTGGATAGATTCTTGACTAATAAAGGAGTTAAAGGTTATTGGGGGTAGGCGGGAATGTGGAGCTGAGTCAACAATCAAATCAACCATGATCTTACTGAATGGCGGAGCAGGTTTGAGGGGCTGAATGGCCTCCTCCTGCTCCTAATTCAATGCACTTGGAATGTTTCTTTAATGACAAGGCCTCTCAGTCGTTCAAGATCCCATCTCCTTTTCTCTTACCTTACTAGAGATTTTTAGCTTGATGTTCATTGTGGTAACCACTGGTGTGTGATTGATGTCACAGTCCGCTCCAGGATTAGAGTTTAGCTGTTTAATTGAGTTTCTTTTCATTGTAATAAAGTCAATCTGATTTCTTTTCAGTCACCTGGACTTTTCCAATTCCAGCTTTGCCTGTTCTAGTGTGTGCATTTCTAAACATAGCCGAGAACTGCTGTGACACAATAGCTTAAGCAAATAGAATGCATTCACAGGACAATTAATTGAAAGATGAGGCAAAGTAATTTGCTCTTGTAGAAAAGCTCAGCTCTTACCTGGAATACTGAGCCCAGCTTTGACATCCTCGTATGATGGGTGATAGTGAAGTTTTGGAAAGGTTGAAAAAGAGGAGCCATTCAACTAATTTCGGTTATAAAGCATTTTAGTTATCAAAATAAACTATAAGAGTTGGGGCTGTATGCTTAGAAAAACAGTAACTCAGGGGTGATCTGACTGAGATTGATAAGGATAATGAAGGGAATAGGGTGACTTCCAGGAAACAAACTCTTTCAATTGAGTAGGTTATGGAGGACGGGGGACAGGGGGGTCACATGTTATGTTGTGTAAGGTCAGATCTGAGTTTGATAACAGCTGGTGGTTTGTTTAGAGTCATAGAGTCACACAGAGCACAGAAGGAGGCCATTTGGCCCATTGATTCCATGTAGAGCCATCCAGTCAGTCGCACTCCCCCACTCCATTCCCATTGCTCTGCGGGCTTATTTCCTTCCATTGCCCATCCAGTTTCCTTTAGAAATCATTGATGGTCTCTGCTTCCACCATGTCCATAGGCAGCAAGTTCCAGCTCATTACCACACTCTGTCACTTTCCCAGATCTTCAATCTCTGTCCCCTACACTTGTGCCATCAGCCAATGAGAACAGTTTTTCCTTGTCTCCCTTACCTAAACCTGTCATCATCTTGTACACCCCTATCAAATCCCCCCTCAATCTCCTTCACTCCAAGGAGAACAACCCCAGCTTCTCCAACCTCACCTTGTAACTAAAATCCCTCATCCCTGGAACCGTTCTGGTAAATCCCCTCCTCACCCTCTCAGGGACCCTCACATCCTTCCTAAAGTGTGGTGAGCAGAACTGGACACAAGACCCTAGTTGTGGCCTAACCAGAGCTTTATAAAGATTCAGCAGAACCTGCCCGCTTTTGTACTCAATGGGCAGGATTTTCTGTGCCCGCTGGCCTTGGGCGTGTTCATGAGTGGACAATATGGCGAGAAAGCCAAAAACCGGTTTCATGACATTGTGAAACTAGTTTGCAATCGTCCACTCAGCCAGTCGATGGCGGGCTGTGTTTCCCACCATTGGACGTCAGGAACCTCATTGTGATACACCTACATATCATTATAAGGCCAGCCCACCGGAATTGTCACCCTGACCCCCTCCGCTGGATCATCCGTCCGCGTTGGTGTGATTGCACGATGACATTTTTCACAACAGCTCATACGATGCGTGCGCTGGGCGGGCTGCACTTTGAGGGGAACTCGGAGGTGAGTTCACAGTAACATTGTGCAGCCCTCACCAGGGTCACCTGTTGGACTTCAAGCTTGAGGAGCTTTGGGTGGTGGCGGGGTGCAAGTGCTGCCCTGCGGTTGAAGGTAGCGCACAGGCACATGTGGGAGTGGGGGTGGAGGGGGTAGGGTGGGGGGAAGGGGTGGACGAGGGAAGTGGCCACACATTAAGGAAACCTGTATAAAGTGACCATTCCTCTGAAGCTGGGACAGTTCAGGTCAGCTACATTGATGTGCTCGGATAAAAGCAAAATACTACGGATGCTGGAAACCTGAAACAAAAACAAAAATACCTGCAAAAACTCAGCAGGTCTGACAGCATCTGCGGAGAGGAACACAGTTAACGTTTTGAGTCCGTATGACTCTTCAACAGAACGTGCTTGGAGTTGGGCCTCTCAAAACAACACAGAGGCAGGAAAGTGCCACCAAGTGCTCCAGAGCTTCTCACCCCTCGGGCACAGACTGCAAACTCATGAGCATTTTAGTGGACTGCGGAACAGTTGGATGACTGCACACGTTGTACAATCTCCTCGCTAAAGCTGGGCCATGGAGCAGTCACTGGTGGAGATGCTCACAGCCCCTTTGCAATGTCATCATCCCGGTTTGGAGCAATCTCCCCCATGGTTCAGGCTAACAGTGCAGCCTTGCAGTGTGGGTTAGGAAAATGCCTGTGCCTGAGCTGAGAGCACAGCCTGCAGTCCAGTGGGCAAAGCTGCCGCGGTGAATCACACCAGTCGCAAAGGCTCGCTGGATGTGTAGCTGGTGTGCAGCCACAGAATGGGACAGGCTGTTATGCGCAGTTGTGTGCCCCCCCCCGTCTCATTATTTATGGACGCACACGGTTCACACGGCGGGACAGGCTGGAACTCAGCTGCCTCACCATCATGGCCAGACGCCAAGTTTAAAAGGACCCAGGCAGGCAGTCATTGATGGCACCAGGAGCTGCCAGAGAGATGGAGATGTCCAAAGCCATGAGGGGGCTGGACAGAGTAGATAGGGAGAAGCTGTTCCTGCTCGTAAAAGGATCAAGAACGAGAGGACACAGATTTAAAGTGATTTGCAAAAAAAGCAAACGTGATGTGAGAAAAACCACAACGAGTGGTTCGGGTCTGGAATGCGCTGCCTGGAAGTGTGGTGGAGGCAGGTTCAATCGAGGCACTCAAGAGGGCATTAGATGATTATTTGAATAGAAACAATGTGCAGGGGTACGGGGAAAAGGCAGGGCAATGGCACTAGGTCATAATGCTCATTTGGAGAGCTGGTGCAGACACAATGGGCAGAATGGCCTCTTTCTGTGCCGTTAAGATTCAGTGATTCTGTGATGGTGGGAGGGGAAGGTTCTGCAGCTGATTTCTGATCTGGACCAGACCAAAATACACACTTACCTTCCTCCAGTTTTCCTGAGCGATCTCCTGGCTGGGGGGGGTCTGTCACTTCAGACTCGGCGCAGCGAATGTGGGAGGGAGGAGCCCAGAGAATCCGCATAGAAACCACGCCCGCTAGGGGACATATTCCAGTAAGGAAAGAGTTAAAATGTCCCAAAGCCTCTGAGAGAAACTATGGAGAGGGGGTAAGTGTGTAAGGGGGTCGGGTGGGTAAGAGGGACGGGTAGGGAAGGAGGTCGGGTGGATAGGGGATGGGGTAGGTAAGGGAGTCAGGTGGGTAAGGGGATCGGGTGGGTAAGGGGGTCGGGTGGGTAATGGGGTCGGGTGGGCAAGGGGGTCGGGCAGGTAAGGGCATCGGGTGGGTAATGGGGTCGGGTGGGCAATGGGGTCAGGTGGGTAAGGGGGTCGGGCGGGTAAGGGGGTCAGGCGGGTAAGGACGTCGGGCGGGTAAGGGGGTCGGGTGGGTAATGGGGTCGGGTGGGTGAGGGGGTCAGGTGGGTAAGGGGGTCGGGTGGGTAAGGGGGTCGGGTAGGTATTGTGGTTGGGTGCATAAGGCGGTGGGTTGGGTAAGGGGCTGGGGTGGATAAGGGGTATGGGTGGGTAAGGGGGTCGGATGGGCTGGGTGTCTAAGTCGGTCGGGTGGGTAAAGGGTTGGGGTGGTTAGGGGGGTTGGGTGGGTAAGGGCGTGGGGTGGTTAAGTGGGTCGGGTGGGTAAGGGGGTTTGGGTGGGTTGGGTAGGTAAGGGGGTGGGATGGTTAAGCGGGTCGGGTGGGTAAGGGCGTGGGGTGGTTAAGGGGGTTGAGTGGGTAAGGAGGTCGGATGGGTAAGGGTTAGGGTGGGTAAGGTGGTCAGGTGGGTAAGGGGGTCAGGTGGTAAGGGGCTAGGGCGGTTAAGGGGTTGGGGTGGGTAAGGGGGTCGGGTGGGTAAGGGTGTCGGGTAGGTAAGGGGGTTGGGTGGGTAAGTGGGTTGAGTGGTAAGGGGCTAGGGTGGTTAAGGGGTCGGGTGGTTAAGGTGGTCGGGTAGGTAAGGGGGTGGGGTGGGTAGAGGGGTGGGGTGGGTAAGGAGGTCGGATGGTTAAGGGGGTGGGGTGGGTAAGGGGGTCGGGTGGTTAAGGGGGCAGGTGATTAAGGGGGTGGGTGGGTAGAGGGGTTAGCTGGGTAAGGGTGTTGGGTAGTTAAGGTGGTCGGGTAGGTAAGGGGGTTGGGTGGATAGAGGGGTGGATTGGTAGGGGGGTGGGTTTGGTAAGGGGGTTGGGTAGTTAAGGGGGTCAGGTGGTTAACGGGTGGGTGGGTAGAGGGGTTGGTTGGGTAAGGGTGTTGGGTAGTTATGGTGGTCGGGTGTGTAAGGGGGTCGAGTGGGTAAGGGGGACAGGTGGGCAAGGGGGACAGGTGGGCAAGGGGGAGAGGTGGGCATGGGGGTCGGGTGTGTAAGGGGCTCAGGTGGGTAATGGGGTCAGGTGGGTAAGTGGGATGGGTGGGTAAAGGAGTCAGGTGGGTAAGGGGGTCGGGTGGGTAAGTGGGATGGGTGGGTAAAGGAGTCAGGTGGGTAAGGGGGTCGGGCATGTCAGACTCACAGGATCACAGAATGGTTACAGTGCATGAGGCTATTTGGCCCATCATGTTTTCCCCAGCTAACCTAGATCCACCCCCCACCTATTCCCTGTAACCCTGTGCATCATTTCATTTCAGATAAAAGCAAAAACCTGCGGATGCTGGAAATTGAAAACAAAAACAAAAATAAAAATAAATAAAAATACCTGGAAAAACTCAGCAGGTCTGGCAGCATCTGCGGAGAGGAACACAGTTAACGTTTCGAGTCCGAATGACTCTTCAACAGAACTAAGGAAAAATAGAAGAGAGGTGAAATATAAGCTGGTTTAAGGGGGGTGGGACAGGTAGAGCTGGATAGAGGGCCAGTGATAGGTGGAGATAACCAAAAGATGTCACAGACAAAAGGACAAAGAGGTGTTGAAGGTGGTGATATTATCTAAGGAATGTGATAATAGGTGACTTTAAGGGTAGAAAGCAGGACGAGCAAGGTATAGATAGCCCTAGTGGGGGTGGAGTGGGGGGAAGGGATCGAAATAGGCTAAAAGGTAGAGATAAAACAATGGATGGAAATACATTTAAAAATAATGGAAATAGGTGGGAAAAGAAAAATCTATATTAATTATTGGAAAAAAGGGGGATTGGAAAGGGGGTGGGGATGGAGGAGAGAGCTCATGATCTAAAGTTGTTGAATTCAATATTCAGCCCGGAAGGCTGTAAAGTGCCTAGTCGGAAGATGAGGTGCTGTTCCTCCAGTTTGCGTTGAGCTTCACTGGAACAATGCAGCAAGCCAAGGACGGACATGTGGGCATGAGAGCAGGGTGGAGTGTTGAAATGGCAAGCGACAGGGAGGTCTGGGTCATGCTTGCGGACAGACCGAAGGTGTTCTGCAAAGCGATCACCCAGTCTGCGTTTCAGATGATGTCCAACTCACTCTTGAATGCTTCAATTGAACTTGTCTACCCCACACTTTTAGACAGTGCATTCCAGATCCTAACCACTCGATTGACCCTGTCTCCACTACACACTCAGACAGTGCATTCCAGATCCTAACCACTCGACTGACCTTGTCTCCACTATACTCTCAGACAGTGCATTCCAGATCCTAACCACTAGACACGTAAAAAAATTTTTCCTCACTTAATTTTGGCTTCTTTTTCCAATCACTTTAAATCTGTGCCTCCTTGTTCTCAATCCTTCCACCAATGGGACTCGTTCCTCCCTATTTACTCTGTCCAGACTCCCAATGATCTTGAATACCTTCTTCAAATGTCCTCTCAGCCTTCTCTTCTCCAGGGAAAATAGTCCCAGCTCCTCCAAGATAAAAGCAAAATACTGCGGATGCTGGAAATCTAAAATAAAAACAGAAATTGCTGGAAAAACTCAGCAGATGCTGCCAGACCAGCTGAGATTTTCCCACAGTTTCTGTTCTTATCCCAACTTCTCCAGCTTCTTTATGGAAATGAAGTTCCTCATCCCTGTAACCATATGGTAATCGGGTAAGGGGGTAAGGTGGCAGGTGGGTAGGTGTGTCTGGGGCTAGTGAGGTCAGGTCAGGGGATAATCAGGGGGTCAATGGGGACTCAGGTTGTGGGGTCGAGTCAGGTCAGGTCAGGAGATGAGAGGGATCAGGGTGTGGCCAGGGGTTTAGGGTCAGTGAGGAAGTCAGGGGGGAGTTGGGGGCTGTCAGTGTGGGTGAATGGGGGTGGGGTGGGGTCAGTTGTAAAGTTACGCAGGTCTTAGACATGGGCAGGATTTCCCGGCTCGCCTGCTCCCCAGGTCATCCGGTCCTGCCCAAGGTCAATGGAACTTTGGCTCAGCTATCGAATCTCCTTCGGCAAGTCCCACTATGACAGGACTGGAAAACCCCGCCCAAGGTTTTTTTTCTGCCTAACATTTCCTGGTATCTATCCAGGTGAGTAAGCTGGAACTGTTCAAAGTCTCTGACTCTAACTCAGAGTTGGAGACCTTCCCAGGGAGTCCCAGGGAGCAGGGGAATTGCCCATTGGAAATTCAAACTTCTCAGGCATTTCCCATGGACTCCTTGCATTGGGGCTTCCAAGTGGTCCCGTGGAGTATCGTCTGAGGTACATCCGGTCTCCAACCATCCAAAGACTGGAAGAACTAGGTTAGTATTTAACCGGAGAGTGACTGCAGAACTCAGTGATACAGAGGGATCTGGGTGTCCGGGTACTTGCATCACAAAAATTTTAAATGCGGGTACAGCAAGTGATTAGGAAGGCAAATGGAATGCTGGTCTTTATTGGAGCGGGGGATGGAATATAAAAGTAGGTGATCCTTGATACAAACCTGCAGGAAATTGGGGAGATTGCACCTGGGGGACTGTGACGGTCGGGTGGGTAAGGTGTTGGGGTGGTTAAGGGGGCCCGGTGGGTAAGGGGATAGGGTGGAATATAAAATTAGGAGAGCCTTGATACAGGAAATTGGGGAGATTGCACCTGAGGAACTGTGTACAGTTTTGGTCTCCTTACTTAAGGAGGAATAGACTTGCTTTAGGGACAGTTCAGAGAAGGTTCACTTGGCTGATTCCTGGGATGAAGAGGTTGTCTTATGAATAGCGGTTGAGCAGTTTGGGCCCGTATCCATTGGAATTTAGAAGAATGAGAGGTGATCTTATTGAAACATAGAAGATTCTGAGGGAAATTGACAGGGTAGATGCTGAGAGGATGTTTCCCCTCGTGGGGGAGACTAAAACTAGGGGGCTCTTGTCTCAAAATAACTGGTCTTATTTAAGACGGAGATGAGGAGGAATTTCTTCTCTCAAAGAGTCATTAAGCATTGGAATTCTCTTCCCCAGAGATCAGTGGAGGCTGGGTCATTGAATATATTCAAGACTGAGTTAGACAGAGTTTTGATTGATAAGTGAGTCGAGGGTTATGGGGGGGGCGGACAGGAAAGTGGAGTTAAGGCCACAATCAAGCCATGTTCTTATTGAATGATGGAGCTGGCCTGAGGGGCTGAATGGCCTCCTCCTGCTCCTATTTCTTATGATCAGAAGGAGGCCATTTGGGCCATCGTTTCCTTTGCCGACTGATGCAGATTAATCCCACCTTCCTGCAGGTTACAAATAGAAATCCAAGTGCCTTCTAAATGTGGTGAGAGTCTCTGTGTCTGCCTTCCCCTTCTTCCTTTCTGTCACGGGCAGAAGAACATATGGATTAGGAGCAGGAGTAGGCCATTCAGCCCCTTGAGCCTCCTCCACCATTCAATAAGATCATGGTCGATCTGATTGTAATCTCCTGCCTACCCCTGATCACCTTTCACCCCCCCACTTGTTTCTTGAGAATCTATCTCCCTTTGCTTGAAAAATATTCGAAGACTCTGCCTCCACCGCCTCTTGAAGAAAAGCGTAGCAAAGACTCACGACCCACGGAGAGAAAAAATTTCGCCTCATCTCTGTCTTAAATGGGGGACCCCCTGTTTTAAAACAGTAACCCCTGGTTCTAGATTCTCCCACAAGAGGGAACATCCTCTACACATCCACCCTGTTAAGACCCCTTATGAACGTATATCTTTCAATGAAGTTGCCTCTTACTAATCTAAACTCCAGCAGATACGAGCTTAGTCTGTCCAATCTTTCCTCATTGGACAACCAAGACAAGGCACTGAGCTCCAGGTCCCTAACACGCTCTGTTAATCCTCCCTTTATCCCCACCTATCGCTCACCCTCTATCCAGCTCCACCTTCCCTAGTAACAATTTCATTACATTTCTATTTCTCTTTAGCTCTGAAGAAGAGTCATACGGACTCAAAACTCTGTTTCTCTCTCCACAGATGCTGCCAGACCTGCTGAGTTTTTCCAGCATTTTCTGTTTTTGTTAAACATCTCACTGTCTAAGAATGAACCAGAGCTTGAGGAATAGGGAATCTCTAGATCATTGGTCTCCCAGTGCCATATTTTAAAAATTCATTTATGGGATGTGGGCTTCGCTGGCTGGGCCAGCATTTATGGCCCATCCCTAGTTGCCCTTGAGAAGGTGGTGGTGAGCTGCCTTCTTGAACCGCTGCAGTCCATGTGGTGTAGGTACACCCACAGTGCTGTTAGGGAGGGAGTTCCAGGATTTTGACCCAGCGACAGTGAAGGAATGGCGATATATTTCCAAGTCTGGATGGTGAGTGACTTGGAGGGGAACTTCCTGGTGGTGGTGTTCCCATCTATCTGCTGCCCTTGTCCTTCTAGATGGTAGTGGTCGTGGGTTTGCAAGGTGCTGTCGAAGGAGCCTTGTTGAGTTCCTGCAGTGCATCTTGTAGATGGTACACACTGCTGCTACTGTGCGTCGGTGGTGGAGGGAGTGAATGTTTTTGGATGTGGTGTCAGTCAAGTGGCTGCTTTGTTCTGGATGGTGTCAAGCTTCTTGAGTGTTGTGGGAGCTGCACTCATCCAGGTAAGTGGAGAGTATTCCATCATACTCCTGACTAGTGCCTTGTAGATGGTGGACAGGCTTTGGAGAGTCAGGAGGTGAGTTACTCGCTGCAGGATTCCTAGCCTCTGACCTGCTCTTGTAGCCACAGTATTTATATGGCTGGTCCAGTTCAGCTTCTGGTCATTGGTAACCCCCAGGATGTTGATAGTTGGGGATTCAGCAAAGGTAATGCCATTGAATTTGAAGGTACGATGGTTGGACTCTCTAATGTTGGAGGGGTCATTGCCAGGCACTTGTGTGGCGCAATTTTGAAAAATATTAATTCACAGGATGTGGGCTTCGCTGTCTGGGCCAGCATTTATTGCCCATCCCTAGTTGCCAAAGCGAAGGTGGTTGTGAACTGCCATCTTGAACCGCTGCAGTCTATGTGGTGTAGGTACACCCACAGTGCTGTTAGGAAGGGAGTTCCAGGATTTTGACCCAGTGACAGTGAAGGAACGGCGATATATTTCCAAGTCAGGGTGGTGAGTGACTTGGGGGGGAACTTCCAGTTGGTGGTGTTCCCATCTATGTGCTGCCCTTGTCCTTCTAGATGGTAGTGGTCGTGGGTTTGGAAGGTGCTGTCTAAGGAGCTTTTGTGAGTTCCTGCAGTGCACCTTGTAGATGGTACACACTGCGACCACTGTGCGTCGGTTTTATTACAAATATGAGACTTTGTCAGACAGCTATGTTTTAAAATGCAGAATGTCCTGGAAAGTGAGATGGTGATTATGCTGAACTCTATCCAGAGGCAGTGCTTCCTCAGTACTGACCCTCCGACAGTGCAGCACTCCCTCAGTACTGACCCTCCGACAGTGCAGCACTCCCTCAGTACTGACCCTCCGACAGTGCAGCACTCCCTCTTACTGACCCTCTGACAGTGCAGCACTCCCTCAGTACTGACCCTCCGACAGTGCAGCACTCCCTCTTACTGACCCTCTGACAGTGCAGCACTCCCTCAGTACTGACCCTCCGACAGTGCAGCACTCCCTCAGTACTGACCCTCTGACAGTGCTGCACTCCCTCAGTACTGACCCTCCGACAGTGCGGCACTCCCTCAGTACTGACCCTCCGACAGTGCGGGGCTCCCTCAGTACTGACCCTCTGACAGTGCTGCACTCCCTCAGTACTGACCCTCTGACAGTGCCGCACTCCCTCAGTGCTGCCCCTCTGACAGTGCAGCACTCCCTCAGTACTGACCCTCTGACAGTGCAGCACTCCCTCAGTACTGACCCTCCAACAATGTTCCTTCCTTACTGCCCTCCACACCCCTCAGTACAACACTGAAATGTCAGCCTGGGTTATAAAGTCAAGTCTCTGGAGTGGGACTTGAGCCTTTGACCTTCTCACGAATGGATGGTTGGGATTGGATTGAGTAACAACTGCCACAAGTTTAGAAACTTCTGCTTAGGAACAGAACTTCTCTTTGACAAACTGTCAGTTGGGAAAGGACATCCTGGCCCAACGAGGTAACTGTTAAAAGATGGAGAGTTGTGTCATAAGCAACTGCTGCATTTTGTTCTGGATGAAACCTGGCTTCACACCGGGGTCGGCCAAAGGTCACGTACAATAAAACAGCCCAATAATATTAATAATGAGCAG
The DNA here is from genome assembly GCF_964194155.1 of Cetorhinus maximus. NCBI lineage: Eukaryota > Metazoa > Chordata > Chondrichthyes > Lamniformes > Cetorhinidae > Cetorhinus > Cetorhinus maximus. The sequence continues at coordinate 1,569,876 of NC_135881.1, forward strand.
AATCATTTTGGATGCAAACCAGTTGATGTAAGCATCAGAAGCCAGGTGTATTAAAATGTTATGATAAAGTTGAGCTGGATTGAGTACAGACCATAATGATACGTATAAATCAGGCTAATATCTGAATCGGATCCAGACTGAAGCAGCCAGTGGATTTTATCTAGACTTGCCAAGTGGTTTTACAGCCAATGAAGTATTTTTGAAGTGTAGTCACTCCTGTAATGAGGAAATGACGGCAACCAAAATGCATACAGCGAGACTCCACATACATCAATGTATCAATGGCCAAATCATGTTACCGTGATGCTGGGTGAATTGAGAGGTGAATATTTACCAGAGCCCCTCGATTCTTTGAAGAGTGCCATGGGATCTTTTACATTCAAACTTTTATTCTATTCATTCATGGGATGTGGGTGTCATTGTCAAGGCCAGCATTAATTACCCATCCTGAGTTGCCCTTGAGAAGGTGGTGGTGAGCTGCCTTCTTGAACCACTGCAGTCCATGTGGTGTAGGTACATCCACAGTGCTGTTAGGGTGGGAGTTCCAGGATTTTGATCCAGTGACAGCGGGAGAATGCCCTTTCTGTTATAAACCAGAATACAACTGAGTGGCTTGCTAGGCCAGTTCAGGGACCAATTAAGAGTCAACTACATTGCTGTGGGTCTGGAGTCACATGTAGGCCCAGACCAGGTAAGGACGGCAGATTTCCTTCCCTAAACGGAAATGGTGAACCAGATGGGTTTTTACAACAATCGAGCAGTTCCGTTGTCACCATCACCGTTCCCAGTGTTTTGCTGTAAAATGACTTAATTCATTGAAATTTAATTTCCCCAACAGCTGGGGTGGGATTTGAATTCATGTCTCTCCCTCTGAATTACTTGTTCAGTAACATAGACACAATGGTACTGTAATCTTTCTGCTATAAACCAGAAATGGGGAGCTTCAGCTTTGAGGTGACATGTCTTAAAACAAAGAATGTTCACTTTGTTAACTCTTTCCTTATTTAAATATCTATAGAAACTCTTATTTCCCATCTTTATATTACTAGCTGGCTTTCTCTTGTGCTCTAATGTTTCTATCCTTATTAATCTTTTAGCCTTTCTTTGCTGTTTTTTTATTCTGTCCAATCTTCTGACCTGCCACCCACCCTTGTGCAATTATTTGCTTTTTTTTTAAGTCTGATACTATCTTTAACTTTTTTAGTTAACCACGGATAGTGGGCCCTCCCCTTGGAATTTTTCTTTCTCATTGGAATGTATATATTCTGTGTATCCTGAAATATCCCCTTAAATGTCTGCACTGAAGTACTATTGATCTATCCCTTAACCTCATTTGTCAGTTCACTTTAGCTAGTTCTGCTTTCATGCCCTCATAATCACCCTTATTTACATTTAAAGCACTAGTCTTGGCCCTAATCTTCTCCCCCTCAGAATGAATGTAAAATTCAATCATATTATAATTGCTGCTACCAAGGGGCACCTTTACTATGAGATTTTTAATTAACTCTATCTCGCTGCACAATACCAGGTCTAATATTGCCTGTTTTCTGGTTGGCTCCAGAACATGTTTCTTTAAGAAGCTATCCCTAAAAGACTCTATGAACTCCTTATCTAGGTTACCTTTTCTCATCTGATTTATCCAGTCTAGTTCTGTGAAAGAGTCGCATGTGCTATGGATAAAGGGGTACTAGTGGATGTACTGTACTTAGATTCCCAGAAGGCATTTGATAAAGTGCCAGATCAGAGGTTATTGTGGAAAATAAAAGCACATGGTGTAGGGGGTAACCATATTGGCATGGATAGAAGATTAGCTAGCTAACAGGAAGCAGAGAGTAGGCATAAATGGGTCATTTCATGGTTGGCAGGATGTGAGGAGTGGTGTGCCACAGGGATCAGTGCTGGGGCCTCAACTGCTTACAATTCATATAAATGACCTGGATGAAGGGGCCAAAGGTATGGTTGTTAAATTTGCAGATCACACAAAGGTAGGTAGATAGACATTAAGTTGTGAAGAGGGCATAAGGAGGCTACAAAGGGAAATATATAGGGTAAGTGAGTGGGCAAAGACCTGGCAAATGGAGTATAATGTGGGAAAATGTGAAATTGTCTATTTTGGCAGGAAGAATAAAGAATAAGCTTATTATCTAAATGGTGAGAGATTGCAGAGCTCCGAGATTCAGAGGGATCTGGGTGTCCTAGTGCATGAATCACAAAAGGTTAGTATGCAGGTACAGCAGGTAATTAGGAAAGATAATTGAATGTTATCATTTTTTGTGAGGGGAATTGATTACAACAGGAGGGAGGTTATGCTTCAGTTTTTATTCATTCACAGGGTGTTGCTTCAGGCTATGCTTCAGTTATACAGGGCACTGGTAACACCACATCTGGAATACTGTGTACAGCATTGGTCTCCTTAGGATGTAAATGCGTTGGAAGCAGTTCAGAGAAGGTTTACTAGACTAATGCCAGGAATGAGCAGGATGTCTTATGAGGAAAGGTTGGACAGACTAGGCTTGTATCCACTGGAGTTTAGTAGAGTAAAAGGCAACTTAATTGAAACCTTTAAGGTCCTGAGAGGTCTTGACAGTGTGGCTATGGAGAGGATGGTTCCTGTTGTGGGAGAATCTAGAACTAGAGGCCACTGCCGGGTTGTGAGTCTTTGGAACTCTCTTCCTCAAAAGCGGTGGAAACAGAGTCTTTGAATATTTTTAAGCCAGAGCGAGATGGATTCTTGATTAACAAGAGGGTGAAGGGTTATCAGGGGTTGTAATTTTTTTATCATTCACGGGATGTGGGCATCGCTGGCTAGCCCAGCATTTATTGCCCATCCCTAGTTGCCCTTGAGAAGGTGGTGGTGAGCTGCCTTCTTGAGCCGCTGCAGTCCCTGTGGTGTAGGTACACCCACAGCGCTGTTAGGGAGGGAGTTCCAGGATTTTGACCCAGCAACAGTGAAGGAATGGCGATATATTTCCAAGTCTGGATGGTGAGTGACTTGGAGGGGAACTTCCAGGTGGTGGTGTTCCCATCTATCTGCTGCCCTTGTCCTTCTAGATGGTAGTGGTCGTGGGTTTGGAAGGTGCTGTCTAAGGAGCCTTGGTGAATTCCTGCAGCGCATCTTGTAGATGGTACACATACTGCTGCTACTGTGCGTCGGTGGTGGAGGGAGTGAATGTGTGTGGATGTGGTGCCAATCAAGTGGGCTGCTTTGTCCTTGATGGTGTCAAGTTTCTTGAGTGTTGTGGGAGCTGCACTCATCCAGGCAAGTGGGGAGTATTCCATCACACTCCTGACTTGTGCCTTGTAGATGGTGGACAGGCTTTGGGGAGTCAGGAGGTGAGTTACTTGCCACAGGGTTCCTAGCCTCTAACCTACTCTGGTAGCCACAGTATTTATATGGCTGGTCCAGTTCAGTTTCAATGTGGAGTTGAGTTACAATTAGACCATGATCTTATTGAATGGCAGAGCAGGCTCAAGGGGGCCGAGTGGCCCACTCCTGCCCCTAATTCGTATGTTCATAAGACAGCTCACCATAGCCTTCTCAAGGGCAATTAGATCTGGGCAATGAATGCTGGCCTTGTCAGCGACACTCACATTGTAGGAATGAACGACTAAAAAAGGGCAGGCATAAGAAGAGAACGAAGGAATCAGAGACCAGATACACGTAGGATAGGAGAACGGGGACACATATGGAATAAGGCTAAAGGAGGAGGAGTGCTTTAAGAAAGTGAGTGCAGATTTGGGGTACTAGTTATAGAATTTGTCAGCAGTAAAGGCAGCATTTATTGCCCATCCCTAATTGCCCTTGAGAAGGTGGTGGTGAGCTGCCTTCATGAACCACTGAAGTCCATGTGGTGTAGGTACACCCACAGTGCTGTTAGGGAGGGAGTTCCAGGGTTTTGACCCAGTGACAGCGAAGGAACAACAATATACATTAGGGTTTTTCTCTTTCAAATCCTCTCATCATCTTGAAACTATCTATTATGTCACTTCTTAACCTTCTCTATTCCAAACGGAACAGTCTGAACTTTTCCAACCTCTCCTCATAACTGAAGACCCTCATCCCAGTGACATCCTGGTAAATCCCCTCTGTAGCATTTGTAAGACCTTTACATCTTTCTTGATGGCTCCAGATAGGTTTCCTCACCGCCTTCTGAAGGGCAATTAGGAATGGGCAATAAATGCTGGCCTAGCCAGTGACACCCACATCCCATTAAAGAATATAAGGAAACTACTGTTTTTCCATATTATTCCTCTCAAATTTCATTATTTCACACTTCTCTGCATTGAACTTCATCTGCCATCTTCTGCCCATTCAGCACCCACTCTCTGTCCCCCAGAAACTGAGAATTATTGTCACCACTTTGTCAAGTTTCACATTATCTCCAAACTTTATAAAGCTGCTTCCTGTACCCAAATCTAGGTGATTTATAAAAATTCCACCGAATAATGGATTCAAAACTGACTCATGGAGAACACGGCGTCATTATCCTTCCTTTCCTGTCACTGAGCCAATTCTGGATCCATAACCATCACTTTCACCTTAATACCAGTGGCTTCCATCTTCTTCATAAATCCCCCATATGGCACTTTGTCAAATGTTGTCTAAAGGTCTGTACACACAGCAGCTACTGCACCACCTTGATCATCTTTCTCCATTACCTCACCAAAGAATTTGATCAATCAGACATGATTTACCTTTAACAGTCCACAATGACCCACCTCGACTAACCCTTACCTTCCCAAACGAAAGCTTATTGTGTCCCTGGTAATGGTTTCCAATAATTTCACCACCATTGATGTTAGGTTGATTGACCTGGTGTTTCTCTGGTTTATTCCTCTCCCCTTTCTTGAATAGTGGTTTAACAATAGCGACCCTGCAATTCTGTATTCAATGAGAGGCTGTGACCAATGCTTTGGCTATTTCTACCCTTGCTTCTTTCAGTGACATGGGATGTATTTCCATCTGGACTGACTGACTTACCACCTTTCTGCAGTGATTATGTGGTGCGGTAATATGCTGGTAATGTTGTGAGGCTAGTAAACCAGAGGCCTGGATAAATGCTCAGGAAACACAAGTTCATGTTGCACCATAGCAGCTGGAGGAGTCACAGTTGATTAATTAAACCTGAAGTAAAAATTTAGTTTCAGTAATGGTAACTTTTATGCTTCTATAGTGTGAAGTGACCACCTGGGAAGTATGTTTGAGGGCACTCGAACTGCAGTAACTCCAGCAGCTCCTCAAATTGGAGCAGGTTCTCAAGCAAATGGCAGCACTTTAGGAGAGGCAATGGTATTGTCACTGACTAGTAATCCAAAGGCCCAGGGTGATGCTCTGGGGACCCGGGTTCGAATCCCACCACGGCAAATGGTGAAATTTGAATTCAATAAAAATCTGGAATTAAAAGTCTAATGATGACCATGAAACTGTTGTCGATTGTTGTAAAAACCCATCTGGTTCACTAATGTCCTTTAGGGAAGGAAATCTGCCGTCCTTACCTGGTCTGGCCTACATGTGACCCCTGACCCACAGCAATGTGGTTGACTCTTAACTGCCCCCTGAACTGGCCCAGCAAGTCACTCAGTTGTGACAAAAAAGGAGCCCTGTGGGTGTACCCACACCACATGGACTGCAGCGGTTCACCACCCTCTCAAGGGCAACTAGGGATGGGCAATAAATGCCAGCAAAGCCCACATCCCATGGATGAATAAAACAAAAACTTTCTGCACCCTATGGTTATGCAGGATGTGGCCTGGAATTCCCAAATTGGAACAGAATGCTCAGGCGATCGAACCCTGGTGAGCCCTCTGACCTCAGAATCACTGAGGCCCTGACTGCTATGCAACACTGGATTCCAAAAACGTTCAGATACTGAGACACCAACATATAAGAAATCAATCTCTGAAAGGCTGAAGACAGTGGGGATGGTATATATTATTTAAAAACACAATGGGAAGGGGCATGAATTGAATTGCACACTTTAGGGAGGGTAATTGAATGGATTTCTTGTCCGAAAAATCAGCAGAATGATGGAGGATGTCATGGACAGTACTTACTCATCAAAAACCTGCTCACTGATGTTCAGTTTGAGTTCTACCAGCTCCCCTTGGCTCCAAACTGATGACAATATTGGTCCAGGTTTGGAGACCTCCCAGTATGAAGCAACCACTTGATAAGCACCCCATGTACCACCTTCAAAATCCACTCCCTCCACCACTGACGCACAGTAGTAGCAGTGTGCACCATCTACAAGATGCACTGCAGGAATTCACCAAGGCTCCTTCGACAGCACCTTGCAAACCCACGACCACTACCACCTAGAAGGACAAGGGCAGCAGACACATGGGAACCCCACCACCTGGAAGTTCCCCTCCAAGTCACTCACCATCCTGACTTGGAAATATATCGCCGTTCCTTCACTGTCACTGGGTCAAAATCCTGGAACTCCCTCCCTAACAGCACAGTGGGTGTACCTACACCTCATGGACTGCAGCGGCTCAAGAAGGCAGCTCATCATCACCTTCTCAAGGGCAACTAGGGATGGGCAATAAATGCTGGCCCAGCCAGTGAAGCCCACATCCCGTGAATGATTAATAAAAATAATCATAGCAGGTGGATGGAGCCAGTGGTCAGTCCTCAAAGGGAGCGAGTAAAAGGTCAAAAGAGGCTTCCTGGTCAAGTCAGAAAATTCCTTCCAACAACCAGAGGCTCCAGGATCTTTATTCCTTCATGGGACATGGGCATTGCTGACAAAGCCAGCATTTCTTGCCCATCTTTAATTACCCTGCTTGAACTGAGTGGTTTGCTCGGCCATTTCAGGGGGAAGTTAAGGGTCAACCACATTGCTGTGGGTCTGGAGTCACATGTAGGCCAGACCAGGTAAGGACAGCAGATTTCCTTCCCTAAAGGACATTAGTGAACCAGATGGGTTTTTACAACAATCAATAATAGTTTGATGGTCATCATTGAATTTTTTGAGGAGGTGACCAGGTGTGTAGATGAGGGTAGTGCAGTTGATGTAATTTATATGGATTTCAGCAAAGCCTTTGACCATATGGGAGACTTATAAAGAAGGCAAGTGCACATGGGATACAGGGTAATTTGATAAGGTGGATTCAAAGTTGGCTTAGTTGTAGGAGACAGAGGGTGATGACAGAAGGATGCTTTAGTGACTGGAAGTCAGTGTCCAGTGGCGTACCACAGGGATCTGTGCTCGGTCCCCTATTATTCATCATTTATATAAACGACATAGATGACTATGTGGGGGTAGGATTAGTAAGTTTGCGGATGACACAAAGATTGGCCGGGTGGTTAATAGTGAGGCTGAGTGTCTTGGGCTACAGGAAGATATAGACGGGATGGTCAAATGGGAAGATAAGTGGCAGATGGAATTTAACCCTGAAAATTGTGAGGTGATACACTTTGGAAGGAGTAATTTGAGAAGGAAGTATTCAATGAACGGCATGACACTAGGAAGTTCTGAGGAACAAAGGGACTTTGGCGTGTATGTCCATAGATCTCTGAAGGCAGAGGGCATGTTAGTGGGGTGGTGAAAAAGGCATATGGGACACTTGCCTTTATCAATCAAGGCATAGATTACAAAAGTAGGGAGGTCATGTTGGAGTTGTATAGAACCTTGGTGAGGCCACAGCTGGAGTACTGTGTACAGTTCTGGTCACCACATTATAGGAAGGATGTGATTGCACTGGAGAGGGTGCAGTGGAGATTCACCAGGATGTTGCCTGGGATGAAACATTTAAGTTATGAAGAGAGGTTGGATAGACTTGGATTGTTTTCGTTGGAGCAGAGAAGACTGAGGGGTGACCTGATCGAGGTGTACAAGATTATGAGGGGCATGGACAGTGTGGATAGGGAGCAGCTGTTCCCCTTAGTTGAAGGGTCAGTCATGAGGGGACATCAGTTCAAGGTGAGGGGTAGGAGGTTTAGAGGGGAGGTGAGGAAAAACCTTTTTACCCAGAGGGTGGTGACGGTCTGGAATGCGCTGCCTGGGAGGGTGGTGGAGGCAGGTTGCCTCACAATCTTTAAAAAGTACCTGGGTGAGCACTTGGCACATCATAACATTCAAGGCTATGGGCCAAGTGCTAGTAGATGGAATTAGGTAGGTAGGTCAGGTGTTTCTCACGTGTCGGTGCAGACTCGATGGGCCGAAGGGCCTCTTCTGCACCGTGTGATTCTGTGATTACTGAGAATAGTTTTATATTCCAGATTTATTAATTAATTCAATTTAAATTCCACCAGCTGCCTTGATAGGATTTGAACCCATGTCCACAGAGCATTGATCTGGCCCTCGGGGTTATTAGTGCAGTGACACTATCAATGCTCCATTGTCTCCCCTCTGCCTTAAGTTTTAGGTGGCCAATTTTCTTCTATCAGGGGAGGGGTAGAACACAAATGAGCCTGGGTGTGATAGCAGAATGGCAATGTTACTGGATTAGTAATCCCTGTGGCCTGGACTAATACTCCATAGATATGGGTTCAAATCCCACCACAGCAGTTTCATTAATGTTGAGTGTGAACCTATTGGATTGTTATAAACCCCATCAGGTTCACTGATTCCTTTCATAGAAGAAAATCTGCTACCCTTATGTGGTCTGGCCTACAAGTGACTCCAGACCCACAGCAATGTGGTTGACTCTGAGATGGTTTAGCAAACCAATGAATGAATCTAAGGGAGGCCTCAAAATCCTGGCAGCCCAGCAGCTCAGCCAGACTTTCCTTGTTGGATGTGCATCTCCCTTAATTTCCCACACCAACCCCTTGAGGAAATCAATTGCCACCACTGGCAGGTTAATTAGGGAGCTGCTTTCTGACCCCACGAGGGTCAAAGGCCAAGGCATTATCCTGGCCTCTCATTTCAGGGTCTTGGTCTGAAGCTCATCATTAACAGAACACCCAGCATTGTTCATTCACTCCTCCACCCCCAAGCTCTCAATTTCCCTGCACTTCTCCTTTCAAACAGATGATTCCCTCTTTCCCCATCCTGTTTAACGGCCCTACACATGTTACACATTCCCCGAGTTCTTCTATTTCTGAGGGTGTTGCTCAAATTATTATTACCTAAGATTGACAAACAGCATCAAACTTTTAGCTAATAGAAACCCAACATCAGCAGCATGTGACCATTTGCACCCTTGACCCATCTCTCCAATGCTGTGATATAAACTCTGATCAAACTGGGTCTCTCCGCAACTGTGAAGATCCTGCACAAGGTGAGGAAATTTTCTCAATCTCTTTTCCTGAAGCCTGAGTGAAGTCCAGGAATTGTGGAGTGGGTCCATGCTGGGACTATCCCGAACACTCCTGTTCCTCAATGCGCATCTTAAATCAGTGTTAGTGCTTATGCTCAGTAGAAGGGACACAGGATAGGGAGCTGCTTCCTCCATTGGGTTACTTGTCCATCCCGTCTCTGTGAGGGATTCTGGTTGAGGTTATTCTGCAATCATTGAATCCAACCCGCTTAAAATCTATTTGACACAATGGGCCGAATGGCCTCCTTCTGTGATGTTAAAAATCTGTGATAAATTCTGTGATTCTGTTAGTTCTTCAGTTGGGTAGAACAAGCTAATAGGAGCAGCAGACATATACTGAAAGCTTTGCTGATGGGTATCAATGCCTAGATAAACTAGAGAATATTTCACTTTTAAAGGATTTTTTTTTTCAGGGATTCATGAGAAGGCTGTTTACAAAGGATGCAGAGGAGATTGACTAGGTTGGTGCCAGTGTTGAGGGCATTGAGTTTATGTAGAGAGAGTGGAGAAGCTCTCCTTAGAGTGAAGATTACGAGGAGATTTAACAGAGGTGTTCAAATTCATGAAGGGCTTTGATAGAGTAAGTGAGGAGAAATTGGAGGTTGGCATGGTGGTGCAGTGGTTAGTGTTGCCACCGCATGTTTCCAGGGACCCGGGTTTGATCCAGACCACGGGTGTCTGCTTGTGTGGAGTTTGCACATTCTTCCTGTGTCTGTTTGGGTTTCCTCCACGTGCACTGGCTTCCTCCCAGGGTCCAAAGATGCGCTGGTTAGGGTGGGTTGGCTCTGGTAAATTGTCCCTGAGCGTGTGCCCTGTGATGGACTGGAGTCCTCTCCTGTGTCTACCTGACCTTGTGCCCATTCCCCATTGGGATAGGCTCTGACTTCCTGTGATCCTGAATCACACAAAGCGGCACTGGAAAAGTGAGTGAGTCTTTCCAGTGGCAGGAGGGTCGGCAACCAGAGGGACTCAGGTTGAGGGTGATTGATAAAAGAGGGGGTAATGAAGAATGTGCTGCCTGAAAGGAGGGGGCGGGGGTGGTGGGTGAGGGGAAGCAGATTCAATAATAACTTTCAAAAGGGAATTGGATAAATGTCTGAAGGGCTATGGGGAAAGAGCAGGGGCTGAGTGAAGGGTGAAGGTGGGGTGGAGATGGCATGTGAGCAGAGTGGGTTTGTCCCTTTGCTGATTCTAAAATGTATCAAAGATAATTAATGAGTAAATTACATGGTCAATGGAGAGAGGTCTGAATTAATGGGAGATGCCAGGGTCCATGGGAGTGATCAGTGGGTGAAACCTTTCCTGTCCTTGGGTTTCCCCAGTCAAACAGCTCAAGGAGAATTAGAGAGAAAGGTGGAAACATCTGGGATCTCAGCGAGTGTAAGAAATCTCTGAACTAGGCAAAGGGATGGAATGTGGCCCAGTCAGAGAGAGCTGAGGTTAGGGAAAGAGTGAAAGTGAAAACTGGAGAGCGAAGAGATATGAACGGAGGAACATAAAAGGAGTGGGGGTGGGGGTGAGGAGAAAGGGAGAGGATTGCAGAGGGCAATGGAGGGTCTGTGATGATTTTATAGCTAGCCTCCTGCTCAGTGAATCTATATCTCTGCAACAATAGCCCAGGTCTTCCAACCCCCGGATGGTCAGAGACCGGATATACGCTGCGGACTCCCTCGGAGATCCCAATGCAAGGACTCCCTGGGAATTGCCCAGGAAGTTTGAACTTCCAATAGGAAATTCCCCTGCTCTCTGGGTCGATCTGAAAAGGCCTCCAACTCTGAGTTAGAGTCAGAGATTTCAGACTTACTCACCTGGATAGTTACCCAGGAACTATTAGACAGGAAAAATCTAAGTCTAACTCCGGTGTAACTATACAACTGACTCCTCCTAATTACTCACACTGACATCCCCCTCAAACCCCCACTACCCCCAACCCTCACCCCACCCCGATTCCCCCTGACTCAACCTGACCTGACCTCACCACCTGAATCCCCAACTGGCTCTCCGAATCTCCTCTGCTGCATTGGCCTCTTGGCTCTCCCCCAATGCCCCCATTCTGACGCTCCCATTCCGCGTGACCCAACCTGACCCAACCGCACACGCTGGCCCAACTCTCCCTGACCTGGCATGCTCCAACCTCACTACCCTACAGATCTGCTACCCTACCCCTTTACCCACCCTAGCCCCTCACCCACATACCTTACCCACTCTTCACCTTCCCAAGAACCTTACCAATTTACCTCACCCACCGTATTCCCTCACCCACCTAATCCCCTTAACCCCTGCTCCCTCCCCACCCTACCCCCTCACCTACTGTACCCCCTTATCCATTTACCTCACACATCCTATCCCCTTACCCACCCGACCCCCTTGCACACTTACCCTCTCTCCATAGTTTCTCTCAGAGGCTTTGGGACATTTTAACTCTTTACTTACTGGAATAGGTCCCCTAGCAGGTGTGGTTGCTGTGCAGACTCTCTGTGCTCCTCCCTCCCACGCTCGCTGCGCTGAGTTTGAAGTCGCCCGTTGGGAGATCGCTCAGGAAAAGCGGAGGCAGGTAAGTGTGTATTTTGGTCTGATCAGGGCCCTGACCCTGATCGGAAAAATGGAGCCAATAAATGTTACAAATGATCCAGCAGTTACACCTCCTGTCAGTTGGTGAGAATCTCTCTCCTGCAGAGGAAGACAGTATTTCATATTGCCACCCATGGAATCCTGACTTATTAATTCTGAAACTGATCCTTCATTGAGTCTCAAAATACACAATTAATGTAACAACCTTTCTCTATTTTTACACCATTTTCAACAGTGAAATATGGTAGTGTGGGCTATTACAAGATGGTCAATGTGATTAATGAGTAGGTTTTTGGTCAATGTGCTTCCTGAGTGTTACTTCTTGTCTCTTATTATGCTTCTCAATTGACCTTCCTTGTTATATATAATATATTATATAATATATTATATGTTATATATAATACTACAAGTGATAACTGGTGTACAACATTAACAGTTTTGACTACTTAAATCAGAAGCAGACTTCTAGCTATTAATTAACCTGGTCTAAACTCAAAGGAAATGTGGTTTCCTATTGGGTTAATGAGACAATGTTGATGGATGAATATTGAAAGGGAGAGGCTCGGGTTTTATGAGAAAGGAAATGAGGAGAAGGAAGGGCTAAGAACAACGCTACAGAGCAACAAGTAGAGAACATAAGGAACAAGTGATGCCTTCATCAGTCAACCTGCAATAGGAGCCAACCTGGACTCATTATCTAATATTGCTGGAAAGGTCATTCCTATCAAACCGCGTGCTGTACCTGCCGTGGGAGTGTTTGATGGGGACAGTGTAGAGGGAGCTTTACTCTGTATCTAACCCCGTGCTGTACCTGTCCTGGGAGTGTTTGACGGGGACGGTGTAGAGGGAGCTTTACTCTGTATCTAACCACGTGCTATACCTGTCCTGGGAGTGTTTGATGAGAACAGAGTAGAGGGAGCTTTACTCTGTATCTAACCCCGTGCTGTACCTGTCCTGGGAGCGTTTGATGGGGACAGTGTAGAGGGAGCTTTACTCTGTATCTAACCCCATGCTGTACCTGTCCTGGGAGTGTTTGATGGGGACGGTGTAGAGGGAGCTTTACTCTGTATCTAACCCCGTGCTGTACCTGTCCTGGGAGTGTTTGATGAGAACAGAGTAGAGGGAGCTTTACTCTGTATCTAACCCCGTGCTGTACCTGCCCTGGGGACATTTTAGGTAGTAAGTGTAATGCTTTTAATACTCTCTCTGCTGTGCACCTGCAATTGGGTATATTATACAAAACTTACTTCAATTTGAATTCTTACAGGCAGATGGGGGGACTGTGATACTGTCAGCCTATGCTTTATTGAGAGTCAGTTTCAGATGCGATAGGGATGTGCTGGTCTTCGCACTGGTGACTTTAATCTTCTGCCATTTATATTTCCCTCCCCTCTAGCCCGACTAAAATGACTACAACACAGTCCTTCTCAACAGTGACAATCTATGCTGAATATTTGACAAGCAGATCCTCAGTCTGAAATGTAACAGATGGTCAGAGAGTGAATGCTAAGGAGCAGGAGTATTCATGTTCCCACCCTGTTCTGTGCTAACTGAACTGGGTTCGGTCAGGGGGAAACTGTTACTCTCGCTGCTCTCTGACCTAGATGAGTAACGTTGGAACAGGTTCCCAATGTGGGCCAGTGCTCCTGATTGGACCATGTTGCAGTTTACCAGGGTCCCTTCCCAGAGGAACCTCACTCCCAAAGTCTGCTCCCCAGTCCATGCCAAGCGCGCCGCTGGGTGGTGGGCCAGGCGAGTTACCTGAGTTAGTTCTCCCTAACGCCTCCTTCATAGAGAAACTGTGAATGGATAAAATGGCACAGCTCCAAGTCTGAGTGGGTCTTCCACTTGCTGGCAATTCTCAAACCCCGGTTAACTCTGTGAATAACATTTCCCTGTCTGTGTCTTTCCGGCAGGATGATGCTCCATTACTTGTTTGTATTTGCCTCCCTCTGTGGTATATTTCACATTGGAAATTCACAAGGTAAGAGATTAACGTGTGTCAGTTATGGCTAATTACAAACTAGGGGGAGGTGGTGGCAGAGTGGTATTGTCACTGGGCTAGTATTCCAGAAGCCCCAAGGTAATTCACTGGGACCTGTGTTCAAATCCAGCCAAGGGAAATTTGAATTCAATAAAAATCTGGAATTAAGAGTCTGATGATGACCATGAAACCATTGTCAATTTTTGTAAAGACCCATCTGGTTCACTAATGTCCCTTAGGAAAGGAAATTTGGCCTGACTCTAGACCCACAATATGGTGGGTTCTTAAAATTCCCTCTGAACAAGGGCAATTAGGGATGGGGAATAAATGGTCTGGCCAGTGACACCCACACCCCGTGAAGAAAGGAAAACTATTCAAGATCTGTCTCAGGTTCAAACAGTGTTCAGTTCCCACTTTGGCTGATTATTAGTGCAGACTGGTCCTGGTCAGACTGGGTCGGTGACTGTGATCAGAGGGAGTGAGACAGAGTGAGGAGAGAGTGGGAGACAGAGTGAGCAGGGGGTGAGGGAGCAGAGAGTGAGAGACAGAGAGAGGGAGGAGAGTGTTGTGGAGTCCTCTTCAGTTCAGGCATGAATTGTGTAGATTTGAGTGGAAGGTATTGTAAATGGACATCTGATCTTTGTACTTTTAGAAAATGTGGCTGCTGGGATTCGGGCCACACAGTCTACCACCTACAGACACTTTGCTAACGCAAATAACGCGATCGATGGAAATAAGGACACTGAATTCAGGCATTCATCCTGCAGCAGCACATACAGGGAGAATCAGCCGTGGTGGAGAGTGGATTTGCAGCGACATTACCGGGTCTTTGTTGTAAGAATCACGAACAGAAATAAAAAAGGACAAAGGCTGAATGGAGCAGAAATCCGAATCGGAGATTCACTTGAAAATAACGGCAACGGCAACACCCTGTAAATATATCCTGGCACCATCGGTACTCTCAGCAATCTACACTCCCCGCAATCTACACTCCCCGCATTCTACACTCCCCGCATTCTACTCTCTCCGCAATCTACACTCCCCGCAATCTACACTCCCCGCATTCTACACTCCCCGCATTCTACTCTCCCCGCAATCTACACACCCCGCATTCTACACTCCCCGCAATCTACACTCCCCGCATTCTACACTCCTCGCATTCAACACTCCCCGCAATCTACACTCCCCGCATTCTACTCTCCACGCAATCTACACTCCCCGCATTCTACACTCCCCGCAATCTACACTCCCTGCAATCTACACTCCCCGCAATCTACACTCCCCGCATTCTACACTCCCCGCAATCTACACTCCCCGCATTCTACTCTCCCCGCAATCTACACTACCCGCATTCTACACTCCCCGCAATCTACTCTCCCCGCAATCTACTCTCCCCGCAATCTACACTCCCCGCAATCTACTCTCCCAGCAATCTACTCTCCCCGCAATCTACTCTCTCCGCACTCTACTCTCCCCGCAATCTACTCTCCCCGCAATCTACTCTCCCCGCAATCTACACTCCCCGCATTCTACTCTCCCCGCAATCTACACTCCCCGCATTCTACTCTCCCCGCAATCTACACTCCCCGCATTCTACACTCCCCGCAATCTACACTCCCCGCATTCTACACTCTCCGCAATCTACACTCTCAGCAATCTACACTCCCCGCAATCTACTCTCCCCGCAATCTACACTCCCCGCAATCTACACTCCCCGCATTCTACACTCCCCGCATTCTACACTCCCCGCAATCTACACTCCCCGCAATCTACACTCCCCGCAATCTACACTCCCCGCATTCTAATCTCCCCGCATTCTACACTCCCCGCATTCTAAACTCTCCGCAATCTACACTCCCTGCAATCTACACTCCCCGCAATCTACACTCCCCGCAATCTACTCTCCCCGCAATCTAAACTCCCCGCAATCTACACTCCCCGCAATCTACACTCCCCGCAATCTCTTCTCCCCGCATTCTACACTACCCGCAATCTATACTCCCCGCAATCTACACTCCCCGCAATCTACACTCCCCGCATTCTAAACTCTCCGCAATCTACACTCCCCGCATTCTAAACTCTCTGCAATCTACACTCCCCGCATTCTACACTCCCCGCAATCTACACTCCCCGCATTCTACACTCCCCGCATTCTAAACTCTCTGCAATCTACACTCCCCGCATTCTACACTCCCCGCAATCTACACTCCCCGCAATCTACACTCTCCCCGCAATCTACACTCCCCGCAATCTACACTCCCCGCAATCAACACTCCCCGCAATCTACACTCCCCGCAATCTACACTCCCCGCATTCTACACTCCCCGCAATCTACACTCCCCGCAATCTACACTGCCCGCATTCTACACTCCCCGCAATCTACACTCCCCGCAATCTACACTCCCCGCAATCTACACTCCCCGCAATCTACATTCTCCGCATTCTAAACTCTCAGCAATCTACACTCCCCGCAATCTACACTCCCCGCATTCTACACTCCCCGCAATCTACACTCCCCGCAATCTACACTCCCCGCAATCTACACTCTCCGCATTCTACACTCTCTGCATTCTACACTCCCCGCAATCTACTCTCCCCGCATTCTACACTCCCCGCATTCTGCTCTCCCCACAATCTACACTCCCCGCATTCTACACTCTCCGCAATCTACACTCCCCGCAATCTACACTCACCGCATTCTACACTCCCCGCAATCTAAACTCCCCGCAATCTACACTCCCCGCATTTTACACTCCCTGCAATCTACACTCCCCGCAATCTACACTCCCCGCATTCTACACTCCCCGCAATCTACACTCCCCGCATTCTAAACTCCCCGCAATCTACACTCCCCGCATTCTACACTCCCCGCAATCTACACTCCCCGCATTCTAAACTCACCGCAATCTACTCTCCCCGCATTCTACACTCCCCGCATTCTACACTCCCCGCATTCTACACTCCCCGCAATCAACACTCCCTGCAATCTAAACTCTCCGCATTCTACACTCCCCGCATTCTACTCTCCCCGCATTCTACTCTCCCCGCAATCTACACTCCCCGCAATCTACTCTCCCCGCAATCTACACTACCCGCATTCTACTCTCCCCGCAATCTACTCTCCCCGCAATCTACACTCCCCGCATTCTACACTCTCCGCAATCTACACTCTCAGCAATCTACACTCCCCGCAATCTACTCTCCCCGCAATCTACGCTCCCCGCAATCTACACTCCCCGCATTCTACACTCCCCGCAATCTACACTCCCCGCAATCAACACTCCCCGCATTCTACTCTCCCCGCATTCTACACTCCCCGCAATCTACACTCCCCGCAATCTACACTCCCCGCACTCTAAACTCTCAGCAATCTACTCTCCCCGCATTCTAAACTCCCCGCAATCTACACTCCCCGCAATCTACACTCCCCGCATTCTACACACCCCGCAATCTACACTCCCCGCAATCTAAACTCTCAGCAATCTACTCTCCCCGCATTCTACACTCCCTGCAATCTACACTCCCCGCAATCTACACTCCCCGCATTCTACACCCCCCGCAATCTACACTCCCCGCAATCTAAACTCTCAGCAATCTACTCTCCCCGCATTCTACACTCCCCGCAATCTACACTCCCCGCAATCTACACTCCCCGCATTCTACACCCCCCGCAATCTACACTCCCCGCATTCTAAACTCTCAGCAATCTACTCTCCCCGCATTCTAAACTCCCCGCATTCTACACTCCCCGCATTCTACACTTTCCGCATTCTAAACTCTCAGCAATCTACTCTCCCCGCATTCTAAACTCCCCGCATTCTACACTCCCCGCAATCTACACTCCCCGCATTCTACACTCCCCGCAATCTACACTTCCCGCATTCTAAACTCACCGCATTCTAAACTCTCAGCAATCTACCCTGCCCGCATTCTACACTCCCCGCAATCTACACTCTCCGCATTCTAAACTCTCAGCAATCTACACTCCCCGCATTCTACACTCCCCGCAATCTACACTCTCCGCATTCTACACTCCCCGCATTCTATACTCTCCGCATTCTAAACTCTCAGCAATCTACACTCTCCGCATTCTACACTCCCCGCAATCTACACTCTCCGCATTCTACACTCCCCGCAATCTACACTCTCCGCATTCTACACTCCCTGCAATCTACACTCTCCGCATTCTAAACTCTCAGCAATCTACACTCCCCGCAATCTACACTCCCCGCAATCTACACACCCCGCATTCTACTCTCCCCGCAATCTACACTCCCCGCATTCTACACTCCCTGCAATCTACTCTCCCTGCATTCTACACTCCCCGCAATCTACACTCCCCGCAATCTACACTCCCCGCATTCTACTCTCCCCACATTCTAAACTCTCAGCAATCTACACTCCCCGCAATCTACACTCCCCGCAATCTAAACTCCCCGCATTCTACACTCCCCGCATTCTACACACCCCGCAATATACACTCCCCGCAATCTACACTCCCCGCATTCTAAACTCTCAGCAATCTACTCTCCCCGCATTCTACACTCCCCGCATTCTACACTCCACGCAATCTACACTCCCCGCATTCTAAACTCTCAGCAATCTACTCTCCCCGCATTCTAAACTCCCCGCATTCTACACTCCCCGCATTCTACACACCCCGCAATCTACACTCCCCGCATTCTAAACTATCAGCAATCTACTCTCCCCGCATTCTACACTCCCCGCAATCTACACTCCCCGCATTCTAAACTCTCAGCAATCTACTCTCCCCGCATTCTACTCTCCCCGCATTCTAAACTCCCCGCATTCTACACTCCCCGCAATCTACACTCCCCGCATTCTACACTCTCCGCATTCTAAACTCCCCGCATTCTACTCTCCCCGCATTCTAAACTCCCCGCATTCTACACTCCCCGCAATCTACACTCCCCGCATTCTACACTCTCCGCATTCTAAACTCCCCGCATTCTACTCTCCCCGCATTCTAAACTCCCCGCATTCTACACTCCCCGCAATCTACTCTCCCCGCATTCTACTCTCCCCGCATTCTAAACTCCCCGCATTCTACACTCCCCGCAATCAACACTCCCCGCATTCTACACTCTCCGCATTCTAAACTCTCAGCAATCTACACTCCCCGCATTCTAAACTCTCTGCAATCTACCCTCCCCGCATTCTAAACCCTCCGCAATCTACACTCCCCGCAATCTACACTCCCCGCAATCTACACTCCCCGCATTCTACTCTCCCCGCATTCTACACTCCCCGCATTCTAAACTCTCCGCAATCTACACTCCCTGCAATCTACACTCCCCGCAATCTACACTCCCCGCAATCTACACTCCCCGCAATCTCTTCTCCCCGCATTCTACACTACCCGCAATCTACTCTCCCCGCATTATACACTCCCCGCAATCTACACTCCCCGCAATCTACACTCCCCGCAATCGACTCTCCCCGCAATCTACTCTCCCCGCAATCTACACCCCCCGCAATCTACATTCCCCGCTATCTACACTCCCCGCAATCTACTCTCCCTGCATTCTACACTCCCCGCAATCTACACACCCCGCATTCTACACTCCCCGCAATCTACACTCCCCGCATTCTACTCTCCCCGCAATCTACACTACCCGCATTCTACTCTCCCCGCAATCTACTCTCCCCGCAATCTACACTCCCCGCATTCTACACTCCCCGCATTCTACACTCCCCGCATTCTACTCTCCCCGCAATCTACACTCCCCGCATTCTACTCTCCCCGCAATCTACACTCCCCGCATTCTACACTCCCCGCAATCTACACTCCCCGCAATCTACACTCCCCGCATTCTCCACTCTCCGCAATCTACACACTCAGCAATCTACACTCCCCGCAATCTACTCTCCCCGCAATCTACACTCCCCGCAATCTACACTCCCCGCATTCTACACTCCCCGCATTCTACACTCCCCGCATTCTACACTCCCCGCAATCTACACTCCCCGCAATCAACACTCCCCGCATTCTACTCTCCCCGCATTCTACACTCCCCGCAATCTACACTCCCCGCAATCTACACTCCCCGCATTCTAAACTCTCAGCAATCTACTCTCCCCGCATTCTATACTCCCCGCAATCTACACTCCCCGCAATCTACACTCCCCGCATTCTACACACCCCGCAATCTACCCTCCCCGCATTCTAAACTCTCAGCAATCTACTCTCCCCGCATTCTACACTCCCCGCATTCTACACCCCCCGCAATCTACACTCCCCGCAATCTACTCTCCCCGCAATCTATGCTCCCCGCATTCTACACTCCCCGCATTCTACACTCCCCGCAATCTACACTCCCCGCAATCTACACTCCCCGCAATCTCTTCTCCCCGCATTCTACACTACCCGCAATCTACTCTCCCCGCATTCTACACTCCCCGCAATCTACACTCCCCGCAATCTACACTCCCCGCAATCTGCACTCCCCGCAATCTACACTCCCCGCAATCTACACTCCCCGTAATCTACTCTCCCTGCATTCTACACTCCCCGCAATCTACACTCCCCGCATTCTACACTCCCCGCAATCTACACTCCCCGCCCGCAATCTACACTCCCCGCAATCTACATTCCCCGCATTCTACACTCCCCACAATCAACTGTCCCCGCGTTCTATACCCTCCGCAATCTACACTCCCTGCAATCTACACTCCCCACATTCTAAACTCTCCACAATCTACTCTCCCCGCAATCTAAACTCTCTGCAATCTACACTCTCCGCAATCTACACTCCCCGCAATCGACACTCTCCGCATTCTAAACTCTCCGCAATCTACACTCCCCGCATTCTAAACTCTCCGCAATCTACACTCTCCGCAATCTACACTCCCCGCAATCTACAGTCCCCGCATTCTACACTCCCCGCAATCTACACTCCCCGCATTCTACACTCCGCGCAATCTACTCTCCCCGCAATCTACACTCCCCGCATTCTACACTCCCCGCAATCTACTCTCCCCGCGTTCTAAACTCTCTGCAATCTACACTCCCCGCATTCTACACTCCCCGCATTCTACACTCCCCGCAATCTACACTCCCCGCATTCTACACTCCCCGCAATCTACACTCCCCGCTTTCTAAACTCTCCACAATCTACACTCCCCGCAATCTACACTCCCCGCAATCTACACTCCCCGCATTCTAAACTCTCCGCGAACTACACTCCCCGCTTTCTAAACTCTCCACAATCTACACTCCCCGCAATCTACACTCCCCGCAATCTACTCTCCCCGCATTCTACACTCCCCGCAATCTGCACTCCCCGCATTCTAAACTCTCAGCAATCTACTCTCCCCGCATTCTAAACTCCCCGCAATCTACACTCCCCGCATTCTACACTCCCCGCATTCTACACTCCCCGCAATCTACACTTCCCGCATTCTAAACTCTCAGCAATCTACTCTCCCCGCAATCTACACTCCCCGCAATCTACACTCCCCGCTTTCTAAACTCTCCACAATCTACACTCCCCGCAATCTACTCTCCCCGCATTCTAAACTCCCCGCATTCTACACTTCCCGCATTCTAAACTCTCAGCAATCTACTCTCCCCGCAATCTACACTCCCCGCAATCTACACTCCCCGCATTCTACACTCCCCGCAATCTACACTCCCCGCTTTCTAAACTCTCCACAATCTACACTCCCCGCAATCTACTCTCCCCGCATTCTAAACTCCCCGCATTCTACACTCCCCGCATTCTACACACCCCGTAATCTACACTCCCCGCATTCTAAACTATCAGCAATCTACTCTCCCCGCATTCTACACTCCCCGCAATCTACATTCTACACTCTCCACATTCTAAACTCTCAGCAATCTACACTCCCCGCATTCTAAACTCTCTGCAATCTACTCTCCCCGCATTCTAAACTCCCCGCTTTCTACACTCCCCGCAATCTACACTCCCCGCATTCTTAACTCACCGCATTCTACACTCACCGCAATCTACACTCCCCGCATTCTAAACTCTCAGCAACCTACACTCCCTGCATTCTACACTCCCCGCATTCTACACACCCCGCATTCTACACTCTCCTCATTATACACTCTCCGCATTCTAAACTCTCAGCAATCTACACTCCCCGCATTCTACGCTCCCCGCAATCTACACTTTCCGCATTCTACACTCCCCGCAATCTACACTCTCCGCATTCTACACTCCCTGCAATCTACACTCCCCGCATTCTAAACTCTCAGCAATCTACACTCCCCGCAATCTACACTCCCCGCAATCTACACTCCCCGCATTCTACTCTCCCCGCAATCTACACTCCCCGCATTCTACACTCCCCGCAATCTACACTCCCCGCATTCTACTCTCCCCGCAATCTACACTCTCCGCAATCTACACTCCCCTCATTCCAAACTCTCCGCAATCTACTCTCCCCGCATTCTAAACTCCCCGCAATCTACACTCCCCGCAATCTACACTCCCCGCAATCTACACTCTCCGCAATCTACTCACCCCGCATTCTACACTCCCCGCATTCTACTCTCCCCGCAATCTACACTCTCCGCAATCTACACTCCCCTCATTCCAAACTCTCCGCAATCTACTCACCCCGCATTCTTCACTCCCCGCATTCTACACTCTCCGCATTCTAAACTCTCCACAATCTACTCTCCCCGCATTCTACTCTCCCCGCAATCTACACTCCCCGCATTCTACTCTCCCCGCATTCTACTCTCCCCGCATTCTACTCTCCCCGCAATCTACACTCCCAGCATTCTAAACTCCCCGCATTCTACACTCCCCGCAATCTACACTCCCCGCATTCTAAACTCTCAGCAATCTACACTCCCCGCAATCTACACTCCCCGCATTCTACACTCCCCGCATTCTACTCTCCCCGCAATCTACACTCTCTGCAATCTAGACTCCCCTCATTCTAATCACTCCGCCATCTACTCTCCCCGCAATCTATACTCCCCGCAATCTACGCTCCCCGCAATCTACACTCTCCGCAATCTACTCACCCTGCATTCTACACTCCCCGCATTCTACTCTCCCCGCATTCTACACTCTCCGCAATCTACACTCCCCTCATTGCAAACTCTCCGCAATCTACTCTCTCCGCATTCTAAACTCGCCGCAATCTACACTCTCCGCAATCTACTCACCCCGCATTCTACACTCCCCGCATTCTACCCTCCCCGCAATCTACACTCCGCAATCTACACTCCCCTCATTCCAAACTCTCCGCAATCTACTCTCCCTGCATTCTAAACTCCCCGCAATCTACACTCTCCGCAATCTACTCACCCCGCATTCTACACTCCCCGCATTCTACTCTCCCCGCAATCTACACTCCCCGCATTCTACACTCCCCGCATTCTACTCTCCCCGCAATCTACACTCCCCGCATTCTACACTCCCCGCAATCTACACTCTCCGCAATCTACACTCCCCTCATTCTAAACTCTCCGCAAATTACACTCCCCGCATTCTAAACTCTCAACAATCTACACTCTCCGCATTTTAACTCTCCGCAATCTACTCTCCCCGCAATCTACACTCCCCGCATTCTATACTCTCCGCAATCTCCTCTCCCCGAAATCTACACTCTCAGCAATCTACACTCCCCGAAATGTACACTCTCAGCAATCTACACTCCCCGCAATCTACTCTCCCCGCATTCTACACTCTCAGCAATCTACACTCCCCGCATTCTAATCACTCCGCAATCTACTCTCCCCGCAATCTATACTCCCCGCAATCTACACTCCCCGCAATCTACACTCTCCGCAATCTACTCACCCCACATTCTACACTCCCCGCATTCTACTCTCCCCGCAATCTACACTCTCCGCAATCTGCACTCCCCTCATTGCAAACTCTCCGCAATCTACTCTCCCCGCATTCTAAACTCCCCGCAATCTACACTCCCCGCATTCTACACTCCCCGCATTCTACTCTCCCCGCAATCTACACTCTCTGCAATCTACACTCCCCTCATTCTAATCACTCCGCAATCTTCTCTCCCCGCAATCTATACTCCCCGCAATCTACACTCCCCGCAATCTACACTCTCCGCAATCTACTCACCCCGCATTCTACACTCCCCGCATTCCTCTCTCCCTGCAATCTACACTCTCTGCAATCTACACTCCCCTCATTGCAAACTCTCCGCAATCTACTCTCCCCGCAATCTACACTCTCCGCAATCTACTCACCCCGCATTCTACACTCCCCGCATTCTACCCTCCCCGCAATCTACACTCTCCGCAATCTACACTCCCCTCATTCCAAACTCTCCGCAATCTACTCTCCCCGCATTCTAAATTCCCCGCAATCTACACTCTCCGCAATCTACTCACCCCGCATTCTACACTCCCCGCATTCTACTCTCCCCGCAATCTACACTCTCCGCAATCTACACTCCCCTCATTCTTAACTCTCCGCAATCTACACTCCCCGCATTCTAAACTCTCAACAATCTACACTCCCCGCATTCTAAACTCTCCGCAATCCACTCTCCCCGCATTCTACACTCCCCGCATTCTACACTCCCCGCATTCTACCCTCCCCGAAATCTACACTCTCAGCAATCTGCACTCCCCGAACTTTACACTCTCAGCAATCTACACTCCCCGCAATCTACTCTCCCCGAAATCTACACTCTCAGCAATCTGCACTCCCCGAACTTTACACTCTCAGCAATCTACACTCCCCGCAATCTACTCTCCCCGAAATCTACACTCTCAGCAATCTACACTCCCCGCAATCTACTCTCCCCGAAATCTACACTCTCAGCAATCTACACTCCCCGCAATCTACTCTCCCCGCAATCTACACTCCCCGCAATCTACTCTCCCCGAAATCTACACTCTCAGCAATCTGCACTCCCCGAAATTTACACTCTCCGCAATCTACACTCCCCGCATTCTAAACTCTCAGCAATCTACACTCCCCACATTCTAAACTCTCAGCATTCTACACTCTCCGCATTCTACACTCCCCGCAATCTACACTCTCCGCATTCTACACTCCCCGCAATCTACACTCTCCGCAATCTACACTCCCCGCATTCTACACTCCCCGCATTCTAAACTCTCAGCATTCTAAACTCTCAGCAATCTACACTCCCCGCAATCTAAACTCCCCGCAATCTATACTCCCCGCATTCTACACTCCCCGCATTCTACACTCCCGGCATTCTACACTCTCCGCATTCTACACTCCCCGCAATCTACAATCCCCGCAATCTACACTCCCCGGAATCTACACTCCCCGCATTCTAAACTCCCCGCAATCTACACTCCTCGCACTCTACACTCCCCGCAATCTACACTCCCCGCATTCTAAACTCCCCGCAATCTACACTCCCCGCATTCTACACTCCCGGCATTCTACACTCCCCGCAATCTACACTCCCCGGAATCTACACTCCCCGCATTCTAAACTCCCCGCAATCTACACTCCTCGCACTCTACACTCCCCGCAATCTACACTCCCCGCATTCTAAACTCCCCGCAATCTACACTCCCCGCATTCTACACTCCCCGCAATCTACACTCCCCGCAATCTACACTCCCCGCATTCTACACTCCCCGCATTCTAAACTCACCGCAATCTACTCTCCCCGCATTCTAAACCCTCCGCAATCTACACTCCCCGCAATCTACACTCCCCGCATTCTAAACTCTCCGCAATCTACTCTCCCCGCAATCTAAACTCTCCGCAATCTACACTCTCCGCAATCTACACTCCCCGCAATCTACACTCCCCGCATTCTAAACTCTCCGCAATCTACACTCCCCGCATTCTAAACTCTCCGCAATCTACACTCTCCGCAATCTACACTCCCCGCAATCTACACTCCCCGTATTCTACACTCCCCGCAATCTACACTCCCCGCATTCTACACTCCCCGCAATCTACCCTCCCCGCAATCTACACTCCCCGCATTCTACTCTCCCCGCAATCTATACTCCCCGCATTCTACACTCCCCGCAATCTACTCTCCCCGCAATCTACTCTCCCCGCAATCTACACTCCCCGCATTTTAAACTCTCCGCAATCTACACTCCCCGCAATCTACACTCCCCGCATTCTACACTCCCCGCAATCTACACTCCCCGCAATCTACACTCCCCGCATTCTACTCTCCCTGCAATCTACACTCCCCGCATTCTACACTCCCCGCAATCTACTCTCCCCGCAATCTACACTCCCCGCATTTTAAACTCTCCGCAATCTACACTCCCCGCAATGTACTCTCCCCGCAATCTACACTCCCCACAATCTACACTCCCCGCAATCTACTCTCCCCGCATTCTACTCTCCCCGCAATCTACTCTCCCCGCACTCTGCACTCTCCGCAATCTACTATCCCCGCATTCTACACTCTCCGCCATCTACTCTCCCCGCATTCTACACTCCCCGCATTCTACACTCCCCGCATTCTACACTCCCCGCATTCTACACTCCCCGCAATCTACACCCTCCGCAATCTACTCTCCCCGCATTCTACACTCCCCGCAATCTACACTCCCCGCAATCTACACTCCCTACAATCTACACTCCCCACATTCTACATTCCCCGCAATCAGACACTCCCCGCAATCAGACACTCCCCGCAATCTACACGCTCAGCAATCTATTATATATCAGGATCCTGTGGGTCACCATTGACCAGAAACTGAACTGGACTATTCATATAAATACTGTGGCTACAAGAGCAGGTCAGGGGCTAGGAATCCTGCAGAGAGTAGCTCACCTCCTGACTACCCAAAGCCTGTCCACCATCTACAAGGCACAAGTCAGGAGTGTGATGAAATACTCCCCACTTGCCTGGATGAGTGCAGCTCCCACGACACTCAAGAAGCTTGACACCATCCAGAACAAAGCAGCCCCACTTGATTGGCACCACATCCACAAACATTCACTCCCTCCACCACCGACGCACAGTGGCATCAGTGTGTATCATCTACAAATGCACTGCAGGAGCTCACCAAGGCTCCCTAGGGAGCACCTTCCAAACCCATGGCCACTACCATCTAGAAGGACAAGGGCAGCAGATAGATGGGAACACCACCACCTGGAAGTTCCTCTCCTAGTCACTCACCATCCTGACTTGGAAATATATCACCGTTCCTTCACTGTCGCTGGGTCAAAATCCTGGAACTCCCTCTCTAACAGCACTGTGGGTGTACCTACACCACATGGACTGCAGCGGTTCAAGAAGGCAGCTCACCACCACCTTCTCAAGGGCAACTAGGGATGGGCAATAAATGCTCGCCCAGACAGCGAAGCCCACACCCTGTGAAAGGATAATAAAAAGGTGCCACAATCTATACCCACCACAACTTTAATGCAGGCTGCAGTTGTACTTTTGTATGCAAATAGCTGTATGATGTGAAATGTAGAGTCCCCTGTGACCATTGTGGAACTTGCAGAGTGTGTGTAGAGATTTGTTTAAGAGCCAAATGTAATCATCATTCTCATACTGTCTCTTCCAGCTGTGCAAAGATCACTTCTATACCCTGTGGTAAAACTGTGGAATTTTTCTGTCAGTCACCTACTGGTGTGCATGGGCGCTATGTCAACATCTTCCACCCAAGTTACCAAGCAATTCTCACCTTGTGTGAGGTGGAGGTGTATGGATTCCATGAACCTCACTGATTCTGTGGCTGCTGTGAGTATTGACCAGTTGCTCTGCGATTGTTTTATTCTCCATTCTAGCCATTGCAATACTCAATCTCTCCCCTCCTCAGATCGCTCCGTCCTCCTGGATTGCGCTTGGCTTTTGAGTCTTTCAGCATTGCCCATGGTGCAGGGACATCGACACCTCCCCAGCCTGGTTTGAATTCTCAGCAGTTGAGGGAATATTTAAGGTGCTGGGAATGACCATTAAATTTCTGGAGATACAAATCTCAACTCCCGTCCCCATCACTAGATCCACTTTATCCTGCTCTTGTATTAATCGACACACACTGGCCAGATATCAGTGTGGGTGATAACAGTTGCATCTGATTTAACATTGGATAAATGTCACCTGGCGGGACACATTAACCATTTATTTTCACACAGTGTTTTACAGCCTTCCTCAGGTGAGTGTTCCCCTCTCACTGAGCCCGGCCCCATTGAATGAAGTCCGATTATCTGTGTTCATTAATAATCACCGCTTTACTATATCTGCTGCGGTTTCAGGGCTTTGCACAGCAGACCAGGTGGAAAGTGCACAGAAAGAGGAAATGCCTGAACTGGGAAAATAAAATCACTCCTTCACTCCCTCCTCTTCTTCACTCCCCCCTCATCCCCTTCACTTCCTCCTCCCCTTCATTTCTTCCTCCTCTCCTTCACTACCCCTCCTCCCTCATCCCCTTCACTTCTTCCTCCTCCCCTTCACTCCCCTCCTCCCCTTCACTCCCTCCTCTTCTTCACTCCCCCTCCTCCCCTTCACTCCCCTCCTCCCTCCTCCCCTTCACTCCCTCATCCCCTTCTTCTTCCTCCTCCCCTTCACTCCCCTCCTCCCCTTCACTCCCTCCTCCTCCCCTTCACTCCCCCCTCTCCTTCACTCCCCCCTCGTCCCCTTCACTTCTTCCTCCTCCCCTTCACTCCCCTCCTCCCCTTCACTCCCCCTCCTCCCCGTCACTCCCCTCCTCCCTCCTCCCCTTCACTCCCCTCCTCCCTCCTCCCCTTCACTCCCCCCTCCTCCCCTTCACTCCCTTGTCCCCTTCACTACTTCCTCCTCCCTTTCATTCCCCCCTCCTACTCTTTACTCCCCCTCCTCCCCTTCACTCCCCCTCCTCCCTCCTCCCCTTCACTGCCTCCTCCTCCCCTTCACTCCCTCATTCTCCCTTTCACTCCCTCCTCCCCTTCACTCCCTCCTCCAATTCACTCCCCCCTCCTTGCCTTCACTCCCTCCACCTCCGTTTCATCCCTCCTCCCCTTCACCCCCTCCTCCTCCCCTTCTCTCCAACCTCCTCCTCTTCAACCCCTCCTCCTCTCCTCCACTTCACTCCCTCTGTCCCTGCTTCATCCCTCCTCCACTTTACTCCATCTCTCCTTCACTCCCTCCTCTCTACCCCCTGCTCCTCTTTACCCCATCCTCTGCCCTTTCACTCCCTCCTCCCCTACTCTCCTTTACCCCCTCCTCTCCATCACTCCCTCCTCCTATTCTTCTTCTGCTCAATTTGCATTAGTTGTGGTGTAAGCAATCTGAAGAGGTGTTCCCTCCAGTTGCCAGTGGTTGGATTTGATTGGCCACACAATCCTTTCACTGTGAAATCCAGAAAGTATTGAGTTTCAAATCATCTATGAATTCATTCGAGTATTGGAAGCATTTTGAAACTAACTATATAATTTTCCTGTGGATTTGTTTTCAGACACTGAATAATCCAAACTGAAATCGCCGCTTGTTTGGAAAGATCCATTTTGTGCTTCCAGCTTATGCAACCAACCAGGGTCATTCTCAGCTTCTTCCCCTGGGCCACACTCTCTGCAAAGCAGCTTTAAACAATGAGCTCACACAACGAGTCTGTCTTCAGAGTTTCTGCAACACATCCAAGAACAGGCAGTCGATGGGTTCTCAGTCAAACAGTTTTCATCGAGAAATCAGAGGCAATGGGACAGAGCTCAGTGAAAGGACAAGAGTCACCAGAGAAAGAGTCTGTCAAACACTGTCCAGAACACAGGAGTACAGAGTGATGGATCAGTCCTATCTCTGTCCCACTGACTGTCAACTGCAATTCCCGCTTTAATGGAAAACCTGCAGCTCTGAAGAGAGGCAGGATTAATCCTGGAGTCTGTGCAGTTTACCCCCATCAGTATCTGTCCAATAAGAGCTCAGTACAGATTGACCATTCACTATCTGCATTGTTTAGTTCCTGTTCTGGGAGGATGTGTGTGTGATCTATAACCTGTCATTCCTGATTTTAAACAAAAATCAATAAAATTGCTGATTGCGGATCATTGTTACTGTGTCTGTTCTGTTCACTCTGTCCCTGCACTGGACACTCAAACTCATTCCACACAATCTCACTTCATTCAGGAATATTGCTGACTTTTCACACTCCCATTTCCCTATTGTACACAGAAACCAAGACCCCGTGGGCCCTCTCCCTCCCCCCACCCGTGGGCCCTTTCCCTTCCCCGCCTTCTCGCAGGCCCTCTCCCTCCCCCGCACCCCCCACCCGTGGGCCCTCTCCCTCACCCCCCACCCATGGGCCTTCTCCCTCCCCCGCACCCCCCACCCGTGGGCCCTCTCCCTCTCCCTCACCCCCCACCCATGGGCCTTCTCCCTCCCCCGCACCCCCCACCCACGGGCCCTCTCCCTCCCCCGCACCCCCCACCTGCAGGCCCTCTCCCTCCCCCGCACCCCCCACCCGTGGGCCCTCTCCCTCACCCCCCACCCATGGGCCTTCTCCCTCCCCCGCACCCCCCACCCGTGGGCCCTCTCCCTCCCCCCAGGTCTTGTGCCTGCCCCATGGACTCTGTCCCTCCCCCTGGGATGGTCCGTCCCCACCTCCCCCCCAGACCCTGTCCCTCCTGTTTTGGTTCCATGATGGGGGAATGATTGATGGGAAATCACCGATCTGAATCCAGTTGTGATTGTTTTTTGTTATATCGTACCAGCCACTTATCAATCCCGCCCAATATAATCTCACTAACCCTAGAGGCTTTAGTCTGATATGGAACTTGTTACAAGTTTTCAGTAAATCTAAGTAGAAAGTGTTGACTTGCTTTCCCTCGTCCACCATCTTAACATCTTCAAAAATTATAATCATACTTGTATCGGATTCTTTTATGAAGCATTTTGGGTGTCCCAATTATGTCCCTCTCTAACCAAGAAATCATATATTGCATCCCTAATAATTCCCTCGAGCATCTTTCATATTGTTGAACTAATGGCCTATGGATACCCAGGGCTGTATTACCACACGTTTTAATGATCAGAGAAAATATTGGCCCTGAATAATTGATAGGAACCATTTCAGGATGCAGTGAATTACTAAAAATACCGACAATGGTGTTCTGTCCTCATCCAGCACAGACTGAATGGGCAGAATGTCTGTCTCCTATCTGACACCTATTCTATGATCCTAGTCTGTTAAACTGATAGCTCTTAGAGCTACACCTCCGACCAGTAAAACAGCCCCCACCAAGATAACATGGCTTTATGTCCAAATGAAAGCAAGCCAGTGGGGTGGCTGTGACATAGTGGTATTGTCACTGGGCTAGGCATCCAGTAGGTTCACTTGTAAGAAGCAGATTGTGTTTGGCTGAACAATTGAATTGTTTGACAAAGGGCTGAGTTTTGCCCTTGATGGGCGGGTGGGCCCCACCGGCTCGGTGGTGGGCAGGCAGCCAATCGCCGCCACCAAAATGGGCCCTGCCGCCATTTTAAGTGGGCCGGCCAATTAAGACCTGCCCAGCGTGATGCCCGAAGGGAAGTGCTATGCGCTCCCTGTGCGGGCGGGCAGGAGGGATTCCCCAACTGCGAGAGTGCGCTCTTTCACACATGCGCACGAAATAGCGCACATCTCCCTGAGGCTAAGTGCAGCCTCAGGGAGATCACTGAAAGGCTGGCAAATATAAAAAATAGAACGATAAAAAATTCATTAACATGTTCCCCTCATCTGAAAATGTCACATGAGATGGGACATGTTAATGAAATGCACAAACACTTTATTAAACTTTTATAATTCCGATATCAAACCTCATCCCGCCACTGGATGAGGTTTGTACAAAAATCTCCTAGCCGCCTGCCCGTTGGGCCCGAGCGACGAGCCGAAGTTTGCACGGGCCCCTCAAAATCATTGACGATTGGCAAGTTAATGGCCTTAACGAGGCCTTTCATTAATTGCGGGCAAGTGTCCCGCTGCTGAGCGCACCCGCCGACCGAAATATTGCAATGCCGCACGCTGACGTCGGGACATTCGCGCAATGTCAGCGCGCGACATTTTAAGCGCTGGTGTGTGGGCTCCGCCACCCACACATCAGCCAGAAAATTCTGCCCAAAGTAACAATGAGGGTTGACATCAAGAAACAGCTGAAGGCACTGGATACTGCAAAGTCTATGGGCCCTGACAATATTCCAGCAATAGTACTGAAGACTTGTGCTCCAGAACTTGCCGCGCCCCTAGCCAAGCTGTTCCAGTACAGCTACAACACTGGCATCTACCGGCTATGTGGAAAATTGCCCAGGTATGTCCTGTACACAAAAAGCAGGACAAATCCAACCCGGCCAATTCCTAACCCATCAGTCTACTCTCCATCATCAGTAAAGTAATGGAAGGGGTCATCAACAGTGCTATCAAGCAGCACTTGCTTAGCAATAACCTGTTCACTGATGCACAGTTTGGGTTCCGCCAGGGCCACTCAGCTCCTGACCTCATTACAGCCTTGGTTCAAACATGGACAAAAGAGCTGAACTCCCGAGGTGAGGTGAGAGTGACTGCCCTTGACATCAAGGCAGCATTTGACCGAGTGTGGCATCAAGGAGCCCTAGCAAAACTGGAGCCAATGGGAATCCCCACTGGTGGGAGTCATACCTAGCACAAATGTAGATGGTCAGTCATCTCAGCTCCAGGAGTTCCTCAGGGTAGTGTCCTTGGCCCAACCATCTTCAGCAATGCCTTCCTTCCATCATTATTTTTTATTCATTGGGGTGTGGGTCTCACTGGCCAGGCCAGCATTCATGGTCCATCCCTAGTTCAGAGGGCATTTAAGAGTCAACCACATGGCTGTGGGCCTGGAGTCACATGTAGGCCAGACCAGGTAAGGATGGCAGATTTCCTTCCCTAAAGGACATTAGTGAACCAGATGGGTTTTTACAACAACTGACAATGGTTTCATGGTCACTATTAGACATTTAATTCCAGATTTTTTACATTGATTTCAAATTCCATCATCTGTTGTGGTGGGATTTGAACCAGACCATTACCCTGGGTCTCTGGATGACTAGTCAACTGACAATACCACTGCACCATTGCCTCCCCCTAGGCAATAGGGAAGGCAAATGGAATGTTGGCCTTTATTTCAAAGGGAATGGAGTATAAAAATAGGGAAGTCTTGCTAGAACTATACAAGGCACTAGTTAGACCACACCTAGAATACTGTGAACAGTTTAGATCCCTTTATCTAAGGAAAGATATACTGGCATTGGAGGCAGTCCAGAGAAGGTTCACTAGGTTGATCCCGGGAATGGAGGGATTTTCTTTTGAGGAGAGATTGAGTCAGTTGGGCCTGTACTCATTGGAGTTTAGAAGTATGAGAGGTGACCTTATTGAAACATATATGTTTCTTAGGGGGCTTAACAGGGTAGATGCTGAGCTGTTGTTTCTCATTTTGAGAGAGTCTAGGACCAAAGGGCATAATCTCAGAGTAAGGGGGTCACCCATTTAAACCAGAGATGAGGGGGAATTTCTTCCCTCAGAGGGTAGTCAATCTGTGGAATTCTTTACTGCAGAGGGCTGTAGAGGCTGGGTTGTTAAGTATATTCAAGGCTGAGATAGACAGATTTTTAATCAGTAAGGGAATGAAGGGTTATGGGGAAAAGACAGGAAAGTGGAGTTGAGGGTTATCAGATCAGCCATGATCACATTGAATGGAGGAGCAGACTCGATGGCTCCTACGTCTTATGGTCTTATGTTCATCACTGTTCTTTACTCCTTAAGGATTGAAGCAGTCTGTGTCCATATGCAGCAAGACCTGGACAATATCCAGGCTTGGGCTGACAAGTGGCAAGTTGCATTTATGCCACACAAGTGCCAGGGAATGACCATTTCCAACAAGGGAGAATCTAACCATCGCCCCCTTGACATTCAATAGCATTACAGTCACTGAATCCCCCACTATCAACATCCTGCAGGTTACCATTGACCAGAAGCTGAACTGGACTAGCCATATAAATCCTGTACCTACATGAACAGGTCAGAGGCTGGGAACCCTGCGCTGAATAACTCAACTCCTGATTCCCCAAAGCCTGTGCACCATCCATAATGCACAAGCTTTTGCCTGTACTGGAGTGCTGTGTTTGGCTACAGTAGAGAGCTTCAGCTGGAGTTTTGTGACTGAGGGAATTCAGGGAGGAGGGAGGAGCTGCTCCTTTCTTTTTCTACCTTTCCTCAGAAAGAAGAGCAGTGGCCTTGGTAAGTAGGACCTGGTGAGTAAATTAGAAAAGTGTAATATTTTTAATCAAGTTCCTGTGCTTGGATTTAACTGAGAAGCACCTGGAATAAGGGAAATCTAGGGCCAATATAATAAAGTAATATAAATAATCCAAAATAGAATAAAGTTAACCTAAGGGAAGTAGAGTTAAGACATGGCAGGGCAGCTCAGTCAGGTGGAATGCACGTCCTGTAATATGTGGGAAGTCATGGACGCTACCTTACTGTGTCCTAGACCACCATATGTGCAGGAAGTGCTGTCAGCTGCAGAAACTTGAGCTCCAGGTTTCAGAGCTCGAGCGGCGGCTGGAGTCACTGTGGCACATCCACGAGGCTGAGTGCTATGTGGATAGCACGTTCAGAGAGGTGGTCACACCGCAGCTTAAGGGCCTGGAGACAGAGAGGGAATGGGTGACCACCAGGCTGTCCAAGAGAAGTCGGCAGGTAGTGCAGGAGTTCCCTGGGGTCCCGCTCACAAATTGGCTTTCCGTTTTGGAAACTGGTGAGGGCACTGGTTCCTCAGAGGAGTGCAGTCAGAGCCAAGTTTGTGGCACCATGAGCAGCTCGGCTGTACAGGAAGGGAGGAAGAAGAAAGGAAGAGCTATAGTGATAGGGGATTCATTGGTTAGGATGAGACACGCATTTCTCTGGCCATAGATGTGACTCCAGGATGGTATGTTGCCTCCTTGGTGCCAGGGTCAAGCATGTGACAGAGCGGCTGCAGGACATTCTTCTTGGGGAGGGTGAACAGCCAGTGGTGGTGGTCCACATTGGTATTAATGACTTCGGTAGGAAGGGGGATGTGGTCCTGCAATCAGAATTTATGGAGCTAGGTAGAAAATTAACAAGCAGGACCACTAATGTAGTAATTTCTGGATTACTCCCAGTGCCATGTGCCAGTGAGTACAGAAATAGGAGGAACAGACAGATGAATGTGTGGCTGGAAAGATGGTGCAGGAGGGAGGGCTTTAGATTCCTGGGACACTGGGACTGGCTCTGGAGGAGATGGCACCTGTACAAGCAGGGCGAGCTGCACCTGAACAGAGCTGGGACTGAGTTCCTTGTGGGGTGTTTTGCTAGTGCTGTTGGGAGGGCTTTAAACCAACTCAGCAGGGGTATGGGAACCAAGAGAAAATATTAGAGAGGAATACCAGGGTGCACAAAATACTGGGAGGGACAGAAAGCACTAGAATAGAAAATAGTACATTAATAGGTAAAGTCAGGGTAAGGGAGAAAGTAACAAAATCTAAATCAGGGCTACTATGCATGTATGTGAATGCAGAGTACAGTGAATAAGATTGGGGAGTTACAGACGCAGATTGCCATGTGGAAATATGATGTGTTGATAACAGAGACGTGGCTCAAGGAAGGGCAGAACTAGGTGTTTAATATTCCTGTGTTCAAAGTGTTCTGAAGAGATAAGAAAGGAAGGAAAGGAGGAGGGGTGACGGTATTGGTTAAGGAGAGCATTGCAGTGCTGGAGAAAGAGGGTGTCCCAGAGGGTTCAAGGACTGAATCTATTTGACTAGAGCTAAGGAACACAAAGGGGGAATTACATTGCTCGGTGTAGTCTATAGGCCGGCAACTAGTGAGAAGGATGTAGAAGAACAAATCTGCAGGGAAATTACAGAGAGATGCAGGCATTATAGAGTAGTTATAATGGGGGACTTTAATTACTGTAGATGTAGACTGGGACAGTGGTAGTGTACAGGGCGGAGAGGGGCAAAAGTTCCTAGATTGTGTTCAGGAGAATTTTCTACAGCAGCATGTGTCCAATCCAACAAGAAAAGATGCACTGTTGGACCTGGTTCTTGGAAATGAGGTGGGCCAAGTAGGTCAAAGCCAGAATTTTCATGTCGGCAAGTGGGTTCAGGCCTGGCACACTGACTCATAACATGACGTGTGGTGACATTGGGCGTGCGTCCCAACGTCACCGCGCGTCATTCACGTCTTTCGTTCGGCAGGCGCACCAGAGGCATCTGATTTCCAGGCCAGTGGATGAAAGTACACTCATACGCTGCCAGAATCAACGCCCATCTCTGTATTCTTACTGAGGCTATGGGTGGTGTAGCCTTGTCCTTGCTGAAGAATCCTAGCAAAGGCTTATGGTCCGAAACGTTAGTAAAATGACAACTCTGTACGTACTGGTGACATTTCTTGACACCAAAGATGATTGATAAGCCTTCTTTTTCTACCTGTGAGTATCCCTTTTCCGCTGTGTTGAACACTCTTGATACATATCCAATGGGTCGTTCTGAGCCATCTTCCATTCAATGGGAGAGCACTGCTCCTACTCCATAAGGAGATGTGCTACATGTCAGAACTAACCCTTTCCTTTAGTCAAAATGTACTAATAGGGTGGATGAATGCAACACTTTTGTGAAAGCTTCTTTCTGTGGTGTTTGCCAAGACTAACTTTGGTTTTCCTTGAGTAGGTAATCTCCCGTGTAAGTTTTCAATCTGGCATCCATTTCTTCCAAATGTAATTTACATTCTCCATGATTCAGGTTTTTAAAAGTCTGCTGACCTATCGCCGTAAAGGAAGCCCCTGTATCCACTTCCATTCTGATAGACCTATTCTTCACTCTCACTGTTACATAGATTGGTCCTGTTCTCCCTATCTCTAATTTATATGATGAATAAATACCTGAATCTGTTACTTCAGGCTCTCCTGTGTTATGAATCTCATGGGGTTTTTTCTTTTGATTGAAAGTCTGCCTGATTCTACCCTTGCAGTGTCTCGCCAGGTGTCCATTTCGATGGCAGTAAAAACATTTGATTTTTTTAAACATTGAGTCATTACAAGATTGTCTGCTTCCACCTCTGCTCCCATTATTCCATGTTTTCACTGCTCCGTCATTTCTATCTGTCTGCTAGTGGTGGCTGCTTCCCACGTTTCATCAGAGCTGTGCATTTTTGTGCCTTTTTGGCTGGGGCTCCCGCCCAACATGGTGGATGGCGCCATTTTGTGCTCCCTGTGTGGCTTTTGAATCCCTCACTGCACCTTCCATAGTCAGTACAATCTCTAGGCCCTTCTTAAAATCCTAATTTTCTTCAGACTGTAATCACTTCTGAATCACATCTTCATTTATACCGCACACCAAACGATCTCTAAGCATTTCATTTATAGATGTAGCAAACTCACAATGTTAACTGTTTTAGACTTGCCACATAACAAACGACTGTCTCCCCCGGGGGTTTATTTCTTGAGTTAAATTTGAACTGTTGTATGGTTACCGAGGACTTGGGCTGATAATGATTCTTCATAAGGTTCGCTAAATCATCAAAACTTTTCAAATCCCGGGCACTGGCTGTCATTAAACTTCGGATCAAACCATCAATCTTACTCCAACATGTGGATAAGAGGATCGCGTTCCTCTTCCCCTCCCCCACAATGTCATTAGCTTGGGAAAAGAACACGAGGCATTCAACATAATGAGACATAAGGGTATTGTCACTGGGCTAGTGATCCAGAGACCCAGGGTAATGCTCTGGGGACCTGGGTTCAAATCACAGATGGTGGAATTTGAATTCAATAAAAATCTGGAATCTAAAGTCTGATGATGACCATGAAACCATTGTCGATTGTTGTAAAAACCCATCTGGTTCACTAATGCCCCTTGAGGGAAGGAAATCTGTTGTCCTTACCTGGTCTGGCCTGCATGTGACTCCAGACCCACAGCAATGTGGTTGTCAAGCCACTCAGTTGTAACAAACTGTGACAGTCACCATTAATGAATGAAACTGGACGGACCACCCGGCATCGACCTAGGTACCGGAAACGACAACGGCAATCTCTGCCCTGTTGACCCTGCAAAGTCCTCCTTACTAACATCTGGGGGCTAGTGCCAAAATTGGGAGAGCTGTCTCACAGGCTAGTCAAGCAACAGCCTGACATAGTCATCCTCACGGAATCATATCGTACAGGTAATGTCCCAGACACCACCATCACCATCCCTGGGTATGTCCTGTCCCAGCAGAGGTATACAGTCGGGAGGGAGTTGCCCTGGGAGTCCTCAACATCCAGACCCCATGAAGTCTTCTGCTGATTACCACGAACCGCCCTCCCTCAGCTGATGAATCAGTGCTCCTCCATGTTGAACATCACTTGGAGGAAGCACTGAGGGTGGCAAGGGTGCAGAATGTACCCTGGGTGAGGGACTTCAATGTCCATCACTGAGAGTGGCTCAGTAGCACCACTACTGACCGAGCTGGCCGAGTCCTAAAGGACATAGCTGCTAGACTGGGTCTGCGGCAGGTGGTGAGGGAACCA
Source organism: Cetorhinus maximus (assembly GCF_964194155.1). NCBI lineage: Eukaryota > Metazoa > Chordata > Chondrichthyes > Lamniformes > Cetorhinidae > Cetorhinus > Cetorhinus maximus. Next base: position 1,608,132 of record NC_135881.1, read on the forward strand.
ACGAGGGAAAAACATAGTTGACTTCACCCTCACCAATCTGCCTGCCTGTCCATCTGTCCATGACAGTATCGGTAGGAGTGGAGATGAAGTCCCACCTTCACATTGAGGATACCCTCCATCGTGTTGTGTGGCACTACCACAGTGCTAAATGGGATAGATTTCGAACAGATCTGGCAACTCAAGACTGGGCATCCATGAGGCACTGTGGGCCATCAGCAGCAGCAGAATTGTACTCGAACACAATCTGTAACCTCATGGCCCAGCATATCCCCCGTTCTACCATTACCATCAAGCCAGGGGATCAATTCCGGTTCAATGAAGAGTGAAAGAGGGCATGCCAGGATCAGCACCTGCCTGTCACTGCTCATTAACCCCGCTAGGGGTACCCCCCTCGTGCTCTCTCTCTCTCTCTCTTCAGCACAAACAGCTCTTGTATCTTTGCTCAATTCATCTTTTTAAGTTACAGAAAATTCAGTAGGGGATCTTTTGGGCCCCAATCATCCTTCCACATCTTCTTGATTAATTTTGACTGTTTTTCCACTATGAACCTCGTGATGGAGTCCGCGGCTCCCTGGTGGAGTTTATGCACTCTCCTGTTTTCCTGACGGCATTCTATTATTCTATTCCGTCTGTCTCTGCACAGTTAATTCACGCGGCTCTGACAATTTAGTTACTTGCGGTCTACTTGTTTTCCCCAGAGGCCTGACCTCTGCCCGGCTTCAACTATGATTCTATTTCAAACTGTAGCCCGGCAGCGTGGCTCCGCCTCCTACCCCAGCGCCTCCTGTCCTGAGTCCTCCTCCCCCCGATTCTTTTGATACTTGACTGGACCGTTCTTGGGTAGACTTACTGCACTAACTATGGGCGGTAAATAAAGTATACTCACCCACTTTGCAGAGCCGTCCAGAGGATCCGATCTGAGTATCCTGCCGACTACACCAATTGTTGTGGCAACAATGAATCAAGTATGTTAAATATATAACTAGTATCAGCTGAATCACAACCAGGGCTTGGGAAATAATCCAAATCCACAGGTGTATTTGTACATTTGAGCCCCAATTCCGCAGATCCTCCCACCATGTGGAGGAATCTAATTGCTCCATATCCTCTTTTAAGGCTCTAACCTGTTGCTGCAGTGTATAGCAAGTTCTGTATATCTGCTGAGCCTGTCTCCGAATCGCGGTGAGGTGCTCTGGTAATAGGGGAATTTCACAGGAGAACTGGTTCAGATACTGTGTCAGGTTATCCTTAAGGTTTTCCACGAGCTGAATAGTAGCCGATTCTCTCTTGTATATTTCAACCTGTTCCACCTTCCCCACCCTTGCTGGCGCCTGTGGGTGTAGGCACACTGAATGATTGTGGATGGGGCATATCCGGTTACTCCTGTACTGGATTCTTTCCTGCCACGTGGTAATACAATATCTCCCATTCCCTGTATATGCAACATGGGTCGGTTATTTTTCAGCCCATATAGTTTCCATTGTACAGTTTGCTGCTGCTTTAAACCCACACTTCACTTCCTCCATCTCATATATTGAATGTGCACATACTACTGCAGTGGTCTCTATACCACACCCTTCTAATGTGGTGCTCACTATATTTCCTTCTATGTCTACTGCGTATGGTGGAATATCATGGTACTAATATAGTAATCCCCCTGTATAAACCCCAATATTTTCTACTCTATATAATGTCCTCCCAGGTGCTGACATAGGTATAACAGGTATCACTAAGACAATGCCCATTAGCATATTATAATTCACTATACATTCAACATTCATTCTATATACAAGTGTTAAACCTCTGAGCTGGCAACCGGTCAAGTCATGATCCTTATGTCGTGAAAGATTAAATAAATATTCATTAATTACCCATAAAGGAACTACCCCTTCATTAATCTGTCTTAAATTCTCTCGGGCTTGTTCCAGTGCCCAAGGATCCATAGGTGCTACAAACATCATTTCTGCTCATTTCATCTGAAATATTTTCCCCTATCCCGATCAGTTTAATGATAGTCCCTGCATGACCCTCGAGCACGATAGTCAGGTTTTGAATTAACCGTGTCATGTCCTGGTCTGTGTTTAATTGGATGTTGTGAATTCCCTGTTCCTGTTCTAAAATTTCTTTAAGTTTGGATCTCAAGGTCTGGACCTTCTGGTCAACAGTTGCCGGGTCAATCGAATTAACCATTGATGTCCCTGTACGTGTCATATCCCTGACACTTCCATGCCCGATCTGAAGCAAACCCTTGCTACAATCCAAATTCACTTGTTCTCCTACTGTTATATTTATCCTTCCCCATTGCATGTCACATTCGGCACTGTCCGTGCTGTACCAGAGTCCCTCCTGTGGTGTGGGATGAGCCGTGATGATCCCCGACCTTGTTGCCAGTATCGCCACGCCCACGAGCGTTGACATTACGATTAACATTTTGTGAATTGAAGCAGATAACCGTCCCAGTCATCGCCGGATGGTTGTTGAGTTTAGGATAGAATCAGTTAATAAAACGCTTCAGTTGTGACCAGTGCTTCCAGTGCTCCTTTCGTCTAAAGTCCACACATGCGCAGGTATTGCTGGTCATGATTACCTCATATGGTCCCACCCATCTGGGTGCAAACCCCATTCGTTCTGGGTTTATCTTAACCATCACCTTGGTCCCCACCTGGGGTGGGCTGTTGTTGCCTTTTGGATTTATCTGTTTCCAATTACCTGTTGGTCCCTGACTTCCTTCCTTAACTCATGCAATTGCTTATTCATTTCCTTCACATAGTCTCGCACCCTTCCCTTTCGTGGCCCTACATCTCCCGCTCCTACTGTGATTCCCTCGGGTAGCTGCATTGCTCTCCTTGTCATTAGTTCAAATGGGGTGAACCTGGTGGTCCTGCTTGGGGAAGCCCTAAGGCGCATCAGAATATTGGGCTGTTCCCTGTCTCTTGAATTGCTTTTACTATTGACGTTTTTAAAGCTCGGTTCATCCTTTCCACCATCCCCGAGCTCTGTGGGTGATAGGGAATGTGGAATTTCTGTTTAATCCCCATAAATTTACACATTTCTTTAATGACTCTTCCTGTGAAATGAGTTCCCTGATCTGGATCCAGCTGGGTAGACACCCTCCACTCCTTCCAGTCCACTATCTCCTGCTGCTGTCCCACGTCGGACCTCAATTCCTTAAACTGCCAACACAACTCTACAATGCACCTTCCTATCCTATCTTTCAATGTCTCAGTATCATCATTTCCAGTGATGGTTCTCTCTGGGAACCACTTAACTCTGTCTGTCATCACGGTGTTAATCCTGTGGTCTTACTTTTTGTACCTTGCAGGCACAGTAATATAGTCAGTAATACATCTATTTAGCCTTTTCCCAGCTTTCCCTTTACCTGTATCCATCTTGTGGTAAATTGTTGTTAAGTATTATTTCTCCTTACCCTTCAATTGCCTCAACTACATATTCTACACAGTTTTACCTCTAAGTTTTTTTTTCCTGACCATGATCATCCTAAGTTTCTCTATTGTCTTGATCATTTAAAATGTTTCCTTATTCTTTAGGCCATATTAACTATTCCATGTCAACGGGGGATCTCTGTCTCTAGATCTTTGCCTATCTCCCCCTGTGCGGTTCCAATGTCTCAGTTGATGGCCAGATTATCAAATTCACTTCCCTTAAAACAGTTTGTATATTGTGTCCACTTTCCCTAACTCATTCTCCTACCCTTAATCCTTTCCTCACACCATTTTACACATGCAACAGCTACCATCTTATCTTGTTCAGGTTGTCTGGAGAGACTTTACAGTCCAATAAAGTATTCTCATAACAGTTTTAAAACAGAAAATAGGCATTGACATGTTTTGCTTCCTTATTTTCTTCTCAAACAACATTTTATCATCTCAAAAATAACCCACTAAATTATGTCTGACCCTCTTTTTAGAATTATTCAAGATTCATTAACTCGATCAAACTTTGTCAAGGTCTTGAGCTTAACTTTATATTTTGAGAACAGACTTACAAATAAAAAAGCTGGCAGTATTTGAATTAGTGTCAATTGTTATCAAACCTTTAAAAATAGAAATTCCCTTCTGAGAACTTTAAAAACTGCAATTTTTAAAAATTTTGTAAGAACTGTAATTTACACTATCAAAATTAAAACTACCTCTTTCTCATGTGTATTGATCTGTGTCCAGATTAAAAGTCCCATATGTTTATCGATACATTCTTTATCTTGGATAGCTGCCTAGATATTCAAAAATAACCCAATAAATTACACTGCATTTTTCACATCTCAAGATTGTCCCAAATTCAAATAACAGTGCTGTTTCCTTTCATATTTCATTCATCTCTTCAAACAAAACCCTTTTTCATCCATTGGAACCACTTAGACCGTGTGGTTATGTCTTTTGGTTTTCCTAGAATCCTTTTGAATTTCAGGTAATTTTTTTTCCCTCAAAATTTTAGAATTCTATCTCGTATGTATCAATCCCAATCAGATCGGAAGCTGGTGATGAGGGTTACCTTCTACTAGTCTGCTAGGGGGTGGTACAAAGGTTAGTTCATCTCAAACAAAGGCAAACCCTGTTTTATCTTTACGATACCTTCAAATTGCAATTTTTGCCAGAAATCTCAACTTGAACCTTATACTCAAAGCTTTGGAATATTTGAGTATACATTTCCTTTAATCTAATATGGGGCTTTCAACTATAAAGTGCTGAACTACACACACAAAAGACAATTCAGGGAAGAAAACACATTAAAGCTCACATACAAATGCTTCCTCGCACACAAACAAACACATAGATAAAGGTATGTATTTATATTCCTATAACATTGAACTTAACGACTTAAAACTCTCTCACTCTAAACTAAACTTCAAGTAGCAGTGGGGGGAATAAAGGGATCTTGGAGGCTCCACCTATAGGGACAATCAAACTGATTGAAACTCACATTTCCTCTGCTCCTGCCTGTCACTGCTCATTAAACCCTCTAGGGATACCCCCCCTCTCTCTCTCTCTTCAGCACAAACAGCTCTTGTAGCTTAGGTCAATTCACCTTTTTAAGTTACAGAAAATTTAGTAGGGGACCTTTCGGGTCCCAATCATCCTTCCACATTTTCTTGATTAATTTTAACTGTTGTTGCTCTATGAACCTCGTGATGGAGTCCGCGGCTCCCTGATCGAGTTCCATAGCAATTTCCTGTCTTCCTGACGGTGTTCTATTCTTCTATTCTGTCTATCTCTGTGCAGTTAGTTCACGTGGCTCTGATAACTTAGTTACTTGTGGTCTACTTGTTTTCCCCAGGGAGCTGGCCTCCATGCGTGGCTTCAACCAAGGTTCTATTTCAAACCATAGCCAGCCAGCGTGTCCCCGTGTCCTCTCATGGTAGTGGTCTGGCTCCCTGCACAGCTTTGCATCCGCTAGCTCACCAGCGTGGCTCCGCCTCCTACCCCAGCGCCTCCTGTCCTGAGTTCTCCTCCCAATTCTTTTTGATACTCGGCCGGACCATTCTCAGGTAGGCTTACTGCACTAACTATGGGTGGTACATAAAGTATACTCACCCACTTTGCAGAGCCGTCCCGAGGATCTGATCTGAGTATCCTGCCGACTACGCCAATTGTTGTGGTATCTTTGATGAATGAACCACAGGAGGCTCAGGTACAGGTTGCAATCGTTTATTTGAGCAATTGCAAGGAGAGAACCACCTCAAAACAGCTTGAGATAGCACTGTACCAAAGTACAAGTATACAGCTTATTTATTCATCACTGACAAGAACATTGTTCAGCCTTCACCCAGGCAGAGCCTTCTCCCCCTATCTAAGCTGGGACCATCTATCCTTTCCTTATCTGTTGAAGAGCACACTTAATCTATCTTGTTTTCATCCTCCGTCTCCAGTCTAGCTCCCAGGGTCTTTCTGATGATTGTAGGCCCTAAGGGTATGCAAAGTTCATCTGGTAACCCTTAACTGTTAATGTACTTGATGGTGCTGTCTGCCTGGAGATTCTAAGTAATTCCCTTTCAATAAATTCTTCTGTATTCCCCCTAATACAACCATACCTAAAAATGAGGTGCCAACCTGGTGAAGCTATAACATAGGACTACTTGTGTGCCAAACAGCATAAGCAGCAAGTGATAGACAGAGCTAAGTGATTCCACAACCAATGGATCTGATAAAAACTCTGCAGTCCTGCCACATCCAGTCGTGAATGGTGGTGGGCAATTAAACAACTCACTGGAGGAGGAGGCTCCACAAATATCCCCATCCTCAATGATGGATGAGCCCAGCACATCAGTGCAAAAGATAAATTATTTGCTACATTCTTCAGTCAGAAGTGCTGAGTGGATGATCCATCTCAGCCTCCTCCGGAGGTCCCCATGATCACAGCTGCCAGTCTTCAGCCAATTCGTTTTACTCCACATGATACCAAGAAATGGCTGAAGGCACTGGATACTGCAAAGGCTATGGGCCCTGACAATATTCCAGCAATAGTACTGAAGACTTGTGCACACTGACAAAGGACAACCAGATAGAGTCTCTCTGCAGAGATGGGCTTTGGAGGATGTGCGTTATAAAATAATGGATAAAGTCCTGGTGGATGCCTGGAAATTCTCATCAACTAGTCTCAGCTTTACAGGTCCAAATGCAGACTGGTTACACTCAGATGAGGGTTCTCTGGCTACAGGTTGATAGCCACATACAATATCAGGCAAGGTAGAGAGAGGGAGTCAGTCAAGGTAGCCGTCCTTTCTCAGCTTGCTCTCCAACAAGACTACCTTCAAAACCAACAGGTTCGCAACTTGAGATTTCCTCCTGTCCCATGTGATTGCCTTTTTGTCTCCCAGATTTTCATTAATTAAAGGGCTTTGCAGTTCAACACAAACGAAAAATTCCTTCTCAAGCACCATCGAGGTCAGGTGATTGCTGGGAAGAGGCCTGCTTGTTTATAGTTCCAAGGCAAACTTATGACCTTCTTTTTAAAAAGAATCCCAGGTTAGCATCCAGATGAGCGGATCATGCCAGGTCCTTCCACTTTGTAAAAGAAAACTTCAGTCTCAAGAGATATGATTTTAACAATTGCTCGATCCTGGCACTGACAACTGCTTTCAATGAAAAGTGGAATCACACAACAAACAGTCCTTGATTTAGATTCTCAACATTAAATATATTTATTGAATAGAAAATGTACAGGTGAAAATTGAAATAGAATGTATGTATGGATATATATTTAAAGCAATAATTCTGTGACCAAAAATAAAAAATAAGTTAGCATTTCTGTAGCACATTTCATAATCTCAGGAACTCCAAAAATAATTTTCAGCCAAGGAAGTACTTCTTAAAGTGTGCTCACCGTTACAACGTAGGCAAATTGCAGCTATGTGGCCAAAGGTCAGTACTGAGGGTGTGCTGCACTGTCAGAGGGTCAGTACTGAGGGAGTGCTGCACTGTCAGAGGGTCAGTACTGAGGGAGTGCTGCACTGTCAGAGAGTCAGTACTGAGGGAGTGCTGCACTGTCAGAGGGTCAGCACTGAGGGAGTGCCGCACTGTCGGAGGGTCAGTACTGAGGGAGAGCTGCACTGTCAGAGGGTCAGTACTGAGGGAGTGCTGCACTGTCAGAGGGTCAGTACTGAGGGTGTGCCGCACTGTCAGAGGGTCAGTACTGAGGGTGTGCCGCACTGTCAGAGGGTCAGCACTGAGGGTGTGCAGCACTGTCAGAGGGTCAGTACTGCGGCAGTGCTGCGCTGTTGAGGGTCAGCACTAAGGCAGCTTCACACTGTCAGAGGGTGACATCTGAGGGAGTGCTGTACTGTTAGAGGGTCAGTACTGAGGGAGTGCTGCACTGTCGGAAGGTCAGTACTGAGGGAGTGCTGCACTGTCAGAGGGTCAGTACTGAGGGAGTGCTGCACTGTCAGAGGATCAGCACTGAGGGAGTGCTGCATTGTCGGAGGGTCAACGCTGAGAAAGTGCTGCACTGTTGGGGGGTCAGTACTGAGGGAGTGCTGCACTGTCGGAGGGTCAACGCTGAGAGAGTGCTGCACTGTTGGGGGGTCAGTACTGAGTGTAGCATTATTGGAACTGCCATCTTACAGTTGAGAGATGAAGGTGAGACCATGCCTGCTCTCTCATGTGAATGTAAATGATCTCAATGCAGTATTTGAAGATGGACAGGGCAGCTCCCTGGTTAAGTATTGGCTTAACCCTGAACTCAAGTGGTATTGAGAAAATTGTTGGTGCTGCGGGCTGACAAATCCCCAGGTCTGGATGAACTTCACCCTAAGGTCTTGTAAGAAGTGGCTAGTGAGATAGTTGATGCACTAGTTTTAATTTTCCAAAATGCCCTCGATTTGGGGAGGGTTCCATTCGATTGGAAAATATTATTCAAATAGCAATATTTACTCAAAAAGGGAGGGAGACAGAAAGCAGGAAACTATAGGCCAGTTAGCCTAACATCTGTCACTGGGAAAATGATAGGAGCTATTATTAAAGATGCTACATCAGGGCACTTAGAATAATTCAAAACAATCGGGCAGAGTCAACATGGTTTTGTGAAAGGGAAATCATGTTTAACCAATTTATTGGAGTTCTTTGAAGGAGTCACATGTGCTGTGGATAAAGGGGAACCAGTGGATGTACTGTACTTAGATTTCCAGAAGGCATTTGATAAAGTGTCACATCAAAGGTTATTGTGGAAAATAAAAGCTCATGGTGTAGGGGGTAACATATTGGCATGGATAGAAGATTGGCTGGCTAACAGGAAACAGAGAGTTGGCATAAAAGGATCATTTCCTGGTTGACAGGCTGTAACTAGTGGTGTGCCACAGGGTTCAGTGCTGGGGCCTTAACCTTTTACAATTTATATAAATGACTTGGATGATGGGACCAAAGGAATGGTGGCTAAATTTGCTGTTGACACAAAGATAGGTAGGAAAGTAAATAGTGAAGAGAATGTAAGGAGGCTACAAAGTGATATCGATAGGCTAAGTGAGTGGGCAAAGACCTGGCAAATGGAGTATAATGTGGGAAAATGTGAAATTGTTCATTTTGGCAGGAAGAATAAAAAGCAACTTATTACCTAAATGGTGAGAGATTGCAGAGTTCTGAGATTCAGAGGGATTTGGGTATCCTAGTGCATGAATCACAGAAGGTTAGTATCCGGGTACAGCAGGTAATTAGGAAAGCTAATAGAATGTTATCATTTATTGTGAGGGGAATTGATTACAAAAGTAGGGAGGTTATGCTTCAGTTGTACAGGGCCCTGGTGAGACCACATCTGGAGTATTGTGTACAGTATTGGTCTCCTTATTTAAAGAAAGATGTAAATGCGTTAGAAACAGTTCAGAAAAGGTTTACCAGGCTAATACCAGGAATGGGTGGGTTGTCTTATGAGGAAAGGCTAGACAGGTTAGGCTTGTATCTGCTGGAATCTACAAAGTAAGAGCTAACTTAATTGAAACCTTTAAGACCCTGAGTGGTCTTGACAGGGTGAATGTGGAGAAGATGCTTCTTCTTGTGGGAGAATCTAGAACTAGGGGACACTAGTTAAAAATAAGGGGTCACTCATTTAGGACAGAGATGAGAAGAAATTTTTCCTCTCAGAGATCTGAGAATCTTTGGAACTCTCTTCCTCAAAAGGCGGTAGAAGCAGAGTCTTTGAATATTTTTAAGACAGAGCTAGGTAGATTCTTGATTAACAAGAGGGTGAAAGGTTATCGGGGTTAGGCAGGAATGCGGGGTTGAGGTTACAGTCAGATCAGCCATGATCTTACTGAATGGCAGAGCAGACTCGAGGGGCCAAGTGGCTTATCCTGCTCCTAATTCGTATGTTCCTATGTTAGCTCACTAAATCATTGAGAATCCTCAGATTGGGAGAGGCACTATAGAAATTCTGTTTCTACCTTTGTTTTATTTGTGATTCCCATGTCTGCATTTATAATGAAACAGCAGCAACCAGGCGATGGTCCCATTGGAGCGTGATTTGTTTACATAGCAACTTCCCATTGGAAATGTAGCCAATGTATTCTAATAGTAACTCACAAAGGGGAATTGGATAAAACCTTGAAAAGCGCTATAAAGGAAAGGCAGAGGAGTGGGACTAATTGGATAGGTCTTTCAAAGAGCTAGCACACGCTGGATGAGCTGAATTGACCCCCTTTCCTTCTGTACCATTCTGTGGTTCGATGATTTCATGTGGGTGTAAGATCTGTCCATGAAGAGAGGTGATGAACAGTTTTTAATATATTGATTATTTCTGAAATGGATTCAGGAACTAAGGTGTTAGATATTCATTTAGGACTCTGGTTGCTGTCATTCACAGGTCTGAATTATAAAGAGGGGCTGCCCAAAGACCCCCACCTCACACAGAGTCAGACGCTTCTGATTCCCAGGCTGGACAATGTTCACATATCGACCTTGCATCCCTCTGCAGCTGAAGGTTTCTGTAGCTCCGAAATCAATTGTTTGCACTGTCGCACATCTGGAATTAGAATGTGTTGTGAGAGTGAGCAGAGAGTGCACGAGTAGATCAGTCAATGAACTGGAACAGGAATTTTAATAAAATTCTCACCCCCATCATGTACTCACTTTGGGTTGTCATTGCCATGATTCTGGTCCAGGTCTCCAATCCGGATTTCTGCCCCGTTGATCCCTTCCTTGTCATTCCTATTTGTGTTGGTAATGTTGATGAGCTGTATCTGATACTTTTGAAGCAGGTCCAGCCTCCACCAGGGATCTCCCTCCACTTTAGTAGAAGAGCAGGAATCGTCACGGGTTTTCCCATCGATGGCTTTTCCTGCCTTTTGACGATTGCTGGACTGGGTAGCAACAGCAGCCAAGGCGACATTTTGGACTGTTAACAACATTCTGCAATAGTTACCACAGGACTGCAACTGGCTGCATCTGTGGAGAATCTTTAATGTAGAAAAACATCCCAAGATGCTTCACAGATGCATAATGTGACAAAAATATAGACACTAATTTGAAAGAGGAGACTTTAGGACAATGAATGTTGGTTTTCAGGAGGATCTTAAAGAAACAGAGCAAGTGGTAAAGAAGGCTAAGGAGGGTTTTCCAGGCTTAAGAGCAGACATCTGAAGGTAACTCCACCCATGCTGGAGTGGTTAAAAATGGGGACGTTCAGGATTGGAGGAGAGGAGATATCTCAGAGGGTCATAGGGCTGGAAGAGGTTACAGAGATAGAGAGCGACACATTCGAAAATGGAGGTGTTAGCTGACTGGGAGACAGTGCTGGTCAATGAGCATGGTGCAGTGGGTGAGGGGGTGTTGGGTGAATGGGACTCAGTTTGAATTAGGGCAGAAGCAGCGGAATTTTGGATAAGCTCAAGTTTACAGAAGGTGGAACATAAGAGGTTGGTGTTGGAATGGTGGAGTCTGGAGGTTGAAAGAAATTGACCCGGATCAAGCAGGGAGCAGCAATCGCCATCAGATTGTGCTCTGACCGTACCTTTCTGTGCCTGACACAGCTCCACATTTCTGCCCGTGTACATGGAGTCTGGCTTCTCCAGAAATGTGGAGCGTATCAGAGAATAGCTACAGTGAGTTTAAATGTCCAGTGTGAACGTTAACAAATGGGTGAGTGGGTAGGTGGGTCGGAAGTGGGTAAATGGGTCAGGTAGGAAGGGGTAGTCGAGTGGTGAGGGTAGTCAGACACATAGTAACGCAAACACACACACAAACACAGGGGCACACACAAATGCACGTATACACACTGACACCCACACACACACAGACACACACACAAACGCACATATTCACACTGACACCCACACAAAACACAGTGACACACACACACACACACACACACACAGTGACACACACACACACAAACATAGTGACACACACACACAAACACAGTGACACACACAAACGCACATATACGCACTGACACCCACACAAAACACAGTGACACACACACAAAACACAGTCACACACACACAGTGACACACACACACACACAAACACAGTGACACACACAAATGCACATATACACACTGACACCCACATACACAAAACACAGTGACACACACAAAACACAGTGATGCACACACACAAAACACAGTGACACACACACACACACACACACACACAGAGTGACACACACACAGATACAAACACACTGACACCCACACAAAACACAGTGGCACACACACAAAACACAGTGACACACACACACAAACACAGTGACACACACGCACACACAAATACAGTGGCACACACACACACAAACACAGTGACACACACACACACACAAACACAGTGACACACACACACACACACAAACACAGTGGCACACACATACACAAACACAGTGACACACACACACACAAACATAGTGACACACACACACAAACACAGTGACACACACACACACAGTGGCACACACACACAGACACAGTGGCACACACACAGTGACACACACACACAAACACAGTGACACACACAAAACAAAGTGACACACACACACCCAAAACACAGTGACAAACACCCACACACACAAACACAGTGACACACCCACACACACAAAACACAGTGACACACACACACACAAACACAGTGGCACACACACACACACACACACACACACACACAAACACAGTGACACACACACACACACACACACACACAGTGGCACACACACACACAAACACAGTGACACACACACAAACACAGTGACACACACACACACAAACATAGTGACACACACACACACAAACACAGTGACACACACACACACAGTGGCACACACACACAGACACAGTGGCACACACACAGTGACACACACACACAAACACAGTGACACACACAAAACACAGTGACACACACACACCCAAAACACAGTGACAAACACCCACACACACACAAACACAGTGACACACCCACACACACAAAACACAGTGACACACACACACACAAACACAGTGGCACACACACACACACACACACAAACACAGTGACACACACACACACACACACACACAGTGGCACACACACACACAAACACAGTGACACACACACAAACACAGTGACACACCCCCACACACACAAACACAGTGAGACACACACACAAACACAGTGACACACACAAACACAGTGACACACACACACACAAACACAGTGACACACACACACAAAACACAGTGAGACACACACACACACACACACACAGTGACACACACACACACACACACAAACACACACACACACACACAAACACAGTGACACACACACACACACAAAACACAGTGAGACACACACACACACACACACAGTGACACACACACACAAACACAGTGACACACACACACACACACACAGTGACTGACACACACACACACACACACACACAGTGACACACACACACACACAAAACACAGTGAGACACACACACACACACACACACACACAGTGACACACACACACAAACACAGTGACACACACACACACAAACACAGTGACACACACACACAAAACACAGTGAGACACACACACACACACACACAGTGACACACACATATATTGCAGTGAATGACTAACAGGTGCAGGGTTCTGATTCTCTTGTTATTCCCTATTTGACAAACAGTTGATGCTAATTCTGCATTTAAATCTCGCCACATTCAAACTGAGAATGAACAGATTAATTCCAGACAGAGAGATGGAAAAGAAGATGAACTCCAATCCTTACCCATAGTGAATCCACCTTGAATAATCACCCAGAGACAGGCGAACATGTAAAACTGAAGCAGCTTCATCCAGATGAAGCAAAGCATGAATGGAACTTCAGAATGATTGAAGGGGGAATTTCGGTGATTCCAGTGCTCGCTTGGACTGTGACAGCAGTTAGATCATCACCTGATTGTGCTGCTGATTCATTTACCCTCCAATTACCCAGCAACTGAAAACCCCTGCAACTGGGAGCAGTTAGCTGGTGTGATAATTATAAACCTTAACTGCTCTCAATCCAGGAACCAGGGTCAACACCTCCCTCCAGGTACTGGGCCATCAGCGAGGGCAGCATTCCTGGTTTTATATGAGGACTGACAAACTGTGGTGCTATTGACAGACTCTGTGACATCACCTTCACTTGGTTGGTTGGTGTGAGGGTTTGGTTACAATGTGGATTTTACAGGGCAAGGCCAGCAGGTGTATAGTTTGCATCGCAGTGCCTGAGACACACAGGGGACAGAGATCCAGTGTCACAGTCCTGAGAATCTGCTTGGGTTCACTCCATGTAATGAGTTGCGAGAGAGAAGTGTTAGCAAAGGGAAATTAATTCCTCCTTCATAGTCAACAGATCAAGAAATAAGAGCAGAACTGGACTGTAAGGCCCATCATACTGGGGAACATAGAAACATAGAAAAAACATTGAGAAATAGAAACAGGAGTTGGCCATTCGTCCCGTCAAGGCTGCTCTGCCATTCAATATGATCATGGCTGATCCTCTATCTCAATGTCGTACTCCCGCGCTCTCCCCATACCCCTTGATGCCTTTAGAGTCTAACCAGAACAGATTGTATTGCCCCACCATTCAATACCATCTGAACTTATGCCTCAACTCTATTTTCCCATGCACTCCCCAGATCCTTTGATTCCCTGAGAGACAAAAAATATATCTATTCCAACCTTGACCTTCCCACTATCATAAGGTCAGAAGTGGGGATGTTCTCTGATGATTGCACAATGTTCAGCACCATTTGCAACTCCTCAGATACTGAAGCAGTCCATGTCCAAATGCAGCAAGACCTGCGCAATATCCAGGCTTGGGCTAACAAGTGACAAGTAACATTCATGCCACACAAGTGTCAGGCAATGACCATCTCCAACAAGAGAGAATCCAACCATCAGCCCTTGATGTTCAATGGCATTACCATCACTGAATCCCCCACAATCAGTATCCTGGGGGTTACCATTGACTAGAAACTGAACTGGACTAGCCATATAAATACTGTGGCTACAAGAGCAGGTCAAAGGCTAGGAATCCTGCAATGAGTAACTCACCTCCAGACTCCCCAAAGCCTGTCCACAATCTACAAAGTACAGGTCAGGAGTGTGATGGAATACTCCCCACTTGCCTGGATGAGTGCAGCTCCAACAACATTCAAGAGGCTCAACACCATCCAGGACAAAGCAGCCCCGCTTGATTGGCACCACATCCACAAACATTCACTCCCTCCACCACCAACGCACAGTAGTAGCAGTGTGTACCATCTACAAGATGCACTGCAGGAATTCACCAAGGCTCCTTAGACAGCACCTTCCAAACCCACGACCACTACCATCTAGAAGGACAAGGGCAGCAGATAGATGGGAACACCACCACCTGGAAGTTCCCCTCCAAGTTACTCACCATCCTGACTTGGAAATATATCGCCGTTCCTTCACTGTCACTGGGTCAAAATCCTGGAACTCCCTCCCTAACAGCAGTGTGGGTGTACCTACACCACATGGACTGCAGCGGTTCAAGAAGGCAGCTCACCACCACCTTCTCAAGGGCAATTAGGGATGGGCAATAAATGCTGGCCCAGCCATATGAATGAAGAGTCATACGGACTCGAAACATTAACTGTGTTCCTTTCCGCAGATGCTGTCAGTTTTTCCAGGTATTTCTGTTTTTGTGTCCCTAATTGTGGTTGGGGGTGAAACAGCAAGGGGAAGCAAACATTGGTGGGAGCTGTTTATTGACCACCAAACTGTAGTGGTGATGTTGGATAAGATATAAATCAGGAAATTAGAGATGCATGGAATCTGGGTGGGGACTTCAATTTATGCATAGGCTGGAATTCAGGTGCCCACTGGCACTGCGAGTGATCGGTGGCATGAGCAGATAATATGGTGCAATTGGGTTCATGATGGTGTGAAATCAGTTCAGGATCATCCACTCAGCCTGTCAATGGCGTTTCCTGCCATCAGTTTCCTGCCGATGTGTTTCACAACAGCACAAAAAAGGCCTGCCCTTGGTGGGCTGCATTATGAGGGGAACTCGGAGGTGAGTGGCACAGTAACAATGTGCAGCCCTCACCAGGGGCGCCTGTTGGGCTTCAAGCCTGAGGAGCGGTGCAGGGGAGCAAGGGCAGCCCTGCGGCCGAGCAACTACAGAAGGGTGGGGGGCAGACAAGGGCTGCTCTGCCATTGAATATAACACACAGCATTCGGGGTGCGGGGTGCGGTGGGGGGTAAGGTGGGGGGAAGGGGTGGGTGAGGGAAGCGGTCACACATTAGGGAAACATGTAGAAAGTGACCATCCCTCTGAAGCTGAGACAGTTCAGATGCAGCCACATTGATATGATTGGAGTTGGGCCTCTCGTCTACCTGCCCACTCAATCAATGCAGGGGCAGGAAAGTGCCACCAAGTGCAGCCCCTGCTGCCCCCTCCCCGGCACAGACTGTAAACTCATGAGCGTTTTAGTGGAATTCTGCACACGTTGTACAATCTCCTCGCTAAATCTGGCCATGGGGCAGTCACTGGTGGAGATGCTCACAGCCCCTTTGCAATGTCATCATCCCGGTTTGGAGCAATCTCCCCCATGGTTCAAGCTAACAGTGCAGCCTTGCAGTGTGGGTTAGGAGAATGCCTGTGCCTGAGATGAGAGCACAGCCTGCAGTCCAGTGGGCAAAGCTGCTGCCAATCGGTCAGGTGGAATAGGGTGGAGGTGGATGGGGTTTTGGGCAGCCATGGGTTTTTAGTACACCGATGTTAACCACGTGTCTCTCTCTTTCATCCTGCAGGATCATGGAGCCTGGTGAACTAGCTGTATTCCTGATGGCCTACAGAGAGCGAAGATGACGGAGGAGAGAGCGACTGAGGCTCTTGGCTGCACCGAGGCAGAAGCAGCAACTTCAGGAGGAAGAGGAAACTGGGGCTCCCACACACGCCACAACAAGCCACAGTGAGCCATTGCTGGTCGATGCCTAGCTGGACCCAGGGTCTATAGACATCGCCTTTCATTCCTGTAGATGACCAAGAACCAGTGTCACCAAAGACTGTGCATGTCCAGGGAACTGACTGCTCACATCTGCCAGCTGCTGCAGGATTTGGTGCCAAGGGGACATGGAGGGCATCCACTGCCAGTGGCTGTGAAAGTGACTGTGGCGCTCAATTTCTATGCCAGTGGCTCCTTTCAGGGCTCCACAGGTGACCCCTGTGGGATCGCTTAAGCCTCCACCCAAAAATGCATCCATGAGGTCACGGATGCCATCTGCCCAAGGGCACACAACTTTGTGCATTCCACCCAGGACCAGGAGAGACAGGATGCAACAGTGATTGGATTTGCTCGGATCTCAGGTTTCCCAGAGGTGCAGGGTAGCATCAACTGCACTCACGTGGCGCTCAGGTCTCTATCGTTACACTCGGTGAACTACATCAACCGCAAAGGGTTCCACTTGCTGAATGTGCAGCTGGTGTGCGACCACCAGAAACACATCCTGCAGGTCTGTGCACCGTTCCCAGGGAGTGTGCACGATGCCTACACCCTCAGTCAGTCATAGGTCCCTGCAGTCTTCCAGGGTCCACAGAAGCTGCAGGGTTGGCTCCTCGGGGACAAGGGCTACCCACAGAGGCCGTGGCTGATGACACCCGTGCGGCGGCCTCAGACTGCAGCAGAGCGACGCTATAATGAGGCTCATGCAGCAACTCGCACCTTGGTGGAGCAGACCATTGGGATGCTGAAGAGGAGGCTCCGGTGCCTGGACCGGTCTGGTGGAGCCCTGCAATACAGTCCACAGAGGGTGTCACACATCATCGTCGTCTGCTGCACCCTTTACAACCTGGCGCTGCAACGGGGAGAGGAGCTGGCTGAGGAGGAGATGGAGGAGCTGGAGGTCTCCTCCGATGAGGAGCACACAAACAGGGATTAAGGTGAGGGGGCCCTCGGTAGTGTCACTGACGAGGATGAGGGTCTCGCACTGTCCAGACGAGGCTGGCGCGCTTAGGAGGCCCTCATAGCTGCTAGGTTTGTTGGGGATGATGAGGACATGCAGTGATGTGTCCCCGTAGATCCTCACATTACAGTTGTGAATGTTTGACTCCAGTCTGACTTATGGCAGCACCAACACCCTCTGTGAGAATGCTACTGTCATGGAGATGAAGTGGAGGCCCTAATAGTCCCTCAATTTCAGGAGGATGATTACGAGATGCAGTGAGGACACTCCATAGATCTTCACACAGTCTCTGTGAATGCCTGACTCCTGTCTGGCCGAGGGCAGCTCACTTACGCTGTGATCAGGGTCATATCATAGAGACGCAGCCATGAAACTTTAGAAGCATCTGATCCTTTGTCCTCCTTCAGCACCTGAGCCCTTCAGGAGCTGGAGCACAGCCTCACTGGTCACAGATGCTGAAGAGATGGGGACCAGCCCCACCTTAAAGGTGCTGAGACCACACAGAGAGTATGAGGGAACTCTGAACTCTGTGACGCCTGCCCACTACATTCTGGCAGCAATGACCAGCACCATCGAGGTGCAGACATCAGTAATGTGTCCAGGGAGTGTGAGGCCGGACCATCACTGTGGTCTGAAGGCTGCACAGACACAGGGAAGAGGCCCTGGACTGAGAGACCTGCCTTTATCTTGTGCAGAAAGGTTTCACATCTGAGTGACATGAACACTGCTCATCAGAACAAGAAGCCATAGGCAGAGAGATATTCTTGGGAGTTTATTTATAACAGTGAACATTATGTACAAGTGATTAACACCCGTGCCCAGGCTGGGCAACTACATCTTCTTAACCTCCCTAACCCTGCCGCTACGTCTTGGTGCTCCCCGGACATCCACAGCAGAGGTGGAGGCAGCCTGCTGACTGTGACACCCTGTCTGTGATGAGCTTGGCGGGCGTCCTCTGGAGGGTTGAGACTTGGAGGGGCCCCGGCCTGCTTTCGGGGTCCTGCTGTGTGGCAGTGACACCCTCCTCAGCCTGTGGAGCTGGAGCTGCGGAGGTCACAGGAAGTGGGGATTTGGTTGGGTAGATACTCCTGGAATCACCTGTATGGATGGGCCCAGGGTCCTGCTGATCCTTCTCCCTATGGGTGTCCGAGGGCCCCAGGCTGACTGTTTGAGGAGAAGGGGTAGCTGGAGTGAGATCGAGCTGTTCTACACCCCTCTCGTGTACACACTTTTGGATGGCATGAGCGATGGAGTTAAGCCCGTGCAGCAGTGACGTCCTGGACCAAGGTCTCCATGGCAGCCGCCATCCTGCCAGTGTTGACCTCGGTGCATTGACAATGCCGGCGCTATCACCTCAGCCTGAAGGCAGACAGACTCCTCCATCGTGCTTTGCATCTGAGGAGTGCAGCGGACATCCCTTCCTGATGTTCCCGAGCTTGTCTTTGCAGCTCCAACATCTGTCACATGACCGAGTCCAGAGGCTCCTCATCTGACCCGGACTCAGCAATGTTCAGGCCTCCAGCAGTTCCTCCCAGTGCTGGACATTTGGGAAATCCAGTGTCTCCGCCTGCTGTGGATCACAGTGCAATGTGCTCACCAGATTGTGATCCCGAGGCGACTCTAGAACTAGGTCCCACCGAGGCATGTCTCTGCGTTGGTGGAGGGTGTGAGTGAGGCTGTGATGGGACTTCAGGGAGGGTGCCTCCAGATTCCTCTTCAGAGGTTCCCTTGGGGTTTGATTGGAGGCCCTGGGTCATTGACTCTGTCGGCTGTTTCCCAGATGTGCCTGTGAAAGCAAGGGGAGATAATTAGTGCCTGGCAGTGGCCTGTGAAACAGGACACATCACTCACAGCCTGGGTGTCTGATGGATATTGCACTGCTGGATCCTCACTTGGTTGAGCAGCGCCGACCTCACCGTCAGCACAGGACCGGTCCCAGTCATCGCCGGCCAGCTGGATGGCTCTGTTTTCAAAGTCCGTGAGGACCTTGATTTCGGGCATTCCTCCACCGGTCTGCGACCTCTCCCTCTTGTGTGTCAGCTTGTCCTGCATGGACAGAGATGGAGAGAGTGTAAGCAGAACACCTGCCGGGCCAGATGATAAGTTTGCCTGGCACATGGACGGGATGAGGACAATGACGGTGAGTGTGAGGGAGTGAATGGTGATGTCCCTTGCACTGGCAGTGAGTGAGGGTCCTGTGGGTGTGTGATGGGTTTGTGAGTGTGAGAGGTGAGAGTGATGAGCAGAGTGACTTACCCTGGTGTAAAATAGTGTGCAATGATGTCAGGCGAGTATCCCAATGTCATCGCGCACTCGTGCAATGTTTCAGCTGGTGGATGCTCACAAGAGTCGGCAGTGTGCTGGCCGACAATTAAGAGGCCCGTTAAGGCTCTTAATCAATTAATTTAAACATATATATTTTTTGCTGCCTGACAACCTTACGGTTAGCAGGCAGGCGAATCTGCAGGTGGCCTTTTCATTTTTTAGCAAACCTCGTCCACAGGCGGGATGAGGTTTCCACAATTAAATAAAAAATAAATATAAATTTCTGGGCAGAATTTTTATTCTGTTCATGTTGTTGTGAGTTAGTCTCACGTCGGGACATTTTTTTTCAGATTTTAAAAATCTTTATTTTTGCTCAGCTCCCGGAGGCAGGTCCCAGCCCTCAGGGAGCTGTCAGTGCACGCTCTCCTGCGCAGGCCCAGACTTCAGTGTCCGCGCACCTCCCAACCCCACCCCAGCAGCGCTGAGGGTCTTAGCACACGTTTCATGTTGGCTGGCACCCGCCCAACAACCCGACAATCTTGCCCTAGGACCTTAAATCTGAACAAAGGAAACTATGAAGCTGTGAGAGGCAAGTGGGGGCTATGGTGTGTTGGGAAAATACACTGAAAGACTTGACGGTAGACAGGCAATGACTAGTATTTGGCCTGGATAGTGTGGACGTGGGGAAGATGTTTCCATTAGTAGGAGAGACTAGGACCCAAGGGCACAACCTCACAGCAAAGGGAAGACCTTTTAGAACAGAGATGAGGAGAAACTTTTTTAGCCAGAGAGTGGTGAATCTATGGAATTCATTGCCACAGAAGGCTGTGGAGGCCAGGTCATTGAGTGTATTTAAGACTGAGATAGATAAGTTCCTGATTGGTAAGGGGATCAAAGGTTACGGGGAGAAGGCGGGAGAATGGGGTTGAGAAACTTATCAGCCATGATTGAATGGTGGAGCAGACTCGATGAGCCGAATGGCCTAATTTCTGCTCCTATGTCTTATGGTCTTATGGTCTTACTTAAAGAAATACTACACGGTCTACAACCGATAGACATTCTTCTATGGCACAAACATCCAGAGGGAAAGGAAAATCCACTGTGATTTACAAAAGAAGTTAAAAATTGCATTAAGTCAAAGGAAGTGACTTATAAGGATGCCAGAAAAAGTGGTAAGCCCGAGGATTGGGAGCAATTTAGAATCCGGCAAAGGGGGACTAAGAATCTGATTAAGAAAGGGAAAAGAGAATATGAATGCAAACTAGCGAGGAACATAAAGGCCGACTGTAAAGGCTTCTTTAGGTATGTGAAAAGGAAAAGATTAGCTCGGACAAATGTGGGTCCATTACAGGTGAGGATGGGAGAATTTATAATGGAGAATTGGGAAATGGTGGAAAAACTAAAGTTACTCTACGACAGCCTTTACAGGAGCTTATACAGAAAATCTCCCAGAAATACCTAGGCAGCTGAGGAGCTAAAAGAAATTAGTATTAATAAAGAGGTAGTATTTGAAAAGTTAATTGAATTGAAGGTCGATAAATCCCCATGGACCAGAGACCAGATAAGCCTAATCCTAGAGTGTTGAAGGAGGTGGCTATGGAGATAATGGATCCATTGGTGGTCATCTTTCAGAATTCTTTAGATTCTGGAAAGTTTCCTGCAGACTGAAAAGTAGAAAATGTAACCCCAATATTTAAGAAGGGAGGGAAAGACAAAACAGAGAAGTACAGACCCCTTAGTTTGGCATCAGTAGTAGGGAAGATGTTAGAATCTATTATAAAGGGTGTGATAATTGGACATTTGGAAAAGAATGGTAAAATTGGGTAGAGCAAAAATGGAGTTATGAAAGATAAATCATGTTTGAGGATGTTACCTGCAGCATTGATAAAGGGGAACCAGTGGATGTGGTGTATTTGGATTTTCAGAAGGCTTTTGATAAAATTCCACACAGGAGGCTAGTAAATAAAATTAGAGCACATGGGATTGGGGGTGTTTTATTGGCATGGATTGAAAATTGGTTAACAGACAGAAAGCAGAGAGTACAAATAAATGGATCATTGTCTGGATGGCAGGCTGTTACAAGTGGAGTACCACAAGGATCAGTGCTGGGGTCACTGTTCATAATCTATATCAATGATTTGGATTGGGGACCAAATGTAATAGTTCCGAATTTGCTGATGACACCAAGCTGGGTGGGAATGTGAGTTGTGAAGGGGATGCAAGGCGGCTTCAAGAGGACTTGGACAGGACAAGTGAGTGGGCTAGAACATGGCAGATGGAATATAATGCGAATAAGTGTGAAGTTATTCACTTTGGTTGAAAAAACAGAAAGGCAAAGTATTTCTAAAATGGTGAGAGGTTGGGAAGTGCAGGTTTCCAAAGGGACCTGGGTGTCCTTGTTTGTGAGTCCCTAAAAATTAGCATGTAGGTGCAGCAAGCAATTAGGAAGGCAAATAGTATGTTGACCTTCATCATGAGGGGATTGGAGTACAGGAGTAAAGATGTCTTGCTGCAGTTGTAGACATCCTTGGTGAGACCTCACCTGGAGTATTGTGTACAGTTTTGGTCCCCTTAGCTAAGTAAGGAATATAATTGCCATAGAGGGAGTGCAACTGTGTGTGCTCAGAAGGACAGGAAACATGGAACAGATGTCACTGAAACTCAAGTCATGCAGAATGCAAACTGTTGGCAGAGTGAGGTTCGACTGTGAGATGGATTTACACATATTGGTTAAATTACAGCCCTGAGCTTCACTATCCTCAGAACAGATCAAACCCTGTATTGAAACAGCTGCTGTTTGTGGATTAGTACCCAACCTTTATAGCATTAAGCTCTCGAGTGTGTCTGTCCATTCAGAAGCAGTATTATTGGATCTTTCAGCCACTATCCTAACACAGGAGCTGTTCACAAAAGAAAACTTACATTCATGCAGCAACTTACACCACCATGAGGCGCTCTGAAGTGCTTTACTTTTGATGTAGTCACTGTTGTAATGTAGGAAATCCAGCAGTCAATTTGCCCAGAGCAAGCTCCTACAAGCAGCAATATGATAATAACCACCTGATCTATTTTAGTGATAGCTGTGTGCTTACAGATGCGAATTGGGTTCATTATGCCTTGGTCGCAGAGCTAGTTTCTTGTTGGATAGGGGTTAAGGTGAAAGAACCTAGCTTCATCGGAGAGGAACCAACGCTTTTCAAACTAACCCATTCTGTATTTTGGAGAAACCTCCCAAACTGTTCCAGATTGTTGATTCTCAAAGCAGATCCTTGGTAAGGCCCTGTGTGAACAGGACTGCTGGGGAGTGGATAATGATCCCAGAACATGCAGATGAAGGATTGAAGATGATCTGGTAGGCGTATCATGGCAACAATAACAATTTGCATTTGTATAGTCCTTTAACCTAGTAGAACATGCCAAGGCATTTCATAGGAGCGTTAGCAAATAAAACTTGGCCCCAAGCCACATAAGGTGATATTAGGGCAGATGGCCAAACGTTTTATCAAAGCTTGGTTTAGGAATATCTTAAAGGAATGAAACAAGGTAGAGAGGTGGAGATGTTTAGGGAGGGAATTCCTTCCAGCTTTTATTTTGCCTTAAATTACAACTCAGACTGATATCACAATCTATTCCATGAAAATCTGAGATGCTTTGTAAAACAGATAGAAAAATTCAAAATCTAGTGACTTGTTCTGGTTCTCTTTCTATAGATTGTTGCTGCAATGTTTTTTTTTATCCTTTTAAGTTATTAACTGAGAACCACTTTAATAAACAAGAATACCAGGTCAGTAAATGTAGAATTTAGTGCTGAGAAACATCCTGATCATATTCAGCCTCTTCTGAGATATGGCATTCAGTTCCCTCTTCAATGTCTTGGTTACTTGATGATGATTTCAATTGGGTAGAAGATGTTGAGCAGTTCTTCTGGAAGATTCTGCAGTTTGGTTATCAAGACCAGTTGGAATTTCTCTGTTCTTGTTGGAGAGAATTCATTGCGGGAATATTCTGGCCCATCTCCAGGTCGAATCAATGACAGGAACCTAGCATGACAAAGGACACAAACAACAAGTACATTTATAAAATACCTTTCCTATTAACAAAATATTTCAGGGTGCTTCACAGAAATATAATCAGTGAAACAGACAGTAAGTCAAAGAAGCGATAAATGGTACTATTTTAAAGATGGTGCAGGAACAGAGAGACCTGGGGGTGTATGGTGACAGGACAAGATGAGAAGGCTGTTGAAAAGGCAAACAGGGTCCTTTGCTTTATAAACAGAGGTATAAAATACAAAAGCAAAGAAGTTCAGCTAAACTTAGGTTTTAAAAAACTAGTAAGGCACCAGCTGTGGTATCATGCTCAATTTTTGCCCTTGAGTCAGGAGAACAGAGTTGGGTAAATTCCTGACTCTACAAGCCTGATTTGGGAGAAAGTGCCCTTCACACCTTTCAACCCCACACACTCCCCATGCCCCATCCATGCCAGCTCATGTCCTTCACACGCCCTCATGGCCCTTCATACACTCCCAACCTATGCCACTCTGCCTACCCACCATGGTCCTTGATAGTCCTGATGCCAACCTATGAACCTCCACCCAAACCCCATGGCCTTTTATATCGCTATGCCTACTTAGTTTCAACTCATGTCACTACCCTTTGCCCTTATACCCTCCATGCCAACTCACCCAGTATCCACCATGGGCAGACCTCAGGGTCCAGGCTAAGATAAAATAAAATAAAGTTTTAAATATCTACTGATGACTTCACTATCAAAAAAGCATTTTCAATGATAGAAACCCATTCAATGCATTTAAATTCTTTCAGCTACTTAATCCCATAGAAAATCAAACATTTCATTCAAGTGTTTAACACTTCATGTAAACACACATCTATATTCATAGTCCCACATTAATGACTTGGAGCTGCCAATCAAACTGTGAACTGATAGGCATGCTCTGTGATAATGAGAGGTTCTGGAATCAATCATGCAGCACTAATCTTAAAATAGCCCTCAAGCTTATGCCAACAGAAAAAGTGAAATAGCAAGCACTGATTTTTTTTTAAAAAACAGCAAACTTTTATTAATTCAAAAGGCAGAAGATTTAAATACTTCAAAAGCTTGACAGTTCCACAGAGCTTATCCTCTTTTTATGCACGATCATATCTACCCCTACCATTCCCAGAGGGGTCCCTGGGCCTATCCAAAAGGGTACTGTCATGTCCCTAAGACATGAAAGAGATCATAAACTGTTTAAATCAAACCTCACCTTTTGCTTATTTAAAAGTGGACCTTGCTGAACCAAAATATGGTTGTTACAGGTCACAAGATTCACAAGTTGGCTCCAGTTCTGCAAATTTCCAACATTAGCTACAGGACAAATACTCAACCCTCATCCTTGTGGAATCTCACATCTCTCATTGTGAAAACACATTATAATCAATTAAACCAGGGACCAACTGTTATGGCAGGTGGATGGTAACCATGTTCTCTGTGTTGTACTTTTTGGAGTCTCTCAATTTAAATAATAGTCTGCCTTTTGATTCTTCCTAGCAAAGTGCACGATCTCACACTTTCCTACATTAAACTCCATCTGCCAAGTTTTTGCCCAGTTATTCAACCTGTCAATACCCCCTTGCAGATTCATTATGTCCTCATCACAACATGCCCTCATCACAACATGCCCTCATCACAACATGCCCTCATCACAACATGTCCTCATCACAACATGCCCTCCCACTTATTTTTGTATCATCGGCAAATTTGGATGCATTACACTCTGCCCCCTTCTCCAAGTCATTAATATAGATAGTAAATAATTGAGGCCCTAGGACTGATCCTTTTGGCACTTCACTAGTTACGTTTTTCCAACCTGAAAAAGATCCATTGATCCTGACTCTCTGTCTTCTGTGTCTCAACCAATCCTCAACCCATACTAATACATTACCCCTAATACCATGAGCTCCTATCTTATACAATAACCTTTTATGTGGCACCTTATCAAATACCTTCTGGAAATCTAATTACACTACATCTACCAGTTCTCCTTTATCAACTCTGCTTGTTATATCCTCAAAGAACTCTAGCGTATTTGTCAAACATGATTTCCCTTTCACAAAACCATGTTGTCTCTCTGTGACTGTGTTAAGCTTTTCTAAATGTCCTATTTCTTCCTTAATAATGGACTCTAGCATTTTCCCAATGACAGCCTGACTGGCCTCTAGTTTCCTGCTTTTTGTCCCCCTCCCTTCTTGAACAGGGGCATCACATTAGCAGTTTTCCAATCTGCTGGGACTTTCCTGGAATCCAGTGAGTTCTGGAATATTTAGACCAATGTCCTCACTACCCCTGCAGCCACTTCCTTTAAAACCCTTGGATGCAGGCCATTAGATCCTGGTGACTTGTCTGCTTTTAGCCCCATTAGCTTGTCAAATACTTTGTCCCTCATGATAGAAGCTGTTACAAGATCTTTCCTCCCATTAGCTCCTTGTTTATCTGATATCTTTGGAATGTTTATAGTGTCTCCACTGTGAAGACCAATGCAAAATATTGGGTTAAGTTATCTGCCATTTCCCTGTTCCCCGTTATTAATTCTCCAGTCACATCCTCCAAGGGTCCCAAACTCACTTTAGCTACTCTCCTTTTTATATACCCATAGGAGCTTTATATTTCTTGCCAGATTGGTTTCATAATCAATTTTCTCCCTCTTTATTAGCTTTTTAGTCATCCGCGCAGGTTCCTAAGAAATTCCCAATCCTTTGGGTTGAATTCCATTTGCCACTTTTCTGCCCACCTGACCAGTCCATTGATATCTTCCTGCAGTCTACAGCAATCCACCTCACTATCTACCATGCAGGTAATTTTTGTGTCACCTGCAAACTTCTTGATCATTCTCCCTACATTTACATCTAAATCATTAACATATACCACAAAAAGCAGGGGACCTAACCCAAAAAATTCAATCAAATTTGTCAGACATGGCCTTCCCTTAATAAATCCACGCTGACTGTCCTTGATTAATCCACTTTTCTAAGTGACAGTTTATCCTGTCCCTCAGAATTGATTCCAATAATTTGCCCGCTACCGAGGTCAGATTGACTGGCCTGTAATTATTCAGTCCATCCCTCGCTCCCCTTTTAAACAAAGGTACAACATTAGCAGACCTCCAATCCTCCGGCACCTCACCCGTATCCAGTGAGGATTGGAAAATGATGGTCAGACCCTCCACTATTTCCGCCCTGGCTTCTTTGAACAGCCTGGGGTACATTTCATCCGGCCCTAGTGATTTATCCACTTTCAAGGATGCTAATCCCCTGTATACTTCCTCTATCTTGATTTGGCCATCCCAGCCTTTTTCTTTATGGGATCATGTTAACTCTGAACCCGTTGAATCTTCCCTTTGAATGCCTCCCACTGCTCAGACACTGATTTACCTTCAAGTAGTTTCCAGTCCACATCTGCTGAATCATTCATCAGCTTAGTAAAATTGGCCTTAACCCAATTTAGAACTCCAACTCCTGTTCTGTTTGTCCTTTTCCATAGTCATATTAAAACTAACTGAATTATGATCACTTCCAACAAAATGCTCCCCCACTGTCGCTCCTTCCACATGCCCAACTTCATTTCCTAAAATTAAATTCAGCACCGTGCCCTCTATGGTTGGACTTGCTACATACTGGCCAAAAAAGTTCTGAATGCACCTTAAAAATTCTGTTCCCTCCATTCCTTTCACACTAAAACTATCCCAGTTAATATTGGGGTAGTTAAAATCCGTTCCTATTGCTGCCCTACCGTTTTTGCACTTTTCAGAGATTTGCCAATGTATTTGCTCTTCTCTCCCCCTCTGGCTGTTTGGGGGTCTGTAGTACACTCCCAGTAGTGTGACTGTGCGACTGTCCGAAACTCAATCCATGTGGCCTCAATTGATGATCCTTCTAACATATCAATCCCTCCACAGCTGTCATTGCTTCTCTAACCAAAACTCCCCGTCTCCCTCCCTTTTCATCCCCCTCTCTATCTCATCTGAAAACCCTGAGCTATTCCTGTCCCCCTTGTAGCCATGTTTCACACAATCACAGAATCACAGTGCAGAAGAGGCCCTTCAGCCCACTGAGTCTGCACCGACACGTGAGAAACACCTGACCTACCTACCTAATCCCATTTACCAGCACTTGGCCCATAACCTTGAATGTTATGATGTGCCAAGTGCTCATCCAGGTACTTTTTAAAGGGTGTGAGGCAACCGCCTCCACCACCCTCCTAGGCAGTGCATATCCTGGCTGCGAGGTTTGCTAGTGTCACTCGGGAGGGTTTAAACAAGTATGGCAGGGGGATGGGAACCAGAGCAATAGGTCAGCAGGTGAAATAAAGGATTGGGAACCAGTGAATATGGCCAGTAGGACTAAGAGGAAGGGCAGGCAGGGAGAAATTACTGAACACAGTGAGACTGGGGGTCTGAAATGCATTTGTTTCAATGCGAGAAGTATAACAAGCAAGGCAGATGAGCTTAGAGCTTGGATTAGTACTTGGGACTATGATGTTATTGCTATTACAGAGACTTGGTTGAAGGATGGACATGATTGGCAGATAAACGTTCCACGATTTAGATGTTTCAGGCAGGATAGAGAGGGATGGAGAAGAGGTGGGGGAGTTGCACTGCTGGTTAAGGAGAATATCACAGCTGTACGACAGGAGGACACCTCATTGGGCTCATGCAGCGAGGCAATATGGGTAGAGCTCTGGAATACGAAGGGTGCAGTCACAATGTTGAGGATTTACTATAGGCCTCCCAATTGCTGGTGGGAGATTGAGGAGCAGTTATGTAGGCAGATTTTGGAAAGATGTAAAAGCAATAGGGTTGTTGTGGTGGGTGATTTTAACTTTCCCTATATTGACTGGGAATCACTTAGTACTAGGGGTTTGGATAGTGCAGAATTTGTAAGGTGCATCCAGGAGGGCTTCCTGAGACAATATGTAGATAGTCCAACTAGGGAAGGGGGAATACTGGGCCTGGTATTAGGGAATGAACCCGGCCAGGTAGTCGAAGTTTCAGTAGGAGAGCATTTCGGGAAAAGTGACCATAATTCAGTAAGTTTCAAGGTACTGGTGGATAAGGATAACAGGAGTCCTTGGGTAAGGTGCTGAATTGGGGGAAGGCTAATTATAACAATATTAGGCAGGAACTGAGGAATCTAGACTGGAGGCGGATGTTTGAGGGCAAATCAACAACTGACATGTGGGGGGCTTTCAAACGTCAGTTGATAAGAATTCAGGACCGGCATGTTCTTGCTAGGATGAAGGATAAGCATGGCAAGTTTCAGGGACCTTGGATAACGAAGGATAGTGTGAGATTAGTCAAAAAGAAAAGGGAAGCATTCGTAAGGGCTAGAAGGCTGGGAACAGATGAAACCCGTGGAGAATACAAAGAAAGTAGGAAGAAACTTAAGCAAGGAGTCAGGAGGGCTAAAAGGGGTCATGAAAAATCATTGGCAACCAGGATTAAGGAAAATCCCAAGGCATTTTATACAAATGTAAAAAGCAAGAGGGTAGCTAGCGAAAGGGTAGGCCCACTCAGGGACAGAGGTGGGAATCTGTGTGTGGAGCCAGAAGAAATGGGAGATAGAATTTGATAGAATTTACCCTGAAATTTGAGAGGAAAAAGCTGGAATCAGATGTAACGGTATTACAGTTGAATAAAGGCAACTAGAGAGGCATGAGGGAGGAGCTGGCCAAAATTGACTGGGAGATGAGCCTAGCAGGAAAGACAGTGGAACAGCAATGGCAGGAGTTTCTGGGAGTAATTTGGGAGACATAGCAAAAATTCATCCATAGGAAGAAGAAGCATACTAAAGGGAGGATGAGGCAACCATGGCTGACAAGGGAAGTCAGAGACAGCATAAAAACTAAAGAGAAAGCATACAATGCGGCGAAGAGCAGTGGGAAACCAGGGGATTGGGAAGCCTACAAAGACCAACAGAGGACAACTAAAAAAGAAATAAGGAGGGAGAAGATTAAATATGTGGGTAAACTAGCCAGTAATATAAAAGAAGATTGCAAGAGTTTTTTTTAGATATATAAAGGGTAAGAGAGAGGCAAAAGTGGACATTGGGCCGTTGGAAAATGACGCTGGAGAAGTAGTAATGGGGAACAAAGAAATGGCGGAGGAAGTGAATAGGTACTTTGCGTCAGTCTTCACAGAGGAAGACACGAGTAACATCCCCAAAGTTCAAGAGAGTCGGGGGGGCAGAGGTGAGTATAGTGGCCATTACCAAGTAGAAGGTGCTAGGAAAACTGAAAGGTCTGAAGGTGGATAAATCACCTGGACCAGATGGATTACACCCCAGAGTTCTGAAGGAGATAGCTGAAGAGTTAGTGGAGGCGTTTGTGGTGATCTTTCAGGAATCACTGGAGTCAGGGCGGGTTCCAGAGGACTGGAAAATCGCTAATGTAACCCTCCTGTTTAAGAAGGGAGTGAGGCAAAAGACGGAAAATTACAGGCCGATTAGCCTGACCTCGGTCGTTGGTAAGATTTTAGAGTCCATTATTAAGGATGAGATTTCAGAATACTTGGAAGTGCATGGTAAAATCGGGCAAAGTCAGCATGGTTTCACCAAGGGGACGTCATGCCTGACAAATTTGTTAGAATTATTTGAGGAGGTAACGAGTAGGTTAGACAAAGGAGAGCCAATGGATGTTATCTACTTGGACTTCCAGAAGGCCTTTGACAAGGTGCCGCACAGGAGGCTGCTCAGTAAGATAAGAGCCTATGGTGTTAGAGGCAAGGTACTAGCATGGATAGAAGGTTGGCTGTCTGGCAGGAGGCAGAGAGTTGGGATAAGGGGGTCCTTCTCAGGATGGCAGCTGGTGACTAGTGGAGTTCCGCAGGGGTCAGTGTTGGGACCACAACTTTTCACTTAATACATTAATGATCTAGATGAAGGAACTGAGGGCATCCTTGCTAAATTTGCAGATGATACAAAGATAGGTGGAGGGACAGGTAGTATTGAGGAGGCAGCGAGGCTGCAGAAGGATTTGGACAGGTTAGGAGAATGGGCAAAGAAGTGGCAGATGGAATACAATGTGGGGAAGAGTGAGGTCATGCACTTTGGTAGGAAAAATAGAGGCATAGACTATTTTCTAAATGGGGAGAGAATTCAGAAATCTGGAGTGCAAAGGGACTTGGGAGTCCTAATCCAGGATTCTCTTAAGGTTAACTTGCAGGTTGAGTCGGTAGTTAGGAAGGCAAATGCAATGTTGGCATTTATTTTGAGAGGACTAGAATATAAAAGCAGCGATGTGCTGCTGAGGCTTTATAAGGCTCTGGTCAGACCACATTTAGAATATTGTGAGCAATTTTGGGCCCCGTATCTCAGGAAGGATGTGCTGGCCCTGGAGAGGTTCCAGAGGAGGTTCACAAGAACAATCCCAGGAATGAAAGGCTTAACACATGAGGAACGTTTGAGGACTCTGGGTCTATACTCGATGGAGTTTAGAAGGATGAGGGGGGATCTGATTGAAACTTACAGAATACTGAAAGGCCTGGATAGACTGGACGTGGGGAAGATGTTTCCATTAGTAGGAAAGACTAGGACCCGAGGGCACAGCCTCAGAGTTAAGGGAAGACCTTTAGGAGAAACTTCTTTAGCCAGAGAGTGGTGAATCTATGGAACTCATTGCCACAGAAGGCTGTGGAGGCCAAGTCATTGAGTGTATTTAAGACCGAGATAGATAGGTTCTTGATTGGTAAGGGGATCAAAGGTTACGGGGAGAAGGCGGGAGAATGGGGTTGAGAAACTTATCAGCCATGATTGAATGGCGGAGCAGACTCAATGTGCCGAATGGCCTAATTTCTGCTCCTATGTCTTATGGTCTTATGGAGAGATACTAAATCAATACTTCTCGTCAGTATTCACCAAAGAGAAGGACTTAGCAGTCGATTTGTCTAGGGAAGAGTGTGTAGATAGCCTGGATCATGTTGAGATCAAAAAAGAGGTGTTAGGCGTCTTGGAGTATATTAAGGTGGATAAGTCCCCAGGGCCAGATGGGATCTACCCCAGAGTACTGAGGGAGGCAAAAGAGGAGATTTCTGGGGCCTTGACAGAAATCTTTGTATCCTCACTGGCTACGGGTGAGGTCCCAGAGGACTGGAGAATGGCCAATGTTGTTCCATTGTTTAAGAAGGGTAGCAGGGATAATCCAGGAAATTACAGGCCGGTGAGCCTTACGTCAGTGTTAGGGAAATTATTGGGGAAGATTCTTCGTGACAGGATTTACTACCGTTTGGAAGCAGATGGGCAAATTAGTGAGAGGCAGCATGGTTTTGTGAAGGGGAGGTCGTGTCTCACTAACTTGATCAAGTTGTTCGAGGAAGTGACAAAGATGATCGACGATGGAAGGGCAGTGGATGTTATCTACATGGATTTCAGTAAGGCCTTTGACAAGGTCCCTCATGGCAGACTGGTACAGAAGGTAAAGTCGCATGGGATCAGCGGTGAGCTGGCAGGATGGATACAGAATTGGCTTGGTTATAGAAGACAGTGGGTAGCAGTGGAAGGGTGCTTTTCTGAATGGAGAGCTGTGACTAGTGGAGTTCCGCAGGGATCAGTGCTGGGAACTTTGCTGTTTGTGGTATACATAAATGATTTGGAGGAAAATGTAATTGGGCTAATTAGTAAGTTTGCAGACAACACTAAGGTTGGAGGAGTTGCAGATAGTGAAGAGGATTGTCAAAGTATACAATGGGATATAGATCGTTTGGAGACTTGGGCGGAGAAATGTCAGATGGAGCTTAATCCGGACAAATGCGAGGTAATGCATTTTGGAAGGTCTAATACAGGCAGGAATTATACAGTAAATGGCAGAACCCTTAAGTGCATCGACGGGCAGAGGGATCTGGGTGTACAGGCCTACAGGTCACTGAAAATGGCAACGCAGGTGGATAAGGTAGTCAGGAAGGCATATGGCATGCTTGCCTTCATTGGCAGGGGTATTGAGTATAAAAGCTGGGAAGTCATGCTGCAGCTGTATAGAACCTTGGTTAGGCCACACTTGGAATATTGCGTGCAATTCTGGTCACCACATTACCAGAAGGATGTGGAGGCGTTGGAGAGGGTGTAGAGGAGGTTTACCAGGATGCTGCCTGGTCTGGAGGTTATTAGCTATGAGGAGAGGTTGGAGAAACTCGGATTGTTCTCACTAGAGTGATGGAGATTGAGGGACGACTTGATAGAAGTTTACAAAATTATGAGTGGCATGGACAGAGTAGATAGTCAGAAGCTTTTTCCAGGGTGGAAGAGTCAATTACTAGGGGACATAGATTTAAGGTGAGAGGAGAAAACTATAGAGGAGATGTGCGGGGCAAGTTTTTTACGCAGAGGGTAGTGAGTGTCTGGAATTCGCTGCCAGAGGAGGTGGTGGAAGCGGGTACGATAGTGGTGTTTAAGAGGCAGCTTGACAAATACACGAATAGGTTGGGAATAGAGGGATATGGACCCCGGAAGTGCAAAATGTTTTAGTTGACGGGCAATATGAGCGGCGCAGGCTTGGAGGGCCGAAAGGCCTGTTCCTGTGCTGTACTTTTCTTTGTTCTTTGTTCTTATTCCAGATGTCACCACCTTCTGGGTAAAAAGGTTTTCCCTCACATCCCCCCTAAACCTCCTGCCCCTCACCTTGAACTTATGTCCCCTTGTGACTGACCCGTCAACTAAGGGGAACAGCTGTTCCCTATCCACCCTGTCCATGCCCCTCATAATCTTGCACACCTCGATCTGGTCACCCCTCAGTCTTCTCTGCTCCAACGAAAACAACCCAAGTCTATCCAACCTCTCTTCATAACTTAAATGTTTCTGGAATAGTTCTGATATCAAACAGCCATGTTTCTATCTGTCTCGTCGCCTTTATTTGCTCTGCCCCTTGCATTGAAGTATAAATCCTTGAACACTGCCAAACTCTCTCTTTTATTTTCCATCTTTTGTTTCCTCTGCCTTCCAGACTCACTCTCTGATTTTCTGCCATCCATTACCATTTCTGATTTTGCCCTATCTGAGTCCAAGCTCAGGCTCCCATCCTCCTGCTAAACTAGTTTCAACCCTCCCCAAAAGCACTAGCAAACCTTCCAGGCAAGATATTCTTCTGGCCCCGGCAGCTTTAAACCTTTTCTTCAAAGGTCATCAGCCCATGGGTCATGTTCTGGAGATTCCACGATCCAGAATTGGATCTGTCTGAAGGCAGCTGTATTTTGACATGTGCAGCTGCCTCTGTGAGCTACAGATCTGAAAGCTACAATCCACCCCGTTCCCCCACCCAGCACAAAATGGTGGGTGCCCTGGTGCGGGACGGGACTTCCAGAATCGGGCTGATAGGGGATTATGCAGTTGCAGACGTGAACCCAGGATGGTATGTTGCCTCCCTGGCGCCAGGGTCAATGGTGTCATTGAACGGCTGTGGAGCACCCTAAGTGGGGGATGGGTGGGTGGTGGGGGGCTGTGTGGGTCGGGAAGTGGTAAACAACTAAACAACCAGTCGAGTGGTCCATATTTGTACAGGTAACAACTGGTAGAAAGAGGGACCTGGTGCTGAGTGCAGATCTTAAGGAATTCAGAAAGAGATTAATAGGCAGGATTTCAAAGATAGTAGTTAATCCTCACATTACTCCATGTGTCATGCGCTAGTGTGTACAGAAATAGGATTGAGCACATGAACGTGCTGCTGGAAAGATGGTGCAGGAAGGAGGGCTTTAGAATCCTGGGACTTTAGGGCCAGTTCTGAGGAAGTAGGACCTGTACAAGGGTTGTACCTCAACAGGGCAGGGACCAATACTGTCATGTAGAGGTTTGCTAGTGTTACTGGGGAAGGTTTAATCTAATTTGGCAGAGGAATAGCAAACTGAGCCTAGATTCAGCAGGGGGAGAAGCAAAACTGGAAATGGAGGGGAGAAAATTAGTAAGTGAGTAAGGAAAGCCAAGAAAATCAAGGCTGTAAAATAGACAACAAAGGATTATTATTCTGTGATATGCAGTATACACTTCAACACAAGGAGTCTAGGGAATAAGACAAATGAGCTGAGGGCACAGGGACACTTGGAATTATGATATGAACATATGAATTAGGAGCAGGGGTAGGCCATTCTGCCCCTTGAGCCTGCTCCGCCATTCAATAATATCATGGCTGATCTGATTGTAACCTCAACTCCATATTCCTTCCTATCCCCGGTAATCTTTTGCCACCTTGTTTACAAAGAATTTATTTATCTCTGCCTTAAAAATATTCAAAGACTCTGCTTCCACTGCTTTTTGGGGAAGAGAATTTCAAAAACTCACAACCCTCTGAGAGAAAAAAATTCTCTTCATCTCTGTCCTAAATGGGCAGCCCCTTATTTTTAAACAGTGACCCCGAGTTCGAGATTCTCCCACACGAGGAAACATCCTCTCCACATTGATCCTGTCAAGACCCCTCAGGGTCTTATAAGTTTCAAACAAATTGCCTCTTACTCTTCTAAACTCCAGCGGATACAAGGCTAGCTTTTCCAATCTTTCCTCATAAGACAACCCACCCATTCATAAGAACATAAGAACTAGGAGCAGGAGTAGGTAATTCAGCCCCTCGAGCCTGCCCCGCCATTCAATACGATCATGGCTGATCTCATTTTGGCCTCAACTCCAATTTCCTGCCCTCTCCCCATAACCTTTCCACCTGTTACTAATTAAAAACCTGTCTATCTCCTCCTTAAATTTATTCAGTGTCCCGGCATCCACTGCACTCTGAGGTAGTGAATTCCACAGATTCACGATCCTTTGAGAAAAGTAATTCCTCCTCATCTCTGATTTAAATCAACCACCCCTTAGCCTAAAACTATGGCCTCTCGTTCTAGAATGCCCCAGAAGGGGAAACATCTGCTCCACATCTACTTTGTCTATCCCCTTTAGCATTTTATATACCTCAATTAGATCTCCTCTCATCCTTCTAAACTCTAGCGAGTAAAGGCCTAAACTGCTCAATCTCTCCTCATAAGACAAGCCCCACATCTCTGGAATCAATCTAGTGAACCTCCTCTGAACTGCCTCCAGTACAACTACATCCTTCCTCAAGTAAGGGGACCAAAACTGTGCACAGTGCTCCAGGTGCGGTCTCACTAATGCCTTGTACAGTTGCAACAACACTTCCCTATTTTTATACTCTATTCCTTTAGCAATAAATGCCAAAATTCCATTTTCCTTCCTTATTACCTGCTGTACCTGCAGACTAGCTTTCAGCGATTCATGCACGAGGACACCCAGATCCCTCTGCACTGAAGCACTCTGAAGTTTCTCTCCATTTAAATAATGTCGTCTTTTTATTCTTCTAACCAAAATAGATAACCTCACATTTATCCACATTAAACTCCATCTGCCAAATTTTGGCCCATTCACCTAATCTGTCCATATCCATTTGTAAATTTCTTATTTCTTCCTTGCAACTTACTTTCCCACCTATTTTGGTGTCATCTGCAAATTTAGCTATTGTACCTTCTACCCCTGAGCCCCAGTCATTAATATAGATTGTAAATAGTTGGGGCCAAAGGACCAAACCCTGTGGCACCCCACTAGTTACAGCTTGCCATCCAGAAAAAGACCCATTTATCCCGACTCTCTGCTTTCTGTTGGTTAGCTAATCCTCT
This sequence comes from Cetorhinus maximus, assembly GCF_964194155.1. Classification (NCBI taxonomy): domain Eukaryota; kingdom Metazoa; phylum Chordata; class Chondrichthyes; order Lamniformes; family Cetorhinidae; genus Cetorhinus; species Cetorhinus maximus. Next base: position 1,644,927 of record NC_135881.1, read on the forward strand.
ATCCAAGCTAATATATTACCCCTAACTCCATGTGATCTTATCTTGTGTATTACTCTTTTACAGGATCCCCATTATCCACTTTGCTTATCACATCTTCAAAGAACTCTAGCAAATTAGTCAAACACGATTTACTCTTCATAAAACCATGCTGACTCTGATGGATTGCATTTTGACTTTCCAAATGTCCCATTACTACTTCCTTAATAATGGATTCCAACAATTTCCCAATGACAGACGTTAAACTAACTGGTCTATAGTTTCCTACTTTCTGCCTCTCCCCTTTTTGAATAAGGGTGTTATATTAGCATTTTTCCAATCCACTGGAACCTTTCCAGAATCCAGGGAATTTTGGAATATCATGACCAATGCATCCACTATCTCTGCTGCCACTTCCTTTAAGACCCTGGGATGTAGGCCATCAGGTCCTGGGGACTTGTCACCCTTTAATCCCAATAGTTTGCTCAGTACTTTTTCTCTAGTGATGGTGATTGTTCTAAATTCATCCTTCTCTATACCCTCTGCACTACCTGTTACTATTGGGGTGGTATTAGTGTCCTCCACCATGAAAACTGAGGCAAAATATTGATTAAGCGTCTCTGCCATTTCTGCATTCCCCACTATTAACACCCCAGCCTCATCCTCCAAGGCACCAACATTCACTTTAGCTACTCTCTTTCCTTTTATATACTTGTAGACGCTTTTGCTATCAGTTTTTACATTTTGCGATAATTTTCTTTCATAATTTACCTTTGCTCTTTTTATTATTTTTTAGTAACCCTTTGTTGATCTTTAAAAGTTTCCCAATCTTCCAGCCTGCAACTGACCTTTGTAATTTGGTATGCCTTAGTTTTTGCCTTTAAGTTATCTTCAACTTCCTTGCTTAGCCATGGATGCTTTTTCCCCTCTTACCATCTTTCTTCCTCTTTGGAATGTATTTTACTTGGGAGGAATTGAATATCTCCTTAAATATCTGCTACTGTTCATCAACTGTCCTACCTTGTGGTCTTCCTGCCCAGTCCACCGTGGCCAAATCTGCCCTCATGCCTATGTAGTTAACTTTGTTTAACTCCAGAACACTAGTGTGGGACTCAAGTTTCTTGTTCTCAAACTGAACTTGTAATTCTATCATGCTATGATCACTCTTCCCTAGAGGATCCTTTACTATGAGATCATTAATTAATCCCATCCCATTACACAAAACCAAATCCAGAATAGCCTGCTCCCTGGCTGGTTCCAGAACATATTGCTCCAAGAAACAATCTCTAATGCACTCTACAAACTCTCCCTCAAGGCTACCCTTGCCAATTTGATTAGCCCAGTCCATATGCATATTAAAATCACCCATGACTATTGCCGTGCCTTTCTTACATGCTCCCAGTATTTCCTGGTTTATACTGTGCCCTACTGCTAAACTACTGTTTGGGGACCTATAGATTACTCCCACCAGGGACTCCTTTCCCTTGCTATTTCTTATTTCTACCCAGACTGACTCTACGTCTTGCTTTCCAGTGCCTATATCACTCCTCACTATAGCACTGATCTCTTCCTTTACTAACAAAGCTACACCACCTCCTTTTCTTTCCTGCCTATCCTTCCGAAACACTGAGTACCTTTGGATATTCAACTCCCAAACCTGATCTCCCTGTAACCACGTCTCAGTAATCACCACCAAATCATATCTATTTCTCTCTATGCGCTTTTAACTCATTAGTTTTATTCTGAACGCTACGTGCATTCAGATACAAAGCCTTTAAGTTTGCCCTATTGTCAATTTTCCCTACTCTTATATGATTCTTTGGTGCAATATGGGGTTCACACACTCTGTCCCTTCCTTTCACTTTTTGGTAGCAATCAGCCTTGTCACTAACCTGCACTCTCACCCTCTCCTTAAACTTTGATTTTTTATATTTCCATGCAATGAACCCTCCCCACCACATTGTGGGAGAAGCTCCAGCTGAAAAGGGCTAAGACTCTGGCCCCTGGTTCTAGACTCCCCAACCAGGGGAAACCTCCTCCCTGCATCTAGTCTGTCTAGCCCTGTTAGAATTTTATACTTTTCAATCAGATCCCCTCTCATTCTTCTCAACTCTAGTGAATACAGGCCCAGTCGAACCAATCTCTCCTTATACGACAGTCCTGCCATCCCTGGTATCAGCCTAGTGAACCTTCACTGCACTCCCTCTATGGTAGGGAGACCAAAACTGCACACAATACTCCAGGTGTGGTCTCACCAAGATACTGTATAACTGCAGTAAGACACCCCCACTTCTGAACTCAAATCCTCTTGCAATGAAGGCCAACATACCATTTGCCTCCCTAATTGTTTGCTGCACCTGCCTGTTTACTTTCATTGACTGGTGTACAAGGACACCCAGATCCCTTTGTACATCCACATTTCCCAATATATCACCATTTAAATAATACTCTGCCTTTCTGTTTTTCACACCAAAGTGTATAACTTCACATTTATCCACGTTATACTGCATCTGCCATGTGTTTGCCCACATACACAACTTGTCTAAATCACCCTGAAGCCTCCTTGCATCCTCCTCACACCTCAACCCCGCCCAGTTTTGTGTCATCAGCAAACGTGGAAATATTGCATTTGGTTTCCTCATCCAAGTCATTGATATATATTGTGAATAGCTGGGGCCCAAGCACTGATCCCTGTGGTACACCACTAGTCACCACCTGCCATCCGGAAAAAGACCCACTTATTCCCACTCTCTGTTTCCGGCCTGTCAACCAATTCTCAATCCATGCCAGTATATTACCCCCGACCCCATGTGCTTCAATTTTGCCCACTAGCCTCTTATGTGGGACCTTATCAAAAGACTTCTTGAAATCCAAATACACCAAATCCACTGGTTCTCCCCTACCTATTCCACGAGTTACATCCTCAAAAAACTCCAGTAGATTAGTTAAGCATACTTTCCCTTTAATAAACCCATGCTGACTTTGTCTAATCCCATTAATGCTTTCCAAGTGTTCTGTTACTGCATCTTGTATAATAGACTCTAGCATTTTCCCCACTGCTGATGTTAGACTAACTGGTCTGTAATTCTCTGTTTTTTCTCTACCTCCTTTTTAAATAGTGGGGTTACATTTGCCACCCTCCAATCTGTAGGAACTGCTCCAGAGTCTATAGAATTTTGGAAGATGACCACCAATGCATCCAAAATTTCCAGAGCTGCTTCCTTTAGTGTTCTGGGGTGTAGATTATCAGGCCCTGCGGACTTTTCAGCCTTTAACCCCATTAATTTCTCTAGCACCATCTTTTTTACTAATACTGATTTTCTTCAATTTCTCCCTCTCACTGAACCCTTCATTCCCTAACGTTTCTGGGAAATTATTTGTGTTCTCTTTTATGAGGACAGAACCACAATATGTGTTCAATTCTTCTGCCATTTTTTTGTTCCCCATTATTGGGACAGAAAGAGATCCCAGAAACAGATACTGTTAAGTAAATTTGAGGGAAAGGAGCAGAGAAATAAGCTCCAGGGTAAAGAAAAAGCTGCAGTAAGCAGACTTGAAGACAAGTGGGCTTGAGAAAAGCCCTGAAGTTCCGAAATGGCAGCTGATGGTTGGGGGCTCCATGCTGCGGGCTGTAGCGGCAAAGGTACCTCTTTGGAGTGGTGGTGTTCTGCTTGGCGTGGCTGAAGATCTGAGAGTGCGCTTGGAAGGTGAAGCTTGAGCGTACATGGAGATCCAGGGAAAGGAATCTCAGAAGGTGAGATTGAAACCTTGGAGGTGGATCCTTGTTGAAGCTGTCCGAGTGGGAGTGATGTTTGGAGAGGATTCCAAGGTGAGTTCTTCAAACGTGGACATTGGAAGCCCTCACAAGGAACACAGAGTTTCAGTGGGACTAAATGACTCACAGTGCGACAAGTGTCTGGGTGGGTTGTTGAGGAATCCATGGAATCTGCTTGGGTTACATCTGTAATTTACTTTGTAGTGTACCGTGCCTGTCCACAGTTCGTCTGTTAATACACATGTGCTCACCTTGAATATTAGAGTGAAGGATAGATATTTCTTTTTATATCTTTCCGAATTTGTACGTGTCTGTAAAGGTACAGATGAGATGAAGGAATGGTGAATATTTGAATCATTTTCCTTGTGTTTGTATTGAGATCTTTCCAACCTTTCTTGTGTGGTACAATATAGTTCATTTTTCTTGTTTAATAAATGTTTTATTCTTTGCTCATCAGCAGATTCCTGTGCATTTGTTCAGGAACTGTCCTCCACTGTTTCAAATTAAAAGTTAAGATCTACCAAGCCAGATTTCACTCTAGGATCTGATTCGTCCAGTATTAACACCAGCTCGAATCGTAACAACATAATAAATGACAGGTACATAAGGTTGTTAAGAAGCCTTACAGGATACCTTATTAGTCAAGGCTTGGAATATAACAGCAGGGAGGTTATGTATAAAATTCTAGTTAGACAGCAGCTAGAGTACTGCGTGCTACAGTGCTGGACAGTCTATCACAAGAAGGATGTGATCACACTAGAGAGCATACGGAGAAGATTGATAAGGGTGTTGCCAGGAATGGAGAACTTTAGCGATGAGGAAAAATTGGTTAAGCTGGGGTTGCTTTCTTTGGTGCAGAGGAGGCTGAGGGGAGATTAAGTTTAGGTGTATAAAATTATGAGGGGCCTAGAGAGAATGGTTGGAAAGGATCTATTTCCACTAGCAGAAGTCAACAATCAGGGGGCACGGGTTCAAAGCGATTGGTGGAAGAATTAGAGGGGAGTTGCAGAGTAATTTTTTTCACCTCCAGGGTGGTGGAGTCTGGAACTGACTGCCTGAAAGGGTGGTAGAGGTAGAAACACTCATCACAAAATAATACTTCAATATGCACCTGAGGTGCTGTAACCTACAGGGCTATAGACCAAGAGTTGAAAAGTGGGGATTGACTAGTTAGCTTTCATTTAAACAGCAAGACACAATAGACCAAAAAGCCTCCTGTAAAAGAACTCTAAAAAGTGACATCCAGGAAAGAAAAGGTTAGTGTTTTGGCCTTTTGATCAGAGCTGGAAAGCTATGAAAATCTCTTCTAGAGGGCAAAGTGGAGGGCAGCAGAAAGAGGGCTTGACCTAGCTGCTGTTGGATGATGGACATCACAGAGCTGTTGCAGGCAAGCTACTGTAGATGTGTGAAGATGCAGAGGACGAATGAGTGTGGCACACCATGACAGCAGATCTCCTGGTAGAAGTGTCTACATGCAGCAGCAGCTATGAACATGAGGATGAGAATTTTAAATCTGATGCATTGTGGAAGAGTAGGGGCCAACTGAGCAGGTCTAAATATTCTCTGTCTTATAGCCACCAGATATAAATGCAGGATAGAATACCAACTGCAGTGTTTTAGAGGAGTCAAAGTGCATGAAAATTGGGAGCTTACCAGGAGAGCACTGGGATAATCGAGTCAAAGTTGAGAGTTTCAGGAGCAGATGAAATGGAGTAGGGTGGAGCCAGGCGGTATTACAGTGGTGAAATTAGGCAGGCTTAGTGATACCGAGGAAATGTGGAAGAAAGCTCATCATGAGGTCAAACCAAATACTGGGTGGAATTTTCAATTTTTGAGACTAAATGCGGTGGTGGGCGGGTTTCGTGGCACGTACCCTGCTGCTCAGATTGGTGGGAACGCACGCCTGATCCTGAGCTTGGAAGCTCTTTTTTTATTCATTCACGGGATGTGGGCTTTGCTGGCTGGGCCAGCATTTGTTGCCCATCCCAAACTGCCCTTGAGAAGGTGGTGGTGAGCTGCCTTCTTGAACCGCTGCAGTCCATGTGGTGTAGGTACACCCACAGTGCTGTTAGGGAAGGAGTTCCAGGATTTTGACCCAGCGACAGTGAAGGAACGGTGATATATTTCCAAGTCAGGATGGTGAATGACTTGGAGGGGAACTTCCAGGTGGTGGTGTTCCCATCTATCTGCTGCCCTTGTCCTTCTAGATGGTGGTGGTCATGGGTTTGGAAGGTGCTGTCTAAGGAGCCTTGGTGAATTCCTGCAGTGCATCTTGTAGATGGTACACACACTGCTGCTACTGTGCGTCGGTGGTGGAGGGAGTGAATGTTTGTGGATGTGGTGCCAATCAAGTGGGCTGCTTTGTCCTGGACGGTGTTGAGCTTCCTGAGTGTTGTGGGAGCTGCACTCACCCAGGCAAGTGGGGAGTATTCCATCACACTCCTGGCTTGTGCTTGTGATTAATTATACGCAGGCAAGTATCTCTCCGAATCACCTGGCAAGTCGGGAGCTGATTCATTCGTCCTTTAGCTGGCGGGGTCAAAGGTCATGGCACCTTATTTAAACACCTCCCAAACATACCTCACTCTCTCCAGCCCACGTGTCTCCAGGAGACCGTTAGAGATGTCTGTGAACAAATAGAAGAAGGCTGCAGCCCACTTCCCTCACCAGGCCCTTGAGGCCTTGATCAGAGGAGTGTGGGAGTGTGGGTGCACAGTGTTGTCCTGTATCCCAGGGATGATTCCAGGAGTCATACCAGCCTCACTTCTCCAGCCTGGGAGGCCATCAGAGAGGAGGTCAGCGCAGCTGGTAATCGCACCCTAAACAACATCCAGTGCAGGAACAGGATGAGTGATCTCATCCGCCAGGGTAAGCCATCCTTCAACTCCCCTCAATATTAAACTCTCGTCATGGCATCGGCACTCAAAGGCCTACTCTCTTCAGGGATCTCAAACAACCATTAGCGGGGGACACATATCACCATTGATTGTCTCACAGGAACCTTCACATCACCACCATCCCATCTATCATGCTACTCACACTCTGTCCTCAGCCCCTTAGGGAGGGCTCAGCACACAGGGGTGTACATCCTTCCCAACCCCTGCTCCATCCCTCCTCATAACCTGCCTTTCTTTAGTCTTCATCCAGGCCCATGCTAGCCCACAACAGAAGGGACAGAACACAGACCCGTGGAGGCAGGCCTCAGTGAGTTTGAGGAGGCCGCAGCTGAGATCTCTGGAGAGGACAGGGATCGCTCCTGTAGGGAAATCAGATTTGCCCACCAACCTAGTATGGATTACGCCTCCACCAGTTCATCACGTCCTGGCAATCACAGTGTGACATGCAGTCTTATAATCCTCACGCTCATTAACTGAAACTCTATTCTCTATCTTATAGCCACCAGCAGATTGAGGCTCAAAGGGTTGGCCAGCGTAAATCCCAGCCCCCAGACCACATCTGAAGAGGAAGCTGAGTAAGAATGGTCACTGCGCTCACCCACACCCTCCACCAGCTCAGAGACACACACCTCGATGGGACACAGCTCAAGATTAGGCTCGGGCTCACTTACTGGGGAATACCTCACTGACACGTCCTTACAGCAGCCAGAGGCAGGGACAGGGAAAGTCTACAGCACTCGGAGGGCTGCTGGAGACCAGCCACTCACTCAGTCCCAGTCAGATGATGAGCCTCTGCAAGTAGCTGCCAACTCAATGCTGGAGATGCAACAACTGGCGGTGGAACATCAGGCAGAGATTCAGCAGTCACTCAGCAGACTAGAGCAAAGGATGGACAAGTCCGTGTGCGTTCTGTCTGATGTCGTGGCTGCGACATGCCAGCACCTCAGGGTCACCATGGGAAGGTTGGTGACCAACTTGGACAGGTTGGTCCAGCAGGTTTGGCCAGATCGGCCCTGGGCTCCAAGGTCATAGACCCTGGTGGGCACCATCAAGATGTAGGTGACATGGGGACAAGGCATCTTGACCTCCCTCCAAATGCACCATCTTCTCAAGGATTCAGGGTGGGGCTCTTGGACATGCACAGGGAGTATGAGCATCAGCCACACCCTGAACCTCTTCAGCCTCTTGAGGTGCCAGGCACTCCTGATCCTCATCCTCAGAAAAGCTCTCATCCTCCTTCAGTTCACCCTCTGGCAAGGGGTCACCTCTTTGCAGTGCCAGGTTGTGAAGGGTGCAACACACAGCGATGATGCGGGAACCCCTGTTGGGAGTGTACTGTAGTGAGCAACCTGAGCGGTCCAAACATCTGAAGCACATCTTCAGAATCCCAATAGTCTGCTCTACTAGGGAGCGTGTGAAGCTGTGAGCAGTGTTGTACCTCTCCTCCGAACAAGTCTGAGGGTGGGGCACCAGAGTCATCAGCCTGTGTTTCAGTGGGTACCCCTTATCCCCAAGCAGCCATCCCTGCAGGCGTTCATGCCCTTTGAAAAGCTCAGGCACCTGGGAGTGAATCAGGATGTAGGATTCATAGCAATTCCCAGGGTACTTGGCACAAACGTGCAATATGTGCTACCAATGATCACACACCAGTTGAACATTGGAATGGTAGCGTTTATGGTCTATATACATTAGATGCTACTGCCATGGAGCCCTTAAAGCCACACTGGTATGGTCAATTGCACACTGCACACTTGGGAAGCCTGAGATGGCTGGAAGTCAGTGAACCTCGCAGCCTGGCTACCTTCATCCAGAGCAAACCTCGCATGCTGATGTGTCTTCCTGTAAAGGGCATTTGTGACCTCCTTTATGTATCTATGTGTTGTGGACTACAGGCTGCCGCCCAGGTTCCTTGTTGATACCCAGAAAGGCCCACAAGCAAAGAAATTGAGCGTGGCGGTCACCTTTAAAGCCACTGGCAGGGAAAGCCTCCCACTCCACAGGCATCAGGTCTTCACAAAGAATGTGCCAGGCATGAACTACCAGAGTTCGGGACAGCCTGCTCTCACTCAGTAATAAATAGGAGAATCTTCTTCGGTAAACCCTCGGTCTGGTGAGTCACCTCCGTGGTCTGAGTCTCTCTTCCTGAGCCTCTTGTTCTTACTCTTGTTTTCCTTAACCCTGGACATCAGGCCAGGGGCCTCCTGGTGGGGCTGCGCCCAACATCACCTCTCCCTCCTTCACCCCCTCCAAATAGGAAGCATTAAACCCTGGATCTATTTCTGTTTTGACCTTCTGTCTGAAATGAAAGATTGAAGGCATTAATGAGAAACAGTTCAAGATAGTGAAGCTGACAATCTGCTACCTCTGGGGACTGTCATGGTCCACAGTGGTTTCCGCCTTACTGATTGTTGCTGATGCTGCATTGTCTTTGAGGCACTTTGACCCACATTGAAGTGACCAAGATGCCATCCCAGAAACGTGACATTGGAATCCGAGATTGGTATGAGAAGATTTGAATGATTGGTGCTACCTACCCGAGATCAGTGCTCCAATCCGGAATACTAATTAATAATAAGTTGCTTGTGATTAATGACTGGATGCCCTTTGCACCATTAGGAATGCCAATTCGGAGGAAGACCTGACTGGCCTCCATTAACGGAATACCATATATGCTGCACCTGTGCCTTCTCCCCGATTATCCAGTGTGAAGTGTTAATGCTGATATCTGTGCATCGGATGTGAAGCCTTTGCCTTCTGAGTATCCCTGTTCCAGTGCTGATAAATGGCTTTCTTCAATAGCAGCTCTTCCTCCTTTCTCCATAATAAGACTCCAGGTTGCTCTGCAGCACCAACAAGTTAGAAGCTGCCCCCAGAAAGGGCTCCTTGGCCCAGCAGTGTGCTCCTCCCACACAGCCTTAGACCCCCTCCTGTTCGGAATCACTCCTACTTTCGATTTATAACTGCACAATAACTCCAATAGAGCAAGATGGTGGCTCTGCATTATTATTCTGAAATGATCTTCAATGCTCCCCCTCTGACTGTCTGTTTTCCAATGTCTACATGGAGCCTCATGATGTAAAAGTAGATCTCCCTCCTGTTATTCTCCAACCTCCCCCAATAATACTGAATTCCATAGTTGTTGTGGTCGATATTCCTACCCCTCCCCCTGAACCGATCACCACTGAAGTGCCCATGACCCATGTGGACCTCCACCCTCCCCATCTGAAGCCTGTGTGCATGGTCGCTCACCCAGGAAAGCTTCACATAGCCCAGCCCTTTATTATGTGTTCCCCAAATAGAGGCTGCAGATGCCTCCCATTCCAACCACCAGACTGTGGGCAGCCCAGTTACAGAGACAAACAAGCCCAGGGACAGTGACTGTGAGACAGGCCTGCACACAAGCTGCACATTACTCCTCTTGAGGACACAGCCCTTGCCCCTCCCTGGAGCTGCCAATGATTACTCCTGCAGCATGGCCTGCTGCATCCCATGGCTGTCTCCACAATCTGACTGTTGACTGTGCAGTTCACAAGGCCCCAGGGATGTCTCTACTCTCTGACTGCTGACTGTAAGCCTCAGACCAAGAACTTTGACTTTCACATCATTCTCCATTGTCCTGGTGACTGAAGACTACACTGTCTCCCTTACCTCCTCCTCCTACCATGAGTCTGCATGCAACCCATCCCTCGTGACACACCAACACCCCCCCCCACTTTCCTATTGATGAGTCTGCGTGCATCTCCTCCCATTCATACATCTGGAATCCCTATCACCCCCTTGTTCTCCTTATTGGGCTCCAGCTTCCCACCCCTGGGTCTGCCCTTTGCCTTCCATCTTACCCCCTCCTCCTCTACCTCCTTGCAAAGCCTTCCCGCCCCTCTGCCCCCTTACCCCCACAACCCCTTGCTTAGCCTTCCTTCCCCAATCACCCCAATGTGTTCATCCTTCCCCACCCCACCTCACCCCCTTCCCTGGTTGAAATGCTGGTTACTGAATACTCAGCCCTGTCCGAGTACCATTGCACAGCGGTGTCCCTCTGGACAACAGTGACACCCACTGGGAGCAGGCAACTCCGCCTACCACCCCCCCCGCCCCCCGGTTGCAATACTGGTCAGTGTCTGAATGTTGAGCCCTGCCTGAGTACCGCTGCACAGTGGTGTCCTTGTGACTTTAGAGTCTACCACAGGGAGCGTACTAACCTTCCAGCCCCAGCAGTGTGGCGCTCCACTGGCATTGCAGCGAGGCTGGCGCAGCGCTGTGGCAGGTAGGCTATTGCACTCACTTTGAAGTCATCAGTGAAGTGAGATCCAAGATTCAGACGGACAGGATGTCTCGCTGGTGTGATGCAAGATTGGAAGGTGGCAGGTCATTCCAGCAAGCAGTGTTTTAATGAGCACTCATGAAATCGTGATGAAAGCAAATGGCATTAACGTCACTACTTAGCGGGGTACCCGATCTGCCATTAACCCGCCATCGGGAGAATTGCAAACTATTTTTATGCCGGCGGGTTTCTGACTTTTTGCCTGCCGCTGAATTCTCCGCTCTCACCTGCCATGAAACCTGTCGTGGGCAGGATGGGAAAATTCCGCCCTCAGAGTTTGCAAATAGTCTGGCTCAAAAGATGCAGAGTGGTGAAGTATAATGAAGAGGATGATCTTTGTCCTCACCTGTCCTTCTGGAGCAATTCCTTATTCAGCAACTTCTCCATCAGCCCTCCCTCAATCTGATCAAGTATCCTGCTGACTGCATGAAACATATTCACCTCCATCATGTCAATCACAAGCATCTTCCCAAACCTTGAGAAAAATACACAATCAATCAGCTTTCCGTCTCTGCTCTCCATCTCTGCTTTCCATCTCTGCTCTCCATCTCTGCTCTCCATCTGTGCTCTCCATCTGTGCTCTCCCTCTCTGCTTTCCATCTCTGCTCTCCATCTCTGCTCTCCATCTCTGCTCTACCTCTCTGCTTTCCATCTCTGCTCTCCATCTCTGCTCTCCCTCTCTGCTTTCCATCTCTGCTTTCCATCTCTGCTCTCCCTCTCTGCTTTCCATCTCTGCTCTCCATCTCTGCTCTCCATCTCTGCTCTCCATCTCTGCTTTCCATCTCTGCTTTCCATCTCTGCTCTCCATCTCTGCTCTCCCTCTCTGCTTTCCGTCTCTGCTCTCCGTCTCTGCTCTCCGTCTCTGCTCTCCGTCTCTGCTCTCCGTCTCTGCTCTCCGTCGCTGCTCTCCGTCTCTGCTCTCCGTCTCTGCTCTCCGTCTCTGCTCTCCGTCTCTGCTCTCCGTCTCTGCTCCCCGTCTCTGCTCTCCGTCTCTGCTCTCCGTCTCTGCTCTCCGTCTCTGCTCTTCCTCTCTGCTCTCCCTCTCTGCTTTCCGTCTCTGCTCTCCGTCTCTGCTCTCCGTCTCTGCTCTCCCTCTCTGCTCTCCATCTCTGCTCTCCATCTCTGCTCTCCATCTCTGCTTTCCAGCTCTGCTCTCCATCTCTGCTCTCCATCTCTGCTCTCCATCTCTGCTCTCCATCTCTGCTTTCCCTCTCTGCTCTCCGTCTCTGCTCTCCGTCTCTGCTCTCCGTCTCTGCTTTCCGTCTCTGCTCTCCGTCTCTGCTCTCCATCTCTGCTCTCCATCTCTGCTCTCCATCTCTGCTTTCCCTCTCTGCTCTCCATCTCTGCTTTCCATCTCTGCTCTCCATCTCTGCTCTCCATCTCTGCTCTCCATCTCTGCTTTCCCTCTCTGCTCTCCCTCTCTGCTCTCCGTCTCTGCTCTCCGTCTCTGCTTTCCGTCTCTGCTCTCCGTCTCTGCTCTCCATCTCTGCTCTCCATCTCTGCTTTCCCTCTCTGCTCTCCATCTCTGCTTTCCATCTCTGCTCTCCATCTCTGCTCTCCATCTCTGCTCTCCATCTCTGCTCTCCATCTCTGCTCTCCATCTCTGCTCTCCATCTCTGCTCTCCATCTCTGCTCTCCATCTCTGCTTTCCATCTCTGCTCTCCATCTCTGCTCTCCATCTCTGCTCTCCATCTCTGCTCTCCATCTCTGCTCCCCATCTCTGCTCTCCATCTCTGCTTTCCATCTCTGCTCCCCATCTCTGCTCTCCATCTCTGCTCCCCATCTCTGCTTTCCATCTCTGCTCCCCATCTCAGCTCTCCATCTCTGCTTTCCCTCTCTGTTCTCCATCTCTGCCTTCCATCTCTGCTCCCCATCTCTGCTCTCCATCTCTGCTTTCCATCTCTGCTCTCCATCTCTGCTCTCCGTCTCTGCTTTCTATCTCTGCTCTCCATCTCTGCTCTCCATCTCTGCTCTCCATCTCTGCTCTCCGTCTCTGCTTTCCATCTCTGCTCTCCATCTCTGTTTTCCATCTCTGCTCTCCATCTCTGCTTTCCATCTCTGCTCTCCGTCTCTCTGCTCTCCATCTCTCAGTATCTTTTTGCTCTCCAATCTCTGCTTTCGATCCCTCTGTTCTCCATCTCTCTCTATCTCTCTGCTCTCCAGCCCTCTGCTCCTGCATCCCTCTGTTCTCCATCTCCCTGCTCTCCACCTCTGTGCATCTCCCTGCTCTCCAATCTCTGCTCTCAATCCCTCTGTTCTCCATCTCCCTGTATCTTTCTGCTCTCCATCCCTCTGCTCTCGATCCCTTTGTTCTCCTCTCTCCATCTCTCTGCTCTCCATCTCTCTGCTCTCCATTTCTCTGCTCTCTATCCCTGTGCTCCCTATTTCTCTGTTCTCCTTCTCTCTCTCTGCTCTCAATTCCTCTGTTCTCCATCTCTCTGCTCTCCATCCCTTTGCTCTCCATCCTTCAGCCCTTGCACTGCTCTCTTCTCCATCACGTTGCCCTTTGTTGTTTTACTCTCTATCACATTGCAGTGTGTGACAGTGTCCAGAGACCCAGGCTCTGGGTACACGGGTTCAAATCCCACCTTGACAGCTGGTGGAACTGAAATTTAGTTAGTAAATCTGGAATATTAAAAAAAAGCTAGTCTCAGTAATAGCGACCATTATACTATCATTGATTATCGTAAAAACCCATTTAGTTCACTAATGTCCTTCAGGGAAGGAAATCTGCTGTCCTTACCTGGTCTGGCCTACAGGAGACTGCAGACCCACAGCAATGTGGTTGACTCTTAACTTCCCTCTGAAATGGCCAAGCAAGCTAGTCAGTTCTAGGGCAATTAGGGATGGACAACAAATGAAGGGAAGGTGGTGGCATATTGGAATTGCCATTGAACTGCTAATCCAGCGACCCAGGATAATGGGGACAGGGCTTCGAATCCCACCATGGCAAATGGTGGAATTAAAAGACTGACGATGATGGTTATTGTAAAAACCCATCTGGTTCACTAATGTCCTTTAGGGAAGGAAATCAGCTGCCCTTACCTGCTCTGGCCTACAGGAGACTCCAGACCTGCAGAAATGTGGTTGACTCTCTAATGCCCTTTGAACAGGAGCAATTAGGAATGGGCAATAAATGCCAGCCAGCAACACCCACATCCCACGAATGAAAGGAAAAGAAATGCTGACCTTGACAGTGGTGCCTATCATCCATGAAAGAATGAAAGTGTCAGTATGTGACAGTGTAACAGGGTATCTTTGAAGGCTTTTCTTTGTCCTCCCCTGAAAGCTGGGCATTTGAGTGTTGAAAAAACAGAACCTGGCGGGAAAAATACTTTTCAGCCATTCAGTCCATTGAAGTTGATTTTGCAGGAGTTTTACCTGAATGCTTGTGGAGCAGGATTCAAAAAGGAAATTAGTGACAGTGTAACATGCAGCAGACAATCAGCATGTGATAGTGCAACAGTTAGTGTGTGACAGTGTAACAGGCAGAAGGCAATCTTTTACAGTCAGTCAGTGTCTGATAATGTAAAAGGTAGCTGTCAATCATGTGTAACAGACAGTTGTCAGTGTCTGACAGAATACCAGGTACTCAGTGCCTGACAGTGTAAAGGGCAGATGGTCTGACAATGTAACATGCAGTTGGACAATATCTGACAGTGTAACAGGCAGTCGGACAGTGTCTGACAGTGTAACAAACAACACAGTGTCTGACAGTGTAACAGACAGATAGCCAGTGCCTGACAGTGTAACAGGTAGAAATCAGTGTCTGAGAGTGTAAAGGGCAGATAGTTAGTGTCTGACAGCGTAACAGGCGGTCAGAACTTGTCAGACGGTATAACAGGCAGTCAGTGTCTTGACAGTGTAAAGGGCAGATGGTCAGTGTCTGACAGTGTAACAGGCAGTCGGATCTTGTCTGACAATGTAACAGGCAGTCAGTGTCTGTTAGTGTAAAGGGCATATGGTCAGTGTCTGAAAGTGTAACAGGGAGTCAGTGTCTGACAGTGTAACAGGCAGCCAGACCTTGTCTGACAGTATAACAGGCAGTCAGTGTCGGACAGTGTAAAGGGCAGATGGTCAGTGTCTGACAGTGTTACAGGCAGTCGGACCTTGCCTGACAGTGTAGCAGGTAGTCAGTGTCTGACAGTGTAAAGGGAAGATGGTCAGGGTCTGACAGTGTAACAGCGAGTCAGCGTCTGACAGTATAATAGGCAGTCAGTGTCTGACAGTGTAAAGGGCAGATGGTCAGTGTCTGTGTAAGTTTCAGAGTGATTAATCCCGGCGACAGTTCACCAATATTATTTGAAAGCTATGATGCTGATCGCATGGCTGCCAATCCCTAATCCAAACTAGTTGATTACCTTATAGCTCCAAGGAGGCCGAGCCGAAGAACCTCAGGCTGCATGTGACCAGGATTGAGAGCATTGTAAAAATTGGTGTCACGGTACCGCAGGAAGGTGCTGGCTTGGCCAGATCGGTCAATGATGAGTGGCCACCTGAAACACAGTGGTGAGGATTGAACAGGCATCCATAGCCAGGGAAGTCTAGTAAGGGTGTGGTGCGATGTGAAGGTTTTGCTGCATATTACTGCAGCAGCATGGGTCTTTTACACATTCCCAATTCTAGAGCACAGTCTCAGGTTTCAACATGTTGTTATGTAATCATAAGGTCATTATAGCACAGAAGGAGGCCATTCGGCATATCGTCTCCATGCCGGCTCTCTGTAGAGCAAACCAGTTACTCCAGTGGTGGACAACCTGTGGCCCATGGGCTGCATGTGGCCCATCAGGGTTCGGAGTGTGGCTGGTGAGACATTTTGTTGCCCATGCGCATGGTTGCCAGATTCCGCTGGTTTCCCTCTGCGTAGTTTTTTCCTACCAGTATTACTAAAATGATATGCACTCGGGAGGTGGTGGACTGGTATTCTAGAGAGCCAGGGTAATGCTCTTGGGACCTGGGTTCGAATCCCACCACGGCAGATGGTGAAATCTAAATTCAATAAAAACCTGGAATTAAAAGTTTAATGATAACCACAAAATCATTGCCAATTGTCTCCAGACCCACAGCAATGTGGTTGACTCTTAAATGCCCTCTGAATTAGGGATGGGCAATAAATGCTGGTCAGTGATGCCCACATCCCATGAGTGAAGGAAAAAAAAACACAAAGCAAGGGCAGTGAAGTGAGGGCACAGAATTAAAGTGATTTGCAAAAGAAGCAAATGTGATGTGAGGAAAAAACGTTTTCACACGAGTGGTTGGGGTCTGGAATGTGTGGTGGAGGCAGGTTTAATCAAGGCATTCAAGAGGGCATTGGATGATTATTTAATTAGAAACAATGTGCAGGGTTACGGGGACTAGGCAGGAGATTGGCACTGTGAGGTGTGTGCTGATTGCGCACAACATTGACTATGAGAGCCATACACTCCATCAGCATCCAACCAAAGTGCTGCTACAATGCCCGATTTCAATCTTGCGGCCCACTGAGATGAAGAAGGGCCACATCCACTCACTAGCCTATGACTGAGTTATTCCCAGTCCTCCCACTCTGTCCCTGTAGTCCTGTAACTTTATTTCCTTCAAGTCCTCATCCAATTTCCCTTTGAAATCATTCATTGTCTCCACTTCCATCATCCTCCATTACCACTTTTGCATAAAAGGTTCTGCTTCACATTCTCCCTGCATCTCCTGCCCAGAATCTTAAATCTGTATCCTTAGTCCTTGTACCACCAGGTAATTTGAATAGCATTTCTTTGTCTACCTTATCTAAGCTTGTCATAATCTTGTGCACTTTAATGAAATGTCCCTTCAATCTTCTTTGCTCCAAGGAGAGCAGCCCCAGGTTCACCAAACTAATCTCATAGCTAAAATCCTTCATCCAATTGCAGAATCACAGAATTGTTACAGTGCAGAAGGAGGCCATTCGGCCCACTGGTCTGCACTGGCTCTCTGAATGAGCATTATGACCTAGTGCCATTCTCCTGCCTTTTCCCCATAACCCTGCACATTGTTTCTAATTAAATAATCTTGAGTGCCTTGATTGAACCTGCATCCACCACACATTCCAGACCCGAACCACTCGCTGTGTGAAAAAGTTTTTTCTCAAGTCACACTTGCTTCTTTTGCAAATCACTTTAAATCTGTGCCCTCTCATTCTCAATCTTTATACGATCAGGAGCAGTTTCTCTCTATCTACTCTGTCCAGCCTCCTCGTGATTTTGAACTCCTCTATTAAATCTCCTCTTAGCCTCTTCTCTCCAAAGAGAACAGTCCTAAACTCTCCAATCTATCTTCATAACTGAAGTTTCTTATCCCTGGAACCATTTTTGTGAATGTTTTCTGCACTCTTCCATTGCATTCACATCCCTCCTAAAGTGTGATGCCCAGAACTGTACACAATACTCCAGCTGAGGTGTAACTAGTGTCCTATACAAGTTCAGAGTAACCTCCTTGCTCTTGTACTCTATGCACCTATTAATAAAGCCCAGGATACTCTATGCTTTATTAACTGCTCTCTCCACCTGTCCTTCAAGCTTTAATGACTAATGCACATATACACCCAGGTCCTTCTGCTCCTACCCTTTATTTCAAATTGTCTGTCCATGTTCTTCCTACCAAAATCAATCACCTCACAGTTCTCTTCATTGAACTTCATCTGCCACCTACCTGCCCACTCCACTAACTTGCCTATGTCCTTTTGAAGTTCTACACTCTCCTCCTCACAGTTTACAATGCTTCCAAGTCTTGTATCATCTGCAAACTTTGAAATTGTCCCCTGCACACCAAGATCTAGATCATTTATATATATCAGGAAAAGCAAAGGTCCTAATTCCGACCCCTGGGGACCTCCACTAAAACTTCCTCCAGCCCGAAAAATATTAATTAACCATTATTCATTGTTTCCTATCCCTCAGTTAATTTTGTATCCACATTGCTACTGTCCCTTTTATTCCACAAACAATAACTTTTCTCACAAGTCTATTGTGTGGCTCTGTATCAAACGCCTTTTGAAAGTCCATGTACACCACATCAGCAGCATTACCCTCATCGACCTTTTCTGTTACCTCTTCAAAAAACTCCAGCAAGTTAGTTAAACACCATTCTCCCTTAAGAAATCCATGCTGGCTCTTCCTAATTGACCCATATATTTCCATGTGACAATTAATTCTATCCCGAATAATCGTTTTTAGAAGCTTCCCCACCGACTGAAGTTAAACTGTAATTGCTGGGCTTATCCTTACAACCTCTTTTGAACAAGGGCATAATGTTTGCAATTCTCCAGTCCTCTGGCACCACCCCTGAGTCTAGGGAAGACTAAAAATTTATGGTCAGTGCCCCTGCAATTTCCACTCTCACTTCCTTCAATATCCTTGGATACGGTCCCTGTATCAACTTTAAGTACCAACAGCTTATCCAACACTTCCTCCTTATTAATTTTGAACCCTTCTAGTGATAGAGTTTCCTCGTCTGTCACCATGACCTGGGTAGCATCTACCTCCTTGGTAAAGACAGATACAAAGTATTGATTTAACCCCACAGCCATGGCCCTTTCATCCATGTGTAAATCCCCTTTTAGGTCCGCAATCGGCCCTACTCCTCCTTTTACCACCCTTTTACTATTTATACGCCTATAGAAGACTTTGGGATTCCCCTTTATGTTGGCTGCCAGACTTTTCTCATAATCCCTCTTTGCTTCTCTAATATGCTTTTTCACCTCCTCTCTGAACCTTCTGTATTCCTCTTGGTTCTCCTGACATGTACTATAAGCACAATCTTTATCTTAATTTCTATCTCCTTTTTCATCCAGGGAGCTCTGGATTTGTTTGCCCTACCTTTCCCTTTTGAGGGAATATATCTTGACCATTTCTTCTTCTGTGAAGGTAGCCTATTGTTCAGCTACAGTTTTCCTGCCAACCTTTGGTTCCAGTCTATCCGGCCGAGCTCCGTTCTTGCTCTATTGAAGGTGGCTCTCCCCCAGTTAATTATTCTTATTCTGGATTGCCCATTGTTCTTTTCTACTGTCATCCTGAATACAATACAATGATCACTGTCTCCTAAATGTTCCCCCACTGACCATTGATCTACTCAGCCCACCTCATTTCCCAGAACCAGGTCCAACACTTTCTTGTTGGACTGCACACATGCTGCTGAGAGAGGGAGATGTGCTTTAGTCCTTTCAGCCAGCTGCAGTTTCTAACTCTTTCTCGCAGGTGGAAACCAGTCCACCAGTTGCACAGCCGAGACTGAGCAGTGAAAAGCAGATATTTGTGGGGAACGTGAAGATGGGAGAAGATGGGGAGCAAACAGAGGAAAGTAATGCCCAAGTTTTGCAGGAAGCCACAGAGCCCAGCCCACCCCCCCAGCCCGAGCCTGGAACCCAGCACCCAACCCGAGCCACAGAGCCCACCCCCCCCAACCCGAGCCACAGAGCCCACCCCCCAACCCGAGCCTGGAGCCCAGCCCCCACCCCCCCAACCCGAGCCACAGAGCCCACCCCCCAACCCGAGCCACAGAGCCCACCCCCCAACCCGAGCCACAGAGCCCACCCCCCAACCCGAGCCACAGGGCCCACCCCCCAACCCGAGCCTGGAGCCCAGCCCCCACCCCCCCAACCCGAGCCACAGAGCCCACCCCCCAACCCGAGCCACAGAGCCCACCCCCCAACCCGAGCCACAGAGCCCACCCCCCCCAACCCGAGCCACAGAGCCCACCCCCCAACCCGAGCCACAGAGCCCACCCCCCAACCCGAGCCACAGGGCCCACCCCCCAACCCGAGCCTGGAGCCCAGCCCCCACCCCCCCAACCCGAGCCACAGAGCCCACCCCCCAACCCGAGCCACAGAGCCCACCCCCCAACCCGAGCCACAGAGCCCACCCCCCAACCCGAGCCTGGAGCCCAGCCCCCAACCCGAGCCTGGAGCCCACCCCCCAACCCGAGCCACAGAGCCCACCCCCCAACCCGAGCCACAGAGCCCACCCCCCAACCCGAGCCACAGAGCCCACCCCCCAACCCGAGCCACAGAGCCCACCCCCCAACCCGAGCCACAGAGCCCAGCCCCCAACCCGAGCCACAGAGCCCACCCCCCAACCCGAGCCACAGAGCCCACCCCCCAACCCGAGCCACAGAGCCCACCCCCCAACCCGAGCCACAGAGCCCACCCCCCCCAACCCGAGCCTGGAGCCCACCCCCCAACCCGAGCCTGGAACCCACCCCCCAACCCGAGCCTGGAGCCCACCCCCCAACCCGAGCCACAGGGCCCACCCCCCAACCCGAGCCTGGAGCCCACCCCCCAACCCGAGCCTGGAGCCCAGCCCAACCCCCCAGCCCGAGCCTGGAACCCAGCCCCACCCCCCCCCCCCCCCCCCAAACCAACAACCCGAGTCTGGAGCCCACCCCCCAACCCGAGCCACAGAGCCCAGCCCCCCCAACCCGAGCCTGGAGCCCAGCTCATCCCCCCCAGCCCGAGCCTGGAGTCCAGCCCCCACCCCCCCAACCCGAGCCTGGAGTCCAGCCCCCACCCCCCCAACCCGAGCCTGGAGTCCAGCCCCCACCCCCCCAACCCGAGCCTGGAGTCCAGCTCATCCCCCCCACCCCGAGCCTGGAGTCCAGCCCCCGCCCCCCACCCCGAGCCTGGAGTCCAGCCCCCGCCCCCCCAACCCGAGCCTGGAGTCCAGCCCCCGCCCCCCACCCCGAGCCTGGAGTCCAGCCCCCGCCCCCCACCCCGAGCCTGGAGTCCAGCCCCCGCCCCCCCAACCCGAGCCTGGAGTCCAGCTCATCCCCCCCAACCCGAGCCTGGAGTCCAGCTCATCCCCCCCAACCCGAGCCTGGAGTCCAGCTCATCCCCCCCAACCCGAGCCTGGAGTCCAGCTCATCCCCCCCAACCCGAGCCTGGAGTCCAGCTCATCCCCCCCAACCCGAGCCTGGAGTCCAGCTCATCCCCCCCACCCCGAGCCTGGAGTCCAGCCCCCGCCCCCCACCCCGAGCCTGGAGTCCAGCCCCCGCCCCCCCAACCCGAGCCTGGAGTCCAGCCCCCGCCCCCCACCCCGAGCCTGGAGTCCAGCCCCCGCCCCCCACCCCGAGCCTGGAGTCCAGCCCCCGCCCCCCCAACCCGAGCCTGGAGTCCAGCTCATCCCCCCCAACCCGAGCCTGGAGTCCAGCTCATCCCCCCCAACCCGAGCCTGGAGTCCAGCTCATCCCCCCCAACCCGAGCCTGGAGTCCAGCCCCCGCCCCCCCAACCCGAGCCTGGAGTCCAGCTCATCCCCCCCAACCCGAGCCTGGAGTCCAGCCCCCGCCCCCCCACCCCGAGCCTGGAGTCCAGCTCATCCCCCCCAACCCGAGCCTGGAGTCCAGCCCCCGCCCCCCCAACCCGAGCCTGGAGTCCAGCTCATCCCCCCCAACCCGAGCCTGGAGTCCAGCCCCCGCCCCCCCAACCCGAGCCTGGAGTCCAGCTCATCCCCCCCAACCCGAGCCTGGAGTCCAGCCCCCGCCCCCCCAACCCGAGCCTGGAGTCCAGCTCATCCCCCCCAACCCGAGCCTGGAGTCCAGCCCCCGCCCCCCCACCCCGAGCCTGGAGTCCAGCTCATCCCCCCCACCCCGAGCCTGGAGTCCAGCCCCCGCCCCCCACCCCGAGCCTGGAGTCCAGCCCCCACCCCCCCAACCCGAGCCTGGAGTCCAGCCCCCGCCCCCCCAACCCGAGCCTGGAGTCCAGCTCATCCCCCCCAACCCGAGCCTGGAGTCCAGCTCATCCCCCCCAACCCGAGCCTGGAGTCCAGCTCATCCCCCCCAACCCGAGCCTGGAGTCCAGCCCCCGCCCCCCCACCCCGAGCCTGGAGTCCAGCCCCCGCCCCCCCAGCCCGAGTCTGAGGCCCAGCTGCCCCCCCCAGCCCGAGTCTGAGGCCCAGCTGCCCCCCCCAGCCCGAGTCTGAGGCCCAGCCGCGGCCCCCCCAGCCCGAGTCTGAGGCCCAGCTGCCCCCCCCAGCCCGAGTCTGAGGCCCAGCCGCGGCCCCCCCAGCCCGAGTCTGAGGCCCAGCTGCCCCCCCCAGCCCGAGTCTGAGGCCCAGCTGCCCCCCCCAGCCCGAGTCTGAGGCCCAGCTGCCCCCCCCAGCCCGAGTCTGAGGCCCAGCTGCCCCCCAGTCCAGCTTGAATATCTGTTCTTTCCTAATTTTTTTTTTTAATTCATGGGATGTGGGCTTTGCTGGCTGGGCCAGCATTTATTGCCCATCCCTAGTTGCCCTTGAGAAGGTGGTGGTGAGCTGCCTTCTTGAACCGCTGCAGTCCATGTGGTGTAGGTACACCCACAGCGCTGTTAGGGAGGGAGTTCCAGGATTTTGACCCAGCGACAGTGAAGGAACGGCCGATATATTTCCAAGTCAGGATGGTGAGTGGCTTGGAGGGGATCTTCCAAGTGGTGGTGTTCCCATCTATCTGCTGCTCTTGTCCTTCTAGATGGTAGTGGTCGTGGGTTTGGAAGGTGCTGTCAAAGGAGCCTTGGTGAGTTCCTGCAGTGCATCTTGTAGATGGTACACACGCTGCTACTGTGTGTCGGTGGTGGAGGGAGTGAATGTTTGTGGATGTGGTGCCAATCAAGCGGCTGCTTTGTCCTGGCACCACAGCCACAAACATTCACTCCCTGCACCACAGACTGAGAGAAAGAAGAGGGACTGTCTTATTCAGCGATGGAGATAAGCTCCATCTATCCATTTCTACAATCCAGGACCAGTAAACCATTCTCACCTGTTAAGAATCGTATGTCTTTTCAGCCTATTTAGCTTACTTACCATTTCTAAACTGTTGCTTCTTAATAAACTGCTTTAAAATCATCTATCACTTTAACCCCTTTTTGGGTAATCTATGACCATTGAACCAAAATCTTACGGTGCAGAACCCATTACCAGCTGCACCCTTTCTAATGTTCAGCAAGAGCCCAAACGGCCTTGCCCACTGCTCTGAGGCACACGCAATGCCAAGAGGGTGACACCCCCTGAACTGGCAAAGTTCTTAAAACAGACCCCTCCCTGGCCTGTGCTGGGCTGCTGCTGCTTTAATTTCACAGGGGTAATCTATGATAGGCATTCATACCTACGTTTAGAAACCTTTCTGGCTGTCATGACTCTCCCCAACATGGTCCTTGCCTGTTATGATGAATATCTAATTCATGTTTCCTGTTAATATTTTAAGAGGTAATGTTTAGTTCTGGGAAGATTATTGCTGTGAAGGGAAGGTAATCAAAATGTTGGGCTTTGAGACTGCCAAAACATCTCAAGAAATGGTAGTTCAGAAGGTTTTCCTTGTTTCTTAAGTAGAGTCAGAGTAGAAGAGATGGAGCTGTAAAAGGGCAGGCAGGCTTACTTAGCTAGTGAACTGGAGACGTGATGTCTACACTGCTTGCAAAGACGTGCAGTCCAGAAAGACGCTGTGTACTGAGAGTTAGAGATAAATTAGTTTAAAAGCATTCAGTGAACCCTGAAAGAGATGTGTGAAGCTTAAGAAGGTGCTCTGTTTTCAATTGACCTGAATGTTCTGCATCAGGGGAAGAGGTTGATACCAGAGAGGTGCTGTTGTTAACAGGCTCCAGGCAGTTAGGGATCAGGGAAGTCCTGGGAGCCATTTACTCCAGCCAGGAGACTGGAATTTGGAGAAACCCGGGGCAGTGCCAGCTTAGTGAGATGAGCAGCCTGGGAACGAATTAGAAGTGTGCTGGTAATTAGAGGTGGGATTTCAGCTTTGCGAATCCTGTGGAATGCAGTCTCAGGAAGTGACCGTGAACCATCAGGAGGTGAGCAGTCATGGAGGCAGTCCAAGTTGGAGTGGCTTTTGAGAGAATTTAGAGGGATACACTGTTTGAATGGAATTTTGTGATTCACAGTGGTTACTGATGTCTGAGTGGGTTGCTGAGAAATCCATGGGATCTGTCTTGGTTGCGTGTGCCATTAATGTACAGTGTGGTGTGCTTGACGACAGTTTCCCTGTTAATTCAAAGTTAAGTGTTAATTCTGAATGTTGGAGTATAAGATATATATTGTAGATTGTTTTACTTTTCTAACTTTGTATAGTTAAGTTTGTTTTATTTGTTTTAAACCATGAAATCTGTTGCTTTATTCTTCTAGTGGGTAACTAGGATTTTCAAACGATGTCTACTTAAATAAAAGGTTACTGGTCCCTAACTGGATTGTAAAACTGTCTTCAGCTGGCCTGAGACAGGCAGTTTCTGAATGCTGCTCATCCACAGAATAAAAACAGAAAGATTCCAGAAATGGGCTTTTAACAAAGCCTGTCATGAAGCTACTAATATATAATGTTATTGGAAATTATTATTTTTTTAAATAGAGGTTTAGTCTGTGTGTGTGTTAACTGGATTAAAGCCAGCTAGTCTGGGTACTTTGATGTATAGTAGTTTTGAGATGTTAACACAGAGGTAGAAGACATTTGCATTTTGTTGAATAAAGCATTCAAAGAGTGGGGATGAAATCTTGCACCTAGCTAGGAGACACCAATCAATGTTTATATTACTGATAACATTGATATTATGAAAGGAGTTTTATTGTTAGAAGAGGTGGAGTTCAAAGGGCCTGGTGATACAATGAGAATTTACATTCAAAGAGAAGTGCTGGGTATAACAGGAGACAGTTTTGTGTGTGCAGGGCAGAGACATGTAACATCAAAGCAGCAGGAAGCCTACAACTGTCTGCAAAGGAGCCAAGGTGAAAGGAACCTCATTTTGAATTTGTAAGGTGAAAATGTTTTGTCTGGTGTCTGCTTAAAGCCTATGGGTTGTTGTTGCCTTAGTGGAGATTAGTTTGGGAGTTTGTTAAAAGTTATGATAGTAGTAATTTATAGCCATGTCTATATTTTTAGCTTGTGTAAATTAATAAATGTCTTATGTAGTTTGATATAAAAACCTCTCGAGAACTGGTTGTCCTATTCCTAAATTTAGAGCTACATCTCAAACATACCACTTGAAAATATAGGTTAAGACAGTTGTTTAAAGTTTCCCTCTGGGACAGCCTTTACCAACTGTTGTGTCATAACACTGCCAGATAGCCTGCCTCTGGGAGTGCACTCCACATTGACCGCATGATGACTGCTGACACTGGAAATGGAGGCAGGATGCCCCACTGTACAACGCCACCATCTCTTTTTCAACTGCCCACCTCCGTTATAAAAATAGAAAATGCTAGAAAATCTCAGCAGGTCTGGCAGCATCTGTGGACTGTTTCGAGTCTGTACAATTCTTCTTCAGACCTATAGCCACATCTTTTATTTGGAGGAAGTGCTGCTATTAACACATTCTGCAAAACACCTGCCTTAGTCTTTAACGCTACCATTAACACTCCTTTAGTCCTGTAGCCATGACATCTTTGTCAAATCTCTCCTGAGCTCCCACCTTTCCCTGACCTTCTATTTTGCTCCACCTTCTCTCTTCAATAGCGTAAAACCCATCACATTTCTACCTCTCTTCAGCTCTGAAGAAGTCATATGGACTCAAAACGTTAACTCTGTCTCTCTCTCCACAGATGCTGCCAAATCTGCTGAGGTTTTCCAGCATTTTCTGCTTTTATTTCAGATTTCCAGCATCTGCAGCATTTTGCTTTCACCTGTTATGGCCTGATTGGGGCCCCCGAGGTCTAGCCCTGATACCCTGCAAATTTATATCTCTGAATCTCTATATTCTCAATCCTGATTTCCTGTCCCTGAAACTCTGCATATTCTCAATCCTAAATTCCTGTAAATTTCTGGACCTGATTCCCTGTAAATTTCTGATTATAAATCCCTGTATGTTCCTGATCCTGAATCCCTGAAAATTTCTGATGCTAAATCCCTGTTTATGCAGGTCCTAAGTCCTTAGAGTTTCGAAGCATAAGAGGTGACTTAATCTAAACCTTTAAGATCCTGAGGGGTCTGGACAGGGTGGATGTGGAGAGGATGTTTCCTCTTGTGGGAAAATCTTGAACTAGGGGTCACTGTTTAAAAATAAGGGGTCGCCCATTTAAGACAGAGATGAAGAAAAATCTTTTCTCTCAGAGTCTTTGGAACTCTCTTCCTCAAAAGGCAGTGAGAGCAGAGTCTTTGAATATTTTTAAGGCAGAGCTAGGTAGATTCTTGGTTAACAAGGGGGTGAAAGGTTATCGGGGTGGGCAGGAATGTGGGGTTGAGGTTACATTCAGATCAGCCATGATCTTATTGATGGCGGAGCAGGCTTGAGGGGCTGAGTTGCCCACTCCTGCTCCTAACTCATATGTTTGTATGTTTGTATGTTCCTGTTTATTCCCGCCCTGAATCACTGTCTTTTCAATGTTGCCTGTTCAATTGGAAAGTCGGAGAATTAGGGAGATTGAATTAATAAAGATTTGCATTTATATTGCACCTTTCACAACCTTAGGGCATCCCAAAACTCAGTGTGATGGGCCTGTCGTGGCAGAGCAGGCTCCAGAGGAATACTCCCACTCATGTACACCAAGTCCATCAGCGCACACACTGCTTCTGACTGTGAACTGGGATCACTGAGAGCAGCAGGTTGGATAGTTAGGCTGGTACCTGCCATCCTGCTTGATCTTGTCGCCAACGTCCTTCAGGAGCACATCATCCAGCTCACGGATATGGCACAGGGTTCCTACAGGCTTCGACAAGGGTGCTTCTGGGGAAAGAAAGTCATTTCAAGCAACATGTGAGAGACTGTTGGAGATTCCTTACAGGAGAATGCCTTTAATAGGCTATCAATAGCTGGAACTTAGCCCTGCTGGCTTCTCCCCAGTTACTTAGTGAGCTACCTGCGTTCTCTTAATCATTGATTGTCTCTTTTCTCACCATAGAATAATAATAACCTTACCTAAGGAAGGATATGTTTGCCATAGTGCAGCAAAGGTTCACCAGATGGATGTCTGGGATGGCAGGATTATCGTATGAGGAGAGATGGGGTTGATCTGGCCTGTATTACTGGACTTGAGAATATGGGAAGCGATCTCAATGAAACATATAAAGTTTTGACAGGGCTGGACAAACTGGATGCAGGGATGATGTTTACTGTGGCTGGGGGATCTAGACAAAGGGGTCACAATCTCAGGATATGGGGTAGTATATTTAGGACTGAGTTGAGAAGAAATTTCTTCACTCAGAGGGTGGTGACAATGTGGAATTTTCTACCACACAAGGCTGGGGAGGCCAAGTCACTGAATATATTTAAGAAGAAATTAGATAGGTTTCTGAACTCCAAAGGCGTCGAGGGGTATGGGGAGAAAGCGAGTGTATGACGCTGAGATAGAGGTTCAGCCATGATCACATTGAATTGCACAGCAGGGTCGAGGGGCTGCATGACCTACTGCTGCTCCTATCTTCTATGTTGCTAAGCTTCTAGAACATAGAAAGAGGATACTCAGCCCAATCAGCTGAGTCATTGAATAGATTCAAAGCTGAGATACATTCTTCAACTATAGGGGGATCAAGGGTTCTGGGGGGCAGGCAGGAGAGTAGAATTGAGGTCAAGATCAGACTAGCCATGATGTTATTGAATGGTGGAGAGGGCTCAAAGGGCCAAATTCTTTTCTAATCATTCATGGGATGTGCGCTTCGTTAGCTAGGCATCCCTAATTGCCCTTGAGAAGGTGGTGGTAAGCTTCATTCTCATTGAAGGTAGCAGGTCTTGTGGAGAGAGCAGTAACAAAGCATATGGTATCCAAGGTTTATTAATAGGGACATTGAGTACAAGAGTAAGGAGGTCATGTGAAAATTGTATAAGACACTAGTTAGGCCTCATCTGGAGTACTGCATCCAGTTCTGGGCGCCATACTTGAGGAAGGATGTGAAGACATTGGAGAGAGTACAGAGGATAAACAACTGCAGTTATGAGGATAGATTGGAGCTTGGGTCTTGGAGAAAAGGAAGCTGAGAGGAGGTATTCAAGATCCTGAGGGGCATGGACAGAATAAATAGTGAGAAACTGTTCCCACTCAAAAGAACACCAAGAACTAGGGGGGCACAGATTCAAAATAACAGGCAAAAGGAGAAGTTTATTTTCTTCATTTACGGGATGTGGCATCACTGGTTGGGCCAACATTTATTGACCGTCCCTCGTTGCCCTTGAGAAGGTGGTGGTGAGCTGCCTTCTTGAGCCGCTGCAGTCCATGTGCTGTAGGTACACCCACAGTGCGATTAGGAAGGGAGTTCCAGGATTTTGACCCAGCGACAATGAAGGAATGGTGATATATTTCCAAGTCAGGATAGCGAGTGGCTTGGAAGGGAACTTCCAGGTGGTGTTGTTCCCATCTATCTGCTGCTCTTATCCTTCTAGATGGTAGTGGTCGTAGGTTTGGAAGATGCTATCTAAGGAGCCTTGGTGAATTCCTGCAGTGCATCTTGTAGATGGTACACACTGCTGCTACAGTGTGTCGGTGGTGGAGGGAGCAAATGTTTGTGGGTGTGGTGCCAATCAAGTGGGCTGATTTGTCCTGGATGGTGTCAAGTTCCTTGAGTGTTGTGGGAGCTGCACTCATCCAGGCAAGTGGGGAGTATTCCATCACACTCCTGACTTGTGCCTTGTAGATGGTGGACAGGCTTTGGGGAGTCAGGAGGTGAGTTACTCATCACAGAATTACTAGCCTCTGACCTGCTCTTGCAGCCACAGTATTTATATGGCTAGTCCAGTTCAATTTTTGGTCAATGGTAACCCCAGAGTGTTGATAATGGGAGGTTCAGTGATGGTAATGCCATTGAACATCAAGAAACGATAGTTAGATTCTGTCTTGTTAGAGATGGTCATTGCCTGACACTTGTGTGGCATGGATAGAAACATAGAAACTAGGAGCAGGAGTAGGCCATTGGGCCCTTCGAGCCTGCTCCGCCATTCATTATGATCATGGCTGATCATCCCACACAATAGCCTGCTCCTGCTTTCTCCCCATACCCTTTGATCCCTTTCACCCCAAGAGCTATATCTAACTCCTTCTTGAAAACATACAATGTTTTGGCCTCAACTACTTTCTGTAGTAGCGAATTCCACAGGCTCACCACTCTCTGGGTGAAGAAATTTCTCCTCATCTCAGTCCTAAATGGTCTACCCCATATCCTCAGACTGTGATCCCTGGTTCTGGACTCCCCCACCATCGGGAACATCCTTCCTGCATCTACCCTGTCTAGTCCTGTTAGAATGTTATAGGTTTCTATGAGATCCCCCCTCATTCTTCTGAACCCCAGCGAATATAATCCCAACCGATTCAATCTCTCCTCATATGTCAGTCCCGCCATCCCAGGAATCAGTCTGGTAAACCTTCACTGCACTCCCTCGATAGCAAGAACATCCTTCCTCAGATATGGAGACCAAAACTGCACACAATATTCCAGGTGTGGTCTCACCAAGGCCCTGTATAATTGCAGCAAGACATCCCTGCTCCTGTACTCGAATCCTCTCGCTATGAAGGCTAACATACCATTTGCCTACTTTACCGCCTGCTGCACCTGCATGCTTACCTTCAGCGACTGGTGTACGAGGACACCCAGATCTCATTGTACATTCCCCTCTCTCAAATTATAGCCATTCAGATAATAATCTGCCTACCTATCTTTGCTACCAAAGTGGATAACCTCACATTTATCCACATTATACTGCATCTGCCATGCATTTGCCCACTTACTCAGCTTATCCAAATCACATTGAAGCATCTCTGCATCCTCCTCACAGCTCACCCTCCCACCCAGCTTTGTGTCATCTGCAAATTTGGAGATATTACATTTAGTTCCCTCATCTAAATCATTAATATATATTGTGAATAGCTGGGGTCCCAGAACCGATCCCTGCGGTACCCCACTAGTCACTGCCTACCATTCGGAAAAAGACCCGTTTATTCCTACTCTTTGTTTCCTGTCTGCCAACCAGTTTTCTATCCATCTCAATACACTACCCCCAATCCCATGCGCTTTAATTTTACACGCTAATTTCTTATGTGGGACTTTGTCGAAAGCCTTCTGAAAGTCCAAATAAACCACATCCACTGGCTCCCCTCATCAATTCTACTAGTTACATCCTCGAAAAATTCCAGCAGATTTGTCAAGCATGATTTCCCTTTCATAATTCCATGCTGACTCTGTCCGATTCTGCCACTGTTTTCCACGTGCTCAGCTATTAAATCTTTTATAATGGACTCGAGAATTTTCCCCACTACCGACGTCAGGCTGACTGGTCTATAATTCCCTGTTTTCTCTCTACCTCCCTTTTTAAATAGTGGGGTTACATTAGCTACCTTCCAATCTGTAGGAACTGTTCCAGAGTCTTTAGAATCTCAGAGGATGACCACCAATGAATCCACCATTTCTAGGGCCGCTTCCTTAAGTACTCTGGGATGTAGACTATCAGGCCCTGGGGATTTGTCGGCCTTCAATCCCATCAATTTCCCCAACACCATTTCCCTACTAATACTGATTTCTTTCAGTTCCTCCCTCTCACTAAACCCTGTGTTCCCCAATATTTCTGGTATGTTATTAGTGTCCTCCTTTGTGAAGACAGAACCAAAGTATGTATTTAGTTGGTCAGCCATTTCTTTGTTTCCCATTATAAATTCCCCTGTTTCTGATTGTAAGGGACTTACATTTGTCTTCACCAATCTTTTTCTCCTCACATACCTATAGAAACTTTTACAGTCAGTTTTTACGTTCCCTGCAAGGTTACTCTTGTACTCTATTTTCCCCTTCTTAATCAATCCCTTGGTCCTCCTTTGCTGAATTCTAAACTGCTCCCAATCCTCAGGTCTGTTGTTTTTTCTGGCCAATTTGTATACCTCTTCCTTGGATCTAATACTATCTCTAATTTCCCTTGTAAGCCATGGTTTGGCCACCTTTCCTGTTTTACTTTTGTACCAGACAGGGATAAACAAATGTTGCAGTTCACCCATGTGCTCTTTGAATGTTTGCCATTGCCTATCCACCGTCATCCCTTTAAGTAACGTTTCCCAATCCATCACAGCCAACTCGCGCCTCATACCATCGTAGTTTCCTTTATTAAAATTCAGGACCCTAGTCTCAGAATCAACTACGCCACTCTCCATCTTGATGAAGAATTCTATCATATTATGGTCACTCATCCCCAAGGGGCCTCACACAACTAGATTGCCAATTATTCCTTTCTCATTACACAATACCCAGTCTAGGATGGCCTGTTCTCAAGCTGGTTCCTCAACGTATTGGTCCAGAAAACCATCCCGTATACACTCTAGGAATTCCTCCTCTACGGTATTGTTACTAATTTGATTTGCCCAATCTATGTGCAGATTAAAGTCACCCATAATTACAGATGTTCCTTTATTGCATGCGTCCCTTAATTCCTGTTCAATGCCATTCCCAACATCACCAGTTTGGGGGTCTATATACAACCCCCGCTAACGCATTTTGCCCCTTAGTGTTTCTCAGCTCTATCCATACAGATTCCACATCGTCGGAGCTAATATCTTTCCTCACTATTGCGTTAATTTCCTCTTTAACCAGCAATGCAACTCCACCACCTTTTCCTTTTTGTCTGTCCTTCCTAAATACTGAATTATACTGGATGTTCAGTTCCCATCCCTGATCAGGCGTGGTACTCAAAGCTCTCTTGGTGGCAGGGGTATTGCAGGGTGGTCTCTGTATGTGACCGTGCACACAGCCTCAAGTTAGGGAGAGGTGAGATCCACATGGGGCATGGGTTCAGTTGGGAGGGCAGGGATGTCCACAACAATCACAATGGGCTCCAGGGTTATTGGAGGAGGCTGGAGAATGACCGGGTTCCAGGATGGTCAGAGGGGTGTGAAAGCTGGTCTGGAAGTAGAAGTGCAGCACCACCATGCTGACACCCCGAATCAATGAGGCAGTTTAAAAATGAAACTAGAAAAAATTTGCCACGGGAGGGGTCTGAAGCAGTGTGGGGGGAGCCCCGGGTTGGACTCCGGGCCCCTTTCAGGGGGAATCCTCATGTTTATTAGAATTTCAACATGGAGATGAAGGCTCAGCTGAGTGAACTCATGAAGACTTTATAAAGTTGAAACTTTATGGTGCACTTTTACACTCGGCAATGGCATCCCATGAGAGGTGGTTTCATTGAGCATTTAACCAGCAGGGGATTGTGAGAAGGAAAGAGGCAGCTAGCTATTCAGGGAGCACAGCTGCTGGATATATCCATGAAGCTCCTCCAAACCCTGCAAACTGCATTCTCCATTTGACATGGGTCACTGGGCACACAACATCCAATCATTCCAAAGTTGCCAGGCAGGGCTAAACTCAAATCTAAATGAGGCAGTGTGTGAGTGCCTTCAGTGAGGCTCAAAATTACATGGCTGTGTCCAACCCTTTTCCATCCTATACAGGATTGAGATGTCATGTGGTTGGGGTGGATTCTTAGAGACCTATAATCAGTGTGGGAATGCCTCAGCTCCATTCCTTTCACACTAAAACGATCCTAGTTAATATTGGGGTAGTTAAAATACCCTACTATTACTGCCCTACTGGGCAGAATTTTTAGCTTGGCATGTGGGCACACGCCTGACCCACTCGAGCGTAAAATAGCACATGATGATGCTGGGCGGAATATTTCGGAATGCACGGAAGTCGAAGACGCACCCGTCAACAATTAAGAGGCCAATTAAGCCATCAAAGTTCCAATTGTCCCCAATTTTGCATTGTCCACCCAACCTTATGATTGGCGGACGAGCAAATCTTCCAGGCGGACTTTGCATTTTTGATGAAACTTTATCCAAGGACGGGATGAGGTTTCTGTTATTAAAAATAAAAAAATGTATGGGCAGAATTTTCATCATGTTTATGTTCAGGTGAATAAATCTGGACATTTTCTTTTGGATTTTAAAATCTTTGTTTATTGTTTTGACAGGCAATATGA
This sequence comes from Cetorhinus maximus, assembly GCF_964194155.1. Taxonomy (NCBI): domain Eukaryota; kingdom Metazoa; phylum Chordata; class Chondrichthyes; order Lamniformes; family Cetorhinidae; genus Cetorhinus; species Cetorhinus maximus. The sequence goes on from NC_135881.1 coordinate 1,677,744, forward strand.
TTGGCGCAGGCTTGGAGGGCCGAAGGGCCTGTTCCTGTGCTGTACTTTTCTTTGTTCTTTGAAATTCTTCAGCTCCCTGAGGCAGCTCTCTGCCTTCAGAGAACTTTCATTCCACACTCCCCTGCGCCCCACATACATCAGTGCCTACCCTCCCCCTGCGCCCACCTTGGCAACATTGAGCCTTTTAACCATTAATTGGCCAGCCAGCGTGAAATCGCTGTCGGGGGCCGATTGCAGCCAGTGGTTTGTTCCCTGGCCGATCCTGTACCTGCCGACTGCGCCCGCCCACCGAACTGAAAATTCTGCCCATGATTTGCAGTTTACAGAGAATTGCCTCCATATTTGCTCTTCTAACTCCCTCTGACTGTCCGGGTGTCTATAGTACACTCCCAGTAGCGTGACTGCCCCTTTATTTGTTCCTAAACTCAATCCATATGGCCTCAATTGATGATGTTCCTATCATCCCTCCTCACAGCTGCAATTGCTTCTCTAACTAAAATTGCCACACCCACCCCCTCCCTTTTTATCCACTCTCTATCTCATCTGAAAACTCTGAACCAGGAATGTTGAGCTGTCATTCCTAACATACATGTGAACATACGAATTAGGAGCAGGATTAGGCCACTCGGCCCCTCGAGCCTGCTCCACCGTTCAATAAGATCATGGCTGATCTGATTGTAACCTCAACCCCACATTCCTGCCTACCCCCGATAACCTTTCACCCCCTTGTTAATCAAGAATCTATCTAGCTCTGCCTTAAAAATATTCAAAGGCTCTGCTTCCACCGCCTTTTGAGGAAGAGTTCCAAAGACTTACAACCTTCTCGAGGAAAACAAATTCTCCTCATCTCTGTCTTAAGTAGGCAACCCCTTATTTTTAAACAGTGACCTCTAGTTCTAGATTCTCCCACAAGAGGAACCATCTTCTCCACATCCACCCTGTCAAAACCCCTCAGGATCTTAAAGGTTTCAATTAAATTGCCTTACTCTTCTAAACTCCAGTAGATACAAGCCTAACCTGTCCAGCCTTTCCTCATAAGACAACCTGCCCATTCCTGGTATTAGTCTGGTAAGCCTTCTCTGAACTGCTTCTAACATGTTTACATCTTTCTTTAAATAAGGAGACCAGTACTGTATACAATACTCTAGGTGTGGTCTCATCAATGCCCTGCACAACTGAAGCAAAACCTCCCGATTTTTGTAATCCATTCACTGCATTACAGAATTTTAATGGCACAGAAGGAGGCCATTCGGCCCATCATGTCTGCACTGGCTCTCCAAATGAGCATTATGGCCGAGTGCCATTGCCCTGCCTTTTCACCGTACCCCTGCACATTGTTTCTATTCAAGTAATCGTCTAATGTCCTCTTGAATGCTTCAATTCAACCTGCCTCCACCACACTTACGGGCAGTGCATTCCAGACCGGACCACTCATTGTGTAAAAAAGCTTTTTTTCACATAACATCTGTTTCTTTTGCAAATCACTTTAAATCTGTGCCCTCTCGTTCTTGATCCTTTTACGAGCAACAACAGATTCTCCCTATCTACTCTGTCCAACCCCCTCATGATTTTGAACATCTCTATCAAATCTCCTCTCAGCCTTCTTCTCTCCAAGGAGAATAGTCCCAACCTCTCAAATCTATCCTCATAGCTGAAGTTTTTCATCCCTGGAACCAGTCCTGTAAACCTCTTCTGCACTCTCTCTAATGTATTCACATCCTTCCTATAATGTGGTGCCCAGAACTGTACACAATATTCCAGTTGAGGTCTAATGAGTGTCTTATATCAATTCAGCACAACCTCCTTGCTCTTGTACTCTATGCCCCTCTTAAAAAGCCCAGGATACTATCTGCTTTATTAACTGCTCTCTCCACCTGTCCTGCCACCTTCAATGATCTATGCACATATACACCCAGGTCTTTCTGCTCCTGAACCCCCTTCAAAATTTCACTCCTTATTTTATATTGTCTGTCCATGTTCTTCCTATCAAAATGCATCACCTCACACTTCTCCACATTGAACTTCATCTGCCACCTATCTGCCCACTCCACCAACTTGTCTATGTCCTCTTGAAGTTCCACACCATCCTCCTCACAGTTCACAACACTCCCAAGCTTCGTATCATCTGCAAACTTTGAAATTGTCCCCTGCACACCAAGATCTAGATCATTAATATATATCAGGAAGAGCAAGGGTCCCTATATCGACCCCTGGGGAACTCCACTACAAACCTTCCTCCAGCCTGAAAAACAACCATTGACCATTACTCTCTGCTTCCTATTTTTCAGCCAATTTTGTATCCATGTTGCTACTGTCCCTTTTATTTCATGAGCAATAACTTTTCTCACAAGGCTGTTGTGTGGCACTGTGTCAAATGCCTTTTGAAAGTCCATATACACCACATCAACAGCATTACCCTCATCGACCTTTTCTGTTACCTCTTCAAAAAACTCCAGCAAGTTAGTTAAACATGATTTCCCTTCAGAAATCCATGCTGGCTCTTTCTTATCAACCCACATTTATCCATGTGACTACTAATTCTAACCCAAATAATTGTTTCTATAATCTTGCCCACCACTGAAGTTAAACTGACTGGTCTGTAATTGCTGGGCTTATCCTTACAACCTTTTTTGAACAAGGGTGTAATGTTTGCAATTCTCCAGTCCACTGGCACCACCCCTGAGTCTAGGGAAGGCTGAAAGATTATGGCCAGTGCCCCTGCAATTTCTACTCTCACTTCCTTCAATATCCTTGGATGCATCTCATCCGGTCCCAGTGCTTTGTCAACTCTAAGTACCGACAGTCTATTCAACACTTCCTCCTTATCAATTTTGAACCCTTCTAGTGACAGAGTTTCCTCATCTGTCACCATGGCATGGGTAGCATCTACCTCCTTGGTAAAGACGGTTGCAAAGTATTCATTTAATACCTCAGCCATGGCCTCTTCGTCCATGTGTAAATTCTCTTTTGGGTCCCTAATCCGCTCACAGTGAAGGATAACATTCTATTAGCTTCCCTAATTACTTGCTGTACCTGCATACTAACCTTATGTGATTCATGCACTAGGACACCCAGACCCCTCTGAATCTCAGAACTCTGCAATCTCTCACCATTTAGATAATAAGCTTATTTATTCTTCCTGCCAAAATGAACAATTTCACATTTGCCCACATTTTACACTATTTGCCAGATCTTTGCCCACTCACTTTACCTCTCTATGTCCCTTTGTAGCCTGTCTCTCTTTAAGCCATATTTCTGTAATAACTGTGATATTATGATATCATATTGCCAAGGTTCTCTCTATGCCCTCAGCTCATCTGCTTTATGTGCTCTGCTCCTTGCATTAAGGTCTATACCCTTGACTGCCAAACTCTTCTTTTTATTTCCTACCTTTTGTTTCCTGCCTTCCAGACTCACTCACTGAATTTACACCATCCATTACCATTTCTGATTTTGCCCCATCTAAAAGATCTTTCAGGTTCCCACCCCCAGCAAAGTAGTTTAACCCCTCCCCAAAAGCAATAGCAAACCTCTCCACGAAGATACTGGTCCAGGACCCATTGACCAGCAAACCGCCTGGCTTGAACAAATCCCGCCTGCCCCAGAGTACATCAGGACTTCAGTCCTGGGGCTGGAGAAGATCAGGATCTCAGTGCTGGGCTGGAGGACATCAGAGTTTCAGTCCTGGGACTAGAATGGATCAGGGCTTTAGACCTGGGTGGTGGAGAACATCAGGGCCTTAGTCCTAGGTGCAGGAGTAGATACATGCCTCAGTCCTGGGTTGGTGTACATCAGGGCACTTGTCCAGTGGCTGGAGTAGTTCAGGGCCTCAGGCCTGTGACTGGAGTAGATCCTGGCCCTGGTCTAGGGCCAGTAGTAGAGCAGGGCTTCAGGCCTGGGATAAGAGTAGATTAGTGCCTCAGTCCTCCAGCACTGGTAGATGAAGGCTTCGATCTTTTTTTAAAATTCATTCACGGAATGTGGGGTGTCACCGGATTGACCAGCATTTATTGCCAATCACTAATTGTTCTTCAGAAGGTGATGGTGAGCTGCCTCCTTGAGCCGCTGCAGTCCATGTGGTGTAGGTACACCCACAGTGCTGTTAGGGAGGGAGTTCCAGGATTTTGACCCAGCAACAGTGAAGGAACGGTGATATATATTCCCATGAACATGCTGTGCGTTAACAGGAAGTCGGCTATCCGAGGCCGACCAGTGATCCGTGGCACTAGGGTATCGTTACATTTAGAGGGGATTCTGATGTAGATGTGTTCGGTCATAATCCCACAGATGGTAGCTTCTCACTTTGATAAGTGCCACAGTCCAGGTCTAGTGTACATCAGGGCCCTTATCCTGGGGCTGGCGTAGATCCGGGTCCAAGTCCTGGGGCTGGGGTAGATCCAGGTCCGAGTCCTGGGGCTGCAGTAGATCCGGGTCCGAGGCCTGGGGATCGAGTAGATCCGGGTCCGAGTCCTGGGGCTGGGGTAGATCCGGGTCCGAGTCCTGGGGATCGAGTAGATCTGGGTCCGAGTCCTGGGGCTGGGGTAGATCAGGGTCCGAGTCCTGGGGATCAAGTAGATCCGGGTCCGAGTCCTGGGGCTGGCGTAGATCAGGGTCCGAGTCCTGGGGATCGAGTAGATCCGGGTCCAAGTCCTGGGGCTGGGGTAGATCAGGGTCTGAGTCCTGGGGATCGAGTAGATCTGGGTCCGAGTCCTGGGGCTGGGGTAGATCAGGGTCCGAGGCTTGGGGATCGAGTCGATCCGGGTCCGGGTCCTGGGGCTGGGGTAGATCCGGGTCCGGGTCCTGGGGATCGAGTAGATCTGGGTCCAAGTCCTGGGGCTGGGGTAGATCCGGGTCTGAGTCCTGGGGCTGGAGTAGATCTGGGTCCGAGTCCTGGGGATCGGGTAGATCTGGGTCCGATTTCTGGGGCTGGAGTAGATCCAGGTCCGAGTTCTGGGGCTGGAGTAGATCAGGGTCCGGGTCCTGGGGATCGAGTAGATCCGGGTCCGAGTTCTGGGGCTGGAATAGATCAGGGTCTGAGTCCTGGGGCTGGGGTAGATCCGGGTCTGGGTCCTGGGGCTGGGGTAGATCCGGGTCCGAGTTCTGGGGCTGGAGTAGATCAGGGTCTGAGTCCTGGGGATCGAGTAGATCCGGGTCCGAGTCCTGGGGCTGGAGTAGATCCGGGTCCGTCCTGGGGATCGAGTAGATCTGGGTCCGAGTCCTGGGGCTGGAGTAGATCCGGGTCCGAGTCCTGTGGCTGGGGTGGATTCGTTGTCCGAGTCCTGGGGCTGGGGTAGATCCAGGTCTGAGTCCTGGGGCTGGAGTAGATCCGGGTCCGAGTCCTGGGGATCGAGTAGATCCGGGTCAGAGTCCTGGGGCTGGAGTAGATCCGGGTCCGAGTCCTGGGGCTGGAGTAGATCAGGGTCCGAGTCCTGGGGCTGGAGTAGATCAGGGTCCGAGTCCTGGGGCTGGAGTAGATCCGGGTCCGAGTCCTGGGGATCGAGTAGATCCGGGTCAGAGTCCTGGGGCTGGAGTAGATCCGGGTCCGAGTCCTGGGGCTGGAGTAGATCAGGGTCCGAGTCCTGGGGCTGGGGTAGATCCAGGTCCGAGTCCTGGGGCTGGAGTAGATCCGGGTCCGGGTCCTGGGGCTGGAGTAGATCCGGGTCCGAGTCCTGGGGCTGGAGTAGATCCGGGTCCGAGTCCTGGAGCTGGAGTAGATCCAGGTCCGAGTTCTGGGGCTGGAGTAGATCAGGGTCCGAGTCCTGGGGATCGAGTAGATCTGGGTCCGAGTCCTGGGGCTGGGGTAGATCCGAGTCCGGGTCCTGGGGCTGGGGTAGATCCGGGTCCGAGTCCTGGGGCTGGAGTAGATCCGGGTCTGTGTCCTGGGGCTGGAGTAGATCCGGGTCCGAGTCCTGGGGCTGGAGTAGATCCAGGTCCGAGTTCTGGGGCTGGAGTAGATCCGGGTCCGAGTCCTGGGGATCGAGTAGATCCGGGTCAGAGTCCTGGGGCTGGAGTAGATCCGGGTCCGAGTCCTGGGGCTGGAGTAGATCAGGGTCCGAGTCCTGGGGCTGGGGTAGATCCAGGTCCGAGTCCTGGGGCTGGAGTAGATCAGGGTCCGAGTCCTGGGGCTGGGGTAGATCCAGGTCCGAGTCCTGGGGCTGGAGTAGATCAGGGTCCGAGTCCTGGGGATCGAGTAGATCCGGGTCCGAGTCCTGGGGCTGGGGTAGATCCGGGCCTCAGGGCTGGGCATGGAATAAGTCCATGGCCAGGATTTTGAGGTCGGTGAGCACGTTCATGCATCCCAGCGTCATTCAGATTGTCAGTTTGGTGGGTGCGCTCCCGAATCGGCTGCGCGCTCGCTTAACTCTCAAAGGCCTATTAAAGCCATTTAAGTATCAATTAAAACAATAAACGGAGCTGCCCGTCCAATCTTCAGGTCGGCGACAGGTGAAGAGCCCAGGCGGCCTTCATATTTATCACGAAACCTCATCCACGGGCGGGAGGAGGTTTCATGAAGGTATTTAAAGTTTTATAAAAATTTTAATCACATTCATCGACACTTTCACATGAGGGGACATGTCTTAAATGTTTTTTCTTTATTAAAATTTTCAGAAGTTGAACTGCTCTCCCTGACAAAACAAAAACAGAATTACCTGGAAAAACTCAGCAAGTCTGGCAGCATCGGCGGAGAAGAAATCAGTCAACGTTTCGAGCCTTCATGGCCCTTCGGCAGAACTGCAGCATGAAGGGCCATGAAGGCTCGAAACGTTGACTGATTTCTTCTCCGCCGATGCTGCCAGACTTGCTGAGTTTTTCCAGGTAATTCTGCTTTTGTTTTGTTTTGGATTTCCAGCATCCGCAGTAGATTTTAGCTTTTTGCTCTCCCTGAGGCAGCTCTGTGTCTCAGGGAGATTTCTCTGCTCTTTCGTGAACATGCACCAAAGAGCACACTCCCCGACTCAGGCAACCCCCCCCCCCCGCCCGCACAGATCGCGCTGAGCGCTTCTGGGCGTGCCTCACGCTGGACGGCCCTTAACTGACCTGCCCATGTAAAATGGCGGCGTCCAGCTGGTCGCGCGCAACGATCGGCTGCCCGTCCATCCGCTCCCATTCCTGCCCAACACCTCCAACAGGGAGAAAATTCTCCCCCATAAGATGTAGGAGCAGAAGCATTCCAATCGGCCCTTCGAGTCTGCTCCGCCATTCAATGAGATCATGGTTGATCTGATAATCCTCAACTCCACTTTCCTGCCTTTTCACCATATCCCTTTATTCCCTTACTGATTAAAAATCTGTCTATCTCACCTTGAATATACTTAACGACCCAGCCTCTACAGCCCTCTGCGGTAAAGAATTCCACACATTCACTACCCTCTGAGAGAAGAAATTCCTCCTCATCTCTGTCTTAAATGGGTGACCCCCTTACTCTGAGATTATACCCTCTGGTCCTAGACTCTCCCACAAGGGGAAACAACCTCTCAGCATCTACCCTGTCAAGCTCCCTAAGAATCTTACATGTTTCAACAAGGTCGCCTCTCATTCTTCTAAACTCCAATGAGTACAGGCCCAACTTACTCAACATCTCCTCATGAGAAAATCCCTCCATACCCAGGATCAACCTAGTGAACCTTCTCTGGACTGCCTCCAATGCCAGTATATCTTTCCTTAGATAAGGGGACCAAAACTGTTCACAGTATTCTAGGTGTGATCTAACTAGTGCCTTGTATAGTTTTAGCAAGACTTTCCTATTTGTATACTCCATTCCCTTTGAAATAAAGGCCAACGTTCCATTTTACCTGTGGAACTTGTTTGATAGCTTTTTGTGATTCATGCACAAGGACCCTAAAGTAGATCAGGGACTCAGTCCAGTGGCTGGAGTATAACAGACTGTCATGAAGTTATTAATGTATATAATATCTTGGGAAATATTTTTCTTTTAAAATAGAGGTTTAGCCTGTGGGTGTGCCTTAATTGGATTGAAGCCAGCTAGTCTGGGTGCTTTGATGTGTACCAGTTTTGATATGTAAGAGAGATAACATGCATTTACATTCTTTGAATAGAACATTCAAGAAGTGGGGTGAAAACTTGATGCCTTCCCAGCAGATACCAAGCAATATGTTTATGTTACTAATAAAATTAGTACAATGAATGAGGTTCCATTGTTAGAGAGGTTTAGTTCATAGGTTGTTGATACAATGAGAATTAACATTCAATGGGGCTGGTTGGTATAACTTCAGCAGTTTTCGTGTGTGTAGAGCAGAGGCAATGTGAGATCAAAGGCAGCTGTAAGCATCCAACTGGCTCCACAGGAACCAAAGTGAAAAGAACCTCATTTTGAATTCATAAGGTAAAAATGCTTTGCCTGGTGTCTGGTTAAGTCTATGGGTTGTTGTGGCCTTAATGGAGATTAGTTTGGGAATTTGTTAAAAGTTATGATAGTAGTAATTTGTAGCCATGTGTATATATGTTTTAACTTGTGCAAATTAATAAAATGTTTCAACTAGCTAATGCAAAACCTCGAGAAATGGTGGTCTGATTCATGTATTTAGAATTGCATCTCAAACATAACACTTAAAATTATAGGTTATGACAGTTGTTTGAAATTTCCCTCTGGGATTTTTAAATAACTCCACTATACCAACTGCATTGGTCATACCACAGACCCTTGTCCTGGGTCTGGAGCATATCAGGGCCTTCATTCTTGTGCAGGCGTGGATCAGGACGTCAGTTCTGGAGCTGATGTAGGTCAGGGCCTTCGCTATGGGGCTGGTGTAGATTAAACCTCAAGTCTGGGGCTGGAATAGATCAGACCCTCAATTGTAGAGTTGTAATTGATCAGGGCCTCAGTCCTGGAGCAGGACTGGATTAGTGCTTTCAGTCCTGGGTTGGAGTAGATCAGGGCTCTAGTCCTGGGGCTGGAGTTGATTAGGGCCTCAGTCCCGGGGCAGGAGTAGATCAGGGCTCTAGTCCTGGGGCTGGAGTTGATTAGAGCCTCAGCACGGGGCAGGAGTAGATCAGGGCTCTAGTCCTGGGGCTGGAGTTGATTAGGGCCTCAGTCCCAGGGCAGGAGTAGATCAGGGCTCTCGTCCTGGGACTGGAGTAGGTCAGAGCCAGGGTGTACTTGCCTCTCTGTAGTTTCTCTCTGAGCTCCAGTTTGGCCAGGGAGAGTTTATCTTCTGCCTCTGCTACTGCTGCTTTCTTTGCTGCCAACAGCTCCTCTGCATCATGAATGGCCTGAAACAGAGAGGCAGCTTCATCAAATCACAGCTCAGAAACCTCAGAAGGAGGAGGACCACACAGAATAGCCTCACCAAACCCCTGGCCCCGACTGTACTCTCCCCTGGTGCAGTCCGGCCAAAGACTCATCATGCCCAATAGTCCAAAAGAGATTGGGTGAGCATCACAGTTCTATAATACACCAAATACCCTCTCCCTCCATCCCCCAGGTTAACCCCTTTTCCCTCCTGTTCTTCAGAGCTCATGATTGTTTCTGAGTTGTAGATTCCACTGGTTTCCTCATTCTTTACTTTACAACCAATACAGAAGGGGTATTCAACTATGGGGGGCATTGCCCGGCAGTCATACGCTTCCAACCTCCAGCAGGGGCACATGGCAGTAATCTTAAGCAGGAGCCCTGGCGATTACTCCCACAGCAGATAGAAGCTAAAAGCCCGAGAGAGAGAAGGCAACCGAGAGTGAGAAACAGAGAGAGCATGATAGAGAGAGAAGTCGAGAGAGAGAGAGATAGAGAGTGAGAAAGATACTGTGTGAGAGAAAGAGAGGGAAAAGGTCCTACTCCCAGATACGGTGAGACTCGTGCTTCCCCAAAAACCCTTACCCACCTGCAGTGTGATGTCTGTTTTACTCATGTTTTTACGCACACACTTGTCATGTTCGATGATACGTTTGTTACACTCACAGTAGGCTTTCTGCAGCTGAGGAGAGAATAACTGAGTTAATTTGTTAGTCATGTTCCAGCACTGGATCTTACACTCAAGATATGAACAAACCAAATGCTGGGAATGCTCTTTGGCAAAGATTCCAGAAGAGCCAATCACCATTTGATGGCCACAATCATTATTAGACCCACGGCCACTATACTTTATCTCCATCTAGCACTCAGCCTAGAGAAGATTGTTGATGCTGCATCTCTCTTTTGTAGATTGATAGGTTACAAGACTTGTCAGTCAGAAATTTCTGATGGGTCAGACTGGACAGTGAGTTGAGGTAGCCATTGGAGCCTTGGGGCCATCTGTATTGAACCTACAGCAAAGGTGTTTGCACAGCTGTCAGTGGATGGGAAGAGGAGAAGAAAGCTGTCTCCAACACTGAGCTCTGGCTCCTGTTTCAGCTATTCCAGTACAGAGTGAGTGGGGAGATTATCACCCTCTTGGCCAAAGGTTGTGTTTACCAGTGCTGGTCAGGTTCAGTACCACTCCAGAGACACTTCAATGCAGTACTGAGGGAAAAGTGCACTTTCAGAGCTGCTGTTGATCGAATGAAATGTGAAAGCAAATTGACTCCTCTCTCAAGAGGAGGTTGATGGCACTCTTCAAAAAAGAACAGGGGCAGTGTCTGGCTATTTAACTGATTGCTGTGCACAAATCGCCTGCTAGGATTTCCAATGATACCAGTGATGACACATTTCATTGGCTGTAAGCAGTTCTCAAATGTTTTTGGTTGAAGGAGTCCTTTTTAAGCTTATGAATAATCACTAATCCCTCATTTAAATATAATACACATAGTACCCAGGTGAACTTGTGTTCTGGTGGCTTTCTTTGAGTTCAATTATGCCGTACTTAAATATTTACAAAATCCACCCCCCTTAGACAAAGCTGAAGTTACCTGGCACCTATTATCAGCCTTCGCAACTGCAGGTCTATGTGGCAATCTGCCTGCTCCTCTGCATCCCCCGCGAGAGGGATAACTCATACCAGCTCACACTGCACTGCACATGTAAAGGCCGTAATCTACTCCTGTTTCCAGCCTTGCTCCAGGTCAGCCTCTGTCTGTGGTCAGTTGTGTACTGCTTGACTGCTTTATGGGCCCCTCACCTCCCCCTAGAAAGTCATTTGAACCCCATTTGAAAAACACTGCATTTTAACATTTAGAATGAGAGTACAAATCCTTTCTTTCCTTCCAGTGTAGGTCTGGTTCAGTATCACCTTTCAGCTCAGACATTAAACTGAAAGGTTCTGCCTTTTCAGCTAGATGTAGCAGAAACATGGTACTGTTTAGGTAGAAGCTTCATGTTCACCATTCATCCCTCAATGAAAAGATATACAGTCATCTTGTTACCCTTTACTTGAAATGATTAAAGCAGCTGTGTTTACCTACAGAACAACAAATCTAATCATGCATTGTATGTGAAAGCAGGATTGATGCGCTCTGTCAACATGGTTCAACTCAGTTTCTATAAATATGTCCATGATTACATTGGAAACACCATTGTTCACTTCATAAAGAAATACAGCTTAAAACTGTTTTTAGCACACAGCAGGCCCTAAGGTCAACAAGAGGTACAGAGGTTAATTAATAGAAGTTATTACTCATCATGTAATTGCACCTGTGCTGGAGATTTAAGAGAAACATGTGAGCATCAAAAATAGGAGCAGGAGTAGGCCATTCAGCCCCTCGAACCTGTTCTGCCATTAATCTAGATCATGGCCGATCTTCTACCTCAACGACATCTTCCCGCATTATCCCCATATCCCTTGATATCTAGAAATCTATCGATCTCTATCTTGAACAGACTCCATGACCTCAGTGCTTGGTGCTGTGGAACTCTATATGATTGTTTTGATCTTGTCATCCCACTACCTGACTCCAAATATCTCCTCCAACATTCTCCTTTGGTTAATCGAAAAGCAGAATACTGCGCAAGTGGGAAATCAGAAATAAAAACAGAAAACGATGGAAACACTCAATGGGTTATAGCAGCATCCGTGGGGAGAATGTTTCGGGTCTGTGACCTGTCATTAGAACTGGGAAAAGTGAGAGATGTAATAGGTTTCGAGCACAGGGCTCACCACCACCTTCTCAAGGGCAACTAGAGATGGGCAATAAATGCTGGCCCAGCCAGCGAAGCCCACATCCCATTAATGAATAAAAATAAGAAATGGTGATGGGGCAAGGAAGAATTACACAGATGAAGTGACCACTTTGTGGAACGCCGCTGCTGAGTCCACGAACATGATCTCGAGCTCCCAGTGCCTGTCATTTTAATTCTCCACTTTTCACTCACTCTGACGTTTCTGTCTTTGGCCTGCTGAACTGTTCCACTGAGGCTCAATGTTAGCTTGAGGAAGGAAACCTCATCTTTTATTAAGCACTTTTACAGCCTTTCACTCAACACTGAGTTCAACAATTTCAGACCATAATCTGTGCTCCATTTTATTTCCTTTCCTAGATTCGGTTTTATTCTTTCAGTCAGCAGCACATCTGCTCTTGGCACATCTTCTGTTTCTCTGTTTCTTTCCTTGGCCCATCACTATTCCCTTCAGCCCGAGAAAACTAACTCTTCTCTCAGTCAATCTCTCTCGTCTTTCACCTTATCACAGACCTTCCTTTGTCTTTGTCTCACCCGCCCCTTGTTCAAAACCTATTACATCTCTAATTTCATCCAGTTCTGAGAAAAGTCACAGACCTGAAAGCTTAACTGTGTTTCTCTCTCCACAGGTGCTACCTGACCTGCTGAGTATTTCCAGACTTTGCTGTTTTTATTTCCCTTTGATTATTCCCTTAGCTTTCCCATCCCAGTCTCTCAATGTCCATTCTTTTTTGCTTATCACTTGCCCTGTTTTGCTCCTTATTTCCCTTCCCACACTCTCCATTTCCTTCTCCAATCCCCTACTCCCATCTCTCTCCCCACCCTCTCCACTTTCCTCACTCTCCCCTCCCACTCCCTCTCCCCTCCCTCTCCCCTCCCTCGCCACTCTCTTCCTTTCCCCCCACACTGTGCCTCTCCTCTCCCTTCTCCCCCTTTCCGGGCCCTCCGCTGTCCTCTCTCTCCACTCTCCCCTTTCCCCAACCTCTCCACTCCCATCCTTTCCCCACCCTCTTTGCTCCCATCCTTTTTCTGCCATCCCTCTCTCCGCCTTTCCCATTCCACTCTTCTCATTCTCCTCCCTTTCTGCATTCCACCATTTGCACTTCCTTTTCCTTTCCAGGTATTCCGTTTTTGCTGTACTCTGTCATACCTTGCTGCAATATGCTCTGCAAACTTTGGCTGCATATGTGGAGTTTTACATAAATTATTATATTGTGGGAGATGATGGTGTAGCGGTAATGTCACTGGACTAGTGATCCAGAGGTCCAGGCTAATGCTCTGGGGACAAGGATTTAAATCCCGCTATGGACGCTTATGGAATTTGAATTCAGTCAATGAATTGGAATATAAGGCTAGTCTCAGTAATGGTGACCATGCCAACTACCATCGATTGTTGTAAAAACCCATCTGGTTCACTCATGTCCTTTAGGGAAGGAAATCTGCCGTCCTTACCTGGTCTGGCCTCCATGTGACTCCAGCCCCACAGCAATATGGTTGACTCTTAAAAATGCCCTCAGAAAGGGCCGAGCAAGCCACTCAGTTCAAGGGCAATTAGGGATGGGCAACAAATTCAGGCCTTGCCAGTGATGCCTACATCCCATGAAAGAATTTTAAAAAACTTCTGTTGAAAGTTAAGCAGTTAGTTAACATTTTGAGTCCAGTGCCTTTGCCGGAAGTGCAGCTGAGGCCTCAAATTTATCCAACAATTCATCATTGCTGTGAGAAGCAGCTCAAAGTGCTTCTGGACAATTAGTTCCTTTGAAGAGACGTACCTTATTATTTTACTACCTCATGGGGTGTGGGCGTCGCTGGCTAGGCCAGCATTTATTGCCCATCCCTAGTTGCCCTTGAGAAGGTGGTGGTGAGCTGCCTTCTTGAGCCGCTGCAGTCCATGTGGTGTAGGTACACCCACAGTGCTGTTAGGGAGAGAGTTCCAGGATTTTGACCCAGTGACAGTGAAGGAACGGTGATATATTTCCAAGTCAGAATGGTGAGTGACTTGGAGGGAAACTTCCAGGTGATGGTGTTCCCATGTATCTGCTGTCCTTGTCCTTATGGGTAGTAGAGGCTGCAGGCTTAGTAGGTATGATTGAAGGAGCCTTAGTGTGTTGTTGCAGTGCATTTTGTAGATGGTACAAACTGCTGCCACTTTGTATTGGTGGTGGAGGGAATGAATGTTTAAGTTGGTGGATGTGGTGCTAATCAAGCGGCTGCTTTGTCCTGGATGGTGTCAAGCTTCTTGAGTGTTGGGGGAGCTGCAGTCATCCAGGCAAGTGGGGAGTATTCCATCACACTCCTGACTTGTGCCTTGTGGATGGTGGACAGGCTTTGGGGAGTCAGGAGGTGAGTTACTCACTGCAGGATTCCCAGTCTCTGACCTGCTCTTGTAGCCATGGTATTTATAGGGCTAGTACAGTTCAGCTTCTGGTCAATGGTAACCCCCTGGATGTTGATGATGGGGGATTCAAAAATGGTAATGGCATTGAATGTCAAGGGGTGATGGTTAGATCTGTTCTTTTTGAGGTTCTTATTCCATGAAACTTGTGTGACATGAATGTTACTTGCCATCTATCAACCCAAGTCTGAATGTTGTCCAGGTCTCACTGCATTTGGACATGGACTGCTTCAGCACCTGAGGAGTAATGAATGGTACTGAACATTGTGGAATCATCAGTGGACATCAGCACTCTGGCCTTATGATGGAGGGAAGGTTAGGATGGCCAGTGATACCCACATCCCATGAAGTAGTAAAATAATAAGTCACTGCTCTTTAAAGGATCTAATTGCAGCTGAAGATGGTTGGGCCGAGGACACTACCCTGAGGAACTCCTACAGTGATGTCCTGGAGCTGAGATGACTGACCTCCAACAACCACAACCATCTTCCTTAGTGTTAGGGATGACTCTAATGAGTAGAGAGTTTTCCCCCTGATTCCCATTGACTTCAATTTCCCGAGGGGTCTTTGACACTTAGTTAAATGCTGCCTTGGTGCGCAGCGCAGTCACTCACACCTCTCAGCTTGAGGTCACCTCTTTGGTCCATTTTTGCAACAAGGCTGTAATGAGATCATGAGCCGAGTAGCCCTGTTATTAATACAAATGTAGCAACCATTTTGTGCACAGCTGGAGCCCCGTGATGATCTAATAGATTAACTAATCTGTTTTTGAGAGAGACAATTAATGTTGATCAGCACAACCAAGCATATTATTCTCCTTCAAAGCAGTGAACCTGAACTCTTGATACCACTGCTTCTTGTCTAATCAAAGGTGAGGCTGTTTCAACAGTGCAGCATGGCCTCAGTACTGCCCTTCCGACAGTGCAGCATGGCCTCAGTACTGCCCCTCCGACAGTGCAGCACTCCCTCAGTACTGACCCTCCGACAGTGCAGCATGGCCTCAGTACTGACCCTCCGACAGTGCAGCACTCCCTCAGTACTGACCCTCCGACAGTGCAGCATGGCCTCAGTACTGCCCTTCCGACAGTGCAGCATGGCCTCAGTACTGCCCCTCCGACAGTGCAGCATGGCCTCAGTACTGCCCTTCCGACAGTGCAGCATGGCCTCAGTACTGCCCCTCTGACAGTGCAGCACTCCCTCAGTACTGCCCCTCCGACAGTGCAGCATGGCCTCAGTACTGCCCCTCTGACAGTGCAGCATGGCCTCAGTACTGCCCCTCTGACAGTGCAGCATGGCCTCAGTACTGACCCTCTGACAGTGCAGCATGGCCTCAGTACTGACCCTCTGACAGTGCAGCACTCCCTCAGTACTGCCCCTCCGACAGTGCAGCGCTCCCTCAGTACTGACCCTCCGACAGTGCAGCGCTCCCTCAGTACTGACCCTCCGACAGTGCAGCACTCCCTCAGTACTGACCCTCCGACAGTGCGGCACTCCCTCAGTACTGACCCTCCGACAGTGCAGCACTCCCTCAGTACTGACCCTCTGACAGTGCAGCATGGCCTCAGTACTGACCCTCTGACAGTGCAGCACTCCCTCAGTACTGACCCTCTGACAGTGCAGCACTCCCTCAGTACTGACCCTCCGACAGTGCGGCACTCCCTCAGTACTGACCCTCCGACAGTGCGGCACTCCCTCAGTACTGACCCTCTGACAGTGCAGCATGGCCTCAGTACTGACCCTCTGACACTGCAGCACTCCCTCAGTACTGACCCTCCGACAGTGCAGCATGGCCTCAGTACTGCCCCTCCGACAGTGCAGCACTCCCTCAGTACTGACCCTCTGACAGTGCAGCACTCCCTCAGTACTGACCCTCCGACAGTGCAGCACTCCCTCAGTACTGACCCTCTGACAGTGCAGCACTCCCTCAGTACTGTCCCTCCGACAGTGCAGCGCTCCCTCAGTACTGACCCTCTGACAGTGCAGCACTCCCTCAGTACTGACCCTCTGACAGTGCAGCACTCCCTCAGTACTGACCCTCTGACAGTGCAGCACTCCCTCAGTACTGACCCTCTGACAGTGCAGCGCTCCCTCAGTACTGACCCTCTGACAGTGCAGCACTCCCTCAGTACTGACCCTCTGACAGTGCAGCACTCCCTCAGTACTGACCCTCCGACAGTGTAGCACTCCCTCAGTACTGACCCTCTGACAGTGCGGCGCTCCCTCAGTACTGACCCTCCGACAGTGCAGCACTCCCTCAGTACTGACCCTCTGGCAGTTGTAACATTCCCTTCGTACTTCTTCTGTGTAATGCTGTGAGGCAACAATAGCCCTAAACTCATTAGACTGCTCACTTATGTTCCACATTTCCTCTTTAATGCAGACAATGCCTCTTTTACTGACCATATAGCAATTTTAAATTGTAAACCTAGTTGGTACTTTGGTGGGCACAACTCCAGTCCTACCCATTGCCCCTTCAACTAGCTTTCCTTATTGTTCAATCTCATGTTCATGAGCAGTCTACCCTGCCCAACATGGACACAACAGTAAAGTGTTTCATCTTGTCTGGATCTGTGTAATAAGACCGTAAGACATAGGAACAGAAATTAGGCCATTCGGCCCATCGAGTCTGCTCCGCCATTCAATCATGGCTGATAAGTTTCTCAACCCGATTCTCCCGCCTTCTCCCCGTAACCTTTGATCCCCTTACCAATCAAGAACCTATCTATCTCGGTCTTAAATACACACAATGACCTGGCCTCCACAGCCTTATGTGGCAATGAATTCCATAGATTCACCACTCTCTGGCTAAAGAAGTTTCTCCTCCTCTCTGTTCTAAAAGGTCTTCCCTTTACTCTGAGGCTGTAATCAGAGGACACAGCCTGTTCTGGTGAGGGTCTGACCAAATCTAATCCGCAGAAAGAAAATTTCAGTGAGTGAGTGGGCAATCAATGGAACTGGTTCCCTCAGGAGTAGAAGGAAGCGGATCGTATTGATTCATTTTAGATTTATTTCAGTAAATAGTGTTTTGGGATCCAGTCTATGACTAATTTGAGATGTGATATATGATGAGTGTTACTCATGGAGGAACAAGTGATTTGCTAAAGGAGGCAGTGGCATAGTCACTGGATTTAGTGTCTAGGATAATGTTCCAGGTTTGAATCCCAGCATGGAAATCCAATAAAAAATCATTAGATGTTAACCATGAAACCATTGGTGGTTGTTGCAAAAACCCACTCATGTCCTTTAGGGAAGGAAATCTGCCGTCCTTACCTGGCCTGGCCTACGTGTGACTCCAGACTCACAGCAATGTGGTTGAGTCTGAAATGGCTGAGCAAGCCACTCATTTCTCAAGGGCAATTAGGGATGGGCAGTAAATGCTGGGCTAGCCAGTGACACCCACATCCCGTGAATGAATTTTAAAAAAACCTATGGCTCCCAAAGCTCTCCAAGCCTGGGTGTTTTACTGACCTTGGGCTGGACTTTCGAAAGGGGGAGTGGGGGGGGAGGGGGGGTGGGGTCAGGAACCTGCTTACCTCCAGTTAACAGCCTGTTAAGCTGTTAACAGGTTGACCAGGGTGAGAAGAGAATTTTCAATCAGCAAATCGATGTACTCGCGCAGCCTGGTGCACATTCGTGCACAGCTGACCAGTTCAAAGAGGGGAGGAGTTAATGGTTTTTTAATCTGGTGAAAACTCTCAGAACCTGGAGCTTCGTCGGATCAGGTACAACACCTTTCATTTGGCCTTGTGTGGTTATGCTGCTGGTCCTCCGCGGAGCTGCCTGCTCTCTTCAGCAAGGCCCCCACCTCCTGGAGATGCTCAGCACCATTAAAAGTGTACTGAGCCTGCCTCCCGCCCAATTAAGGCATTTACATTTCATGATCGTGTCGTGTGAGAGACACAGATGCAGTGCAGGGTCAGGATCTGGAAATTCAGGCATGGGTTTCCAACATCAAATTGAAAATCACGCCCATCATGATTGGGTCTGTTTTAGACTAACTGATAGAGATTGACTGCTGATTGGTCAACAATTCTATTACCGTTGTCTCACTTACTCACTATCTCACTGAAATAGATGGATGCTGGTCTTTATTCATCAAGCAATTTCTTTCTGATTCATTCAAAGGGAATGGGCTTCTCTGGCTGGGCCAGCATTTATTGCCCATCTGGAATTGCCCCTTGAAAAGGTGGTAGTGAGCTGCCTTCTTGAACCGCTGCAGTCCCTGGGGTGTGGGTATACTCACAGTGCTACATATAAAATATCCCGAAATAGGATAAGAATTGGTTCACTCACAGCAAAGATGAAATAAAACAAAAGAAAGACCAGTGAAAGATTGCAGGGACCAAAACCCTGGGGAAATTCAAGGAAAGATAGACAGATGAAAGGTTAAGGAATAGATAGGGTTGTCTGGGAATCTGAGGCACAATAAAGTGATAATTCAAGTAGACAGGTTGTAACAGGAATGTGCCTTTGGTCAAAGAATCCCATCCTGATCCAGAGCTGGTCAACATTTTCCAGAAAGTTGCTGAAGGACAGTTGGCTTCACCAGGTACTAGTTGATATAATGCCGAAGGGACAGTTACCTCATGCTGATATTGGGCCAGTTCCTTTGTGATTTCTGAAACCTGATTCTGAATCCTGGAGTGGGGAAAAATGAGATTTCAGGTTATAGAATCACAGGTTTCCCATCGCACAGCTCCCCACCTCCACAATGGTGTTTCAACTAAACCTTCTTATTTTCAGTTCATTCCCCTGTCCTTTCCCTGTATACTTATACATTCTTCCTTTTCGAATACTAATCCAGTTCCTTTTAAAGATCAACTTATAGGACAAAATATTTGCCCCCAAATGAGAGTGAGTACAGAAGCAGGCAAGCACATGATTCCAGTTTCTGGCACCATCACGCACCAAACAATTTTCCTGGGGTCAGGATGGGGGCCGTGGTCCATGGCCAATTATAGCCAATCATTATAGACCAAATGGAATTTTCCAATTGGCCTGCAGACATCCCACCCCTCACCAGCCCCCTCCGGAATTGGCATTGCAGCCAAGCTTTGGGGCACTCCCAACATACCTACACACAGCTCCGGCTGCAGACCACCCTTTTGAGGGGTTCCCCCTCCACCATGGCGGTCTGACAGCTGCCACCATCTATCATTGTAAAAGTTTCAAAAGTGTGAGGAAGTCGAAAGATGGCTGCTGCTCCTTCTATGCTGGAGGGCCTCCTATTGACCCTCCAACTTTAAAAGCCCACCCACCATCCTTAATTGGACAGTGTGCACCCCTTCTGGTCACTAATTGGTCAATTCAGGGAAAATCACAGTTGGGTAATTATTTCCCATACAATGTGGGGTCAAGGCCCTTATTTGGTGATGCCATTGGAATCCCAACCCAAAACCCAATATTTTGCCCATAGTCTCTGCCTCGATAGTCTATTGTGGTAAAGTTTTCAATATTTCATGATTTTTAAAATTAATTCATGGAATGTCGGCTCACTGGCTGGGCCAGCATTTAATGTCCATCCCTAGTTGTCCTTGAGAAGATGGTGGTGAATGTTTGTAGATGTGGTGCCAACCAAGCAGGTTGCTTTGTCCTGGACGATGTCAAGCTTCTTGAGTGTTGTGGGAGCTGCATTCATCCAGGCAAGTGGGGAGTATTCCATCACACTCCTGACTTATGCCTTGTAGATGGTGGACAGGCTTTGGGAGGTCAGGAGGTGGGTTACTCGCTGCAGGATTCCTAGCCTCTGACTTGTTCTTGTAGCCACAGTATTTATATAGCTAGTCCAGTTCAGTTTCTGGTCAATGGTACCCCCAAGATGTTGATAGTGGGAGATTCAGTGATGGTAATGGAACATCAAAGGGTAATGGTTAGATTCTCTCTTGTTGGAGATGGTCATTGCCAGACACTTGTGTGGTGTGAATGTTACTTGCCACTTGTCACCCCAAACCTGGATATTGTCCAGGTCTTGCTGCATTTGGACATGGACTGCTTCAGTATCTGAGGAATCGCGAATGGTGCTGAACATTGTGCAATCATCAGCAAACATCCCCACTTCTTACCTTATGATGGAAGAAGGTCATTGATGAAGCAGCTGAAGATGGTTGGGCAGAGGACACTACCCTGAGAAACTCCTGCAGTGATGTCATGGAGCTGAGATGACTGACCTCCAACAACCACAACCATCTTCCTTTGTGCTAGGTATGACTCCACCCAGCGGAGAGATTTCTCCTTAATTCCCATTGACTCCAGTTGCGCTAGGGCTCCTTGATGCCACACTCGGTTAAATGCTGCCTTGATGTCAAAGGCATTCACTCTCACCTCACCTTGGGAGCTCAGCTCTTTTGTCCATGTTTGAACCAAAGCTGTAATGAGGTCAGGAGCTGAGTGGACCTGGCAGAACCCAAACTGGGCATCAGTGAGCAGGTTATTGCTAAGCAAGTGCCTCTTGATAGCACTGTTGATGACCCCTTCCATTACTTTTCTGATGATCGAGAGTAGACTGATGGGGCAGTGATTGGCCAGGTTGGATTTGTTCTGTTTTTTGTGTACAGGACATACCTGGGTAATTTTCTACATAGCTCGGTAGATGCCAGTATTATAGCTATACTGAAACAGCTTGGCTAGGGGCGTGGCAAGTTCTGGAGCACAAGTCTTCAGTATATTGCTGGAATATTGTCAGTGCCCATAGCCTTTGCAGTATCCAGCACCTTCAGCTGTTTCTTGATATCACATGGAGTGAATCAAATTGGCTGAATACTGGCATCTGTGATGCTGGGGACCTCCAGAGGAGGCTGAGATAGACCATCCACTCGGCACTTCTGGCTGAAGATTGTAGCAAATGCTTCAGCCTTATCTTTCGCACTGATGTGCTAGGCTCCTCCATCATTGAGGATGGGGATATTTGTGGAGCCTCCTCTTCCAATTAGTTTTTAAATTCATGACCGGATGTAGCAGGACTGCAGAGCTTAGATCTGATCCATTGGTTGTGGGATCGCTTAACTCTGTCTATCACTTGCTGCTTATGCTGTTTGGAATGCAAGTAGTCCTGTGTTATAGCTTCACCAGGTTGACACCTCATTTTTAGGTCTGCCTGGTGCTGCTCCTGGCATGCCCTCCTGCACTCTTCATTGAACCAGGGTTGATTCCCAGGCTTGATGGTAATGGTAGAGTGGGGGATATGCCTGGCCACGAGGTTACAGATTTTGTTCGAGTACAATTCTGCTGCTGATGGCCCACAGCGCCTCATGGATGCCCAGACTTGAGTTGCTATCCTATTTAGCACAGTGGTAGTGTCTCACAACACGATGGAGGGTATCCTCAATGTGAAGGCGGGACTTTGTCTCCACAGCAACTGTACAGTGGTCACTCCTACCGGTACTGTCATGGACAGATGTACCTGCGGAAGGCAGGTTGGTGAGGGTGAGTTCAAGTGTGATATTTCCCTCACCACCTGCCGCAGACCCAGTCTAGCAGCTACGTCATTTAGGACTTGTCCAGGTCGGTCAGTAGTGGTGCTACCGAGCCACTCTCAGTGATGGAGACCCCACCCCCATTGAAGTCCCCCACCCAGGTTACATTCTGTACCCTTGCCACCCTCAGTGCTTTCTCCAAGTGATGTTCAACATGGAGGAGCACTGATTCATCAGCTGAGGGATACGTGGTAATCAGCAGGAGGTTTCCTTGCCCATGTTTGACCTGATGCCATGAGACTTCATGGGGTCTGGAGTTGATGTCGAGGACGCCCAGGGCAACTCCCTCCCGACTGTATACCACTGTGCCGCCACCTCTGCTGGGTCTGTCCTGCTGGTGGAACAGGACATACCCAGGGATGGTGATGGTGGTGTCTGGGACATGATCTCTAAGGTATGATTCCGTGAGGATGACTATGTCAGGCTGTTGCTTGACTGGTCTGTGAGACCAGCTCTCGAGCCCCCCAGACATTATTAAGGAGGACTTTGGTGGGTTGACAGGGCTGAGATTGCCATTATCACTTCCGCTGCCTAGGTCGATGCCGGGTGGTCCATCCAGTTTCGTTCCTTTTTTGAGGCTTTGTAACGGTTTGTTACAACTGAGTGAGTGGCATTTCAGAGTCAACCACATTGCTGTGGGTCTGGAGTCACATGTGGGCCAGACCAGGTAAGGACAATAGATTTCCTTCCCTAAAGGGCATTAGTGAACCAGATGGGTTTTTACAACATCAACAATTGTTTCATGGACATCATTGGACTTCTAATTCCAGATTTTTATTGAATTCAAAATTCACCATCTGCCGTGGTGGGATTCAAAACCGGGACCCCAGAGAATTACCCTGGGTCTCTGGATTACTAGTCCAGTGACAATACCACTACATCATCGCCTCCCCTTGTAGATCAAAAGGTCAGGCAACAGGGGGCAGATCCCCATTTTGCTGATTCTCTGCTCTATTTCCATCATCCTGGGATATTTGGGGTTTCCCAATCGGGACTCAGCTGGACCAATACCTGGCAGAGGCCAAAGCCATCAAAGCTGATGACAGCGCAATTCTGGACAGAGGTGGCACACTTTGAAGGCAGTGGTCCTGTCCAACACCAATTCAGAGGGATTAGGAAGATTGGGCCACCAGTGGTTTTTTTCCTTCCTAATCATGACCCTTCATTCCTGGGTCACTATGGTGAATTCTTGCCTTATTCACTGTTTCACCATCAGGAATTTGTCCCACAATGTGTTGGAAATTTTGCATCCCTGACCTGTGATTTTGTGTTGAGAATCTCCTTCACATCACTCTGCATTGAATTGTATTTTACAAACTGCCACTCTGCTCAGCTGAGCAGTTTGCTGCATTTTCTAAGCACCCTAACTTGGTATTATCAGCAAACGTCACGCACGTGTGCACCATATCGCAAACACATGGATAAGTACGCATACAGGGGTACACACATGCACATATAAGTTCACACAAATACACACACATAGGAATATATATACACACACACACCCCAGTACACACAAAGACAATCAAGATCTCATGCATTCAATTATGATAAGGGGTTCAAACCCTTGCTGAAATGTTCCCTCTCTAATTTAGGGGCAATAATGCCAGGTAGCCTCCCTCCCTCCTGCTACAGCTCCACACCTCCCTCTCTCACCCCGTTAGAACTCAGCAGACACTCGAGGATGGAGCTGGGGACGGGTTTGTATATCTGAACTCTGCCGTGAGCTATATATTGACCAGCTGCTCAACTGGAGGAAGCAGTTTTCCACAGTGTGTCTGATGTTCCACCAGCCGCCAGACTGTCAGCACTTCTCACCTGTTGGTTTCCTCCAGTGTCAGTTTCTCTTCGGCTGCTGATATCCGCTGCCTCTCTGTTTCGATCTTTTCACCAAGGGCCACGGTTGTGCTGATGTCCCACTCGTGAAGGATCTTTATGACAGCATCTGTGGATGCTATCTGCCCAGGACCACAAGAGACAAGAGACATGTGAAACATGAATCAAGATAACTCCACCAGTCCAATCCCAATCTGTCTACAGAG
Organism: Cetorhinus maximus; assembly: GCF_964194155.1. Lineage (NCBI taxonomy): Eukaryota > Metazoa > Chordata > Chondrichthyes > Lamniformes > Cetorhinidae > Cetorhinus > Cetorhinus maximus. The sequence goes on from NC_135881.1 coordinate 1,701,699, forward strand.
GTGCTTGCTTTATAATATTTAGTGAGTAGGAACGCTGACAAAAGAGCAGTTACCATTCTAGCAGTACTGTCAAGCAATCCAAGGCCTGTCACTGCATTGGGTTAGGTGCAGGATAACACTTCTAACAATCTGTAGCCCTGCCTCAGCTCCAGCCCCTCTCTGATAATTCAGTCCCACGAAATCCCAGGGCACCCAGTCTATTCTATCTGGATTTATCCTGCTGCAATCTCACAGTCCCAAACGTTTGGAAACAGATGATCTTAATGATGTTATCTCACTGACGGGTAAATCCTAAATCAGAGTCCCAGGATCAGTTCGTAATGGCGGCTGGAGACATGGGGAAATTAATGCATGTCAATGTCTTACTAATTACTTTGTTAAAGTTTAATGGTAATACATATTGTTAAACAGGTGATGGGTATTTGTACACCTTCAAATGGAGATAGGAGGTGTCAGCTGTGGCTCAGTTCATAGCACCCTCGCCTTTGAATCAGAGGGTTGTGGGTTCATGTCCCACTCCCGGAAATGGAGAACTGTGATTGTACTCGAAAGAGTTGCAATCTGTGACTGTTGATAACTCGAAAGAGTTTCAAATGGAGATAGCTGGGATATGGAATGGAGTAGTGTTGATTGTGAAGTAATAAACTCTCTCCAGCAAAGAAAGCTGCTTAGTTTTAACTTCACCAACCAGCATGGATCCAGTTAACAACGGGAATATCTGCTTGGACGCAAAGTCTGGAGTTCCCTCTTTGTATCTCTCCTCCTGTCTCCCTCACTGCTTAAAACCAACCTCTGTGACAAAGCTTTAGGTCATTTGATCTAACATTGTTTTATGTGTCTCAGTGTCACAATTTTGTTTGGTAATGCTCCTGAAAAGCACATTGTAACATTTTACTACATTAAAGGCCTGATGTCAAATGCAAGTTGTTGTCCAAAACTTCCTGGTACAAATCTTGACAGCCCATAGCAACTCAAAACAGGTCAACACAGTCTAGCACAGGAGAGGTAGGGTATAAAATCTCTGTTCCCCAACAATGTGCTTACACCTGCCCATGCACCAATGTGACAGGGCTCACAGCCTAGCATGGGATATCATGGGGTTTGAGAATTAGGGCCCAAAGTTTCAACCTTACTCCAGTCACATCTGTATTTTATTCTTTCATAGGGTGTAAGTATCACTGGCTAGGCTAGCATTTGTTGCCCAGCTCTAATTGCCCTTGAGAAGGTGGTGGTGAGCTGCCTTCTTGAACCACTGCAGTCCATGCAGGGTAGGTACACCCACAGTGTTAAGGAAGGAGTTCCAGGATTTTGACCCAGTGACAGTGAAGGAACGGCAATATATTTCCAAGTCAGGATGGTGAGTGAATTGGAGGGAAGCTCGCAGATGGTGCTGTTCCCATGCATCTGCTGCCTTTGTCCTTCTAGGTGGTAGGGGACACAGGTTTGGAAGGTGCTGTCTAAGGAGTTGCTGCAGTGTATCTTGTAGATGGTACACACTGCTGTTACTGTTCGTCGGTGGTGGAGGGAGTGAATGTTTGTGGATGGGGTGCCAATCAAGCAGGCTGCCTTGTCCAGGATGGTGTTGAGCTTCTTGAGTGTTGTTAGAGCTGCACTCATCCAGGCAAGTGGGGAGTATTCCATCACACTCCTGTGCCCCACCAAGAAGAAATAAATCTAAAAGAAATTTGTTTCTCTTCCATTATTCTCTTTTTATAAATTCTGCTCTTTTTTAAAATGGACAGATGGATGGACTAATAAAATGGCCATCGCTGACCACATGGAAGTAGTCCTGGAAGTTTCTGAGCAGTTTAAAAACAGACAAAGGCTAACACATCAAACCCCTGGAATGTAACATTCCTTGCATTGTATACATATTCTAGTAAAGCCAACACAAAGGGTAGTAGGCAAGACGTCTGCACCAGCCAGCTATGGACAAAGGTGACTCCCCATCTCCAAAGTTGTGCTAATGGTTCAACAGCTACCTGCTCACACACAATGGGTTTTAACAAGGGACCTAGTCAGCTTAATAGCTCAACCTGAAACCGCCCTTCATATGACCGAGACTTGAACTGTTTGAATTGCTTTAATTATACAGCTTTTGGGTTTTATCTTCAGTCAATGTTTAACCTCAGAAGAGAAACAGGACTCCAGGCTTTGTCTGCCATTTACCACCTAACAGAGCAGCAATAGGACCAGAGCTCTGTCCAGGTTTTAAATTACCTGGCCCTCATCTACACTGTGTACTACTGAACACGGAACGATGGAAAATCTGAACTCCTGTATCTGTGCCTGGAAGACTAATTTATCTCTACGTGTCTTCTTCCATCATGGAAATCATCGCCTCTGGGAAAGCGGATCCCCCTGCAACAGTTTCGGCCTGCCGACCTCTGAAGGAATATACCGCTGGACTTTTTGATTCTGGGCTCAGGGCTCACGTGAAATTATAATTCTTATTGTTATTGTGGCCTTTGCTCTGAACCTCTTTCTTTCCCTTATCCTTCTTTTATTGTATGAATGTAAAAAGGGGCGGACATTGCGAAAACCATTCCTGCATTTTGTGTGTAAAATAAACTACCCCTCTTGTTTCACCTTATCTCGAGTTTGCTGTGGTGTTATCATTAGAGGATTGGATCACTCCAAAACAGGGGTTGGTTGAAAATGCGCCACCACTGATAAAGGGTAAATCAAAAATCAAAAACACCTTTCCTCACAATATTTAAGAAGTATTTAGATGAGCATTTGAAACACCATAGCATACCGGGCTATGGGCCAAGTGCTGGAAAATGGGATTAGAATAGATAGGGGCTTGATGGCCGGCACGGACACGATGGGCCGAAGGGGCTGTTTCTGTGCTGTGTAACTCTATGACTCTATGACCTTTCTGATAAGAGGACAAATCAGGGCTGTTTAAATTAAACCTCTTCCTGTCCATAACACCTGACTTGTGCCTTGTAGATGGTGGACAGGCTTTGGGGAGTCAGGAGGTTAATTATTCCCTGCAGAATTCCCAGCCTCTCACTTGCTTTTGTAGCCACAGTATTTATATGGCAAGTCCAGTTAGTTACCTCCTCAGGTGTGATGCCGTCCTCTGCATAGATGCGAGGGTCCCCTCCGTACTGTAACAGAGTTTCAAGTGCTGCCAGGTGTCCTCCAAAGGCTGCTCTGTACAGTGGGGTTCTTCCATAAGCACCCTGACAGACAGAAATCAGAATAAAATAATCAGTCATAGATTAAACTATATACACTCGAATACATCATACATACACTGTCACAGAGATACACAATACACACTCACACACATACACACTCTCTCACACAAACACACACACACACATATGCTCACACTCACACACTGGACATCACTGCAGGAGTTCCTCAGGGTAGTGTCCTTGGCCCAACCATCTTCAGCTGCTTCACCAATGACTTTCCTTCCATCATAAGGTCAGAAGTGGGGATGTTCGCTGATGATTGCACAATGTTCAGCACCATTTACGACTCCTCAGATACTGAAGCAGTCCATGTCCAAATGCAGCAAGACCTGGACAATATCCAGGCTTGGGCTGACAAGTGGCAAGTAACATTCGCACCACACAAGTGCCAGGCAATGACCATCTCCAACAACAGAGAATCTAACCATCGCCCCTTGTCATCAATGACATTACCATCACTGAATCCCCCACCATCAACATCCTGGGGGTCACCTTGACCAGAAACTGAACTGGACCAGCCATATAAATACTGTGGCTACAAAAGCAGGTCAGAGGCTGGGAATCCTGCAATGAGTAACTCACCTTCTGACTTCCCAAAGCCTGTCCACCATCTACAAGGCACAAGTCAGGAGTGTGATGAAATATTCTCCACTTGCCTGGATGAGTGCAGCTCCCACAACACTCAAGCAGCTCGACACCATCCAGGACAAAGCAGTCCACTTGATTGGCACCACATCCACAAACATTCACACCCTCCACCACCGACGCACAGTAGCAGCAGTGTGTACCATCTACAAGATGCACTGCAGGAATTCACCAAGGCTCCTTAGACAGCACCTTCCAAACCCACGACCACTACCATCTAGAAGGACAAGGGCAGCAGATAGATGGGAACACCACCACCTGGAAGTTCCCCTCCAAGTTACTCACCATCCTGACTTGGAAATATATCGCCATTCCTGCACTGTCACTGGGTCAAAATCCTGGAACTTCCTCCCTAACAGCGCTGTGGGTGTACCCACACCACATGGACTGCAGCGGTTCAAGAAGGCAGCTCACCACCACCTTCTCAAGGGCAATTAGTCATGGGCAATAAATGCTGGCCCAGCCAGCGACACCCACTTCCCGTGAATGAATAAAAAAAACACACACACAGAGCACTCATATACAGAACACACATGTACACACATTGGACAAAAACACACACAAAACATCCATAGGCAGGACACACACTCACACACACACACACACACAAAACAGACAGTAAGCATACACACCAAACACACTGCGCATGGAGAGAAGATCTAGCACAGGGTCTCTTGAGGTGTGACAATTAGGGCCTAAAGTTTCCCTTGCCCCAGTCACACCTGTATTTTATTCTTTCCTGGGATGTGGGCATCGCTGGAAATGCCCATTGCTAACAGCTCTTGAGAAGGTGATGGTGAGCTGCCTTCATGAACCACTGCATTCCATGTGTCACCGGTACTCCCACAGTACAGTTAGGAAGGGAATTCCAGGAATATAACACAGTGACAACGAAGGAATGGACTTTTAGCTCCAGGTCAGGATGGTGTGTGGCTTGGAGGGGAACTTGCAGATGGTGTAGCTCCAAGGATGCAGAGCTGCAGAGTGTAGCTCTACTAACACTGAAAAAGCTCAACACAATCCAGGACAATGCAGCCCGCTTGACTGGGACCCTATACAACACCTTCAACATTCACTCCCTCACCACCAACGAACAGTAGCAGCAGTGCATTCCATCCACAAGATGCACTGCAGGAATTCACCAAGGCTCTTTAGTCAGCACGTTCCAAACCCATGACCACTCCCATCTAGAAGGACAAGGGCAGCAGATAGATGGGAACACCACCACCTGGAAGTTCCCCTCCAAGTCACTCACCATCCTGAATTGGAAATATAACAGCCGTTCCTTCACTGTCGCTGGGTCAAAATCCTGGAACTCCCTCCCTAACAGCGCTGTGGGTGTACCTACACCACATAGACTGCAGCGGTTGAAGAAGGCAGCTCACCACCACCTTCTCAAGGGCAACTAGGGATGGGCAATAAACGCTGACTTAGCCAGCGGTGCACACATCCTGTAAATGAATAATTAAAAAAAAAATCTTAACGAATAAATGAATGTTGGGTACCTCAGTCCTTTTCATTCCCCAAATTAGAAACCAAGCTTTTGGATGTGTGGTCATGTGTCATTCCAGCAAGTGTGGGAGACTGTGAGGTTAGTGTTTATACCAGGCACATGCAGCAACATCTTTTACAAATATACAGTACCTTCCACCCCTCTGAGAAACTGTTTCAAGAATATCTCGTACAATGAATGACTCAATCTGCTCAAAGGGGGTCATACTGACAAACACAGTCACCATCCTACACCCAGCAATGCCCACTGGTAGTAACACAGGCATGATCAGCGAATCACTTCTGCTGGTTGAGGGCTGAATTTGAAAAGGTCACTAGAAAAACTCTCCTGTTCACTGTTCAAGAATGCAAACAGATCTTTAAATTGAACATAAAGGCAAAATTGGAATTTACCCTCAAACTTACAGCGCCCCCAACAGTGCAAAGTTCCCTCAGTACTGACCCTTCGACAGTGCAGGGCTCCCTGAGTACTGACCCCTTGACAGTGCAGCACTCCCTCAGTACTGACCCTCCGACAGTGCAGCATTCCCTCTGTATTGACCCTCTGACAGTGCAGCATTCCCTCAGTCCTGACTCTATGACAGTGTAGCACTCCCTCAGTACTGACCCTCCGACAGTGCAGCACTCCCTCAGTACTGACTCTCCAACAGTGCAGCATTCCCTCTGTATTGACCCTCTGACAGTGCAGCATTCCCTCAGTCCTGACTCTATGACAGTGCAGCACTCCCTCAGCACTGACCCTCCGAAAGTGCACCAATCCCTCAGTACTGACTCTCCGACAGTGCAGCATTCCCTCTGTATTGACCCTCTGACGGTACAGCACTCCCTCAGCACTGACCCTCTGACAGTGCAGCACTCCCTCAGTACTGACCTCAGCACTGAGGGGTAGAATTAATCTCCACTTGGGGAGGCAAGGATTAATCAGGGATAGTCAGCATGGCTTTGTCAGGGGGAGATCATGTCTAACAAATGTTATTGAATTTTTCGAGGAGGTGACTAGGTGTGTAGATGAGGGTAGTGCGGTTGCTGTAGTGTACATGGGCTTCAGTAAAGCTCTTGACAAGGTCCCACATGGGAGAATGACCAAGAAGGTAGGAGACCATTGGATCCAGGGCTATTTGGCAAATTGGATCTAAAATTGGCTTAGTGGCAGGAGGCAGAAGGTGATGGTCGAAGGTTGTTTTTGTGACTGGAAGCTTGTGTCCAGTGGTGTACCACAGGGATTGGTGCTGGGACCCTTGCTGTTTGTATTGTACATTAATGATTTAGACATAAATATAGGAGGTGTGATCAGTAATTTTGCAGATTACACGAAAATTGGTGGTGTTGTAAATAGTGAGGTGGAAAGCCTTAGATTACAGGACAATATAGATGGGCTGGTAAGATGGGCAGAGCAGTGGCAAATGGAATTTAATCCTGAGAAGTGTGGGGTGATGCATTTTGGGAGGGAATACACAACAAATGGTAGGACCCTAGGAAGTACAGATGATCAGAGGGACCTTGGTTTACATGTCCATAGATCCCTGAAGGCAGCAGCACAGGTAGATAAGGTGGTTAAGAAGGCTTATGGGATACTTGTCTTCATTAGTCAAGTCAATGAATACAAGAGCAGGGAGGTTATGGTGAAGCTGTATAATCCTCACAGCATTTAAGAAGTATTTAGATGAGCATTTGAAACATCATAGCATACAGGGCTCCGGGCCATGTGCTGGAAAATGGGACTAGAGTAGATAGGGGCTTGATGACCAGCACAGATATGATGGGCCGAAAGGCATCTTTCCATGCTGTAAAACTCTATGACTATGACAATGACTCTATGTCTATGACCCTTCAACAGTGCAGCATTCCCTCAGTACTGACCCTCTGACAGTGCAGCACTACCTCAGTACTGACTCTCTGACAGTGCAGCACTCCCTCAGTGCTGACCATCTGACAGTGCAGCGCTCCCCCAGTACTGACCCTCTGACAGTGCAGTGTTCCCCTGGTACTGACCCTCTGACAGTGCAGCACTCCCTCAATTCTGACCCTACGACAGTGCAGCGCTCCCTGAGTACTGACCCTCTGACAGTGCAGCACTCCCTCAGTACTGACCCTCCGACAGTGCAGCACTCCCTCAGTACTGATCCTCCGACAGTGCAGCACTCCCTCAGTACTGACCCTCCGATAGTGCAGCACTCCCTCAGTACTGACCCTCCGACAGTGCAACACTCCCTCAGTACTGACCCTCCGACAGTGCAGCGCTCCCCCGGTACTGACCCTCTGACAGTGCAGCACTCCCTCGGTACTGACCCTCTGACAGTGCAGTACTCTTTCTATACTGAAATGAAATCAGGGTGCATGATCATAGTTCTTACCTACATGTACACTGTACACAATGATAAAGGAGTCAACTTAGATTTTGATTTCCTTCACTCCACTCATGGTGGCCATTTTCTCAACTGTCTGGGCCCTAAACTCTGGGATTCCCTCCCTCAGCTTTTCTGCCTCTCTACTTCTCTCCCTTCCATTAAGACATTTCTTAAAACCTACCTTTTGACCAAGCTTTTACCTCTCTTAGTACCTCCTTATGTGGTTCAGTGTCAAATCTAGCTTGATAGTGCTCCTGTGAACCATGTTGGGAATTTTTCCTACATTAAAGGCGGCTATATAATTGAAAGCTGTTGTTGTTATTGCTCTACATTGAAACAGTGGGTTTGATCCATGACCTTTGACTCAAGTCAGGAGTGTGAAGGAATATTCTCCACTTGCCTGGATGAGTGCAGCTCCCACAACACTCAAAAATCTTGACACCATCCAGGACAGAGCAGCCCACTTGATTGGCACCACATCCCCAAACATTCACTCCCTCCACCACCGACGCACTGTACCAGCAGTGTGTACCATCTACAAGATGCACTACAAGAATTCACTAAGGCTCCTTATACAGCACTTTCTAAACCCACGACTGCTACCACCTAGAAGGACAAGGGCAGCAGACACATGGGAACCCCATCACCTGGAAGTTCCCCTCCCAGTCACTCACCATCCTGACTTGGAAATATATCACCATTCCTTCACTGTCACTGGGTCAAAATCCTGGAACTCCCTCCATAACAGCGCTGTGGGTGTACCTACACCACAGGGACTGCAGCGGTTCAAGAAGGCAGCTCACCACCACCTTCTCAAGGGCAACTAGGGATGGGTAATAAATGCTGGCCCAGCCAGCGATGCCCACATCCCGTGAATGAATGAAAAAATACAAAGGTACATACAGTGAGAGACACATGGGGACACGTTTGGCTAACAAAAGAAGTTAAAAATTGTATTTGATGAAAGGAAGTGACTTATAAGGATGTCAGAAAAAATGGTAAGCCGAAGATTGGGAGCAATTTAGAACACAGCAAAAGAGGACCAAGAAAATGATACATCTTCCTCTCCAAAACACAGCTGGACCTTCCTCTCCACACACCCCCCACCGCCCCCCCCCCCCCCCCCCTCCCCACCACCACTGGTACATCTTCCTCTCCCAAAAACAGCTGGACCGTCCTCTCCACACACCCCCACCCCCACCCTCCCCATCACCGGTACATTTTCCTCTCCCAAACACAGCTGGACCTTCCTCTCCACCCCCTCCACCATCATCCATTGAGTAGATCCTCAACGGAGACTTTCCAACTTCTTTGAGCTGTTTCGCAGTGGAGCCATGTCTATGCAGTGCTTGTTCCTCCAGGGCTCCGTTGCTGTCAAGCTCCAGCATCTTCTTCTCCTCTGATGTCCATGATGTGGACAAGGCCTGACAGTGAGTCTTGACCTCTGCAAGTCACACTTGTCAAAACGTATTCTGCACTGTTGTGTTTTCTCACTGACATAGGCAGATGATCCAGCGTTGGGGGTGGGGGGTGATTCCGGTGGATGGGCTTATAATATGTAGATATGTTATAATGAGGTTCCTGATGTCTGAAGGCAGGAAACACAGCCCGCCATTGACGGGCAGAGCATACAATTGCAAACTGGTTTCACAATATTGTGAAACCAATTTTTGGCCTTCTCGCCATATTGTCCACTCACACTGCCAGGCACAGCCAATGCCAGCAGGCACGGAAAATTACATCCTTTATATTTGGAAGGATATGAGGTTCAAAGAGGTGTGAGAACAATGGAATCTGAAATGAAAGGGGAACAGGGGTATTTTAGAGTTATTGTTAGCTGTTTGAGTTGCGGTTTGAGCTGTTGAGCTAGAGCTGTGAGATATAGCAGCTGAATCTATAGCTGGAGCTCTGGGCTGGGTGAGGATGCAGTTTGAATCAGCCATCCAGTCAAGCCAGAAAAGTCTTGGGCTGCAAAAATCAATTTTATTCTGAAGTTTGGATTTCCACAGCAGTGTGGAAGAGGGTTAGAGGGTTAGGGTATGCCTTTATTGAAGCTACAGCAGTTTGCCTTGGGTAATATTACTGGATTTTTATAGTTAGACATCTATAAGGGAGTGTTGTCTGGAAGGTGTTTACTTGTGGGTCTGAAAAAGGAGAGAGTCTTCCTTGGGGGAATGTTTTGTAAGACTAAGTTTAACTATGCAACTGCAATCTTGTGTGCTTAAGTTTTCTTTTATTCTTGTTAATAAAACTTTTGCTTTTAATTTTTTTAATCCCAAAAGTGTCACTGGACTCTTGCTGCTGAGATCAGTATGCCTTCTTCTCGTTTACCAGAAAAGAAGGGTATCGTCCGTAAACCAAGTTTCCCTCTGGGAATTGGTTTGCGTTGCAATTAACATCGGCTATGGTCACAACAATGCCAATGGCATCAAGGGGTATGGGGATGATGCAGGAAGGTGGCATTGAGGTAGATGATCAGCCATGACCTAATTGAATGGCAGAGCAGGCTCAATGGGCTGAGTGGCCTACTCCTGCTCCTATGTTCCTATGACACATCAGAGATATACAGGAGTGTACACAGGGGCACATGAGGACACATGGAGAGGCACATGGAATGAGATATCAGGGCACATGGAAACACACAGCAAGACACACTGGGACAAGGGGGCACACAGAGAGACACATAGGAATGCACGTAGGGACACATGGGGTGCACATGGAGAGATACATAGAGAGGAACATAGGAACACATGGAGAAACACATGGGAACGCACAGACACATGGGGTACACACAGAGAGAAACACAGAGAAACACATGTGGGGACACAGGGAGACACACAGGAATATACAGATAGACACACGCAGAGACACACAGGGCCACATGGAAACAGTTACACAGGAACATATAGAGAGAAACACGTGGACATGAAGAGAGACACACAGGGTCACACAGAGAGACACACAGAGGCACATGAAGAGACACATGGGGACATATGCGACACAGCAAAAACCTGTCTCTGATGAAATTAGCACCTGCTCCGTGAACTTACATTGCAGGATGAGAGGTGAAAGGTCATGACCAAAGTTTTCTCCATCACTAACTGCCCTATACCTTTGAGTTTGGATTAGCTCCTTTCTCAATCAAGAACTTAATGGCCTCAGGATGCCCCCCGCCAGAGGCCTCTGACAGAGGTGTATTGCCGTGGGCGTCGGCGCAGTCAGCCAGTGCTAACTGGTGGCGTTGGCGAATCACTTTCCCCATTTCATCATTTCCGATTCCATTTTTGGAGTCCAGCTCAGAAACCTGTGGGAAAAATAGAAATGAAGCAAAGTGGAAAAACATCCCAGGATCCACAGACTGCTTATCTACTCATCCTCATTCTCCATTCTGCATGTCTGGCTCTGAGATTTGATCTTACTAGATCCTCCTCCACTGATTCTCTTGACTCTGTCTCTGTCTCTCTATCATCAATCAGGTATTGAGCACTTCTAAATGTTTTGGAGGTGCTGTGCAGCAGTGTGATCATAAATGAGACACGACAGAAGAAGGTCCTTTGACCCATGGTGCTTGTGCTGGTTCTTTGATAAAGCTATCCAGCTAATCTTGCTCCTCTCCTCTTCCCCCACAGCCCTGCAGATATTTTTCCTTTCCATCCACTTCTATTTGGAAAGTTATGATTGAATCTGCTTCCACTGTCCTTTCAGGCAGTGCATTCCAGATCCAACAACTTGCTTCACAAAAAAACATTTCCCCCCCTTCCTCCTCCACTCCAAACCCCGGATCTTGTGCCAATTATCATGAATCTGTTTCCCTCTGGTTATTGACCCACCTGTCACTGGAATCTGTTCCTCCTTATTTACTCTATCAAAGCCCCTCAGAATTTTGAAGGCCTCTATTAAAGCTGTCTTTAATCCCAGCTTCTCCAGGCACTCCACACAAATGAGCTCTCTCATCCCTGATACTCTGTTACAAGAGTTAGACACTTTGCACCTTGACGGGAGTCGGAGCAGAGCGGACCTGAGGGAGACAGTCAGGGACTGAGGGGCAGGCCTGTGGGAGACAGTCAGGGACTGAGGAGCAGGCCTGCGGGGGACAGTCAGGAGCTGAGGAGCGCCAATAAATACAGACCAGGGATTGCAGAGCGGCCTGACTTGTTGGGAGTGGGAGCAGAGTGGACCTGCGGGGGACAGTGAGGGACTGAGGGGCAGGCCTGCGGGGGACAGTCAGGGACTGAGGGGCAGGCCTGCGGGGGACAGTCAGGGACTGAGGGCAGGCCTGCGGGGGACAGTCAGGGACTGAGGAGCAGGCCTGCGGGGGACAGTCAGGGACTGAGGAGCAGGCCTGCGGGGGACAGTCAGGGACTGAGGGGCAGGCCTGCGGGGGACAGTCAGGGACTGAGGAGCAGGCCTGCGGGGGACAGTCAGGGACTGAGGAGCAGGCCTGCGGGGGACAGTCAGGGACTGAGGGGCAGGCCTGCGGGGGACAGTCAGGGACTGAGGGGCAGGCCTGCGGGGGACAGTCAGGGACTGAGGGGCAGGCCTGCGGGGGACAGTCAGGGACTGAGGGGCAGGCCTGCGGGGGACAGTCAGGGTCTGAGGAGCAGGCCTGCGGGGGACAGTCAGGGACTGAGGGGCAGGCCTGCGGGGGACAGTCAGGGACTGAGGGGCAGGCCTGCGGGGGACAGTCAGGGACTGAGGGGCAGGCCTGCGGGGGACAGTCAGGGACTGAGGGGCAGGCCTGCGGGGGACAGTCAGGAGCTGAGGGGCAGGCCTGCGGGGGACAGTCAGGGACTGAGGAGCAGGCCTGCGGGGGACAGTCAGGAGCTGAGGGGCAGACCTGCGGGGGACAGTCAGGAGCTGAGGGGCAGACCTGCGGGGGACAGTCAGGAGCCGAGGAGCAGGCCTGCGGGGGACAGTCAGAAGCTGAGGGGCAGGCCTGCGGGGGACAGTCAGGGACTGAGGAGCAGGCCTGCGGGGGACAGTCAGGAGCTGAGGGGCAGGCATGCGGGGGACAGTCAGGAGCTGAGGGGCAGGCCTGCGGGGGACAGTCAGGAGCTGAGGGGCAGGCCTGCGGGGGACAGTCAGGAGCTGAGGGGCAGACCTGCGGGGGACAGTCAGGGACTGAGGGGCAGGCCTGCGGGGGACAGTCAGGGACTGAGGGGCAGGCCTGCGGGGGACAGTCAGGGTCTGAGGGGCAGGCCTGCGGGGGACAGTCAGGGACTGAGGGGCAGGCCTGCGGGGGACAGTCAGGGACTGAGGGGCAGGCCTGCGGGGGACAGTCAGGGTCTGAGGAGCAGGCCTGCGGGGGACAGTCAGGGTCTGAGGGGCAGGCCTGCGGGGGACAGTCAGGGACTGAGGGGCAGGCCTGCGGGGGACAGTCAGGGTCTGAGGGGCAGGCCTGCGGGGGACAGTCAGGGTCTGAGGGGCAGGCCTGCGGGGGACAGTCAGGGACTGAGGGGCAGGCCTGCGGGGGACAGTCAGGGTCTGAGGGGCAGGCCTGCGGGGGACAGTCAGGGTCTGAGGGGCAGGCCTGCAGGAGACTGAGCTGCGGAGCTGTGGAGTGGAGCTGAGCAGTGCATATTTCACTGTGAGGCAGTGGTCGGGGGAAAGGGAAAAAGCACCTGTGATGTCACAGGAAGCTAGTGAGTTGATTGGCCAGTAAGTGTTCAGTCTAAGGGACAGTGTGTGAGAAACCAGCCAAAGGACAAGCGAGTTCAGGTAGATCTATAAATAAAAAGAACTAAAACTTTAAAATAATAAACCAAAATTTGAAAACTTTAAAATAAAAATAAAACAATAAAGATAAAAAAAGTAAAAATAAAGTAATTTAAACAAACATCTAGCAGATGGAATTTAACCCTGAAAAGTGTGAGGTGATACACTTTGGAAGGAGTAATTTGACAAGGAAGTATTCAATGAACGGCATGGCACTAGGAAGTTCTGAGGAACAAAGGGACCTTGGCGTGTGTGTCCATAGATCTCTGAAGGCAGAGGGGCATGTTAGTGGGGTGGTGAAAAAGGCATATGGGGCACTTGCCTTTATCAATCGAGGCATAGATTACAAATGTAGGGAGGTCATGTTGGAGTTGTATAGAACCTTGGTGAGCCAACAGCTGGAGTACTGTGTGCAGTTCTGGTCGCCACATTATAGGAAGGATGTGATTGCACTGAAGGGGGTGCAGAGGAGATTCACCAGGATGTTTAAGTTATGAAGAGAGGTTGGATAGACTTGGGTTGTTTTCATTGGAGCAGAGAAAACTGAGGGGCGACCTGATCGAGGTGTACAAGATTATGAGGGGCATGGACAGGGTGGATAGGGAGCAGCTGTTCCCCTTAGTTGAAGGGTCAGTCACGAGGGGGCATAAGTTCAAGGTGAGGGGCAGGAGGTTGAGAGGGGATGTGAGTTAAAACTTTTTTACCCAGAGGGTGGTGACGGTCTGGAATGCGCTGCCTGGGAGGGTGGTGGAGGTGGGTTGCCTCACATCCTTTAAAAAGTACCTGAATGAGCACTTGGCACATCATAACACTCAAGGCTATGGGCCAAGTGCTGGTAAATGGGATTAGGTAGGTAGGTCAGGTGTTTCTCACGTGTCGGTGCAGACTCGATGGGCTGAAGGGCCTCTTCTGCACTGTGATTCTGTGTGGTTCTGTGATCTAAGACACATACCTTTGTAGTTAAGATGCATATAGCCTTTAGTTGTCAGTGGTACTAGCATTCAATAAACTCAGTAAAATATAGAATACATAGGAAGAAAGTAATTAAAGTAAATTAACTAAATAACATAAGTTAGAATGGCAGGCCAGGTGTTATGTTGCAGCTGTGGGATGCGGGAGCTTTTGGAAGCCAAGGCGATCCAGGACAAACACATCTGCAGAAAGTGTCAGCAGCTTGAGCTGTGCTGCCCACCCGGTGCCAGGATTCAGGACATCTGCTCAGGGCTGGAAAGGAATTTGCAGCGGGAGGAGGAAGATCCAGTTGTCATGGTCCATGTGGGTACCAATGACATAGGTAGAACTAGGAAAGAGGTTCTGCAAAGTCAATATGAGGAGCTGGGTACCAAATTAAGAAGCAGAACTTCATAGGTAATAATCTCTGGATTATTACCTGAGCCACATGCAAATTGGCATAGGGCAAATAAGATTAGAGAGACCAAAGCTTGGCTCAGAGACTGGTGTGGGAGAAGTGGGTTCCGGTTTGTGGGGCACTGACACCAGTACTGGGGAAAGTGGGGGCTGTACCATTGGGACGGTTGACACCTGAACCGTGCTGGGATGAGTGTCCTCGCAAATCACATAATGAGGGAAGTAGAGAGGGCTTTAAACTAAACAAGAGAGGTGAGGGATCAAACTTGGGTAGAGGTAGCAATTCAAGGGGTGGAGTCAAGACAAGAGATTAAAATAGTAACATGAGAAATGAGGGTCAGAGGATGGCTGAAAGGGACAGAGAGAAAAAAACCTAAGAATACATCAACAGTCATGACGACATGTTACAAAGGTAACAAAAAGACAAAACTGAAGGCTCTCTATCTGAATGTGCGTAGCATTCATAACAAAGTAAATGAATTGATGGCCCATGTTGAAGTAAATAAATATGACCTGTTAGCAATTACGAAGATGTGGCTGCAGGATGATAAGGATTGGGTCCTGAATATTAAGGGGTACATGACATTCGAGACGAATAGGAATCTAGGTAAAGGTGGAGGGATAGCACTGTTAATCAAAGAGGGCATTGGTGCAATAGTTAGAGATGGCTTTCGTTCAAGAGATCAGGATGTAGAATTGGTTTGGGTGGAGATGAGGAATTCTAGGGGAACAAGGTCATTAGCAGGAGTGGTCTACAGGCCCCCTAACAGCAGCCATAGTGTAGGACTTAGATGAGGGGAACAAAGACATGGTAGCTAAATTTGCAGAAGACACAAAGATAGGTAGAAAAGTATGTTGTGAAGAGGACATGAGGAGGTTGCAGATGGATATAGATAGGTTGAGTGAATGGGCAAAGATCTGGCAAATGGAGCTTAAGGTGGGAAAATGTGAAGTTGTTCACTTTGGCAGGAAGAACAAAAAAGCAGAGCATTACTTAAATGGAGAACGACTGCATAATTCTGAGCTGCAGAGGGATCTAGGTGTTCTAGCACACAAGTCACAAAAAGTTAGTATGCAGGCACAGCAAATAATTAAGAAGGCTAATGGAATGCTATCCTTTACTATGAAAGGGATTGAACATAAAAGTAAGGATGTTATGCTTCAGTTATACAGGGCATTGGTGAGACCGCACCTCGAATACTGTGTGCAGTTTTTGTCTCCTTATTTAAGGAAGGATGTAAATGCATTGGAGGCTGTTCAGAGGAGGTTTACTAGATTGACACCTGGAATGAGTGGGTTGTCTTATGAGGAAAGGTTGGACAGACTGGGCTTGTTTCCACTGGAGTTTAGAAGAGTGAGGGGTGATTTGATTGAAGTATACAAGATCCTGAACGGCCTTGACAAGGTGGACGTGGAAAGGATGTTTCCTCTTGTGGGTGAATTCAGAACTAGGGGGCACTGTTTTAAAATTAGGGGCCTCCCTTTTAGGACGGAGATGAGGAGAATTTTTTTCTCTCAGAGGGTTGTGCGACTTGGTAGATTGGCAAGTGAATCAAAGGTTATCGGGGATAGATGGGAATGTGGAAATTGAAACACAATAAGATCAACCATGATTTTATTGAATGGCAGAGCAGGCTAGAGGGGCCGAATGGTCTACTCCTATTCTTATTTCTTATGTTCTTATGTACAGCAAGCAATTAGGAAATTCAATGCAACAGTAGGGAGATTATGCTTCAGTTATATAGGACACAGGTGAGACCACATCTGGAGTACTGTGTACAGTGTTGGTCTCTTCTTTGAGGAAAGATATAAATGCATTGGAAGTGTTAGCAGGGTCACTGTTTAGGAATCAGGAGTTGCTCATTTAAGACAGTGGTGAGGAGAATTTTTTTCTCAGAGGGTAGTGAGTCTTTGGAACTCTCTTCCTCAAAAGGCAGTGGAAGCAGAGTCTTTGAATATTTTTAAGGCAGAGGCAGATAGATTCTTGATAAGCAAGGGGTGAAAGGTTATTGGGGGTAGGCAGGAGGTTATAAGCAGATCAGCCATAATCTTGTTGACTGGCAGGGCAGGCTTGAGGGGCCGAGTGGCCTACTCTGTATGTTTGTATGTTTATATATGTCTGCCTCCCCGGAGGTGCTGACTCTCACTGATGTACAGGTTCCATGCTGCATGGCTGAGTTCTGCTTTATCACCCAGGGCATCATTCCAATGTTTAGCTGCACTGTGAACAGTGCCCAAGGAGTAAGACAGGTCTCACCCTCACCGGGAGAGATAATGTACGGCTCCATGATATTGTCTTGGAGTGTCCAGGAATTATAGGTTAACCTCCCAGATGTGGCAAAAGGTTTTAACCCTTTTGTTCCTCAGTTATAAAACTACTGGAGCTGGGAAAAGGCTGCTTGGCCCTGCTGTTAAAGGTGGGAGGTCATCTGCTGAAACCTCCTGGAATATGTCCAAGGAGAGTTGGGAACTCAGGCTTGACTTTTCCTTGAGTCTGACTTTAGGAATGCAAGAACATAGGAACAGGAGGCCATTCAGCCCCTTGAGCCTCTTCTGCCATTCAATCCTATCATGGCTGATCTACATACAACCCATGTAGGTGCCTTAATTTGCCTTATAGCCCTTAATATCTTTGGTAAACAAAGACCTATCAGTCTTGGGAGGTTTAGGAAAGGAATTCCAGAGCTTAAGGTCCAGCAGCTAAAAGTCAGGGACAGGGAACCAAGCAGAAGTTGGTTGTGGTTTCAGAGGCCCTGTTGTAAATGCCCTGCTACACCTGACCTCCTTTAACAATGCCTTCATCTCATCTACATCTCCATCGAAGGCCGCTTCCAACATCTGGGTCCTGCGTTTTTGCTCCTCCTGTCTCTGCTTTCGTTCCTTCTCTTCTTTTTCACGTTCCTTCGCTGCTGCCTCCTGCTCTCTCTTCACCAGAGCAATGAAAGCCTGGCAGAAAGACAAAAGGTTCGTTTTTTAAATTTGTTCATGGGCTATGGCAGTGCTGGCTAGGCCAGCATTTATTGCCCATCCCTAACTGCCCTTGTTCAGAGGGCATTTAAGAGTCAACCATATTGCTGTGCGTCTGGAGTCACATGTAGGCCAGACCAGGTAAGGACGGCAGATTTCCTTCCCTAAAGGGTATTAGTGAATCAGAGGGATTTTTATGACAAATAGCATGGTGGGATTGAACTCCAGTCCCCAGAGCATTACCCTGGGTCTCTAGAATACTAGTTTGGTGACACTACCACCATACCACCCCTCCCCCTAACAGCAGCTAACAAGAGCCAATCACACTGATCAATCAGGATCCAGCCCTGTAAATCAAACAGTAATGCCAATTGATCCCAACATGTTCAATAAACCAAGGTTAAAGATAAGAGAGGGGTAGGCGATGGTTTAGCACTCGAGTCAAGAGGTCATGGATTTAAGTCCCAGCTACAGAAGCCAGTGCAGTACTGAGGGAGTGCTGCACTGTCAGAGGGTCAGTACTGAGGGAGTGCTGCACTGTCAGAGGGTCAGTACTGAGGGAGTGCTGCACTGTCAGTGGGTCAGTACTGAGGGAGTGCTGCACTGTCAGAGGGTCAGTACTGAGGGAGCGCTGCACTGTCAGAGGGTCAGTACTGAGGGAGCGCTGCACTGTCAGAGGGTCAGTACTGAGGGAGTGCTGCACTGTCAGAGGGTCAGTACTGAGGGAGTGCTGCACTGTCAGAGGGTCAGTACTGAGGGAGCGCTGCACTGTCAGAGGGTCAGTACTGAGGGAGCGCTGCACTGTCAGAGGGTCAGTACTGAGGGAGCGCTGCACTGTCGGAGGGTCAGTACTGAGGGAGCGCTGCACTGTCGGAGGGTCAGTACTGAGGGAGCGCTGCACTGTCAGAGGGTCAGTACTGAGCGAGCGCTGCACTGTCGGAGGGTCAGTACTGAGGGAGCGCTGCACTGTCGGAGGGTCAGTACTGAGGGAGCGCTGCACTGTCGGAGGGTCAGTACTGAGGGAGCGCTGCACTATCGGAGGGTCAGTACTGAGGGAGCGCTGCACTGTCAGAGGGTCAGTACTGAGGGAGTGCTGCACTGTCTGAGGGTCAGTACTGAGGAAGTGCTGCACTGCCGGAGGGTCAGTACTGAGGGAGTGGTGCACTGTCCGAGGGTCAGTACTGAGGGAGTGTTGCACTGTTGGTGGGGCATTACCGTGTTGCCGTATTGTCAGAAGGTCAGGATTTGAGGGAGTGTTGCACTGTCTTTCAGATGAGCTGTTAAATCTGTCTGCCTTGTCAGATGGATGCAATAGATCCTATGGCACTAGTTCAAAGGAAACCATTGGAGTTCTCCTGCTGGCCTGGCCAATATTTATCCCTCAACTAATATCACTAAAACAGATTATCTGGTTATTATCACATTAATGTTTTTGGGAGTTTTCTATGAGTCTATTGGCTGCTGTGTTTTCTTCATTAGAAAGTGAGTACTGTTAAAAAAAGTGTTTCATAGATTGTAAAATGCTTTGGAACATTCTGGCCCTGAGATTGAGTCAGATATTATCAGAGGAGGTTAAATAACTAGGCAGAGTCACTGAAAGTGAAAAAAAGACCTGCATTTAATTAGTGACCACCAGGCGCCCCAAAGCGTTTTACAGTCAATGACGTACTTTTTAAGTGTGGTCACTTTTTGGGGGAGGTTAGCTAAGTTGGCTATATAGAAACATAGAAGGAGCAGGAGTAGGCTATTCGGCCCTTCAAGCCTGCTCCACAATTCAATTTGATCATGGCTGATTCTCTATCTCAACGCCAAACTCCCGCTCTCTCCCCATGTCCCTTGACTCCTTTAGTGTCTAGAAATCTATTTCCTTCTTAAATATATTCAGTGACTTGGCCCCCACAGCCTCTGTGGTAGAGAATTCCACAGGTTCACCACCCTCTGAGTGAAGAAATTTCTCCCCATCTCAGTCCTAAATGGTCCTGAGACTGTGGCCCCTTGTTCTAGACCCCCCCAGCCAGAGGAAACATCATCCCTGCATCCAGTCTGTCTATCCCTGTCAGAATTTTATATGTTTCAATGAGATCCCCTCTCATTCTTCTAAACTCCAATGAATACAGGCCTAGTTGACCCAATCCCTCCTCATTCGACAGTCCTGCCATCCCAGGAATCAGTCTGGTGAACCTTTGCTGGCCAATGATGCTCTTGTGGCCTGCCTCCTTGCCTTGACCTATCATAGTGATATTATGATATGAGCTTTGATTAAACCATCTTGAAACAATGACGATGTTACATGAAAAGAGAGTCACTTGTGTAATGGAGGAAACATGGCAGCCAGAGGAGGCAGTGGTGTAGTGGTATTGTCACTGGACTAGTATTTCCGAGACCCAGGGTAATGTTCTGAGGATTTGGGTATGAATCCCACCACAGCAGATGGTGAATAAAAAGCTGGAATTAACAGTCTGATGATGACCACGAAGCCATTGTCGATTGTTGTAAAAACCCATCTGACTCACTGATGCTCTTTAGTCTGTCGTCCTTACCTGGTCTGGCCTACATGTGACCCTAGACACATAGTAATGTGGTTGACTCTTAAATGCCCTCTGAAGAAGGGCAATTAGGAATGGGCAATAAATGCTGGCCCAGCCAGCGACACCCCCATGACCAAATTTTTAAAAAGCCCATTTATGCTCAGCAAGCTCCCTGAAACCGGAACGTGATACATGATGAGATAATCTGTTTCTGTGATGTGGATTGAGGGATAAATATTGACCAGGAAACTGGAATAGAGAGTGTGGAAGGTGATTGGCTATAACATACAGGGAGTGTAGAAGGGGCTGGCTGAGTAGGTGAGGAGAATCTCCTGGCCTATTGTGGATACCCCACCTCTCTCTGAAGCTGCTCCATTAATTCCTCATTGTTCTCCTTCTCCTTCAGACGTTTGGTCCTTTCCTTCCGTGCAAGATACTGACGGCAAGCACACTGGATGGTGACGGCAGACCTCTCTGTGGGAAGACAGAGATCGCACATGATTCAAACATATGCCACGCAGGGCAGAAAAGTATAGCTGATTGAAACGTGTAGCATCTTGGAGAGAGAAACAGAGTTAACTTTTCGAGTTTTCAGGAAGGAGTTAGATATAGCTCTTGGGGTGAAAGGGATCAAAGGATATGGGGAGAAAGCGGGAGCAGGATATTGAGTTGGATGATCAGCCATGATCATAATGAATGGCGGAGCAGGCTCGAAGGGCCGAATGGCCTACTCTTGCTCCTAGTTTCTATGTTTCCTATGTTTCTATGAGTCCTATGACTCTTCTTCAGACGCTGTCAGGCCTGCTGAGTTTTTCCAGCAGGTTTTATTTCCGATTTCCAGCATCCGCAGTATTTTGCTTTTAATATTTGAAAGCAGGAAGCCTGACAATGCAGCACTCCCTCAATACTGCATGGAGTTTTAGCTAGATTCTGTGCTGAAGCTTTATATTGGATTCAAATCCACAACCTCCTGCAGCAGAGGGTAGAGAGCACACTCAGCTGCCTGTGTCCTAACTTGCACAAATGTCTGTTCACCTATCACCTCCGTACTCACTGACCGACATTGCGCTTGGATCAGCAACATCTTGCCTGGGACGTGGGGACAAGAGGGCTGTCCCACGATGAGAGGCTGAGTAAACTGGGCCTATACTCTCTGGGGTTTAGAAGAATAAGAGGTGATCTCACTGAAACATACAAGGTTTTGAAGTGGCTTGTTAGGGTAGACGCTGGGAGATTGTTTCCTGTGGGTGGGGGATCTGGAACACAGTCTCAGGATCAGGTGTCAATAACTTAGTGCTGACATGAGGGGAAATTTCCACAGTATTGCTGCAAAAAGAGACATGCGGTCAAAGCGTTTTGTCTTACACTCATCAGGATAGCTCGGAAAGATTTTCCTCCTCTGATTGGTGGAGGTGTTTACAGGAGCTGGATGGATGGAGAATACAGCATGGGAAAGATCGGGGAATGCTGGGAGGTGGGAGGGCAGTGGAGGAAGGGGAGGGGCATGCAGAGGAAGGGGAGGGGCATGGGGAGGAAGGGGAGGGGCATGGGGAGGAGGGGAGGGGACTATAGGAAGGGGGAGGGATGTGCAGTAACGGTGGAGGGGAGTGGAGGAAGAGGGAGTACAGTAGGGGAACGGGAGTGGGACAATGAGGATGGGAGGGGGAAGGGGAGTGCAGGAAGTGGGGGAGGGGAGTGCAGGAAGGGGGAGGGGAATGTGGGAAAGGGGGAGGGGAATGTGGGAAAGGGGGAGGGGAATGTGGGAAAGGGGGAGGGGAATGTGGGAAAGGGGGAGGGGAATGTGGGAAAGGGGGAGGGGAATGTGAGAAAGGGGGAGGGGAATGTGGGAAAGGGGAAGGGGAATGTGGGAAAGGGGAAGGGGAGTGGGGGAAGGGGGAGGGGAATATGGGAAAGGGGGAGGGGAATGTGGGAAAGGGGGGGGGAATGTGGGAAAGGGGAAGGGGAGTGGGGGAAGGGGGAGGGGAATGTGGGAAAGGGGGAGGGGAGTGGGGGAAGGGGGAGGGGAATGTGGGAAAGGGGAAGGGGAGTGGGGGAAGGGGAAGGGGGAGGAGAATGTGGGAAAGGGGAAGGGGAGTGGGGGAAGGGGTGAGGGGAGTAGGGGAAGGGGGATGGATGTGCAGGAAGGGTGGAGAGAAGTGTGGGAAGCGAGGAGGTGGGCGGGAAGGCCGGTGGGAGTGCAGGAAATGGGAATGAAGTGGGATTTGAGGGTAGGGGAGTGGGAAGGGGGTGAGGATTGTGGGAAGCAGGGGTGTGGGAAGGGACAAGGGAGTGGGGGAAGGGGGGAGGAGAGTGCAATGAAGGGAGGAGAATGCAGGAAGGGGGGAGGGAAATGTAGGAAGGGGGAGGGGAGTGCAGGTAGCGGGGAGGGGTGTATGGGAAGAGGGGAGGAGAGTGAGGGAAGGGGGTAGAGCAGTGCAGGAAACAGGGTGGATGTGGGGGATGTGGAGGGGAGTGCGAGAAGTGGAAGGGAAGTGCAGGAAGAGGGAGGGGGTGGGGCAAGGGAGGAGGGAAGTGGGGGAGGGGTAGGGGTATGCAGGGGGTGTTGAAAAAGGGGTGGGGAGTGCAACAACGTGGGAGGGGAGAGGGGGAAGGTTTGGGAATCACAATTAAATGCCATTCCCTCCACCACCGACACACAGTAGCAGCAGTGCGTGTACCATCTACAAGATGCACTGCAGGAATTCACCGAGGCTCCTTCGACAGTACCTTCCAAACCCACGACCACTACCATCTAGAAGGACAAGGGCAGCAGATAGATGGGAACACCACTACCTGGAAGTTCCCCTCCAAGTCACTCACCATCCTGACTTGGAAATATATCGCTGTTCCTTCACTGTCACTGGATCAAAACCCTGGAACTCCCTCCCTAACAGCACTGTGGATGTACCTACACCACAGGGACTGCAGTGGTTCAAGAAGGCAGCTCACCACCACCTTCTCAAGGGCAATTAGGGATGGGTAATAAATGCTGGCCCAGCCAGTGAAGCCCACACCCTGTGAATTAATATCTCACTCTCTCCAGCCCAACTGTCTTCAGGACATGTGCGGAGATGTCTTCCAGTCACAAGAAGAAGGCGAAAGCCTCAAGGAGAAGGCAACACTCCAATTCACCCACCAGGTGCTCCACAGTATCACAGTATGTTTACAGTGCAGAAGGAGGCCATTCAGCTCATCCAGTCTGCACTGGCTCTGTGATAGAGCATTTCACCTAGTCCCACTCCTCTGCCTTATCCTCGTAACCTTGCACATTTTTAATTTCCAGGTAGCAATCCAAATCCCTTTTGAATACCTTGATCGAACCTGCCTCCCCCACCCTTTCAGAAAGTTTGTTCCAGACTTGAACCATCCTCTGGGTGAAAAAATGTTTCCTCACGTCACATTTACTCCTTTTGCCAATTATTTTGAATCTGTGCCCTCTAGTTCTTGATGTTCTCTTGAGTGGGAACAGTTTCTCACCATTTACCCTGTCCACACCCCTTAGGATCTTGAATACCTCTATTATGTCTCCTCTAAGCCTTCTTTTCTCCAAGGAAAACAGACCCAACCTCTCCAATCTATCCTCATAGCTACAGTTCTTCATCCCGGGAAACATTCTTGTGAATCTCCTCTGTACTCTCTCCAATACCTTCACATCCTTCCTCAATTATGGCGCCCAGGACTGGATGCAGTACTCCAGATGAGGCCTAACTAGTGTCTTATACAAGTTCAACATGATCGGGGGAGGGACGGCTGACATCATTGCCCTCACTGAGTTTGAGGAGGCTGCAGCTGAGCTGGCTGGGGAGGACAGGGATTGCTCCTATGGGGAAGGGGAGATCAGCCTCTCCCTGGTATGGATCACAACTCCAGCAAATCCTGACAATCACAGTGACTCACATGTAGTCTTATATAGTTCATGCTCATCAACTGAAACTCTATTTTCTGGGCACCAACAGACCGAGGCCCCCAAGCTAGTCAAGCACCAGCCCGAGTCCCCAGACCACTTCGGACGAGGAATCTCCGGAAGAACCATCACTGTATTCACACGCACCCTCCACCAGCTCAGAGACACACACATCATTGGAGCACAGGTGTAGATTAGGCTTGGTCTCACTTTCTGGCGAACACCTCACTGACACATCCCAACAGCAGGCGGAGGCAGGGACAGCCCAGGTCTCCGGCACTCGGAGGGTTGCTGGAGACCAGCCACCTGCTCAGTCCGAGTCAGATGATGAGCCTCTGGAAGCAATCGCCAACTCAATGCTACAGATAAGACCATAAGACCATAAGACATAGGAGCAGAAATTAGGCCATTCGGCCCATCGTGTCTGCTCCGCCATTCAATCATGCCTGATAAGTTTTCTCAACCCCATTCTCCCACCTTCTCCCCGTAACCTTTGATCCCCTTACCAATCAAGAACCTATCTATCTCCGTCTTAAATACATTCAATGACCTGGCCTCCACGGCCTTCTGTGGAAATGAGTTCCATAGATTCACCACTCTCTGGCTAAAGAAGTTTCTCCTCATCTCTGTTCTAAAAGGTCTTCCCTTTACTGTGAGGTTGTGCCCTTGGGTCCTAGTCTCTCCTACTAATGGAAACATCTTCCCCACGTCCACTCTATCCAGGCCTTTCAGTATTCTGTAAGTTTCAATCAGATCCCCCTTCATCCTTCTAAACTCCATCGAGTATAGACCCAGAGTGTCCTCGAACGTTCCTCATATGTTAAGCCTTTCATTCCTGGGATCGTTCTCGTGAACCTCCTCTGGACCCTCTCCAGGGCCAGCACATCTTTCCTGAGATACGGGGCCCAAAATTGCTCACAATATTCTAAATGTGGTCTGACCAGAGCCTTATAAAGCCTCAGCAGCACACCCCTGCTTTTATATTCTAGTCCTCTCGAAATAAATGCCAACATTGCATTTGCCTTCCTAACTACCGACTCAACCTGCAAGTTAACCTTAAGAGAATCCTGGACCAGGACTCCCAAATCCCTTTGCACTCCAGACTTCTGAATTCTCTCCCCATTTAGAAAATAGTCTATGCCTCTATTCTTCCTACCAAACTGCATGTCCTCACACTTCCTCACGTTGTATTCCATCTGCCACATCTTTGCCCATTCTCCTAACTTGTCCAAATCCTTCTGCAGCCTCCCCGCCTCCTCAATACTACCTGTCCCTCCAGCTATCTTTGTATCATCTGCAAACTTAGCCAGGATGCCCTCAGTTCCTTCATCTAGATCATTAATGTATAAAGTGAAAAGTTGTGGTCCCAACACTGACCCCTGTGGAACTCCACTAGTCACCGGCCGCCATCCTGAGAAGGACCCCCTTATCCCCACTCTCTGCCTCCTGCCAGATAGCCAATCTTCTATCCATGCTAGTACCTTGCCTCTAACACCATGGGCTCTTATCTTACTGAGCAGCCTCCTGTGCGGCACCTTGTCAAAGGCCTTCTGGAAGTCCAAGTAGATAACATCCATTAGCACTCCTTTGTCTAACCTGCTCATTACCTCCTCAAAGAATTCTAACAGATTTGTCAGGCATGACCTCCCCTTGATGAAACCATGCTGACTTTGCCCGATTTTACCATGCACTTCCAAGTATTCTGAAATCTCATCCTTAATAATGGACTCTAAAATCTTACCAACAACCGAGGTCAGGCTAATCGGCCTGTAATTTCCCGTCTTTTGCCTCACTCTCTTCTTAAACAGGGGGGTTACATTAGCGATTTTCCAGTCCTCTGGGACCCTCCCTGACTCCAGTGATACCTGAAAGATCACCACTAACGCCTCCACTATCTCTTCAGCTATCTCCTTCAGAACTCTGGGGTGTAACCCATCTGGTCCAGGTGATTTATCCACCTTCATAGCTTCTCCTTGGTAATGGCCACCATACTCACCTCTGCCCCCCGACTCTCTTGAACTTTGGGGATGTCACTCGTGTCTTCCACCGTGAAGACTGACGCAAAGTACCTATTCAGTTCCACCGCCATTTCTTTGTTCCCCACTACTACTTCTCCAGCGTCATTTTCCAGCGGCCCAATGTCCACTTTTGCCTCTCTCTTACCCTTCATATATCTAAAAAAACTCTTGCAATCTTCTTTTACATTACTGGCTAGTTTACCCTCATCTTCTCCCTCCTTAATTCTTTTTTAGTTGTCCTCTGTTAGGCTTCCCAATCCCCTGGTTTCCCACTGCTCTTCACCACATTGTATGCTTTCTCTTTAGCTTTTATGCTGTCCCTAACTTCCCTTGTCAGTCATGGTTGCCTCGTCATCCCTATAGTATGCTTCTTCTTCCTAGGGATGAATTTTTTATGTGTCTCCCAAATTACTCCCAGAAACTCCTGCCATTGCTGTTCCACTGTCTTTCCTGCTAGGCTCATCTCCCAGTCAATTCTGGCCAGCTCCTCCCTCATGCCTCTGTAGTTGCCTTTATTCAACTGCAATACCGTTACATTTGATTCCAGCTTTTTCCTCTCAAATTGCAGGGTAAATTCTATCATATTATGGTCACTTCCTCCTAAGGGTTCCTTCACCTTAAGCTCCCTTATCAAATCTGCCTCATTACACATCACTAAATCTAGAATTGCCTGTTCTCTAGTGGGCTCCACCACAAGCTGCTCCAAAAAGTCATCTCGTAGACATTCCACAAATTCCTTTTCTTGGGATCCACTACCAACCTGATTTTCCCAGTCTACCTGCATATTGAAATCCCCCATGATCACTGTAACCTTGCCTTTCTTACACACCTTTTCTATCTCCTGGTGTATCTTGTGCCCCACAACCTGACTACCGTTCGGAGACCTGTACATAACTCCCATTATGGTTTTTTTACCTTTGCGGTTCCTCAACTCTATCCTCACAGATTCTACATTATCTGACCCTACGTCATTTGTTGCTATCGATTTAATTTCATTTCCTACTAACAAAGCAACCCCACCCCCTCTGCCAATCTGCCTATCTTTTCGATAGGATGTATATCCTTGGATATTTAGCTCCCAGTCCTGATCCCCTTGTAGCCATGTCTCCCTAATGCCCACCACATCATACCTGCCAATTTCAATCTGCGCCACAAGCTCATTTACCTTATTTCGTATACTGCGTGCATTCAGATACAACACCTTCAGTCCTGTATTTTCCGTCCCCTTTCTCACTGTCGTCCCTTTATCTGATGTGCTTGAAGTTAGATTCCTAGCCCTTTCCAAACACTCTGTCCTATTTTGTGTTCTGGAGACTTTAGTAGCCTCTCCTGGGCTCTCCTTTCTTTTCAGTTTTTTCATAATTTTCCATGAAGTTGAATCCACCCCCCACACGCTAACTTGCTGCTTTGTTTCCCATTAGTCATACTTCTTGGAGCTTTACCCTTCCCTCCCCCCCAACTTTCTAGTTTAAAGTCCTGTTGACCACCCTATTTACCCTTTTCGCTAGAACATTGGTCCCAGATCGGTTCAGGTGGAGACCGTCCCAACGGTACAGATCCCTCCTGTTCCAATACTGATGCCAGTGCCCCACGAAATGGAACCCCTCTTTCCTGCACCACTCCTTTAGCCACGTGTTTACTTCCCTTATTCTCGCGTCCCTATGCCAATTTGCACGTGGCTCGGGTAGTAATCCAGAGATTATAACCCTTGAGGACCTGTTCTTTAATTTAGTTCCTAGTTCCTGATAATCCACAAACAGGTCCTCTTTCCTAGTCTTACCTATGTTATTTGTCCCGATGTGGACCACAACAACTGGATCCTCCCCCTCCCTCTCCAATATCCTTTCAAGCCAGTCAGAGATGACCGTCACCCTCGCACTGGGCAGGCAACATACCATGCGGGACTCTCGATCCTGCTTACAAAGGAAGCTATCAATTCCCCTAATTATAGAATCCCCTACAACTACCACTTGTCTTTTTGCTCCCCACTCTTGAATGGCCTCCTGTGCCACGGTGCCATGGTCAGCTGGCTCATCCTCCCTACAGCCCTGTTCCTCATCCACACAGGGAGCAAGTACCTCGTACCTGTTGGACAAGGTCAAGAGCTGAGGCTCCTCTGTTCCTGAACACAGGATCCCTCTACCTGCCTCACTTGCAGTCACACCCTGCTGACCCTGACCACTGACCGAACTTGAGGTACTTAATCTACCGGGTGTGACCGCCTCCTGAAACAAAGCGTCCAGGTAACTCTCCCCCTCCCGGATGTGCCGCAGTGTCCGGAGCTCGGACTCCAGCTCATCAATTCTGAGCCGGAGTTCCTCCAGCAACCAACACTTGCTGCAGATGTGATCACTGCAGCTCGCAATGGGATCTGCCAGCTCCCACATCATACAGCTACAGCACATCACCTGCCCAGCCATCTCCACTTAGATAATTCATTTATTAATTAGCTTTGCAGTGTTTTTTTTTCAAATTTGGTGCAAATTTCCTACCAACCAATCAGGTCACAGCTGCAATGACAGGCGGTGAACATCAGGCAGAGATTTGACAGTCACTCAGCAGACTAGAGCGAATGATGGAGGAGTCCATGTTCTGTCTGATGTAGTGGCTCTGATGTGCGAGTGCCTCGAGGTCACCATGGGAAGGTGGGGGACAACCATGGAGACCTCGGTCCAGCAGGTCTTGCTGGATTTGCGCTCAGACCTTCACCATGGCCATATACCCTGGTGGGTACTATCAAGATGTAGGAGGCATAGGGACAAGGCGTCTTGACCTCCCTCCAGCTGCACATTTCCTGCAGGAGTCAGGGCGGGGCTCCCGGGCACCCACAATGAGGATGATCATCATCCGGACATCCGGGGGCCTCCTCTCAGGACACCCCAAGGGTGTGCAGCCGTTCACAGGCCCCTCTGCCTGTGACCCCATCCACTCCAGCTTCATGGGCCGCCAAGGGTGCTTCTGCCCGTGAGCACGAGAGCCTAATCACAGAATCACAAAATCACAGAATCACAGTGCAGGAGGCCCTTCGGCTCATTGAGTCTGCACTGACACGTGAGAAAGGCCTGACCTACCTACCTAATCCCATTTACCAGCACTTGGTCCATAGCCTTGAATTTTATGACGTGCCAGTGTTCATCCAGGTACTTTTTAAAGGATGTGAGGCAACCCGCCTCCACCACCCTCCCAGGCAGCGCATTCCAGACTGTCACCACCCTCTGGGTAAAAAGTTTTTCCTCACAGTCCCCCTAAACCTCCTGCCCCTCACCTTGAACTTGTGTCCCCTCGTGACTGATCCTTCAACTAAGGGGAACAGCTGCTCCCTATCCACCCTGTCCATGCCCCTCATAATCTTGTACACCTCGATCAGGTCGCCCCTCAGTCTTCTCTGCTCCAGCGAAAACAATCCAAGTCTATCCAACCTCTCTTCATAGCTTAAATGTTTCATCCCAGGCAACATCCTGGTGAATCTCCTCTGCGCCCCCTCCAGTGCAATCACATCCTTCCTATAATGTGGCGACCAGAACTGCACACAGTACTCCAGCTGTGGCCTCACCAAGGTTCTATACAACTCCAACATGACCTCCCTGCTTTTGTAATCTATGCCTCGATTGATAAAGGCAAGTGTCCCATATGCCTTTTTCACCACCCCACTAACATGCCCCTCTGCCTTCAGAGATCTAGGGACACACACGCCAAGGTCCCTTTGTTCCTCAGAACTTCCTAGTGTCATGCCGTTCATTGAATACTTCCTTGTCAAATGACTCCTTCCAAAGTGTATCACCTCACGCTTTTCAGGGTTAAATTCCATCTGCCACTTATCTGCCCATTTGACCATCCCGTCTATATCTTCCTGTAGCCCAAGACACTCAACCTCACTGTTAACCACCCGGCCAATCTTTGTGTCATCCACAAACTTAGTAATCCTACCCCCCACATAGTCATCTATGTCGTTTATATAAATGACAAATAATAGGGGACCCAGCACAGATCCCTGTGGTACGCCACTGGACACTGGCTTCCAAATCTAATCAGGCTGGAGCTCCCAGGGGACATCCACCAAGGTCATCACAGACATCAGGGTGCAGCAGTCAGCAGGCTGCCTTTACCTCTGCTGCGGATGTCAGGGCTGCACATAGACGTAGTGGTAGGGTTAGGAAAATTAAGAAAAATTGATGTCACTTTTGGGTCACCGGTGCGCTCTAACTGTAAAGAAATTGCACTTTTGTGAATATGTTTGATGGTTATGTCAATGTTTTGGTCAACTGAAGGCATTGTGAATTTGTACACTGTGATCCTCTTATTTTGAAAGTTAGCCATTCTCCCACTCAGTGATAGTGTCCCACTATGAGGTTAACATTCATGTGGTGTCAATCTCAGTTGAACTAATATCCGCAGCCCTTGTATGATGTCAGGGGGATGTGCTTAAATCTTTATTGGAAGTGTGTGATGTAAGCGTTTCTAATCCTTCTTCCTCAAGGAAAACCATTGAGTGAGGGCAGCTCATCAGCGTTGATAATCTAGCGGCATTTGTGTCTCCTCAGTGGGAGTGGCAGAAGAAAAGACATACATGGGAGAAGGAGATCCCTCATTCTCTCCGCGAGTGGGTGGACATCCCCTGAGATGAAAGGGAATGGCATTGAGGGCTAGGAGAGATGTGGCCATATACCCTCACTTAACTTAACTTTTCCTGGAACCTGTCAGCAATTAACATATCACGGATACGTCTCCCATGTCTTCCTTCCTCCGTGGCGTGATCACGCTCATATTGACCCTTAGCATCTCCTGAAGGTCCTGGGCCGTTGGATCTTCATCTTCCAATGAGCTGTCATCCTCCTCCAGTTCACCCTCTGGCAGGGGGTCTCTTTGCATAGTCAGATTGTGAAGGGCGCCAAAACAATGCGAAGATGCGTGAAAGCGTGTCGGGAGTGTATTGGAGTGAGCCACCTGAGAGGTCCAAGTATCTGAAGCACATCTTCAGAAGCCCTATGGTCTGCTCCATAAGGGAGTGTGTTGTGCTGTGAGCAGTGTTGTAGCTCTCCGGACTCTGCTGATACACCAGCGTTTCAGTGGGTACCCCCTATGCCCAAGCTGCCATCCCTGCAAATGTTCAGGCTCCTCAAAAATCTCAGCTTCTGGGAGTGACTCAGGATGTAGGAGTCATGGCAACTCCCAGGGTACCATGCATGAACATGCTGTATGTGCTTCCGGTGATCACACACCAGTTGTACATTGATGGAATGATAGCCCTTGCGGTTTATAAACATAGGGGCTGCTATCATGGAGCCCATATAGCCACATGGGTGCAGTCTATTGCATCCTGAGCTTGAGAAATCTGAGATGGCAGTGAAGCCAATGAATCTCGCAGCCTGGCTATCTTCGTCCAGAGAAAACTTGACCACCACCTGGAAGTTCCCCTCCAAGCCACTCACCACCCTGACTTGGAAATATATCGCTGCTCCTTCACTGTCACTGGGTCAAAATCCTGAAACTCCCTCCCTCACAACCTTTCTTGTCTGGGTCTCTCCTCCTGACCCTTCTGTTCATGCTGTGGCTCCCCTTCATCAAGTCCCTCAGGCATGGCCTCCTGCTGGAGCTGCGTGCAGCATCGCCCCTCCCTCCTTCACCTCCCCCATTGTGTTAGGACCCTGACAAAGGCAGCATTGAGCCCTGGATCCCTCTGAAAGGAACCATTGGAGATATTAATGATTTAAAGGGCAAGAAAGTGAAGCTCAGGAGATGAAACATATGGAAATTGTAAGGATCCATAGATTTCCTACCCAACTTGCATGGTGGCAGATGCCATGAGTACAAACATCGAGGTGACCAAGATGGCATCGCGGATATGTAACATCTTGAGTACTGCGTGGGATGCAAAAGTTTGACTGAAATGAGTGACCCAACATATCTCTGTGCTCCAATCTCTGATGTGGAATATTAATGACCAATCATGGTCAATGAATGGATGCCTTTTGGCTTGTTAGGAATGTCAAATCTGGTGAACATGTGACAGGTCTTCATTGAGGAATGCCACATATGATGCAGCTGTGCCTCCTTCACCATTGCCCGCATTTCCAAATTCTACATTTCTATGTGTTACTCTTGTGATGTGAAGCCATTGAGTTCTGAGTGGCCCTTTAACAGTGCTAATGAAGCCATTGGCCTTCAGTGGCTTCCATTGCAAAGAGATCTTCCTTCTTTCTTTCTAAGCGGAGTCCTGTTCACTCCTGCGGCAACAAGTTAGAGGGCGACCCCAGAAAGTTTCACTGGTGTTCGCCCTATCCCCTCACTGCCTTTTCACAGCCTTCCCTCCCCACTGCCCCCCTCATGTTTGCCCTTCCCCTTCACTGCCATTTCACAGCCTTCCCTTCCCTTTGACCTCCTCATGCTCACCCTTCCCCCTCACTGCTATTCCACAGCTTTCCCTCCCCATTGCCCCCTTCGTGTTTGCCGTTCCCCCTCAGCCTTCCTTACCCATTGCTCACCTTGTGTTGGTCGTCCCCACCCTCACATCACACCTCAGCCCTGGTTAAAGTGCTCGTTTCTGAAAGTGGAGTTCTGCCTGACGACCACTGCACAGTGGTGTCCTTGTGGACAATAGTCACAGCCACCAGGAGTAGAAGACCCTCTGCACTCCTCAACCCCGGCCGCAGTACTGGAGGAGTGCCTGGTGTCCTTCGGGGCAATGTAGGCAAACGGCAGGAGCAGACCAACCCTACAGCCCCAGCAATGTGGCATTCATTGTAACAAGACCGGCGCAGCGCTATGGCAGGGAGACTATATACGTTACACTCACCTCGAAGTTACCAGTGAACTGAGATCCAACTTGTGCACGCCACCCCTTTGCAAACAGTTTGAGGCCAATGTAATTTCCTGCTGGCGTGAAGCAAGATTGGATGGCCTGACAAGATTCCGGGAAGCAGCTGTTTAACAAGAATTCCTGAGATGTTAATGGATGCAAATGGCGTTCACTCCACTAGTCGGCTGGTATAACTGATGTGGCATTAACTTTATTTTATTATTATTCATTTACTGGATGTGGGTGCCGCTGGCTAGGCCAACATTTATTGCCCATCCCTAATTGTCCTTGAGAAGGTCGTGGTGAGCTGCCTTCTTGAACCGCTGCAGTCCATGTGGTGTAGGTACACCCACAGTGCTGTTAGGGAGGGAGTTCCAGGATTTTGACCCAGCGGCAGTGAAGGAACGGCCGATATATTTCCAAGTCAGGATGGTGGGTGGCTTGGAAGGGAACTTCCAGGTGGTGGTGTTCCCATGTGTCTGCTGCCCTTGTTCTTGTAGATGGTAGCGGTTGTGGGTTTGGGAGGTGCTGTCGAAGGAGCCTTGGTAAATTACTGCAGTGCATCTTGTAGGTGGTACACACACTGCTGCTACTGTGTGTCGGTGGTAGAGGGAATAAATGTTTGTTGAAGGAGAGCTGAACAAGCAGGCTGCTTTGTCCTGGATGGTGTCAAGCTTCTTGAGTGTTGTGGGAGCTGCACTGATCCAGGCAAGTGGGGAGTATTCCATCGCACTCCTGACTTGTGCCTAGTAGATGGTGGACAGGATTTGGGGAATCAGGAGGTGACTTACTCACCACGGGATTCCTAGCCTCTGACCTGCTCTTCTAGCCACAGTGCTTATATGGCTGGTCCAGTTCAGTTTCTGGTCAATGGGGTCACGACTCACTGGGGATAGTGTGCTGTAATATCGAGCCCCACTGCTCCCCGAGCCATGACAAATGTGAAAAGTTTGATCAAACCACCAGATTGCCCCAATTCTACCTAACTGTTTAATTTAGGTTAACAGAATACGAGCACCAGGTTTGTAAACTTAATAAGTAAATAACTGTTTATTGAACAAACTGTCGTTAACCATTGGCAAAAGAAAGAAATATGAACTTCTAACTTCTAACACTACAACAAACTCTACCCCCTTCTTAAATCCCTATACACACACACACACAAGAATGTAAGACACACAAAACATGGATTTTAAGGGTGGGATAAAACAGTTCAGTAGCACCAATCCGGAGTACAGGATTCGATGGGTTGATTTTGATCGATGTCTTCCAAATTCCTTTCAGCTCTTGTTGATGAGGCGAGGTGGTCTCCCAGCACTTTCTGTGTTTAGTTCACTGATTGAGAAATTGCTTTTCAATGTCTCTAACAATGGTTTTCCCCTTTTCAGTTTTACAGGGGTTTCCTCAGATACAGGGAACAGGTTATAGAGATATGAGGAAAGGTGATTTTAGATGTTTTCTCTTTGCAGGCCAGGAGCTTTTCTACTGCATTGCTACCACACAAAACCCAGGTCATCTGGTCAGGAGCCAATTAAAATTCAGTTGTCAGGCAGCTCCCTTGGTCCAGAACTCCTTTCTGGCACCATCTTGTCTTCCATGGTACACCCGGTTCCAGTGCTGCAACATTGTATATATCTCTTATCCTGTTCCAGTGGACGTGTCCTTTAAACGGCAGCCATTGTAATTCAAATCCACAGTCCAACAAAAAATAAAAAGATATGTTCTTTACAATAGTCCAACAGAAATAAAAAGATATGCTCATTGCAATG
This sequence comes from Cetorhinus maximus, assembly GCF_964194155.1. Taxonomy (NCBI): domain Eukaryota; kingdom Metazoa; phylum Chordata; class Chondrichthyes; order Lamniformes; family Cetorhinidae; genus Cetorhinus; species Cetorhinus maximus. The sequence continues at coordinate 1,736,478 of NC_135881.1, forward strand.
GTAACCTCCAGGATGTTGATAATAGGGGAGTCAGCAATGGTAATGCCATTGAATGTCAAGGGGTGATAGTTTGATTCTCTCTTGTTGGAGATGGCCATTGACTGGCACTTGTGTGGCGCGAGTGTAACTTGCCACTTGTCAGCCCAAGCCTGGATATTGTCCAGGTCTTGCTGCATTTGGACATGGACTTCTTCAGTGTCTGAGGAGTCGCGAAAGGTGCTGAACATTGTGCAATCATCAGCAAACATCCCCACTTCTGACCATGTGATGAAACGAAGTTCATAGATGAAGCAGCCGAGGACACTACCTGAGGAACCGGGTAGGGCTGAGGACACTACCCTGAGGAACTCCTGCAGTGATATCCAGGAACTGAGATGATTGACCTCCAACAACCACAGCCGTTTTCCTTTGTGCTAGGTATGACTCCAACCAGGGGAGAGTTTTCCCCCTGACTCCCATTGACTCCAGTTTTGCCAGGGCTCCCTGATGCCACACTCGGTCAAATGCTGCCTTCATATCAAGGGCAGTCACTCTCACCTCACCCCTCAAGTTCAGCACTTTTGTCCATGTTTGAACCAAGTCTGTGATGAGGTCAGAAGCTGAGTGACCCTGGAGGAACCCAAACTAGGCTAAGCAAGTGCTGCTTGATAGCACAGTTGATGACCCCTTCAATCACTTTACTGATTATTGAGAATAGACTGATGGGGCGTTAATTGGAAGGGTTGGATTTATCCTGCTTTTTGTGTACAGTATATACCTGTATCCGGGTAGATGTAGCTGTACTGGAACAGCTTGGCTAGGGGCGCGGCAAGTTCTAGAGCACAAGTCTTCAGTACTATTGCTGGAATATTGTCAGGGCCCATAGACATTGCAGTATCCAGTACCTTCAGCCGTTTCTTGATATCACGTAGAGTGAATTGAATTGGCTGAAGACTGACATCTGTGATGCTGGGGACCTTCGGAGGAGGCCGAGATGGATCATTGTTGTGAATGAAGATTGTTGTGAATGCTTCAGCCTTATCTTTTGCACTGATGTGCTGGGCTCCGCCATCATTGAGGATGGGGATAATTGTGGAGCCTCCTGCTCCAGTGAGTTGTTTAACTGTCCACCAAACAGAGTGCAGCTGATGAGCTGAGTGAAGACTTGCAGTTGGTGAAAGGGGGGTTTGGTGAAGAGGGAGGAGGAGTCGTTCATTTCCTCCTCCTGTCTTTCCCACCCCATGGAAATTGGTTCTTGCTCTACTACAGGAGCTGGTGAGTATCTGGTAGGTGGGTAAGTTCTATTCTATCCCTAAGGCTTAAAATAATACACAATTTGGTGGTAACATTAATAAAATGTATAAGAAAGCAACATTCAATAAGTGATTAATGTAATTAAGTAATTATTTTAAACACATTAAGGATGGCAGGAGAGGTGATGTGTCAAAGGCTGCAGCATGTGGAAGCTCCGGGATAACATTGTGATCCAGGACAAACACGTCTGCAGTAAGTGTTTGCGGCTCGAGGAACTTTGGCTCAGTGTCACTGAGCTGGAGGCTGAGCTGCAGACACTGTAACACATTAGGGAGGGAGAAAGTTACCTGGATGCTTTACACCAGAAGGCAGCCACACCACTTAGGATAGGGTATTCTAATTTGGTCAGTGGTCAGGGACAGAGTGTATGACTGCAAGTGAGGCAGGTAAGGGGACCCAGAGGGCAGGAGTGCAAGAGTGTGAGCCTCTGTAATTGGTCAACAGGTTTGAGGCTCTCTCAGCTTGTTTGGATGAGAGTGGAGGCTGCAGAGTGGATGAGCAAACTGACCATGGCACCATGGTACAGGAAGCCTCCAAGTGGGTGGAGCAAAAGGAATGCAGTGGTAATAGGGGACAGTATAGTGAGGGGGGTTGACACTGTTCCCTGTAGCAAAGAGTGAGGGTCCAGAAGGCTTTGTTGCCTGAACGATGCCAGGGTTCAGGACATCTGCTCAGGGCTAGGGAGTAATGAAAAAGGCAAGAAGTCACTTGTGGGAGTGTTGTACTGGGAGCCCTAATTGCAACTACACAGTAGGACAGAGTATGAAAGAAGAGATAATGGGAGCTTGTCAGAAAGGTACAGCAATAATCATGGGGGATTTTAATCTACATATAGACTGGAAAAATCGGATGGCAAAGGTACCATAGATGAGGAGTTTATAGAATGTTTTCTTGATAGTTTCTTAGAACAGTATGTTCTGGAGACAAAACAAAAACAGAATTACCTGGAAAAACTCAGCAGGTCTGGCAGCAGCGGTGGAGAAGAAAAGAGTTGACATTTCGGGTCCACACGACCCTTCAACAGAACTGAAGTATAGTTAGGAGAGGGGTGAAATATAAGCTGGTTTAAGGTGGGGGGCGGGGGGAGAGAAGTTGAGGGTGGGGTGGTTGTAGGGACAAGCAAACAGTGATAGGAGCAGATAATCAAAAGATGTCACAGACAAAAGGATCAAAGAGGTATTGAAGGTGGTGATATTATCTAAGAAAAGTGCTAATTAAGAATGGATGGCAGGACACTCAAGGTACAGCTCTAGTGGGGGTGGGGTGGAAAGACTGACAAGGTATTAGTTGTAGATTTAAAAATAATGGAAATAGGTGGGAAAAGAAAAATCTATATAAATTATTGAAAAAAAAACAAAAGGGAGGGGGAGGAAACGGGGTGGGGATGGGGGGGAGGGGGAGTTTAAGATCTAAAGTTGTTGAATTCAATATTCAGCCCGGAAGGCTGTAAAGTGCCTAGTCGGAAGATGAGGTGCTGTTCCTCCAGTTTGCGTTGGGCTTCACTGGAACAATGCAGCAAGCCAAGGACAGACATGTGGGCAAGAGAGCAGGGTGGAGTGTTAAAATGGCAAGCGACAGGGAGGTTTGGGTCTTTCTTGCGGACAGACCACAGATGTTCTGCAAAGCGGTCGCCCAGTTTGCGTTTGGTCTCTCCAATGTAGAGGAGACCGTATTGGGAGCAACGAATGCAGTAGATTAAGTTAGAGGAAATGCAAGTGAAATGCTGCTTCACTTGAAAGGAGTGTTTGGACCCTTGGACGGTGAGGAGAGAGGAAGTGAAGGGGCAGGTGTTGCATCTTCTGCGTGGGCATGGGGAGGTGCCATAGGTGGGGGTTGAGGAGTAGGGGGTTATGGAGGAGTGGACCAGGGTGTCCCGGAGGGAACGATCCCTATGGAATGCCGCCAGCGGGGGTGAAGGGAAGATGTGTTTGGTGGTGGCATCATGTTGGAGTTGGCGGAAATGGTGGAGGATGATCCTTTGAATGCGGAGGCTGGTGGGGTGATAAGTGAGGACAAGAGGGACCCTATCATGTTTCTGGGAGGGAGGAGAAGGTGTGAGGGTGGATGCGCGGGAGATGGGCCGGACACGGTTGAGGGCCCTGTCAATGACCGTGGGTGGAAAACCTCGGTTAAGGAAGAAGGAGGACATGTCAGAGGAACTGTTTTTGAAGGTAGCGTCATCAGAACAGATGCGACGGAGGCGAAGGAACTGAGAGAATGGGATGGAGTCCTTACAGGAAGCGGGGTGTGAGGAGCTGTAGTTGAGGTAGCTGTGGGAGTCGGTAGGCTTGTAATGGATATTGGTGGACAGTCTATCATCAGAAATTGAGACAGAGAGGTCAAGGAAGGGAAGAGAAGTGTCAGAGATGGAGGGGTGGAGATTGGAAGCGAAATTAATAAATTTTTCCAGGTCCCGACGAGAGCATGAAGCAGCACTGAAGTAATCATTGATGTACCGGAGAAAGAGTTGTGGGAGGGGGCCGGAGTAGGACTGGAACAAGGAATGTTCCACATACCCCATAAAGAGACAGGCATAGCTGGGGCCCATGCGGGTGCCCATAGCCACACCTTTTATTTGGAGGAAGTGAGAGGAGTTAAAGGAGAAATTGTTCAGTGTGAGAACAAGTTCAGCCAGACGGAGGAGAGTAGTGGTGGATGGGGATTGTTCGGTCCTCTGTTCAAGGAAGAAGCTAAGGGCCCTCAGACCATCCTGGTGGGGGATGGAGGTGTAGAGGGATTGGACATCCATGGTGAAGAGGAAGCGGTTGGGGCCAGGGAACTGGAAATTGTTGATGTGACGTAAGGTGTCAGAGGAATCACGGATGTAGGTGGGAAGGGACTGGACAAGGGGAGAGAGAAGCGAGTCAAGATAACGAGAAATGAGTTCCGTGGGGCAGGAACAGGCTGACACGATCGGTCTGCCGGGACAGTTCTGTTTGTGGATTTTGGGTAGGAGGTAGAAGCGAGCCGTCGAGGTTGGGCAACTATCAGGTTGGAAGCTGTGTGAGGAAGATCTCCAGAGGAGATGAGGTCAGTGACAGTCCTGGAAACAATGGCTTGATGTTCCGTGGTGGGGTCATAGTCCAGGGAGAGGTAGGAGGAAGTGTCTGCGAGTTGACGCTCAGCCTCCACAAGGTAGAGATCAGTGCGCCAGACCACAACAGCACCACCCTTGTCAGCGGGTTTGATGACAATGTTGGGGTTGGACCTGAGAGAACGGAGTGCAGTAAGTTCAGAGAGAGACAGATTAGAATGGGTGAGAGGAGCAGAGAAATTGTGACGGCTAATGTCACGCCGACAGTTCTCAATGAAAAGATCAAGAGAAGGTAAGAATCCAGAGGGAGGGGTCCAGGTGGAGGGAGAATATTGGAGGTGGGTAAAAGGATCCGTTGAATGGGGAGAGGACTCCTGCCCAAAGAAGTGAGCACGGAGATGAAGACGGCGGAAGAAGAGTTCAGCATTGTGCCGAGCCCGAAATTCATTGAGATGAGGGCGTAAGGGTATGAAACTAAGTCCTTTGCTGAGCACTGAACGTTCAGCATTGGAGAGGGGAAGGTCAGGGGATATAGTGAATACGTGGCTGGGGCTGGGATTGGAAGATGGGGTGGGGACGGAGGGACAAGCAGGGGTGGAGGGTCCCAGATGGGTGTTGGTGTCGATGAGTTGTTGGAGCTTGCGTTCCTTAGCACTTGAGAGAAAGAGAAAAAGTTTCTTGTTGAGGCGTCGGATGAGGCGAAGAATAAAATGAAACTGGGGGCACGCACAGCTTTGAAAAAGGGTGCGGCGGTGCTGCTGGAGGGAGAGGTCGAGTGTGTTCATATGGCGGCGCATGGCACTGAGTGTGGATATTGAACACTGAGTGTTCTGCAGCCAGCCAGAAAGCAGGCTATACTTGACCTAGTATTGAACAACGATATAGGATTAACTGATAACCTCATAGTACAGGCACCCCTAGGCAGCAGCGATCATAATATGATTGAATTTTACATTCATTTTGAGAGAGAAATGAGTATGTCCAAGATTAGTATATTAAACTTATTGACAGCAATTATGGGGCATGAAAGCAGAGCTACCTAAAATGAACTGGCAAATGTGGTTAAGGGATAGGTCAATAGATGTTCAGCATCAGGCATTTAAAGGGATATTTCAGAATACACAGAATATATACATTCCAGTGAGATAGAAAAATTCCAAGGGGAGGGCCCACCATCCATGGTTAACCAAAAAGTTAAAGACAGAATCAGACTTAAAGTAAAAGCATATAATTACACAAAGACAGGTGGCAGGTCAGAAGATTGGAAAGAATATAAAGAACAGAAAAGAATGATGAAAAGATTAATAAGAAGGGATAAATTAGAGTACGAGTCCATGAGTCTATGAGATTAATATGGAGGGAAAAATTAGAGTATGGAGAGAAAGCTAGTTAGTAATATAAGGGCTTCTATAGATATTTAAATAAGAAAAGAGTTAACAAAGTGAGAGTTGGTCCTATAGAGAGTGCGTCTGGGGATTGGAAATGGAAAGTAAGGAGAAGGCGGATGAATTAAACAGGTATTTTACTTCCGTCTTCACTATAGAGAACACAAGCAACACCCCGAAAATAGCTGTAAATCAGGAAATGGAAGGAAGGGAGGAACTTGGGAAAATTATAATCACCAGGGAAGTGGTATTGAGCAAATACCACTGGGGCTGCGGCTGACAAATCCCCAGCTCCGGATGTGCTTCAGCCCAAGATCTTGAAAGAAGTGGCTAGTGAGATGGTTGATACACTGGTTTTAACTTTCCAAAATTCCCTAGGTTCGGGGAAGGTTCCATTAGATTGGAAAATAGCAGATGTAACTCCTTTATTCAGAAGGGGAGACAGAAAGCAGTTAGGCCAGTTAAGCCAGTTAACCTAATATCTGTCATAGGGAAAATGTTAGAAGCTATTATTAAAGGTGTTATAGCAGGGCACCTAGAAAAATTCAAGGCAATCAGGCAGAGTCAACATGGTTTTGTGAAAGGGAAATCTTGTTTAACCAATTTATTGGGGTTCTTTGAAGGAGTCACATGTGCTGTGGATAAAGGGGAACCGGTGGATGTACTGTACTTAGATTTCCAGAAGGCATTTGATAAAGTGCCACATTAAAGGTTATTGCAGAAAATAAAAGCACATGGTATAGGGGGTAACATATTGGCGTGGATAGAGGATTGGTTAGCTAGCAGGAAACAGAGAGTTGGCATAAATGGGTCTTTTTCTGGTTGGGAGGGTGTGATGAGTGGTGTACCACAGGGATCAGTGCTGGGGTCTCAACTTCTTACAATTTATATAAATGACTTGGATGAAGGGACCAAAGGAATGGTTGCTAAGTTTGCTGATGACACAAAGATAGGTAGGAAAATAAATTGTAAAGCAGGCTTAAGTAGGCTACAAAGTGACATAGATAGGTTAAGTGAGTGCTCAAAGATCTGGCAAATGGAGTATAATGTGGGCAAATGTGAATCGTTCATTTTGGCAGGAAGAATAAAAAAGATGCTTATTTTCTAAATGGTGAGAGATTGCAGAGTTCTGAGTTTCAGAGGGATCTGGTGCATGAATCACAAAAGGTTAGTATGCAAGTACATTAGGTAATTAGGAAAGATAATAGAATGTTATCATTCTTTGTGAGGGGAATTGATTACAAAAGTAGGGAGGTTATGCTTCAGTTGTACAGGGTATTGGTGAGATCACATCTGGAGTATTGTGTACAATACTGGTCTTCTTATTTAAAGAAAGATGTAAATGTGTTTGAAGCAGTTCAGAGAAGGTTTACCAGACTAATAGCAGGAGTGGACGGGTTGTCTTATGAGGAAATGTTGGACAGGTTAGGCTCGTATCCACCGGAGTTTAGAAGAGTAAGAGGCGACTTAATTGAAACCTTTAAGGTTGTTACGAAAGTATAATAATTTTCATAATATTATTCTGGTTTATTGTAAAGTAGGTTTATGGGTGTGAGTGTAGATGGTTCTGTCTGTGTGATTTAATTACATTTGGAGTCAGGTAAGCTGCAAGCTTGAAATTATCAAAAGATGTTAGGTCTAGAAATGTACTTGAAATGCGAATGAGTAAACATGGATGGGGTCTCAGCATGTAAAATATGAAGGGAATTTGCATTTTTAGATAAGTGAAGGGGTTGTTTGGATTTCAAAGGGATGTTAGGATCTTTATAACTAGCCAGATAAGCAAGGCAAGCAGAATGTTTATTTTTTCCAAAGGTTACTGACAATATTGGCAACATGAAAGATTTTTATATTATGGGAAAGGTATAGTTCTAAAGATACATGGAACAATGGAATTGACATATTCAAGAGAGAGAGAAACATATATAAAGGAGAATGAAAGGCTATCCTGGGGGGCCATTTAAGATCTAATAGGAGGCCATTTAAGATCTAAATGGCTCCAGCCATTTGTGCATAAGTCTGCTGTGCCCGGTAACTAATGTTGGAGACGAGCTTTTGGAATTCCACTGTCAAGTGGGTACCATGGTAACTTGCTGGCTTGCTTTTTTTAAAATGTAAAATCTATTTTGGACTGCTGCCTTATTGGGAGTATATAATTGAGAGTCAGGTTAATTAGGAATTTTAGCATTCGTTATAGTGGTAAGTAATTGTAGTCTCATGTATGTGCTTGAAATCTTTTCTTTTGTTAAGAAATATTTTAATTTAATTTTTAAAATCTCTAAAGGTCTTAGTTGACTTATTGCTTCTGAATTCACTGCACACATTTTCACGTAATAATTACAAATTGCAAAACCTTTGTGATAGTGTGGCCAAGATGCCCTTGTGGATTTGGTCCACTTGCCACGCATCGCCTACCATGTCATAACAAAGATCCTGAGGGGTCTTGACAGGGTGGATGTGGAGAGGATGTTTTCTCTTGTGGGAGAGTCTAGAGTTTAAAAATAAGGGGTCGCTCATTTAAGACAGAGGAGAATTTTTTCCTCTCAGAGAGTTGTGAGTCTTTGGAACTCTCTTCCTCAAAAGGCGGTGGAAGGAGAGTCTTTGAATATTTTTAATGCAGGGCTAGATAGGTTCTTGATTAACAAGGGGGTGAAAGGTTATCAGAGGTAGGCAGGAATATAGGGTTGAGATTACATTCAGATCAGCCATGGTCTTATATAATGGCAGAGCAGGCTCGAGGGGCCAATTTCCTGCTCCTAATTCATATGTTTGTATGTTCACCACCATTCACGACTGGATGTGGCAGAACTGCAGAGCTTAGATCTGATCCATTGGTTGTGGAATCTCTTAGCTCTGTGTATCACTGCTGCTTCCGCTGTTTGGCACGTAAGTAGTCCTGTGTTATAGTTTTACCAGGTAGGCCTGATGATACTCCTGGCATGCCCTCCTGCACTCTTCGTGTAACTAGGGTGGATCTCCTTGCTTGGTGGTAATGGTAGAGTGGGGGATATGCCAGGCCATCAGGTTACAGATTGTGTTCGAGTACAATTCTGCTGCTGCTGGTGGTCCACAGCACCTCATGGTTGCCCAGTCTTAGTTGCTAGATCTGTTTGAAATCTATCCTATTGAGCACGATGATAGTACCACACAACACCAATGAGGATATTCTTGATGTGAAGATAGAACTTCGTCTCCACAAAGACTGTGCGGTGGTCACTCCTACTGATACTGTCATGGACAAATGCATCTGCAGCAGAAGTGTTGGTGAGGATGAGGTCAAGTATGTTTTTCCCTCTTGTTGGTTCCCTCACCACCTGCCGCAGACCCAGTTGAGCAGCTATGTAATTTAGGACTCAGCCAGCTCGGTCAGTAGTGGTGCTACCGAGCCACTCTTGGTGATGGACATTGAAGTTCCCCACCCAGAGTACATTCTGCACCCTTGCCACCCTCAGTGCTTCCTCCAAGTGGCGTTCAACACTGAGGAGCACTGATTCATCAGCTGGGGCTGATGGTATGTGGTAATCAGCAGGAGGTTTCCTTGCCGATGTTTGACCTGATGACATAAGACTTCTTGAGGACTCCCATAGCAACTCCCAACTGACTGTATACCACTGTGCCACCACCTCTGCTGGGTCTGTCCTGCCGGTGGGACAGGACATAGCTAGCGATGGTGATGGTGGAGTTTGGGACATTATCTCTAAGGTATGATTTCGTGAGGATGACTATATCAGGCTGTTGCTTGACTAGTCTGTGAGACAGCTCTCCCAATTCTGGCACAAGCCCCCAGCTGTTAGTGAGAAGGACTTTGCAGGGCCTGGGTTTGCAATTGTTGTTTCCGGTGCCTAGGTCTATGCCGGGTGGTGTGTCCAGTTTCATTCCTTTTTATTGACTCTGTAGCGGTTTGTTACAATGGAGTGGCTTGTTAGGCCATTTCAGAGGGCAAGCACATTACTGTGGATCTGGAGTCATATGTAGGCCAGACCTGGTAAGGGTGGCAGATTTCCTGCCCTAAAGGACATTTGTGAACCAGATGACTTTTTACAACAATCGACAATGGTTTCATGGTCATCATTAGACTTTTAATTCCAGATTTTTATTGAATTCAAATTCCACCATCTGCTGTGGTGGGATTCAAACCTGGGTCCCTGGAGCATTTACCCAGGGTCTCTGGAATATTAGTCAGTGACAATACCACTACGCCATCGCCTCCCCACATCGGGAGAATTGCAAACTGTTTTTATGCTGGCGGATTTCCAACTTTTTGTCTGCTGATGGATTCTCTGCTCCGATGGACAAATTCCACCCAGTGACATAAGAAGGCGTATGATGCGTATCCTGGGGTCAGTGTGGTGGTGAGCAGAGACATGTAAAGATCTACATGTGGAGATAGCTCCAAGCCTATATCTTTTACTGTACATGTATAAAGTTAATTAAAGTTAGCTAATAAACACTTACAGTTAACCTACAGAAGACTACGAGGACTTCTTTAAGACATACTGTTCCCTCACAAAGATTGGTCGGGTGGTTAACAGTGAGGTTGAGTGTTTTGGCCTACAGGAAGATATAGACAGGATGGTCAAATGAGCAGATAAGTGGCAGATGGAATTTAACCCTGAAAAGTGTGAGGTGATACACTTTGGAAGGAGTAATTTGACAAGGAAGTATTCAATGAACGGCATGGCACTAGGAAGTTCTGAGGAACAAAGGGACCTTGGCATGTGTGTCCATAGATCTCTGAAGGTGGAGGGGCATTTTAGTGGGATGGTGAAAAAGGCAAATGGGACACTTGCCTTTATCAATCGAGGCATAGATTACAAAAGTAGGGAGGTCATGTTGGAGTTGTATAGAACCTTGGAGAGGCCACAGTTGGAGTACTGTGTGCAGTTCTGGTCGCCACATTATAGGAAGGATGTGATTGCACTGGAGGGGGTGCAGAGAAGATTCACCAGGATGTTGCCTGGGATGAAACATTTAAGTTATGAAGAGAGGTTGGATAGACTTGGGTTGTTTTAGTTGGAGCAGAGAAGACTGAGGGGTGACCTGATCGAGGTGTACAAGATTATGAGGGGCATGGACAGGGTGGATAGGGAGCAGCTGTTCCCCTTAGTTGAAGGATCAGTCACGAGGGGACACAAGTTCAAGGTGAGGGGCAGGAGGTTTAGGGGGGCTGTGAGGAAAAACTTTTTTACCCAGAGGGTGGTGACAGTCTGGAATGCGCTGCCTGGGAGGGTGGTGGAGGCGGGTTGCCTCACATCCTTTAAAAAGTACCTGGATGAGCACTTGGCATGTCATAACATTCAAGGCTATGGGCCATGTGCTGGGAAATGGGATTAGGTAGGTCGGTCAGGTGTTTCTCACGTGTCGGTGCAGACTCGATCGGCCGAAGGGCCTCTTCTGCACTGTGTGATTCTGAACATGGTGGCAGCAGGGGGATCAAAAAAACTCAACCTCTCTAAAATCCAAAACAAATCAAAATGCTGGAAGGCTCTGGTGAAAACTTCAACCAAGATTGTGATCTGAAAGAAGCTCCCAAAAGGAGCTGAAGGCGCAGAGAAAAGATTGCCAGAAAGTGCTCCAGAGAAAAGGCCTGGAAGATGAAGGCAGAGATTTTGACTGCAGCAGAAGGCTCCACTGAATCTCCCTTGGAAGTCCTGCTTCAGAGTGCAGAGTTGACAGAACCTACCTCAATCTTTTAAAGTTCCAGGCTGCATCTAGTCCTAAGAATCCTTTCACTAATTCAGTGCCAAAAGCACAGTTTGGAACAAACCTGACGCTAAAACCTGATCCCTGTGTCGGAGCCCCAACTCATGGTGTCCAAGTTTGTAAGAAAAAATAAATAATTAAATGTGTTGCGACTGTCCAGCTCAAAAAACAGCCAAGCTTAAGTTTGATTTCGACTCCGTCCTTACTAGGTAGAGCAAAACACTGAACATAAGAAGTCGGAAGATAGCCAACCCAGGCAGCCACGGTTAAGGATTTTTCTTCAAGAAGTGCACCACTGCCATTTTGTGGACCTCGCCAAAACTGTGAGGAAATCCTATGTCTCGGAGTCAACAGCAATGCCATCTTGAAAGTCAATAGGTTCTTAAAGCTGCACATACACTATTAAAAAATTTAACATGGATCACAATTCCAAACTCCCAGCTCGATTTGGACTAATCCAAGGCCCAAACCAATTGCAAAATTAGGGACTTAGTATGAAAAGCCTCTTAACACACAGCATTGCTTCAAGCTTAAAAAGGGAGGCAGAGAGAAAACAGGGAATTATAGAGCATTCAGCCTGACGTCGGTAGTGGGGAAAATTCTAGAGTTCATTATAAAAGATTTAATAGCTGAGCACGTGGAAAACAGTGACAGAATCAGACAGAGTCAGCATGGATTGACGAAAGAGAAATCATGCTTGACAAATCTACTGGAATTTTTCGAGGATGTAACTAGGAGAGTTGATGAGGGGGAGCCAGTGGATGTGGTTTATTTGGACTTTCAGAAGGCTTTCGACAAAGTCCCACATAAGAGATTAGCATGTAAAATTAAAATGCATGGGATTGGGGGTCGTGTATTGAGAAAACTGGTTGGCAGACAGGAAACAAAGAGTAGGAATAAACGGGTCTTTTTCCGAATGGTAGGCAGTGACTAGTGGGGTACCGCAGGGATCGGTGCTGGGACCCCAGCTATTCACAATATATATTAATATTTAGATGAGGGATCTGAATGTAATATCTCCAAATTTGCAGATGACACAAAGCTGGGTGGGAGGGTGAGCTGTGAGGAGGATGCAGAGATGCTTCAGTGTGATTTGGACAAGCTGAGTGAGTGGGCAAATGCATGGCAGATGCAGTATAATGTGGATAAATGTGAGGTTATCCACTTTGGTAGCAAAAACAGGAAGGCAGATTATTATCTGAACGGCTATAAATTGAGAGAGGGGAATGGGCAACGAGTCTTGGGTGTCCTCGTACACCAGTCGCTGAAGGTAAGTATGCAGGTGCAGCAGGCGGTAAAGAAGGCAAATGGTATGTTGGCCTTCATAGTGAGAGGATTCAAGTACAGGAACAGGGATGTCTTGCTGCAATTATACAGGGCCTTGGTGAGACCACACCTGGAATATTGTGTGCTGTTTTGATCTCCTTATCTGAAGAAGGATGTACTTGCTATAGAGGGAATGCAGTGAAGGTTTACCAGACTGATTCCTGGGATGGCAGGACTGACATATGAGGAGAGATTGAGTCGGTTAGGATTATATTCGCTGGAGTTCAGAAGAATGAGGGGGGACCTCATAGAAACCTATAAAATTCAACAGGACTAGACAGGGTAGATGCAGGAAGGATGTTCCTGATGGTGGGGGAGTCCAGAACCAGGGGTCACAGTCTGAGGATATGGGGTAGACCATTTAGGACTGAGATGAGGAGAAATTTCTTCACCCAGAGAGTGGTGAGCCTGTGGAATTCGCTACCACAGAAAGTAGTTGAAGCCAAAACATTGTATGTTTTCAAGAAGGAGTTAGATATAGCTCTTGGGGCGAAAGGGATCAAAGCATATGGGGAGAAAGCGGGAACAGGCTATTGAGTTGGATGATCAGCCATGATCATAATGAATGGCAGAGCAGGCTCGAAGGGCCAAATGGCCTACTCCTGCTCCTAGTTTCTATGTTTCTATAAATAAAAAGTCTGCAGACCTACAAGTTAAAGAAGATCTAATCGTGGACAAGGCAATGCAGATAGCTAAACAGAACAGGACAATCTTAAGGGGAGAGAATAAAACATGGGGCAGAAGCCAATCCTCAGTCCAGCTTATCAGACCACAAAGACACAGGGGCAGTCTGTGTCAGGGAAAGCAATTCCCGAAATGCCCTGCAGAGCAACCTTGCCTGCGCTGTGGTACAAAGCTCCTTCACAGGAGAGATCACTGTCCTGCATGTACAGCCAATGCTCCCACTGTAACAGGTTCGGGCACTATGGAAAACTGTGCAAGGCAAAACCCCTGAAATGCACAGAAAGCCCAAAAATAAACCACGAGTTCGAGGCTGCAAACCCAGAAGACACACGGCCATGCTTCTTGGGTGAGGTCAAAGGTTGTGGTTTCTCATTTTGAAACGCAGACATCTATGTCAATGGCCATCTAACAAATTTTAAATTAGATTCTTGTTCTGGTGTAACCACCCTATTGGACAAAGAAACTTGGCTGGCAAACCAATGGCAGATGCCACCCACCCTGCAGGTGACACTGAGGTATAAGGACAAAACAATCCAAGTGACCCTGTTCATTGTCCAATAACCAGGGCTACTCACTAATAAACTGCAACATCTGTGTCGAATTGAACCTCCTGCAAAATGCTGATGAGTTCCACCAACAATGGCCTGGTTCCAAACACAAAAGTGAGTTCCCGAAGCTCCTTACAGGACTGGGCAGTCTGAAAAACTTGTACAGGATCACACTGAGAGATGATGCTAAACTCGTGTGCCTTTCCACTCCACAAAAAGTCCCTCACCACCTCATGAAGAAAGTGCAGCAGGCATACTCTGGAGGCCCAAGGCCTGGAGGGCCCTGGCTTGCTCAAGGTTTCCTGCTCTAGGCCCGGTGCACCCTCCTCAGCCTGACGTACTGAAGTTGATGGGGTCACAGGTAGTGGGGAAAACTCCGCCCAAAGACTATCCCACTGCACTGCTCACATACAGTTCCATCCCCTTACAATGCAGCCTGTCCCTATCTGAACTCCTGATAGGCAGGAAACTTTATACACAAATTCCCATATTGCTGAAAAAACTAATGCCATGGTTGGTAACCAAGGGTTACTTGGTCATCCATACAAAAGAGCAGTCTGTTATGACGTGGCAGATGATGTGTGCCAGGTGGACCAAATCCACGAGGGAAACTTGGTCACGCTATCACAATTGTTTTGGAATTTGTGTTCATTACGAGATGTATGCACTGAATTCAGAAGTAACCAAGTCCACCAAGACCTTTAGCGATTTCAAAAATCAAATTATTTATTAACAAAATAAAAGATGTCAAGCACATAAGTAAGATGACAATTACTACAATAATAGCTCCTAAAATTCTTAATTAACCTAACCCCCAGTTACATTCCCTTTAAGGCAACAGTCCAAAAATAGATTTTAGATTTTAAACAGATCCAGCAAGTTAACACAATACCTTGGACAATGGAATTCCAAATAGCTTTACCCCTGTTCAGTTTCAGTAGACAGCAGACTTATGCACAAATGCTGGAGGCTTCACCAAGGCTAAGTCACACACTCCTATTAGGTCTTACATGGCCTTCTGATACATAATCTTTTATTCCCTGTTTCCCTCTTCTTAATATGTAAATTCTATTGTTTCATATGTCTTTGTATCTTCACAATATAAGAACTTTCTATTGTTAGTAACCAATGGGAAAAATAAATACATTCCTTAGCCTTGCTTATCTAGCTAATTATAAACTGACTCAAATCCCTTTGAAACCCAAATCTCCCTTCATTTATCTAAAAATGCAAATTCCTTTCACACTTTACATGCTAAGCTAACATCCATGTTTACTCATTAGTATGTCAAGCACCTAGCTTCTTTTAATGATTTAAAATTGCAGTTTACTTGACTACAAATGTAATTAAATTACACACAGACAGACCCAACTATACTTACCTCCATAAACCAGAAAAATATTATGAAAATTATTATACTTTTATTACAAGCGATACAGACAGAAGCAGGCTTCCGCCTACAACAGAAGGCACCACCAGACACTTGCCACAACTACAGTAGGTCTCAGGGTCTGGCTCAAAGACCTTGAGCGAGATGGTGCTGTCATCAGAAAGAATGAGGACCAACCTCAGTTCTACCAGATTGGTACAGCAGAGGGCACGGTCACATGAAACAGGAGGAGCTTCTGCCTTATCCCTAGGCCGGCTGCTCCCATCAGTGGAAAATTATCGATGAAGATACCCAGATGCCAGACCAACCTCCAACCCAACAGGAAGAAGCAGCATGAACAGAGCCTACCACTCCTCCGGCAGAACGGCTAAAGACATATGGAAGGGTTATAAGGCCTCTTGACCAACTGAACTTTTAAATTCAAGGACTTCAAGCGGGAAGATGGGGTAGTGATCATGTTGTAATAGTGCTAATATAGTAATAGTGACAATGTAGTAACAACAATATAAATGTATCATACTCATAACAAGGTATGACTCATAAAAATGAAGTAAACTAGTATAACTTCATATAAATTGGATAAGGTGCATACTGTACCCAACCAGTCCATGCTTGCAAAACTCAAAACATAGTGTCCAACATTAGATGTGATTCCGTGATTGGACAACATTTGCTAAATAATCCTCAATGTGCTAAGAGTTATGCTGACAACCAATTTAAGATTGTCAATTAGGATTGAGTGTGGTGCATTTTTGTGTACTGAAAGCCACATCTATTAATACACAGAGCCCTGTTCTTTGCAAACAGAAAGAATACGTACACAAATTGCGCTTGTTTCAGCTAAGCAAAATAAGTGACAGCCATTCGCTGGTTCATTCCTCAGGGCAACGCCCTGACTAATCAGAGTCAGGCTGCCTGGTTTAAATTTCAAACAATGCTTGGAAGTTAACTGTCAGTCATCATCAATTCATGCATTCACCATGGCAACACCTCCACCAGGGTCTACTTGGTAACCAGTCAGCACTCTCTTCTCATTCAGTATAAAGCTGTTTCTTCCCCTGACATTGGTATTCTTGCAATTGTCCTGATGAGTGCAAAATGAAAAGCTTCAACAAAATGTGTTTTCTTTCAGCAATACTCATAGCTCCTAACTGGACCCTTTATTGCACATGTGTAAATAGTTCTGAAACAACACCCTCCCAACAGAGAGGAGTGGGGGAAGGGGAGAGGAATGTGGGAAGTTGGGGAGTGTTGTGGGGTAAGGGGGAGGGATGTGGGGGATAAAAGGAAAGGGTGTGTGGGAAGGGAAGAAAGGGCTGTGGGGGAAGGGAGGAAGGTTTGTGGGGGAAGTGGGGAGGGTTGTGAGGGAAGGTTGGGACGTGAGTGGGAAAAGAGGGGAGGGGAGTGCTGGAAGGGTGAGCAGAGTGGGGGAAGCGGGGAAGGGAATGCTGGAAGGGGAGTGGGGAGAAGGGGGAGGGGAGAGGGGCAAGGGTGGAAGGGATTGCGGGAAGGGATGGAGGGGACTGCAGGAAGGGGAGGAGGAGAGTGCAGGAAGGGGGAGGGGGCTGCGGGAAGGAGGAGGGGAGTGAGGGGAGTAGGGGGGGAATGAGAAAAGGTGAGAGTGTGGTAAGGGGGAGGGAAGTGCAGGAGGGGAATGTGGTGAGGGAGTGAGGGAAGGGGGACGGGGTGGGGCCTTTGAGGGTAGGACAGGGTTCGAGGATGGATGGGTGGGGTGGGTAGAAAAAGGTGGACAAATGAAGTGTAGGAAGAGGTGTGTGTGGGGTAGTGCTGTCCTGAGGCCGTGAAAGGTGCTATTGAAATGCAGTTCATTTTTAGTTTTTACCCCTCTAGGCACCTGGGGAGTTGCCTGTCCTGTTTTTAATAAATGTGAAGATTAGATATAAAGACTGAAGGCTGTGATTGACACGCCCTCTCATGGACAGTAATGTTATTACTATCTTAGAACCTCAGGGCTTACAAAACACTGATTCTAAACTCTACATACAATCTCTAAATTCTCTCACAGCAAGCAGAGAACTCACTGACACACCAACCTTGGCCCTCTCATAGATCAAGTTTCTGGATGTAGCCAGCTCATATCAGCACAAACTGACAAATAACATTTTCTGACTCATGAACAGGGCATTCTGTAAACATTGACTGACAAGCAGGGTACAGGATGATTAACCTGCTCACTGGCCTAGGCCTCAAGAAGGCATTTATTGTTGAGCACTATGCATAAGCTTCACTCTTTTTTAATGCTGTCTAAGGATCTCTGGGTATTTATTGCCCATCTCTCATTGTCTCAGGAAGTTGGTACTGTGCCTTCTTTTTCAACTGCTGCAGTCATTTTTTGCAGTAGTTTTGAAACAATTGAGTAGTTTGCTCGACCACTTCAGAGGTCAGTTTAGAGTTCATCATGTTGATTTGGGACTGGAGTCACATATAAGGCCAGACTAGGGAAGGATGTCAGGCTTCATAGAATCATAGAGCACAGATTCTGGGGATAAGTAACTTCAGGTGTGAAGATAGATTGGAGAAATTAGGACTGTTTTCCTCAGAGAAGAGAAGATTGAGGGATTAGATAAAGGCATTCAAAATCATGAGGGGTCTGGACAGAGTAGATAGGGAGAAACTGTTACCATTGTTGGAAGGATTGAAAACCAGAGGGCACTGATTTAAGGTAATTGGCAAAAGAAGCAATGGTGATAGGAGGAAAATCTTCTTTACATAGTGAGTGGCTAGGATCTGGAATTCAGTCCCTGAGAGTGTGATGAGGGCAGGGTCAATCATAGCTTCCAAAAGAGACTTGCATCACTGGCTGGGATCTTTCGGTCCCACCAGTGGTGGGCATTGGTGCAGATGGATGGAAAAATTTGGAGAGCTGCCAAATTCAGCCCCTTGTGCCTGTGCCAGCTCTTTGGTAGAACTATTCAACTGGTGCCACTGCCCTGTTCTTGCCCACGGCCTTTCTATAATTGCTTTTTGAAAGTTATTATTGAATCTGCTTCAACCTCCATTTCAGGCAGTAAATTCCCACTAAACACAACTCACTTTCCTGAAAATATTTCTCCCCAGCCTCTGGGCCTTAAACCTGTGTCCTCTGGTTACCAATTCTTCTTCCATTGAAAACAGTTTTTAATTACTAAATTGATCAAAATGCTTCATGATTATGAATAATTCCATGAAATCTTCCCCTACCTCTGCTCTAAGGAGAACAATCCAAGCTCCTCCAATCTCCCTCAAATCCCTCTTCCCTGGTACCACTTAATCTCCACTGCAACCTCTCTTAAGGCCTCCACGTCCTTCTTAAAATGTGTTGCCCAGAATTGACCACCATAATGCAACTGGTATCTAATGAAAGTGTTGTAAAGGGTTAACATAAGCTCCTTGTTTTTGTACACCATGGGCGGAATTGTCCCAGAAATCAGCAAAGTCCGATATTGGGTGGGGAAATCGACATGTGACCCGCCAATGGCAATGGTGGCTTTTCCTGCTGTATCGAGCGCCACCTTATTTTAAAAAATTGAGAGACCCGGGTTTTACATCACATCACTGGCAGGGCAGGGCCATTGTGTCCTCACCACATCCATGGCACCACTCACCACCCACACATGTCAGGCAAAACGTTGACTGATTTCTTCTCCGCCGATGCTGCCAGACTTGCTGAGTTTTTCCAGGTAATTCTGTTTTTATCCTTCTCATCTGGTCTGGCACATGTCCTGTTCACACTCTCTCCATCTCTGTCCATGCAGGACAAGCTGGCACACAACAAGAGGGAGAGGTCGCAGACCGGTGGAGGAATGCCTGACATCAAGGTCCTCACGGACTTTGAAAACAGAGCCATCCAGCTGGCCGGCGATGTCCGGGACCGGTCCTGTGCTGACAGTGAGGTCGGCGCTGCTCAACCAAGTGAGGATCCAGCAGTGCAACATCCATCAGACACCCAGGCTGTGAGTGAGTCCCCCTGTTCCGGAGTTTTATCTCTCTTTGCTTCACAGGCACACGTGGGAAGCAGCCGAGAGGCTCCACAAGCCAGGTCCTCGATTCGAGCCCCAAAGACACCTCGGGTGAAGAATCTGATGACACCCTGATTGAAGACCCATCACAGCCTCACCCACACCCTCCACCAGCGCACAGACACACACCTCGGTGGGATCTAGTTCTAGAGTAGCTTCGGGGTCACAATCTGATGAGCACATCACACTGTCTGATCCACAGCAGGCGGAGGCAGGGACTTTCCAGGTGTCCAGCACTGGGAGGGCTGCTGGAGGCCAGAAATCTGCTGAGTCCGAGTCAGATGAGGAGCCTCTGGAGTTGGTCAGACCTCAGTTGTTGGAGCTGCAAAGGCAAACTCAGAAACTTCCAGAAGGGATGTCCACTGCACTCCTGAGATTGTAAGGTATGATGGAGGAGACTGTCCGCTTTCAGACTAAGGTGAAACCTCTGGCACGCCAATGCACTGAGGCTAATAATGGTAGGATGGCAGCCACAATGGAGGCCTTGGTCCAGAACATTGATCCTGCACTGCTGCAGGAACTGCACTCCATTGTTGAGGCACTTGCTGGCATCCATCAGTGTCAATGTGAGATGGAGGGGCAGGGTGGGGCATCTCCAGCTCAATCCAGCTGCCCTGTCCTGTCAAGGAGTCAGCCAGGAGTCAACGGGCACCCACAGGGAGGAGGATCAGCAGGTGCACACCCCTGGACCATCCATCCAGGTGACTCCAGGAGTGTCCAGCCCATCCAAATCCCCTCTTCCTGTAACCCCGGCAGCTCTGGCTCAACAGGCCAAGGAGGGTGCCACTGCCACACAGCAGGACCTCAATAGCAGGCTGGAACTGTCCAGAGGATGCCCGCCAAGGTCATCACAGACAGAGCATTTCAGTCAGCAGGCTGCCTCCACCTCTACTGTGGGTGTCAGGGTAGCACCAAGACATAGCAGCAGGGTTAGAAAGGTCAAGAAGATGTAACTCTTTTCAGTCAACCAAATAAACTAAATTAACAAAATTAGGAGCAAAGTAAATAGCAGCCCCTTAAAGGGAAACTGCAAAAACAAAGAGAACATTTAAAGGAAACTTGCAAACATTAAACCAAAATGTGATGAACAGGGGCAACAAAACACCCCAGTTCCCACACTGCCCACCGAACATGGAAGACCTTGACATTGCCGCCTGACACCACGTGCTCCCTCTCCAGGGACACCCGGCCGTGAACATAGAAGAAGTTGTGACTCTTTTGAGTCAAATAAACTAAATTAACAAAATTAGGGACAAAGAGAAACACAGCCCCTTAAAGGGAAACTGAAGAACCTTTTACTGATGTTTCGTTTGCACTTCAGCCCCACACTCCTGATCTACCGACACCCGGTGCGGAGGGGGGGGGTCAGAGAGGGAGGAGGACCTCCTCATGAACCTGCTCCTGGGCTTGGCCAAGTTGGCCATTAACAGGTCCAGGCAGCGGGTGATCGAGGGGGTCCTCTCACCCGACTGCCTGCCCCTCTCCCGCGGCTACATTCGCGGCCGAGTGTCTCAGGAGAGGGAGCACACGGTGTCTGCCGGCACCATCGAGGCCTCCCGTGCTCGGTGGGCACCGCGGGGACTGGGGTGTTTTATCAACCCCTTTAATCACATTTTGATTTAATGATGGTGAGTTTCCTTTAAACTTTTGTCTTTTGTTTTTGCAGTTTCTCTAATTTAGGGGCTGCTTTTATTTTGTCCCTGATTTTGTTAATTTAGTTTATTTGGTTGGACTCAAAAGAGTTAAAGGAAAACCACAAAAACAAAGACAAAATTTAAAGGAAACTTGCAAACATTAAATCAAAATATGATTAACAGGGTCAATAAAACACCCCAGTCGCCGCAGTGCCCACCGGACACGGAAGGCATCGACAGTGCCAGCAGACACTGCCTGCTCCCTCTTCAGGGACACCCAGCTGTGGACATAGAAGAAGATATAGATGTAGTTGCATAATGTGAGCATGGGTGTTAATCACTGGTACTAATGCTGTCCATTGTAAATACCCTCCCAAGAATGTCTCCTTGTCTATGGCTCCTTGTTCTGATGAGCAGTGTTTGTGTCAATCAGATGTGAAACCTTGTTTCCTGCACAAAATAAAGGTACTGTCACAGGCCAGGGTCTCTCCCCTGTGCCCGTGTGGAACCTTTTGAGCACAGTGATTGTCCAGCTTCAAAGTCACTCTCCAGATCAGTGATGCCTGCACCTCCATGTGGCTTTTGTTTGCTGCAAGAATCTCATAGCCAAGCGTCATTGGGTTCGGTGATGTTCTCTGTGTGCTCTCAGCACCTATGAGGCTGGGCAGCCCCTCCCCCCATTTCGTCACCACTCCTGACAGGTGAAGGTGTGGTGCTGAAGGGAACAGGTGATGAAGCCTGTCAAAGGATCAAATTGTCTTAAAGTCCATGTGCCCGCTGTATCTCAGCAGCATCTCCATGATACCAGCCTCTTCACAGAGTGTTTGCACCCTGCCCTCAGCCAGACAGGTGTCAGACATTCCCAGATGCAATGTGAAGATCTCAGGAGTCTCTTCATCATCATCCTCCTGGAACCTTGTGGCAATGAGGGCCTCGACTGGCCAGCGCAATGGCCTCAAAGCCTGCACCCTCATCATCCAGGACCTCATCATCCTCATCCCCTTTGACTTCCTCCTCATCAGAGGAGATGTGCAGATTTGCATCTCCTCATCATCCAGGTCCTCCACCCATTGCATTGCCAGGTTGTGTAGTGTGCAGCAAGCTACATGGTGCGTGACACCCTCTGGGGAGTGTACCTGAGTCCTCCAACAGTTCTGTTCATTTTCAGGATGCCGATGGTGAGGCCAAACTCCGGGCTGCAGCATGACCTCATTGTACCTTGTCTCACCAGGAGTCTGAGGCCGCTGCATGGGCATCATCAGCCAAGTCCTTTGTGGGTAGCCCTTGTCCCGAGGAGTCAACCCTGCATCCTGTGTGGTCCCTGGAAGATTTCAAGGGCCTGAGACCTGCTGAGCATGTAGGAGTCATGGACACTTCTGGGGTATCTTGAACAAACCTGTCTGATCTGTTTGTTATGGTCGCAGACTAGCTGAATAATGAGACAGTGGAAGCCTTTGCAGTTCAAATACTGGACTCCTTATTGCCAGGGAGATTTAAGAGCCATGTGGGTGAATCCAGAAATCTCTGCGAATCCCAGCGTTCTTGCTTCCTGGCTTGTCTGATCTCTGGTTGATGTTGACGAAGTTTTGTGCCTTGGTCATTGCCTGTGACCTCCTGGGAGGTCACTTGTGGATGGAGGCTTGCGAGATCCTGCAAAAATCCCCTGTGGGGCCTTGGAAGGAGCCACTGCTGTAGAAGTTGAGCACAATGGTAACTTGAACTGCTGCTGGCAGTGGATGCCCGAGTCCCTGTGGTGCCAAATCCTGCAGAAGGTGGCATATGTGTGTGACCAGTCCCCTTGACATACGCAGGCATTGGCAACACTAGTTCTCACTCATCTGCAGGTAGTACATGTACTGTCTATAGACCCTGGGTCGAGCGATGCACCTACGACGGCTGTTTGGGGTTCATTCCCTGCATGCAGAGGAGGTCGTGCTGCCCCTTGGTCTTCAGGATTCTGCTCCCCCCTTTGCTGAGCCTCTGTCACATTCTTCTCCTTCTTGTCTCCTGCCTATAAACAATGAAGCAGACAGCGAGATCACCAGGTTCCATGTTCCTGTTGGTCTCCTCACTGCAATATCAAAGATAGAGACGCGAGGGTCAACAATTATCTCCTAAGGATCACACCTGGTCAAGTCATTGCCTGTGGCTGCCTCTCAAGGCCCCTTAATGCCTGTCGGAGAATCCAGGCCACCACATGGATGCCCAGTGTTTATTGCGCATGACGGTTCACCATGCCCATATCCAGCACTGCCCACACCACATGACCGAGTGGCAACAGCTTCAGCCGCTCGACTTCAACCTGAGGCACAGGCATTTTCCTAACCTACACTCCAGGGCTTTGCGGTTTTCCTGGACCATGAGGATGACTTTTCAATGTCAACTGAAACATAATGCAAGGGGCTAGGAGCACACCCCTCTGTCAGTATTCGATGGGCACCTTTCCCAACAGGACCCTCAGGCTTGACCAGTGGTGCAATGTTTCTGCAGCAGCAGAGCACTCATTCGAGTTTGAAGTGTGCACGCGAGGGGTTAACAGCAGAAGAGTAACCATTGGGCACTGTCAGGAATTGGTGCTGCTTGAAGTGGGCACAATTGCTTCACGAGGCTGACTCCAAGCCTGTCAACTGAGTTCAAGCTAACCGCTCTCAGCTGTGGAAGAGTTGCTCATCTTTGACATGTTTTGGCACTTGCCTGTCCAGCCATTTTCTTCCCCCACCACCCCTCACCCCATTTGTGTTCAAATTTCAGTCGGTGCTTCCATGACTTCCCCTTGCACTGTTACCCTTACCCCAAGGTTCCCTTCTCCCCGGCACTGTTGCCCTTACCCCAATACCACAAGCCAGCCAAGATGAAGCCACTGTGACAACTTGCCTGTGACCCCAACCCCCTCCGCCCTTGAATCCGTGGAGCCGCTTCCTTGTGTTGGGATCATTGTGAGCACTGTGCAAGGTTGTGTGCATTCACCTCTGAGTTCCCCTCAAAGTCCAGGTCACCAGGTAAAGGCAGTTGTAAATCACTCCGTGGTAAAAGTCATGCCATATGACTTGGAGCGGTGGGAGGGGGGTGGGGTTGATTCAGCGTGTAGCCACAATAATGAGATGCAAATGCATTCAAATTAAGTTCCCAACATTCGACAGTGGGAAACGCAGCCCGTCATTGACGGGGGAAGGGGACAATCACTTCCTGGATTCACAGCACTGGGAAACACACCTAGGGCCTTCTCACGAAATGCTGTTCTTCTCACGACCGAACACACCCGTCACAATTAGGTGCAGAAAATCCCGGCCCATGTCTGGAATTAGAAAGCCAAGATCTTGTGTACTTTTTTTTAAACAGCATTCTAAATTTGTCCTGTCTCCTTTGAAGACTTGTGTGCATTCAAACCTGGATTTCAAGACTAAGATTGATAGATTTTTATCAAGAAAGCGTATCCAGGGACATGGAGCCAAGGCAGGTAGACAGATACTGAACAACCATCATCTAATTGAATGGCAAAACAGGTTTGAGTGGCTGAATGGCCTCCTCCTGTTACTATGTTCCAAAGTGGTGTATGGGTTGAATGTGAGATCATTCTATGAAATAACAGAGAGTAGACTGATTTGCTGAATAGCTCTCTGATCTGTGAGATGTCACAGAAACATTGGACAGACCCCAAACTCAAAATTTCACAGGAGCCACAGGTCTGACCAGTGTGAACTGATGAGATCATTTTTTGTCGTCTCATAACATTCTTATAAACACCAGTTTTGGAGCCTGAATGGGAAAGTTGTGTGCAACAGTGACTGAAAGCACGGGTAGTTTATATAAGTAGCTGTGTCCTGAGATTGCTAATCTTGTGCAGTAAAACAGGGTGGGGCAGTGACAGCACATTCCACATTCTGTTCAATACAGGTTTAGCAAGTCCAGCACAGCATGAAAATTCTAACATGCTCTCAAGGATGAGTCATAATGCAGGAGTCAGGCACCTGGACGCCTCAGCGTGAATCAAACTTCTCCAAACCACCTACTCCCTAGGATTCCCCAACTCCTCTTACACAATCTCATACAGCACTCAGCTTCATAAAGTCCAGCTCACCCAGCGACCTGCCCCTCCACTCCTTGGAGAGAGGGATTGAACATAAAAGTAAGGATGTTATGCTTCATTTATAGAGGGCGTTGGCGAGACTGCATCTTGAATACTGTATGCAGTTTTGGTCTCTTTATTTAAGGAAGGCTGTAAATGCGTTGGAGGCAGTTCAGAAGAGGTTTACTAGATTGATATCTAGGTGGAATTTTCCAGTCCCGCTGGCGTTGGGTGTGTTTGGCAGTGTGAGCGGCCAATATGGTGAGGCCAAAAATCGGTTTCACCACATTGTGAAAATAGTTTGCAATTGTCCGCTCTGCCCGTCAATGGCGGGCCGCATTTCCCGCCATCAGACGTCGGGAACCTCATTGTAATACATCTGCATATCATTATCAGGCCAGCCCGCCGGAACCATCCCCCCTCACCGCTGGATCATCCACCCAAATCAGCAGGAAAACACGCCGGTGCAGAACACACCTTGACAAGTGGGACTTGTAGATGTCGGGGCTTATCACCGGGCCTTGCTCACAACGCGGACATCCGAGGAGCAGAAGATGCTGGAGCTCAACAGCAACAGGACCCTGGAGGAATGTCCATGGCACGCTGCGTGGATTCTCGTGGACATGGCTCCTCAGCAAAGCAGCTCACGTAAGGTGGAAAGTCACCGTTGAGGGTCTGTTCACAACGGATGATGGTCGAGGGGGTGGAGGGGAAGGTCCAGCTGTGTTCGGGAGAGAAAGATGTACAGGGGATGGAAGAGGAAGGTCTAAGATTGACCTGGAGAGGAAGAGGTGTCAGGGGTGCATGTGGTCTGGAGGGGGGGAACAAAGGTGTCAGGGTGGGGGAGGTCTGGGTGGGGGGAACGAAGGTGCCAGGGTGCAGGAGGTCTGGGTGGTGGGGAACGAAGGTGTCAGCATGGGGGAGGTTGGGAGGGGAGAACAAAAGTGTCAGGGAGGGGAGGTTGAGTGGGGGAACTACAAGGGGAGGAGGGGTAAATGGGAGAGTGGATGGAAACTGGGGAGGTAGGTGTAAGAGGGGTGGAAGGCATAGGGAAGGAGTTCTGAGTGGGGAAAGAGTCCGGAGAGGGGAAGGAGTCTAGGGGGAGGAAGGAGTCCGGGGGGTCATGTTGGAGTTGTATAGAACCTTGGTGAGGCCACAGCTGGCGTACTGTGTGCAGTTCTGGTCTCCACATTATAGGAAGGATGTGATTGCACTGGAGGGGATGCAGAGGAGATTCACCAGGATGTTGCCTGGGATGAAACATTTAAGTTATGAAGAGAGGTTGGATAGACTTGGGTTGTTTTCGTTGGAGCAGAGAAGACTGAGGGGCGACCTGATCGAGGTGTACAAGATTATGAGGAGCATGGACAGGGTGGATAGGGAGCAGCTGTTCCCCTTAGTTGAAGGGTCAGTCACAAGGGGGCATAAGTTCAAGGTGAGGGGCAGGAGGTTTAGGGGGGATGTGAGGAAAAACTTTTTCACCCAGAGGGTGGTGATGGTCTGGAATGCGCTGCCTGGGAGGGTGGTGGAGGCGGGTTGCCTCACATCCTTTAAAAAGTACCTGGATGAGCACTTGGCACATCATAACATTCAGGCCATGGGCCAAGTGCTGGTAAATGGGATTAGATAGGTAGGTCAGGTGTTTCTCACGTGTCGGTGCAGACTCGATGGGCCGAAGGGCCTCTTCTGCACTGTGATTCTGTGAAGGAAGGAGTCCAGGTAGGGCAAAGAGTAAGGCTGGAGGAACGAGTCTGGAAGGGGGAAGGAGTCCAAGGGGAGGAAGGAGTAAGGGTGGAGGAAGAAGTAAGTCTAGGGGAAGGAGCAAGGGAGTCTGAAGGAGTAAGGAAGGGGTAAGGATTAAGGGTTGAGAAGAAGTAAGGGTGTCTGAAGGAGTCAGTAAGGGGAAAGGACTAAGGGTGGGAGGAAGGTCTGGTGTCCTGGGCAGTGGGGGGCGGGGCGGGGGGAGTTCGGGGAGGAACGACTAAGCGAGGGAGAGGAGTCCCAGAGGTGGGAAAAGGTTCCAAGGGTGGAAGGAGTTCCAAGGGGGGAAGGAGTCCAGAATGGTGGGGGTGTCCAGGTGAATGTGCCAGGGAGGGCTCTGATGTAACCATGACTGCCTCCTGGGGAGCGAACTGAGGGTGGGTGTGGTAAGAGGGAATGGTGAGAATGACCGAGGGCAGAGGGAGGCGGCAGGGTTGGAGGGTGAGGGTGCAATGGTATCAATAAAAAGGACGGCGAGGGTGATTGGTGAGGAGTCAGAGGCAGACGCGGACTCTGGGGGTGGGAAGGAGCCGGCCAGGGAGGTTAACATGGATGGGGTGGGATTTTCGGGAAGGGAGGGAACGTACACGTCCACCTGGACGTCTGGTAGGTCACAGAGGGGAGGTGGAAGGTGATGCAGGGGGGGGCGTCGACATTGATGGGGGAAAGGAAACGGGTGACTGGGGGAGGGGAAAGGATGGGGGATCGCAGGAAAAACTGTAGCACTACCATGCTGGCTAAATTGAAAATGAAATGAGAGTTGTGTTGGGTGTGAACAGGTGCTGCACGGGAGTGTGATCCGTGGGGGAGGGGGGTGAGATACAGGTCGGCTCAGATGGACACTGAAAGGGAACCCCAGCAGGCAGCACTGAAAATGCTCAGGACACTGAGCTGAGTGTCATACAGCAAGGATCTGCGTGCGTGGGAGAGTGCTTGTCCCAGGCTCCAGAAGGCCCTGCCACACACACACACACACACACACTCACACACACACACACACCTCGTGGGCCGGCTGCATGGAGGGGGTGGGGTGTGGTATGATGTGATGGGAGGACTCACAAAACCTGTCAATGAAGCTGAAAGACACCATTACACATTATTCAGTGATAGTGAATATATTTCCAGATTGTAAAGTGACAAAATATGTTCACTCAACCAACTGAGATCGGATTTTGAATGCCTTGGATTTCTAGGTGCTGCCCTGACATCCGCAGCAGGGGTGGAGACAGCCTGTGCAACGCTTGGCCCTGTTGCCTCTGATGCCTTCGGCGTGGGTCCTCTGGAGAGCCAAGGCCTTGAGTGCCCCAAAATCCCTGCTTTGGCTGTCCTTCAGTGGGCCAGCTGTTCCCCCTGCGGTGACAGAGGGCAAGGTTGAGAGGGTCACAGGCAAAGGGGACTCGGAGGGAGTAGACGGCCTCTGATATTCCTGAGTGGATGACCCAGGGATGTCCAGCTGCAGCTCCTCCTCCCTTCGGGCAGCCGAGGGCCCCAGCCTAACACTTTGAGGGGAAAGAGCACCTAGGGGATGTCGAGGTGCCCCATTTCCCTCTCGTGTCACCACTGCAGGAACTCACCCATGACTACTGAGGTGGGTTGCAAGTCTGCACACATCTCCACGTTCTGCTGGACTAGGGTCTCCATGGCATCTGCCATCCTCCCCGTGGAGAAATAAAAATATGCACATGTGGGCTCCACTTCATCAGCAGGCGGACACACTCCTCCGACCCGTGTGTGACTCTATTGAGGGCTTGCATTGCTCTGCTTGCTGTTCCCTCACCTTCTGCTGACTCTAGGACGAGTTGGAAGGCTAAATCCAGAGGTTCATCATCTGACTCAGACCTCACAGATGCCTCTTCCCCAGGAATCCTCCAAATGCTGGGGAGCTCGGCTGAACCTGCCTCCTCCTGCTGTGGACACGTGTCCGTGCGGTGACCACCAGATTGTGAACCTGAGCCTGCTCTGGATCTAGGTCCCACCGAGGTGTGTGTCTCTGCACTGGTGGAGGGTGTGGCTACACGATGTGATGGATCTTCCACGCTGTTTATTTCCAGCTCTTCAATGGAGGAGGTGTCCTCTTGGCTGGAGGTGAGGACGTGGATGGAGCTGAGGAACTGGTTGGCTAAGAGTGTTGGTCCACACTCTCACCAGTCAGTGCGATGGCGCACTCCTCAAAAGTGAGTGAGGGGCCTAATGTGGGCCACTCCACCCCTGGTCTGGGACCTCTCCCTGCTGATGTGAGCCAGCTTCACCTGCATGAAAACAGATGGAGAGAATGTGAGCAGGACACATGGCACTGAGTGGAATGTTTGCATGGTGAGCGGAGCCATGGATGGGATGAGGGTGTGAATTCCAGAGGGTATGAGCCTGATGGAGATGTGAGGGTGTGTGAGAGAGTTACTGTTGTCCCTTGAGGCATGAGATCCCTGTGGATGTGTGATGGGTTTGTGAGTGTGAGAGCTAAGAGTGATGAGAAGAATGGATAAGACCATTCATCCTGTAGCAGCACTGGATGGCTGTCCTCTTTAATAGGGCACTGGTGCTGACCACTGCTGCCAATGCCTCCCATGTTGGATTAGTGATGTTGCTGCCCTTTCTACGGCCAGAACAGGGGCTTAGGACAACACGGTGGACCTCCACTGCATCCTAAAGGCACTCGAGAGATGCATTATTAAATGGGGGTGGGGTGCGGTGGGGAGGGCTGCAGTCTTCTTGCTTTTCGGGCCATGTCTCCTGTGCAGCAGGGCCTGGGCTGGAAGCGCTGAGTGGTGTGTATGCAGCTGCACTTTAAATATTGCACCCAGAATGATGAAGCAGTGAGGTGAAGGCGTGGTGGGCAAATGAGAGCCCACCTGCCATTGAAATGGTGAGTTTACTGGAAAGGCAGGATTGGGATGATACAGCGTGAAAACCCACCATTGCAGCCAGCGGGGAAAACATTCTTTTCCCCGCCCACTACTGCACTTAGTGCAAATCTGGGACGATTCCACCCCTGGAATGAGTGGGTTGTCTTATGAGGAAAGGTTGGACAGACTGGGCTTGTTTCCACTGGAGTTTAGAAGAGTGAGGGGTGATTTGATTGAAGTATACAAGATCCTGAACGGCCTTGACAAGGTGGACGTGGAAAGGATGTTTCGTCTTGTGGGTGAGTCCAGAACTAGGGGGCACTGTTTTAAAATTAGGGGTCACCCTTTTAGGACAGAGATGAGGAGAATTTTTTTCTCTCAGAGGGTTGTGTGACTTTGGAACTCTTTGCCTCAGAAGGCGGTGGGGACAGGGTCATTGAATAGTTTTAAGGCAGAGGTAGATAGATTCTTGTTTGGCAAGGGAATCAAAAGTTATCGGGGGCAGATGAGAATGTGGAATTCAAAACACAAACAGATCAGCCATGAACTTAATGAATGGCGGAGCAGGCTCGAGGGGCCGAATGGCCTACTTCTGCTCCTATTTTTTATTCCTTATAATCATCTAAACTTCCTTAGACTCTGGAAGGGGCCCAGTGGATTGGAAATAGTGAATTTAACTCCTTTATTCAAGAAGGGAGGGAGGCAGAAAGCAGGAAACTACAGGCCAGTTAGCTTAACATCTGACATAGGGAAATTGCTAGAATCCATTATTATAGCAGAATACTTAGGAAATCATAATGTAATCACGCAGAGTCAACATGGCTTTCTGAGAGGTAACTTGTGTTTAACTAATCCATTAGCGGTTTTTTAAGGAAATTGAAAGCAAGGTGAATAAAGCAGAGCCTATAGATATTGTGTACTTGGCTTCCCAAAAGGCATTTGATAGGACGCATATCAAAGGTCACAGAAGATAAGAGGACATGGCCTAAGGGATACATTTTAGCATCGATAAAGGATTGATTAGCCAACAAGAAGCAGAGAGTAGGATAAATAAGTCTTTTTCTGGTTGGCAAGTGCTGGAGTGCCAAGAGGGATCAGTGCTGGAACCCTAACTATTTACAATCTATATCAACGACTTGGATGAAGGGGCCAAATGTGTGGTAGCTAAATTTGCCGATGACACCAAGACAGGTAGGAAAGCAAGTTGTCAAAAGGAGGCAGAGAATCTGTAAAGGGATACAGACAGGTTAAGTGAGTGGGCAAAACATTGGCAGATGGAGTATAATGTGGGAAAATGTGAACTTGTCCACTTTATCAGGAAGAATCGGAAAGCAGTATACTATTTAAATGGAGAGAGATTGTAGAACTCAATGGTACAGAGGGATCTGGGTGTCCTGTACATAAATCACAAAAAGTTAGTCCGCGGGCACAGCAAGTGATTAGGAAGGGAAATGGAATGTTGGGGTTATTCGCAAGGGGAATGGAATATAAAAATAGGAAAGTTTTGCTGCAGCTGTACAGGCCCTTAGTAAGCTCACATCTGGAATACCGTGTACAGTTTTAGTCTCCTTATTTAAGAAAGGATAAAGCTGCATTAGAAGCCGTTCAGAAAAGGTCTCATTCCTGGGATGCATGGTTTATCTTATCAAGAAATGTTTAACAGGTTAGGCCTGTATCCATTGGAGTTTAGAAGAATGAGAGGTGATCTTATTGAAAGATATAAGATCCTGAGGGGAATTGACAGGGCGGATGCTGAGAGGATGTTTCCCCTCGTGGGGAGACTGGAACTACGCGACATAATTTAAGAATAAGAAGTTTCCCTTTTAAGATGAAAGTGAGGAGAATGTTTTTCTCTACAGGGTTGTCAATTTATGGAATTTTCTTCCCCAGGTAGTGGGAGATTGGATTATTGAATGTATTCAAGGAAGAGCTAGATAGATGTTTGATAAACAAGGGAGTCAGGGTTATGGGGGCAAATAGGGAAATGGAGTTGAGACCACAACCAGATGAGTCATGATTCCCTATTGAAAGAAGGATGTAAATGCATTGGCAGCAGTTCAGAGAAGGTTTACTAGACTAATACCTGGGCTAGACAGGTTGCCTTTATGAG
This sequence comes from Cetorhinus maximus, assembly GCF_964194155.1. Classification (NCBI taxonomy): domain Eukaryota; kingdom Metazoa; phylum Chordata; class Chondrichthyes; order Lamniformes; family Cetorhinidae; genus Cetorhinus; species Cetorhinus maximus. Next base: position 1,768,274 of record NC_135881.1, read on the forward strand.
GGAAGGTTGGACAGGTTAGGCTTGTGTCTACTGGAGTTTAGAAGAGTAAGAGGCGACTTGATTGAAACATAAGATCCTGACAGGTCTTGACAGGGTCGATGTAGAGAGGATGTTTCCTCTTGTGGGAGAATCTAGCATTGGGGTCACTGTTTAAAAATAAGGGGTCACCCATTCAGGACAGAGATGAGAAGAAATTTTTTCTCTGAAAAGGTTGTGAGTCTTTGGAACTCACCTTCTCATAAAGGGGTGGAAGCAGAGTCTCTGAATACTTTTAAGGCAGAGGTAGATAGATTCTTGATAAGCAAGGGGGTAAAAGGTTATTGGGGGGTAGGTGATAATGTGGGGTTGAGGTTATAATCATATCAGCCATGATCTTATTGAATGGCGGAGCTGTCTTGAAGGGCCGAGTGGCCTCCTCTAGCTCCTAATTGTATGTTCGTATGATCTTATTCAATGGTGGAGTAGGCTCAAAGAGCCAAATGGCCTACTCCTGCTCTTAAGTCCGATATTCCGATGCCAGAGTTGTAGCTGTACTTGAACATCATGGCTGCTAGTTCTAGATCACAGGTTTCAGCACTATTGCTGGATGTTGTTAGGACCCTAACGAGTTTGCTCAGACAATCATTGGTATCATGTGGAGTGAACCAAACTTTTAAAAAATTCTTTCACAGGATGTGGGCGTCGCTGGCTGGGCCAGCATTTATTGCCCATCCCTAATTGCCCTTGAGAAGGTGGTGGTGAGCTGCCTTCTTAAACCACTGCAGTCCATGTGATGTAGGTACGCCCACAGTGCTGTTAGGAAGGGAGTTCTGGGACTTTGACCCAGCGACAGTGAAGGAACGGCGATATATTTCCAAGTCAGGATGGTGAGTGACTTAGAGGGGAATTTCCAGGTGATGGTGTACCCATGTACGTGTTGCTCTTGCCCTTCTAGATGATAGTAGTCATGGGTTTGGAAGGTGCTGTCGAAGGGATCTTGGTGAGTTCCTGCAGTGCATCTTGTAGATGGTACACACTGCTGCTACTGTGCGTCGGTGGTGGAGGGAGTGAATGTTTGTGGATGTGGTGCCAATCAAGGGGACTGCTTTGTACTGGACGGTGTCAAGCTTCTCGAGTGTTGTTGGAACTGCATTTATCTAGGCAAGTGATGGAAGAGTATTCTCTCACGCTCCTGACCTGTGCCTTGTAGATGGTGGACAGGCTTTGGGGAATCAGGAGGTGAGTTACTTGCCACAGGGCTCCTAGCCTCTGGCATGCTCTTGTAACCACAGTATTTATATGGCTAGTCCAGTTCAGTTTCTGGTCAATGGTAACCCCTAGGATATTGATAGTGGGGGATTCAGCGATGGTAATGCCATGGAATATCAAGGGATGATGGTTAGATTCTCTCTTGTTGGAGATGGGAATTGCCTAGCACTTGTGTGGCAAAAATATTACTTGCCACTTGTCAGCCCAAGCCTGGATATTGTCCAAGTATGCTGCATTTGGACATGGATTGCTTCAGTATCTGAGGAGTCGTGAATGGTGCTGAACATTGTGCAATCATCAGTGAACATCCCCACTTCTGACCTTATGATGGAAGGGAGGTCATTGATGAAGCAGCTGAAGATGGTTGGGCCGAGGACACTACCCTGAGGAACTCCTGCAGTGATGTCCTGGAGCTGAGATGACTGACCTCCAACAACCACAACCATCTTCTTTTGTGCTTGGTATGACTCCAACCGGCGGAAAGTTTCCCCCTTGTTATGATACGGCATGTGGTATGTACCAGGCCGATAGAATCCCAAAGGGAAACCTGGCCATGCTATCTCAACTATTTTTCAATTTGTATTTATTATGAGAAGGTTTGTGCACTGAAGTCAGATGTAATGAATCCACTACCACCTTTAGAAATTTTAAAGATTAAATTAAAACATTATTTAACAAAAGAGAAGTTAAACACACACAAGGGGCTGAATTTTGCCATCGGCGTTTTGGGGGCGGGGCCCGCTCGCCAAAACGCAAAATGATGTGGGATGATGTCGAGGAGAACCCCCAATGTCATCCCGTCCCATTTAAATTTTCAGGAAGGTGGGGGCACAGCGAAATCAGCTGTGCGTCTGCTGACCTGTCAATGGCCAATTGAGGCCATTGACAGGATCATTAAAACAATTAAAGGACCTGCCCGTCCAACCTTAAGGTCAGTGGGTCGGCCAGGAGCCCCGGCGGCAAATAGAAAAAACATGAAACCTCATCCACCGGCGGGACGAGGTTTCATGTAGGGTTTAAAAAACTTTAATAAAGTTTTAGTAAAATTTATTAACATGTCCCATCTCATGTGACATTGTCACATGTTAAGGATTTTTTTATTTTTCTATTTTTACTGTTTGTACAACTTTCAGCGATCTCCCTGAGGCTGCACTTAGCCTTAGGGAGATGTGCACTCTATCGTGCGCATGCATGAAAGAGCGCACTCTCGCATTTGGGGAATCCCCCCTCCGCCCGCACAGGGAGCGCATAGCGCTTCCCGCCGGGCGTTACGCTGGGCGGGCCTTAATTGGCCCGTCCACTTAAAATGGCGGCGGGGTCTGCTTCTCAGGCAGGGATCGGCTCCCCACCCGCCAGAGATTGGGTCGGGCCCGCCTGCCCGACAGGCAGAAATTTCTGCCCAAGATTACAGTTAAACAGTTATCTTTAGTTTTATAACAGTTCCCAAAATTTCTACTTAACTACACACCCATTTCAGGCAACTGTCCAAAATAGATTCCAGGAGGAAGCCAAGAGATACAGGAAAGAGACTGAAGAGTTGAAAAATCAGCTGAATGAAACAACATAGGCATTAGAAGTAAAAGTTGTGGAACTTTCCAAGGTGCGGATAAGGGGTGGATAATGAAGCCATGGGTAGCTCAACTACCGAACTGAAGCAAGTTAAGATTTCACCAGAGAGAAATTTGGCCGACTGTGAAATCAAAATGAAGGACAAGACAAAACTTGGCGGCAAACAGAAGAAGAAAAGGCAGAAATCAGATCAGAAAGGCCAACTGGCTATGTCTCGAGAGCCCTCTCCACAGCCGAGAAGGATTATTTCCAAAGGTTGATTGATTGCCACAGGAAGTTGTGCTTGTACTGAATTTCTTGGCCTGTGTGTGCAAAGCAAATTAGAAATTGGATGAACAGAGATCCAATTTTGTCGAAAGTCTTGTATTGCAAGGATGGTCAAATTCACCCATGTCTGAAGAGATGCGATCATTCCATATCCAAAAAACAAAGATAAGCTGTCGAGATGGAATCTTGTTTGTGGGGATCAAGAGTTGACATCCCTTTGCAAGGAAGAGAACCACTCTTGACAGAGGTTCACAGTGAGCAACCAGGCACAAAGAAGATGAAAATGCTTGAGGAAAGCTACGTCTGGTGGCCAGGCATAGACAGTGACATTGAAAGCATGGTCAAGCACTGTCTCCAGTGTCAGCAACAACAGAAGTTGCCTGTTTTAGCTCCACTGCATTCATGGGAGTGGCCTGGTTGACCCTGGGTTTGACTACATATTGATTTTGTAGGACCATTCTTAGGTACCATGATTTTGTTGATTGTAGGTGGATGTGTATGAAGTCAGATTACCAATGTTGAGCTCAACTATCGAAAAGCTGTGTCATTGTTTTAGTATACATGACCTACCTGAAGTCATCATTTCTGATAACGGTGCAGTCTTTACCAGTACAGAGCTGCAGGAATTCATGAATTTAATTGGAATTGTCATGAAGCTATAAATGTATATAATATTATTGGAAAATATTTTTATTTTAAAATAAGAGGTTTAGACTGTGGGTGTGTCTTAATTGGATTAAAGCCAGCTAGTCTGGGTGTTTTGATGTGTCCTAGTTTTGACATGTAAGAGAGGTAGCATACATTTGCATTTTTTGATTAGAGCATTCAAGGAGTGGGGTGAAAACTACCACCTAGATGGCAAATACCAAGCAAGATGTTTATATTACCAATAAAATTGGTACTATGAAAGGGGTTTTATTGTTAAAAGGTGGAGTTCAAAGAGGCTGGTGATTCAATGAGAATTTACATTCAGTGAGCGGTGCTAGGTATAACATCAGCAGTTTTGTGTGTGTGTAGAGCAGAGGCAATGTGAGATCAAAAGCAGCTGTAAACCTCCAACTGGCTCCACAGGAATGAACCAAAGTGAAAAGAGCATAATTTTGAATTTGTAAGGTGAAAATGCTTTGCCTGGTGTTTGGTTAAGTCTATGGGTTGCTGTTGCCTTAATGGAGATTAGTTTGGGAACTTGTTAAAAGTTATGATAATAGTAATTTGTATACATGTGTACATGTGTATATATATTTTAACCTGTGTAAATTGATAAAATGTTTCATTTAGTTTAATGTAAAACCTCAAGAACTGATGGTCTGATTCTTGAATTTAGAGCCACACCTCAAACATAACACTTAAAATTATAGGTTATGACAGTTGGTTAAAGTTTCCCTCTGGGATTTTTAAATAACTCAGCTTTATCAACTGCATTGGTCATAATAGAATCAGGCATATTAAAACAATCCCATACTACCCCACATCAAATGGTTTAGCTGAGGGAGCTGTGCAAACTGCTAAACCTGGAATGAAGAGGCTATCAGAAGCTATTCTAGAAACTCGGCTTTCCCACTTTCTTCTCTATTATTGTAAAACACCTCATTCGACTGTGGGTTCAATACCATCTGAATTATTGATGAAAATCCAAATCCAAAATCCAAACTTAGAGGGGAAGGTAGAGAATCAGGGTAATCAAAAATTGGATCACAATCTTCATAGCAAAGCTTGCAGGTTCACTGTAGGAGACACAGTTTCCGTGGGGAATTTTGGAAGTGCACCTTGTTGGGTTCCTGGAACCATTGTATCAGAAACACATGCACCATCTTTGGGATAGAGAGGCATTCTAACAACCTACTATTCCGCCTGTGATTAACATCAAACCATTAATCCCGAAGGTGACAGATTGACTTAGAATATGTAACATGCCTGATGTCTCTGTCGAGTTTCCAAACCTTGAACTGCCACTTTCTAATGACGTATCTAGTGCTGCAGTTCCTGATCATGTCAATCCTGTGGAAGAACCACAAGTGGTGGAGCAGAAACGAGAAGGGACTTGGCTGAGGTGGACTGGACAGCACTGCTGGAGGATAAAACAGTGGAAAGCCAGTGGGAAGCACTAAAAAGCGAGATCCTAATTGTACAAAGTAGACATGTCCCCTACAAAAATAAGAGTGGTACTGCCAAATCTAGGCCTCCCTGGTTGTCTAGAGGAATACAGGGGAAGATCAAACAGAAAAAGAAAGCGTACAATAGGCACAAAGAACTAAGCACTGCAGATAGCCTAGACGAATATCGGAAGTGCAGGGATGAAGTAAAAAAGGAAATAAGGAAATCAAAGACAGGGCACGAAAAAAGATTAGCAAGTAAAGTTAAAGATAACCCAAAGATGTTTTACCAATATATTAATGCTAAAAGGTTAGTTAAGGAAAAAGTGGGACCTATCAGAGATGAAGATGGAAACTTGCATGTAGATGCAGAGGCTGTGGGAAGGGTTTTAAATGAATATTTTGTCTCAGTGCTTACAAAGGAAAGGGAGGATGTAGATATAGTAGTCCAGGAGGAACACTGCGAGATATTGGACAGGATAGTCATAAAGAGAGAGGAAGTACTCGAAGGGTTGAAATCCTTGAAAGTTGATAAGTCAACAGGGCCAGAAGGATTGTTTCTGAGGCTGCTGAAGGAAGTCAGGGAGGAGATAGCAGATGCTCTGAGGATGATTTTCCAATCTTCACAAGATACAGGGGAGGTACCAGAGGACTGGAGAAATGCAAATGTAGTTCCATTGTTTAAAAAGGGATCAAAGGAAATGCCAAACAATTATAGGCCAGTTAATCTTACGTTGGTGGTGAGCAAATTAGAAGAATCAATCCTAAGAGATAGGATTAACTGTCATGTGGAAAGGCATGGACTAGTCAGGGATGGTCAGCATGGATTTGTTAAAGGAAGGTCTTGCCTCACAAATTTGATTGAATTCTTTGAGGAAGTGACAAGAAGGGTTGATGAAGGTAGCGCACCACTGCGCTATGTGTCCATGGATTTTAGCAAGGCATTTGACAAGATCCCACATGGCAGATTGGTCAGGAAAGTAAAAGCCCATGGGATTCTGGGTAATGTGGCAAACTGGATAAAAGTTTGGCTTTGTAACAGGAAACAAAGGGTAATGGTCAATGGATGCACTTGCGAATGGAAAGTTGTCTCAAGTGGTGCTCCACAGGGCTCGGTGTTGGGACCCTTGCTGTTTGTGTTATATGTTAATGATTTCGATGTGAACGTGGGGGACATGATTGGGAAATTTGCAGATGACACAAAGATTGGCCGAGTGGTGGATAGGAAGACAATGAGATGGGGGACGGGAAATACAGGACTGAAGGTGTTATATCTGAATGCACGCAGTATACAAAATAAGATAAATGAGCTTGTGGCGCAGATTGAAATTGGCAGGTATGATGTGGTGGGTATCACGGAGACATGGCTGCAAGGGGATCAGGACTGGGAACTACATATCCAAGGATATACATCCTATCGAAAAGATAGGCAGGTTGGCAGAAGGGGTGGGGTTGCTGTGTTAGTAAGAAATGAAATGAAATTGATAGCAAGAAACAACGTAGGGTCAGATGATGTAGAATCTGTGTGGGTAGAGTTGAGGAACCGCAAAGGTAAAAAAACCATAATGGGACTTATGTACAGGCCTCCGAACAGTAGTCAGGATGTGGGGCACAAGATACACCAGGAGATAGAAAAGGTGTGTAAGAAAGGCAAGGTTACAGTGATCATGGGGGATTTCAATATGCAGGTAGACTGGGAAAATCAGGTTGGTAGTGGATGATTGTGATTGTGAAATGTCTACGAGATGGCTTTTTGGAGCAGCTTGTGGTGGAGCTGGCTAGGGAACAGGCAATTCTAGATTTAGTGATGTGTAATGAGGCAGATTTGATAAGGGAGCTTAAGGTGAAGGAACCCTTAGGAGGAAGTGACCATGATAAGATAGAATTTACCCTGCAATTTGAGAGGAAAAAGCTGGAATCAGATGTAATGGTATTACACTTGAATAAAGGTAACTACAGAGGCATGAGGGAGGAGCTGGCCAGAATTGACTGGGAGATGAGCCTAGCAGGAAAGACAGTGGAACAGCAATGGCAGGAGTTTCTGGGAGTAATTTGGGAGACAGCAAAAATTCATCCCTAGGAAGAATAAGCATACTAAAGGGAGGACGAGGCAACCATGGCTGACAAGGGAAGTCAGGGAGAGCAGCATAAAAGATAAAGAGAAAGCATACAATGCGGCAAAGAGCAGTGAGAAGCCAAGGGATTGGGAAGCCTACAAAGACCAACAGAGGACAACTAAAAAAGAAATAAGGAGGGAGAAGATTAAATATGAGGGTAAACTAGCCAGTAATATAAAAGAAGATTGCAAGAGTTTTTTTAGATATATAAAGGGTAAGAGAGAGGCAAAAGTGGACATTGGGCCGCTGGAAAATGACGCTGGAGAAGTAGTAGTGGGGAACAAAGAAATGGCGGAGGAACTGAATAGGTACTTTGCGTCAGTCTTCACAGTGGAAGACACAAGTGACATCCCCAAAGTTCAAGAGAGTCGGGGAGCAGAGGTGAGTATGGTGGCCATTACCACGGAGAAAGTGCTAGGAAAACTGAAAGGTCTGAAGGTGGATAAATTGCCTGGACCAGATGGATTACACCCCAGAGTTCTGAAGGAGATAGCTGAAGAGATAGGGGAGGCGTTAGGGTGATCTTTCAGGAATTACTGGAGTCAGGGAGGGTCCCAGAAGACTGGAAAATCGCTAATGTAACCCCCCTGTTTAAGAAGGGAGTGAGGCAAAAGACGGGAAATTACAGGCCGATTAGCCTGATCTCGGTCGTTGGTAAGATTTTAGAGTCCATTATTAAGGATGAGATTTCAGAATACTTGGAAGTGCATGGTAAAATAGGGCAAAGTCAGCATGGTGTCATCAAGGGGAGGTCATGCCTGACAAATCTGTTAGAATTCTTTGAGCAGGTTAGACAAAGGAGAGCCAATGGATGTTATCTACTTGGACTTCCAGAAGGCCTTTGACAAGGTGCAGCACAGGAGGCTGCTCAGTAAGATAAGAGCCCATGGTGTTAGAGGCAAGGTACTAGCATGGATAGAAGATTGGCTGTCTGGCAGGAGGCAGAGAGTGGGGATAAGGGGGTCCTTCTCAGGATGGCGGCCGGTGACTAGTGGAGTTCCGCAAGGGTCAGTGTTGGGACCACAACTTTTCATTTTATATATTAATGATCTAGATGAAGGAACTGAGGGTATTCTGGCTAAGTTTGCAGATGATACAAAGATAGGCGGAGGTTAGGAGAATGAGCAAAGAAGTGGCAGATGGAATACAACATGGGGAAGTGTGAGGTCATGCACTTTGGTAGGAAGAATAGAGGCATAGACTATTTTCTAAATGGGGAGAGAATTCAGAAATCTGGAGTGCAAAGGGACTTGGGAGTCCTAGTCCAGAATTCTCTTAAGGTTAACTTGCAGGTTGAGCCAGTAGTTAGGAAGGCATTGCACTGCTGGTATTTATTTCGAGAGGACTAGAATATAAAAGCGGGGATGTGCTGCTGAGGCTTTATAAGGCTCTGGTCAGACCACATTTAGAATATTATGAGCAATTTTGGGCCCTGTATCTCAGGAAGGATGTGCTGGCCCTGGAGAGGGTCTAGAGGAGGTTCACGAGAATGATCCCAGGAATGAAAGGCTTAACATATGAGGAACGTTGGAGGACTCTGGGTCTATACTCGATGGAGTTTAGAAGGATGAGGGGTGATCTGATTAAAACTTACAGAATACTGAAAGGCCTGGATAGAGTGGACGTGGGGAAGATGTTTCCATTAGTAGGAGAGACTAGGACCCGAGGGCACAGCCTCAGAATAAAGGGAAGACCTTTTAGAACAGAGATGAGGAGAAACTTCTTTAGCCAGAGAGTGGTGAATCTATGGAATTCATTGCCACAGAAGGCTGTGGAGGCCAGGTCATTGAGTGTATTTAAGACCGAGATAGATAGGTTCTTGATTGATAAGGGGATCAAAGTTTACGGGGAGAAGGCAGGAGAATGGGGTTGAGAAACTTATCAGCCATGATTGAATGGCGGAGCAGACTCGATGGGCCAAATGGCCTAATTTCTGCTCCTATGTCTTATGGTCTTATGGTGTAGAGGATAGCCATAATCTCCAAAACAATATAGATGGGTTGGTGGAGTGGGCGGTAAAGTGGCAGATGGATTTTAACATAGAGAAGTATGAGGTCAAACATTTAGGGAGGTCAAATAGTTACAGGGATTACAAAATAAATGGGAGTATACTAAGAGGGGTCAATGAATTGAGAGATCTTGGCGTACAAGTACACAGGTCCCTGAAGGCAGCAGTTCAAGTAGACAAGGTTGTAAAGAAGGCATATGGAATGCTCTCCTTCATTGGCAGAGGTACAGAATATAAAAGCAAAAAACTGCGGACGCTGGAAATCCAAAACAAAAACAAAAATACCTGGAAAAACTCAGCAGGTCTGGCTGCATCTGTGGAGAAGAACACAGTTAACGTTTCGAATCCGAATGACCCTTCAACAGAACTAAGTAAAAATAGAAGAGAGGTGAAATATAAGCTGCTTTAAGGGTGTATTTCACCTCTCTTCTGTTTTTACTTAGTTCTGTAAAAGGGTCATTCGGACTCGAAACGTTAACTGTGTTCCTCTCTACAGATGCCTCCAGACCTGCTGAGTTTTTCCAGGTATTTTTGTTTTTGATATGGAATGCTCTCCTTCATTGGCAGAGGTATAGAATATAAAAGTAAGGATATAATGTTGGAATTGTATAAAACACTGGTGAGGCCACAACTGGAGTATTGTGTGCAGTTCTGGTCACCACATTACCAGAAGGACGTAATAGCTCTGGAGAGAGTGCAGAGGAGGTTTACAAGAATGTTGCCAGGGTTAGAAAAGTGTAGCTACGAGGAGAGATTGGATAGGTTGGGGTTATTTTCCTTAGAACAAAGAAGGCTGAGAGGTGACTTGATTGAGGTGTACAAAATTCTGAGGGGAATAGATAGAGTGGACGGGATCAAATTGTTTCCCTTGGTGGAGAATTCTAGAACCAGGGGACATAGATTCAAGATAAGTGGCAGAAGGTGTAAGGGGGACGTGAGGAAGAACTTTTTTATGCAGAGGGCAGTGGGTGTCTGGAATTCACTGCCCAAGTTGGTGGTAGAGGCAGAAACGTTAAACTCTTAAAAAGTACCTGGGTCTGCACCTAAAGTGCTGTAAGCTGCAGGGCTATGGGCCGGGTGCAGGGAGGTGGAATTAGAAAGGGCATCTGGGTGTCCTCGGGCTGGCATGGACAAGATGGGCCAAATGACTTCCTGTGCTGTAACTTTTCTATGGTTCTATGCTATTCTAACCAAACACCTCAAAGACTTAATCTTTAATCACCTAAGTTGTATATATCTATATGTTGTGGATATTCAAATGTTGTCTATAAATAGAAGCTGTAAAAAAACTAAAGAGGAAGAAAATGTAGTAACCGAAGGTATAGCCTCTCCTACTGTCGATCGGGGTCACGTGATGTTCTTCGAGGTTGCGACCAAAGCGCAGGTGTTCTGGGGGTCGGGGGTGGGGAGGCTTGCTGGGCTTCTTGTCGAGGACCTGGTTCAAGCATGTAGCATCTGAAAAGCTCTCTGTAATAAAGTTTCTGTTTCTTGTTGAAACCTGTCCGGTATGTCAAGTAGCAGACTCTCGTTCTAGATTATCCCACAAGAGGAAACATCCTCTCTACATCCATCCTGTCAAGACCCCTCAGGTTCTTAAAAGTTTCAATCAAGTTGCCTCTTGCTATTCTAAATTTCAGTTAATACATGCTAACTTGTCCAACCTCTCCTCATAAGACAACCCACCCATTCCTGGTGTTAGTCTAGTAAACCTTCTCTGAATGGCTTCTAATGCATTTACATCTTTCCTTAAATAGGGACGGACACCAGTGCTATACACAACACTCCTGATTTGGCCCTGTACAACTGAAGCATAACCTCACTACTTTTGTAATCAATTCTCCTCACAATAAGTTATAACATTCTATTAGCGTTCCTAGTTACTTGCTGTACATGCATACTAGCCTTTTGCGATTCATATACTAGGACCGCCAGATCCCTCTGAATCTCAGAGTTCTGCAATGTCTGACCATTTAGATAATATGCTTCTTCTTTATTCTTCCTGCCAAAATGAACAATTTCACAATTTCCCACATTATACTCCATTTGCCAAATCTTTGCCCACTCACTTAACCTATTTATGTCATTTTGTAGCCTTCTATGTCCTCTTCACAATTTTTGTGTCATCAGCAAATTTACCAAACATTCCTTCAGTCCCTTCATCCAAGTCGTTTATATAAATTGTAAACAGTTGAGGTCCCAGCACTGATCCCTGTGACACACCACTCGTCATATCCTGCCAACTAGAAAAAGACCCATTTATGCCAACTCTCTGCTTCCTGTTAGCCAGCCAATCTTCTATCCATGCCAAATATGTTGCCCCCTACACCATGAGCTTTTATTTTCTGCAATAACCTTTGATGTGGTACTTTATCAAATGCCTTCTGGAAATCTAAGTACAGTACATCCACCGGTTCCCCTTTATCCACAGCACATGTGACTCCTTAAAAGAACTCCAATAAATTGGTTAAATATGATTGCCCTTTCACAAAACCATGTTGACTCTGCCTGATTGCCTTGAATTTTTCTAAATGGCCTGCTTTCACCTCTTTAAAATATGGATAAAGGAGAGGAGGCTGTGTGCAAAGGAAGGAATTCTAAGATCTAAAAAAAAGTGTGAAAAAGCCTCCAGCATCTAAGCCTCAAGCTGCTGTCTACAAAGAAATGTAGTTAAGAAAACTCACTTTGAATTGGATTGTTCAGGGTATCATGTTTCTTTGCCTGAGTCTTTTAAAATCTGTGTGTCTTACTGTTGCCTTAACGAAAGTATAACAGGGATTTAGATTAACCAGGGGATTTAGAAGTTATCATAGCAGTAATTTGTAGATCTATGTATGTACTTAAAATCATTTCTTCTATTAATAAAGATTTAATTTAGTTTTGTCAGAAACCTGTAAAAATTGGAGGTCATATTACTACAGAATTCAAGGCACGCATCTCGAAATTTATTCAAATTGCAAAACAAGTTGTGGCAGTTGTTTCCTTTGGAATTTGAACAGCTCAGCATTTACCATTGGCTGTGACGTAACACAGTGTGACAAATTAGCGACATCGTTATGAAGAATTATAGCTTCAGATACATGTATCACAGTTCACGGAAACATTATCGTCTTGTACTTACTACACCATGTCTGTGGCATCTTTCTATCTTTTAAGATGAGGGTTTGAGCCATGGTGGTCAACTGTATTTTAAGCATTGCCTGGTGTGACTCAGGAACCCCACCCTGGTCTGGCAGTTTCTGCTGCATTTGCTGCTGAGGAAGACATTAAGCTGAGAAGGTGCATGATTTGCTAGCATCTGCTGTCTCCCAGTTGTCAGTCTCAATGTCCGCCATCTTCATATCTCACTTGCAGATGTCCTTGTAGCAGATGTACGAGTGCCAGTCGGTTGTAGCCCAGTGGATATATCACCCTTCAGGAAGCCTTTGGGTATACAGACGTTGTCCATCCAATTAACCGAACCAGTGAAGTCATTGGTTTAGCAATGAGCATATGCTAATGGAATTAGCACACTCCAGAACCTCTGAATTGGTGACCTTGTCCTGCCAAGAGATAGAGGACATGTCTAAGAAGGTGAAGTGGAAACTGTTCAGCCTTTTCTCCTGCCTAGCATATGTTGTCCATGTCTCGCCAGGAGTGTGCTGAGGTTGCAGGTTTGGTGGAGTCTCAGTTTTGTCTTCTCAGTCAGGTTGCTGTGATCCACACTCTCTTACTCAGCTTGGACATAACCGCTGCAGCTTTGGTTTACACTAATTTCAGCATCAAGTGACAGATTGCTGATGATTGTGGAGCCTGGACATGTGAAGCTATCAGCAACCTCCGGTTTCACATTGTCAGTGCTGATAGATGGCAATATGGCAACATCCTGGACCATTACATTTGTCTTCCTGATGCTGGTGGTCAAACCAAACTCCTTTCAGGCATGAGAGATTCTGTTCATTTATCACTGCTGGTGTTCCTCAGTATGAAATGCTAGTGCAATATTGTCAGCGTAGAGTAACTCTCTGCTGAGGACTTGGCACACCTTTGTCTTGGATCTCAGGCAAGCTAGGCTGAACAGCTTTCCCTCAGTTCTGGTATGTAAGTAAATACCCTCTGTAGATGACCTGAAGCCATTTAACTGTAGCAAAGAGAGGAATATGCCAAAGAGTGTCGGTGCCAAAATATAACCCTGTTTGACTCCATTGTGGATCTTAAAGGGTTCCGGAGTTGCCCCATCGTAGCCGACCTTACCCATCATGTTGTTATGGAAAGAGGAGATTACATCGAGCAGCTTCAGAGGGCAGCCAATTTCCCCCAGCAGCTTAAACAGATCATCTCTGCTCACATGGTCGAATGCTTTGGTGAGATTGATAAAGACAACATATAGTGGTCCAGGTATTTTTATTTTTGTTTTGGATTTTCAGCATCCGCAGTTTTTTGCTTTTATATAGTGGTCTCCTTTGTTCACTGCATTTCTCTTGCAGCTACTGGACTGAGAGGTCACGTCAACTGTAGATGTTCCAGTTCTGAAGCCACACTGGGATTCGGGGTAGACGTGTTTAGCCAGGATCTGTTGTCTGACAAGGGTATCATGGACAAATACTTTTCCCACAATGCTCAGCAGGGCAATGCCTCAATAGTTGTTGCAATCACTGTGGTCGCCCTTGTTATTGTACGGGGTCACAATCTTTGCATCATGCATATCCTGGTGCACTGCCCCCTCCCCCCAGCAAAAACAGAGAAGGTCATGCAGATGCAGCAGGTGTGCCAACATCCTGTGCTTGATGAGTTCATGTGGTATTGCACCAGAAATTATATCTTGAGTTACCAAAACCTACTTGCCAACCAAGGCTGAAAATATTAGCTATTCTAAATTGTACCAAAATCAGATACAGCCTGGCTCCTCCCCCCGTCCCCACTTTACAGGTAGCAAAGGCCTATGTACCCTGAAGTGTTGACTTCAATCCATTAATCCCCATCAAAAAGCTAGCCTGCTGGCCCTCTAATTATTGTAGGATGCTTTTAACCAGAGTCACAGAATATAAAAGTCAAGAGGTAATGATGAGCCAATATAAAACCTTAATACTTCAATTAGATACTACGAACAAATGAAATAGGAGCAGGTGTGGGCCATTTGGCCCTTTGAGCCTGCTCCACCATTCAATAAGATCATGGCTGATATGTTTGTGTTTCAAATTCCACATTCCCATCTATTCCCAATATCCTTTGATTCCCTTGGATAACAAGAATCTATCTACCTCCACTTTAAAATTATTCAATAACCCCGCCTTCACCGCCTTCTGAGGCAGAGAGTTCCAAAGTCGTACAACCCTCTGAGGGAAAAAAATTCTCCTCATCTCTGTCCTAAAAGGGTGACCCCTAATTTTAAAACAGTGCCCCCTGGACTCACCCACAAGAGGAAACATCCTTTCCACGTCCACCTTGTCAGGGCCATTCAGGGTCTTTTATACTTCAATCAAATCACCCCTCATTCTTCTAAACTCCAGTTGAAACAAGCCCAGCCTGTCCAACCTTTCCTCATAAGACAACCCACTCATTCCAGATATCAATCTAGTAAACCTCCTTTAAACCGTCTCCAACGATTTTACACCCTTCCTTAAATAAGTAGGCCAAAACTGCGCACAGTATTCGAGGTGTGATCTTCCCAATGCTTATTACAACTGAAGCATAACGTCCTTACTTTAATGTTCAATCCCTCTTGTAATAAAGGATAACATTCCATTATTCTTCTTATTTACTTGCTGTACATGCATACTAATTTTTGTGACTCATGCACTAGAACACCTAGGTCCCTCTGCAACTCAGAATTCTGCAGCCGTTCTCCATTTAAGTAATACTGCCATGACCACAGCCGGTGTTAATTGCTGCACAAACCAAATCCCAGAGGGAAACTTGGCTTACGGGCCATAACCTTTTTTTTGCATTCTGAGAGTGAAAAGGTGATGTACTGATCTCAGCAGTAAGAGGTCCAGTAACACTTTAGGCATTTAAAAAATTAAAAGTAAAAGTTTTATTAGCCAGAATAAAAGAAAACTTAAGCACACAAGATTACAGCTACACAATAAAGGTTAGTCTTAAAAAACATTCCCCCAAAAGCTCTCTACTTGGTCAAACGCACAAGTAAACACCTTCCGGGCAACACTCCCTTCTAGATGTCTACTATGAAATCCAGTAATACACAAGGCAAACTGCTGTAGCTTCACAAAGGTGTGCCACATGACCTTTACCCCTTCCATTCTGTGGTGGAATCCAGTTCAGAATAAAACTTCTGGCTGCAGCCCAAGGGGAGAATGTTCTGTTTGGTGTGTGGGGGCAGGTCCCGCACACTGACACGTAAAATGACACGTGGTGATGTCGAGCGTGTGTCCTGACATCACCGCACGTCATTCTGATCTTCCGTTCGGTAGGCCCGCACTGGAGTAGGCTGCGTGCCCGCCGAACTGTCAAAGGCCTGCTAAGGCCATTACTAAACCAATTAAAGATATTGACAAGGCTGCCTGACCAACCTTAAGGTTGGCGGGCAGGCAAAGAGTCCAAGCGGCCTTCACATTTTTTATGAAACCTCGTCAACGGACGGGATGAGGTTTCATGAAGGTTTAATTGAATATATAAAAAAAATGTTGGCACTTCATAAACATGTCCCAGCTCATGTGACACTCACATGAGGGGACATGTCTAAATGATTTTTTTCTGTCTTTAATGAAAACTTTCATTCCGAACTTAATCTCCCTGAGGCAGCTCCGTGTCTCAGGGAGATTTCTGCGCTCTTTCGCGTGCATGTGTGCAAAAGAGCGCGGGCCCCAACTCTCCCTCCTCCCCCCACCCGCACAGGTAGCACTGAGCGCTACCGGGCGTGTGTCACGCTGGGTGGGCCTTAATTGGCCCACTCACGTAAAATGGCAGCACATAGCCGATTGCAGGCAGCAATCAGCTCCGCTCCCAACACCGTCTGCTCCCGATGGGGAGAAAATTCTCCCCCAAGGCTTTTCTGGCTTGAATGAATGGGTGATTCAAACTGCATCCTCTCCCAGTCCATAGCTCCAGCTGTAGCTCAACAGCTCAAACAGCTCCAGCTATCTCCACCTATCTGTAGCTCAACAGCTATCCACAGTAACTCTAATATACCTTTTCTCCCTTTCATTTCAGTTCCATTGCTGTGACACCTCTTTAAAACTCACCGTTCCACATACCAGATCTTTCATGTTTCCATCTTGTTCTTTGATTTTGGGTCAATAAAATATAATATCTCCACTATCATTTACCTACGGAACTCCTGCAAGATGCTAACATGTTTTTTGTCATTTCTGACTCCCCTTTGATATTCAGACAAACTCTCAACTTATCTAAAAATTCAAATATTAGACTTATTTACTTGTACCTCAAACTTAACACCTCTATCCTTTTCATGTTTCCAAACCCCCCAAGACAAAAGCAAAATACTGCAGATGCTGGAAATCTGAAACAAAAACAAAAATAGCTGGAAAAACTCAGCAGGTCTGACAGCATCTGCGAAGAGGAGCACAGTTAACGTTTCGAGTCCGCATGACTCTTCATCAGAACTAAAGAAATATAGAAATGTGGTGAAATATAAGCTGGTAGAGGGGGGGTGGGACAGGTAGAGCTGGATAGAGGGCCAGTGATAGGTGGAGGCAAAGAAGAGATTGCCAAAGATGTTGTAGACAAAAGGACAAAGGGGTGTTGACGGTGGTGATATTATCCAAGGAACGTGCTAATGATGATATTAAGGGTAGAAAGCCTTAATGCCACCTTTTAAAATCTATCGTTTTATCTCTACCTTTTAGCCCATTTCGATCCCTTCCCCCCACCCCACCCCCACTAGGGCCATCTGCCACTTGTTTGTCCTGCTTTTTACCCTTAATGTCACCATTAGCACCCCCACCCCACCCCCACTAGGGCCATCTGCCACTTGTTTGTCCTGCTTTTTACCATTAATGTCACCATTAGCACATTGATTAGATAATATCACTACCGTCAACACCACTTTGTCCTTTTGTCTACGACATCTTTGGCAATCTCTTCTTTGCCTCCACCTATCACTGGCCCTAACCCAGCTCTACCTGTCCCACCCCCCACCCCCCCACCCCCTCCAAAGACAACCTGACTCCTATCAAACTCTGCCCAGCTTAATTAAATCACACACACACACACACACAAACACCCTTCTTTACAAAATAGCACAATATTCCCCAAAATATTTTAAAAATCCATTCCCACAAATTCTTCCTGCTAAAGTGAACAACTTCACATTTTCCCACATTATACTCCATCTGCCAGATTTTTGCCCACTCACTCAACCTATCTATATATACCGTGTGAAGTATAGGGTTCCACAGACTGGAAAGACATTGAGATTTTACAGAGGGTTCATAGAAACATAGGAAAATAGGAGTCTGCAGAACGCACATTGGGCTTATCAGCCACTCCAGAACCAGGGTGGAAGCAAGTCATCCTTGATCCCAAAGGACTACTTAAGAAGGAAGGAGGTGTCAACATTCCAGCCTGCTCCGCCATTCAATATGATCATGGCTGATCCTCATCCTCAACTCTCCCCATACCCCTTGATGCCTTTAGAGGGTTCAATTTAGGTTCATCAGCATGCTGCCCAGTTTGAGGAAATACAACTAAAGGCTTGAAAAACTTAGGCATTTTTGTCAGACCCCAAAATACATGCAGACATGTTAGAAGTGTTTAAATTTATGAAAGGATGGAATAGGGTAAAAGCAGACTGTTTGCAGCAGAGGTGGAGATGTCAAGTTATAATACAAGATTAAATATAAGAATTTAGAACAGAGGGCAGGAGAAACTTCCTCACCAAGAGATCTCTGAGGCTGTGAAATTCACTCCCAGAATTAGTGGCTGAGGCAGAAACTATGTCAACTCAACAACTGGAACACTTGGGAATGTCCCAAAGCATCTCTGAAGAGGTCAAATATCCTTGTCAACTGACTCTGGCTTGTGACTGAGCAATATGGAGAAGATTCATTCAGGAAGGCACAAAACACATCGAGAGACTTTGATGGGAAAATGCAGAGGTGAAGCGGTAGCATCGGAGGGGGTGCAGGAACCTCCCAATTCGTCGACCCAAACCTTCAAACCCCACCTGCCCTGCATGGGGCAGAGTCTCCAGACCGCACATTGGGCTTATCAGCCACCCCAGAACCAGAGTGGAAGCAAGTCATCCTTGATCCCAAAGGACTACTTTAGAAGGAAGGAGATGTCAATTTTCAGGATTATATTGGATAGAGGGATAAAGGAAAAGGGCATGAAAGACTATTTGATCTAGGAGGGCAGATCTGATTAAAAGTATTTCATTGTATAGAGGATAAATGCTGTCATGGACTGAATGATTTGCTTTTGTGTTGAATGTCTATGTATAGTACATATTACAAAGGTGATTCTGAATGTCAAGGCCGGAAGTTACAAGGTAAAGGTTAAGAAAGTTGGATTTTCTTCATTGGGAAACTAGGAGAGCATAACATTGAATTGAAAGTTTCAAGATTATGAGGGAAATTAATTGCGTTAATTCAAGCACTAAAGGACGGGGTGGGAGGAGGTGGGTTGGAAAACATGGAGTTTAAAAGAATAAGTGGTGATCTAATTGAAACATATAAAATTCTTAAGGATAGATGCTAGGAGATTGCTTGCCTTGGCTGGGGAATCTAGAACCAAGACTATAGTTCAGAATAAGGGGTCAGCCATTTAGGACTGAAATGAGGAGAAATTTCTTCATTCAAAGAGTTGTGGATCTTTGGAATTCCCCACCCAAGAGAGTTGAGAATGCTCAGTCACTGACTATATTCAAGACAGAGATTGATAGATTTTTGAGCACAAAGGAAATAAAGCTATATGGGATAGTGTGGGAAGGAAGAATTGAGATAGAAATTCAGTCATGATCAGATTGAATGGCAGAAGTCTCAGAGGGCCAATTGACCTATCGTTCTTCCTATTTCTTATGTTCTTATCTACATTAACAAATGAGGAGGTATGAGGAAAGAAAGAGTCAACCATAAGGACACAAGTTGTACAGAATATTACCAGGGAACCACAATCAAGCATACAGTTTAAATAGGCCCAATAGGCAAGTAACTGTATTTTTAAAGAGAGAAGGATTGAGGGATATGATGAGAATCCAATGTTATGACCTTGGTTTTGGTTCAAGATGTATGACCTACGTCTTGGTTTTAAGCTTGATCATTTCTTCTTCCTAAAAATTCTTACATGCTTATTGTGCAAACACCACAAGATATATGTTGTGAAGGACAACAGTCAGGTTTTTTCCCAGCATTACTTCACTTTATTTTAATCATTGTCTTCCTTTGTCCCCTAGTTTCCTAAGGCGGCAGTCAGTCCACCCATTACATCCATCCATGATGTAGATCCTTTGCTCCTATGAATTTTCACAATGCTTATGAGCCATACCACTTCGGGCCTGAGGAAGGGTGATTTATGGAAATTGCATCAGGTTATTGATTATTAGCGCATACGTCATCTAAACTCTGCTGGCTGTCAATGGCCTTTCCCGCCAGTGAAAAGGCTAAGTTGCCAACCTCCTTGGTGAGCTCCTTCAGCCCAGACCTAACACCTTTTTGGAATTCAAGCAGTCTGAAGTTCATTGTCTCCAAGGTGGAGTCCACTAACTCCAGGTTGACCTTAACTCTGTTTACAGAGTTACAAACCTGCCCAACAGCCTGTTCAGTCTTTCTGTTATTTGTCTCAATCATCTGTTGAAGCAAATCCATCTTTTTTTGGAAGGATGCATCTGCCTGCGCCAGCCCAGAGGTAACGGCCTCCTTCACTTGTGACGCAATATCAGGCTGAGATCTTTGCTCCTCAAGTCTGAATAGATTATTCTGAGGCACTCTCTCACTCCCATCCCTTTTTCCACATCTGTTGGTTGCTGCCTGCTCATTTTTCCTGGAAGTCATTTGCTGCCGTGCCTCCTGATTGGCTGAGCCCCTATAAACCTTTCTAAATGGGATGGAGGTCAAAGGAGTTTCTAGAAACTTGCTCTGTGTCCTTTTTAGGGCATACATTAGAGGCTGAGGTGCTACCTCTGATGGAGAGCCATGCGGACTTACTGGTATCATCTTAGGACTGTCTTTCTTTTTGTATCGTCTACCTGAAAAATAATGATGGATTGTAGTGAGAAAGTGAAAAAGTCTTCCAGAAATACATTGCCCTGGGTAAAATGTTTCCCTGCCTCTTTATTGTGTGATGCTTATTGAACTTGTATACAAAGCCCAGCTACCCATTAAGATTGCTTAGGCTGCAATGATGAGCAAAATTATGCAATATATTTGCTTATAGGTGGTAATAAATTTAGCAAATGTCAACAACCATCCCTTCTACCACTGGCGCACCATGGCTGCCAATTAGGGAGGGTAGGGAGGGGGATAAAATAGGTTGGGGTGCAGCATTATTGGTTAAAGAATCAATTACAGCAGTGAGGACGGGTGTTGTACTAAATGAAGTATTAAATGATGCCATATGGGTTGAGCTCAGAAATGTCCGTTTTGCAGGATGTGGCACTACATTTTAGCCAAAATCTTTAACACCTATTTCACCCTGACATGCGTTTGACTCGCAAAAACATTTTTCTGTTGGGTTAGTCTCTCTTCCATTAACGGGATCCTCATTACCCTTGGGAAACTGCCATCTCCTCATTTATTCACTCTATGTTTGATGCTGCTTCTTTCTGCTCCTGGCTGAAAGACACTACCCCCTCCCCTAGATCCAATAACTCACTGGCATATACCAAGATGGCAGCCTCACCCCGTTCCTCCCCCCACCCCCCCCCACCTTTTTTTTCAATAATTTATATAGATTCTTCTTTCCCCACCTATTTCCATTATTTTTAAATCTAAAACTAAAACCTTGTTAGTCTGTCCACCCCACCCCCACTAGAGCTGTACTTTGAATATCCTGTCTTCCATTCTTAATTAGCACTTTTCTTAGACAAATATCACCACCTTCAACACCTCTTTGATCCTTTTGTCTGTGACATCTTTTGATTATCTGCTCATCTCCATAATCACCACACCCTCAACGTCTCTCTCACCCCACCCACCCCCCACCCCCCACCCCACCTTAAACCAGTTTATATTTCTCCCTTCTCCTAACTATGCTTCAGTTCTGCCGAAGGGCCATGAAGGCTCGAAACGTTAACTGATTTCTTCTCCGCCGATGCTGCCAGACCTGCTGAGTTTTTCCAGGTAATTCTGTTTTTGTTTTGGATTTTCAGCATCCGCAGTAGCTTTTAGCTTTTTGTTTTTATCTCTGTGTTTAATTGACTGCCACCTCTCTTCAAGAAATGCCCTCTTTGAAGAAGTACGGTTCTGTCCACCGACAGGATTTCCGACTGTCTCTTCTGCCCTGCTCACCTTCATTGCTTTCCATTTCTCTCCTGGTGTTTGACAAGGTGTTTACTAAAACCTGCTTTCACAGCCATATCTCCTTTCTCAGTGACTGTCTCCGTCTCCAACTCACCCCACGTGGATTTCAACTGAAATTCCATCCCTCTTGTTTCGAACCCACCCAGGATTACAGGTATCTCCGGGACATAAAACGTTTCTCGGACTGCTGTTCCCATCGCATTCTGAGATCCACACTCAGTGCCATGCGCTGCCATATGAACACACTCGACCTCTCCCTCCAGCAGCACCGCCGCACCCTTTTTCAAAGCTGCGCGTGCCCCCAGTTTCATTTTATTCTTCGCCTCATCCGTCGCCTCAACAAGAAACTTTTTCTCTTTCTCTCAAGTGCTAAGGAACGCAAGCTCCAACAACTCATCGACACCAACACCCATCTGGGACCCTCCACCCCTGCTTGTCCCTCCGTCCTCACCCCATCTTCCAATCCCAGCCCCAGCCGCGTATTCACTATACCCCCTGACCTTCCCCTCTCCGATGCTGAACGTTCAGTGCTCAGCAAAGGACTTAGTTTCATACCCTTACGCCCTCATCTCAATGAATTTCGGGCTCGGCATGATGCTGAACTCTTCTTCCGCCGTCTTCGTCTCCGTGCTCACTTCTTTGGGCAGGAGTCCTCACCCCGTTTAACGGATCCTTTTACCCACCTCCAATATTCTCCCTCCACTTGGACCCCTCCCTCTGGATTCTTACCTTCTCTTGGTCTTTTCATTGAGAACTGTCGGCGTGACATTAGCCGTCTCAATTTCTCTGCTCCTCTCACCCATTCTAATCTGTCTCTCTCTGAACTCACTGCACTCCGTTCTCTCAGGTCGAACCCCAACATTGTCATCAAACCCGCTGACAAGGGTGTTACTTTTGTTGTCTGGCGCATTGACCTCTACCTCGCAGAGGCTGAGCGTCAACTCGCAGACATTTCCTCCTACCTCTCCCTGGACCATGACCCCACCACAGAACATCAAGCCATTGTTTCCAGGACTGTCACTGACCTCATCTTCTCTGGAGATCTTCCTCCCACAGCTTCCAACTTGATAGTCGCCCAACCTCAGACGGTCCGCTTCTACCTCCTACCCAAACTCCACAAATAGAACTGTCCTGGCAGACCGATCGTGTCAGCCTGTTCCTGCCCCATGGAACTCATTTCTCGTTATCTTGACTCCATTCTCTCTCCCCTTGTCCAGTCCCTTCCCACCTACATCCGTGATTCCTCTGACACCTTACGTCACATCAACAATTTCCAGTTCCCTGGCCCCAACCGCTTCCTCTTCACCATGGATGTCCAATCCCTCTACACCTCCATCCCCCACCAGGATGGTCTGAGGGCCCTTAGCTTCTTCCTTGAACAGAGGCCCCAACAATCCCCACCCACCACTACTCTCCTCCGTCTGGCTGAACTTGTTCTCACACTGAACAATTTCTCCTTTAACTCCTCTCACTTCCTCCAAATAAAAGGTGTGGCTATGGGTACCCGCATGGGCCCCAGCTATGCCTGTCTCTTTATGGGGTATGTGGAACATTCCTTGTTCCAGTCCTACTCCGGCCCCCTCCCACAACTCTTTCTCCGGTACATCGATGATTACTTCAGTGCTGCTTCATGCTCTCGTCGGGACCTGGAAAAATTTATTAATTTTGCTTCCAATCTCCACCCCTCCATCATTTTCACATGGTCCATCTCTGACATTTCTCTTCCCTTCCTTGACCTCTCTGTCTCAATTTCTGATGATAGACTGTCCACCAATATCCATTACAAGCCTACCGACTCCCACAGCTACCTCGACTACAGCTCCTCACACCCCGCTTCTTGTAAAGACTCCATCCCATTCTCTCAGTTCCTTCACCTCCGTCGCATCTGTTCTGATGACGCTACCTTCAAAAACAGCTCCTCTGACATGTCCTCCTTCTTCCTTAACCGAGGTTTTCCATCCACGGTCGTTGACAGGGCCCTCAACCGTGTCCGGCCCATATCCCGCGCATCCTCCCTCACGCCTTCTCCTCCTTCCCAGAAACATGATAGGGTCCCCCTTGTCCTCACTTATCACCCCACCAGCCTCTGCATTCAAAGGATCATCCTCCGCCATTTCCGCCAACTCCAGCATGATGCCACCACCAAACACATCTTCCCTTCACCCCCCCTGACGGCATTCCATAGGGATCGTTCCCTCCGGGACACTCTGGTCCACTCCTCCATCACCCCCTACTCCTCAACCCCCACCTATGGCACCTCCCCATGCCCACGCAGAAGATGCAACACCTGCCCCTTCACTTCCTCTCTCCTCACCGTCCAAGGGCCCAAACACTCCTTTCAAGTGAAGCAGCATTTCACTTGCATTTCCCCTAACTTAGTCTACTGCATTCGTTGCTCCCAATGTGGTCTCCTCTACATTGGAGAGAACAAACGCAAACTGGGCGACCGTTTTGCGGAACACCTGCGGTCTGTCCACAAGAAAGACCCAAACCTCCCTGTCGCTTGCCATTTTAACACTCCACCCTGTTCTCTTGCCCACATGTCTGTCCTTGGCTTGCTGCATTGTTCCAGTGAAGCCCAACGCAAACTGGAGGAACAGCACCTCATCTTCCGACTAGGCACTTTACAGCCTTCCGGGCTGAATATTGAATTTAACAACTTTAGATCTTAAACTCCCCCTCCCCCTCCCCCCATCCCCACCCCGTTTCTCCGCCCCCCCCCACCACCCCCCCCTTTTTTTTCAATAATTTATATAGATTCTTCTTTCCCCACCTATTTCCATTATTTTTAAATCTAAAACTAAAACCCCTTGTTAGTCTTTCCACCCCACCCCCACTAGAGCTGTACTTTGAATATCCTGTCTTCCATTCTTAATTAGCACTTTTCTCAGACAAATATCACCACCTTCAACACCTCTTTGATCCTTTTGTCTGTGACATCTTTTGATTATCTGCTCCTATCACTGCTTATCTCCACAATCACCACACCCTCAATGTCTCTCTCCCCTCCAGCTCCCCCCCCCCCCCCCCCCCACCTTAAACCAGTTTATATTTCTCCCTTCTCCTAACTATGCTTCAGTTCTGCCGAAGGGCCATGAAGGCTCGAAACGTTAACTGATTTCTTCTCCGCCGATGCTGCCAGACCTGCTGAGTTTTTCCAGGTAATTCTGTTTTTGTTTTAGCCTCAGGATCATGTTTAGTTCACTTGAATGCAAACTAGAACTTTGTCAAATCAATTCTGGGGCAAATCAGCAGTTTGGATTCTTATCCTTTATCTACCGTAACTCCCACAGTTATTAACTCTCACAGAAGCACTGTCTCACAAAACTCAATCTATTTGGGATTTAAATGGTCATTCCCCCAGTATTCCTTGACCAACAGTTCTTCTCTCTACTCCAAGTTTCAGATTACACAGAGTGTAAACACTCTCAAAACCTTGTCTTAATTTAGCTTCCATTGTTTCTGCCCCTGTCCTGCCAACTTGCTGGAAAATTGTTTCTTTGATAGCCTGCAATAGCAGTGACAGGATCAATCATTACACAGACCTTGAAAATACAAGGGAGGGTGGGGCAGGGGAAGGGGTGGGGAAGGTGCTGGGAGGGGCTGGTGACTGGGGATTTTAACATGGGTGAACAGCTAGCATTGAGGATGTGTTAAACTGATAAGATCCCACATGGGAGACTGATAACGAAGGTAAGAGCCCGTGGGATCCAAGGCAATTTGGCAAATTGGATCCAGAATTGGCTGAGGGGCAGGAAGCAGAGGGTGATGGTCGAGCGGTGTTTTTGTGACTGGATGCCTGTGTCCAGTGGGGTTCCACAGGGATCGGTGTTGGGTCCCTTGCTGTTTGTGGTATATATAAACGATTTAGACTTGAATGTAGGATAAGTTCGTGGATGACACGGAAATTGGTGGTAAATAGTGAGGAGGATAGCCTTAGATTACAGGAGGATATAGATAGGCTGGTCAGATGGGCTGATCAGTGGCAAATGGAATTTAATCCGGATAAGTGTGAGGTGATGCACTTGGGCAGGACAAACAAGACACGGGAATACATGATGAATGGTATGAACCTGGGAAGTACCGAGGATCAGAGGGACCTTGGTGTGCATATCCACCGGTCCCTTAAGGTAGCGGGACAGATAGATAAGGTGGTTAAGAAGGCATATGGGATACTTACATTCTATGCCTTGGATAATAAAGGCAAAAGCAGGGAGGTTATGTTGGAACTGTATAAAACGCTGGTTAGGCCACAGCTAGAGTATTGCGTGGTAGTTCTGGAATCCACATTACAGGAAGGATGTGAGAGAGTGCCAAGGAGATTTACCAGGATGTTACCTGGACTGGAGAGTTTTAGTTATGAGGTGAGATTGGATAGACTGGGGTTATTTTCCCTGGAACAGAGGAGATTGAGGGGGGACATGATTGAAGTACGTAAAATTATGAGGGGCATGGATAGGGTAGACAGGAAAGAACTTTTCCCCTTGGTGGAGGGATCAATAACCAGGGGGCATAGATTTAAGGTAAGGGGCAGGAGGTTTAGAGGGGATGTGAGGGAGAATTTCTTCACCCAGAGGGTGGTGGGAATCTGGAACTCACTGCCTGAAAGGGTGGTAGAGGCAGAAACCCTCATAACATTTAAGAAGTATTTGGATTTGCACTTGCGATGCCATGGCATACAAGGCTATGGGCCTAGTGCTGGAAAATGGGATTAGAATAGTTAGGTACTTGTTTGACCAGCACAGACTCGATGGGCCGAAGGACCTTTTTCTCTATGACTCTAAGTTTGAGTGACTAGAAAGCTGGCTCCAATCCGCCAATTTTTGGGTTTACCATTTGGGACAATTGTCCAATCCCCTTCCATGAGGTGGGCTGGCATTTTAAATATGTTAATAGGGCTGGACTAGCTGAATTGCGCTGGCAGAAAGTTGGTGAAAACATGCGGGACGAATGGCCTTTTTCTGTGCTGCAACCTTTCTATGACTATAAGTGAATCTATTTTGCAGGTTTTACTGTAGGCAGTCGTTTCCCAGACCTAGGGAACCAGACAGCTGAACCAAGGCAAGGACAGCCTTGGGAGAGAAGCTAAGTGCCTTCACAGCCTTCCTCCTGGGCCAGGAGAAGCAGCATACAAAGGACCCTAGAGTTGGGGATTGGATCTACCCTGGAAACAGAACCCCACCTCACCGGGGTCAGAATACCCTCCCGTCCGAGCGGTGATGGGACTAAAACGGACCTGCTCCAGAGCACTCCTTCCCGAGTGGAAGGCAAACTTGCCAATCAGGTTGACTTCCAATCAGGAACCTTTCAATTATGAAAGATGCACACTGTCTGACACCATGGCTTAAAGTGAATGCCAGACTTCTGGGTTTTCCATTCGAAACTTGGCCACCCCCACCTACATAACTCGCCCCAGTGAAAATCTAGGCCAAGGTCTCATCTCCACTGTGATGGCACCTTCTATATAAAAAGAAAGACTTGCATTTAGATAGAGCCTATCAGGACTAACAGGGAGTCAGTGACATAGTGGCATCATCACTGGATGAGTAATCCAGAGACCCGGCTAAAGCTTTGGGGACCCAGGTTTGAATCCCACCAAGGCAGATGGGAGAATTTGAATTCAATAAAAATCTGGAATCAACAGGCTAATGACCACCATGAATCCATTGTTAATTGTCGTAACAACCCATCTGGTTCACTAATTTCCTTAGGGGAAGGAAATCTGCTGTCCTTACCTGGTCTGGCCTACATGTGACTCCAGACCCACAGCAATGTGGTTGACTTGAAACTGCCTCGAAATGGCCTAGCAAGCAACTCAGCTGTATCAAATCGCTAAAAGGAATGAAACCGGATGGACCACCCGGCATCGACCTAAGCACCAGAAATCACAACGGCAAAGTCAGCCCTGTGTAGCCTGCAAAGTTCTCCTTACTAACGTCTGGGGGCGAGTGCCAAAATTGGGAGAGTTGCTTCAGACTAGTCAAGCAACGCCCGACAGAGTCATCCTCATGGAATCATACCTTACAGATAATATCCCGGACACCACCATCACCATCCATGGGTATGTCCTGTCCCACCGGCAGGACAGACCCAGCAGAGGTGGCGGCACAGTGGTATACAGTCGGGAAAGAGTTACCCTGGCAGTCCTCAACATCAACTCCAGACCCCATGAAGTCTCATGGCATTAGGTTAAATATGAGCACAGAAACCTCTTGCTGATTACCACGTACCACACCCACTCAGCTGATGAATCGGTGCTCCTCCATGTTGAACACCACTTGGAGGATGCACTGAGGGTGGCAAGGGCACAGAATGTACTTTGGGTGGGGGACTTCAGTGTCCATCACCAAGTGAAGCAACTGGTGAGGGAATCAACAAAAGGGAAAAACATACTTGGACTCATCCTCACCAACCTGCCTGCTGCAGATGCATCTCTCCATGACAGTATCAGTAGGAGTGACCACTGTACGGCCCTTGTGGAGACGAAGTCCCGCCTTCACATTGAGGATACCCTCCATCGTGTTGTGTGGCACTACCACTGTGCTAAATGGGATAGATCTACAACCGTAAGACACTGTGGGCCATCAGCAGCAGCAGAATTGTACTCAAACACAATCTGTAACCTCATGGCCTTGCATGTCCCCCACTCTACCATTACCATCAGGCCAGGGGACCAACCCTGGTTCAATGAAGAGTGCAGGAGGACATGCCAGGAGCAGCACCAGGCATACCCTAAAAATGAGGTGTCAACCTGGTGAAGGTACAATACAGGGCTACTTGCATGCCAAACAGCGGTAGCAGCAAGCAATACCATAAGACCATAAGACATAGGAGCAGAAATTAAGCCATTCGGCCCATCGAGTCTGCTCCACCATTCAATCATGGCTGATAAGTTTCTCAACCCCATTTTCCCGCCTTCTCCCCGTAACCTTTGATCCCCTTACCAATCAAGAACCTATCTATCTCGGTCTTAAATACACTCAATGACCTGGCCTCCACAGCCTTCTGTGGCAATGAATTCCATAGATTCACCACTCTCTGGCTAAAGACGTTTCTCCTCATCTCTGTTCTAAAAGATCTTCCCTTTACTCTGAGGCTGTGCCCTTGGGTCCTAGTCTCTCCTACTAATGGAAACATCTTCCCCACGTCCACTCTATCCAGGCCTTTCAGTATTCTGTAAGTTTCAATCAGATCCCCCCTCATCCTTCTAAACTCCATCGAGTATAGACCCAGAGTCCTCAAATGTTCCTCATATGTTAAACCTTTTATTCCTGGGATCGTTCTTGTGAACCTGCTCTGGACTCCAGACCCTGGACCAGGGCCAGCACATCCTTCCTGAGATACGGGGCCCAAAATTGCTCACAATATTCTAAATGTGGTCTGACTAGAGCCTTATAAAGCCTCAGCAGCACATCACTGCTTTTATATTCTAGCCATCTCGAAATAAATGCCAACATTGCATTTGCCTTCCTAACTACTGACTCAACCTGCAAGTTAACCTTAAGAGAATCCTGGACTAGGACTCCCAAGTCCCTTTGCACTCCAGATTTCTGAATTCTCTCCCCATTTAGAAAATAGTCTATGCCTCTATTCTTCCTACCAAACTGCATGACCTCACACTTCCCCACGTTGTATTCCATCTACCACTTCTTTGCCCATTCTCCTAACCTTTCCAATTCCTTCTGCAGCCTCTCCGCCTCCTCAATACTACCTGTCCCTCCAGCTATCTTTGTATCATCTGCAAACTTAGCCAGGATGCCCTCAGTTCCTTCATCTAGATCATTAATGTATAAAGTGAAAAGTTGTGGTCCCAACACTGACCCCTGCGGAACTCCACTAGTCACCGGCCGCCATCCTGAGAAGGACCCCTTATCCCCACTCTCTGCCTCCTGCCAGACAGCCAATCTTCTATCCATGCTAGTACCTTGCCTCTAACACCATGGGCTCTTATCTTACTGAGCAGCCTCCTGTGCGGCACCTTGTCAAAGGCCTTCTGGAAGTCCAAGTAGATAACATCCATTGGCTCTCCTTTGTCTAACCTACTCATTACCTCCTCAAAGAATTCTAACAGATTTGTCAGGCATGACCTACCCTTGATGGAACTACGCTGACTTTGCTCGATTTTACCATGCACTTCCAAGTATTCTGAAATCTCATCCTTAATAATGGACTCTAAAATCTTACCAACAACCGAGGTCAGGCTAATCGGCCTGTAATTTCCTGTCTTTTGCCTCACTCCCTTCTTAAACAGGGGGGTTACATTAGCGATTTTCCAGTCCTCTGGGACCCTCCCTGACTCCAGTGATTCCTGAAAGATCACCACTAACGCCTCCAACGAACTCTGGGGTGTAATCCATCTGGTCCAGGTGATTTATCCACCTTTAGACCTTTCAGTTTTCCTAGCACCTTCTCCTTGGTAATGGCCACCATATTCACCTCTGCCCCCCGACTCTCTTGAACTTTGGGGATGTCACTCGTGTCTTCCACTGTGAAGACTGACGCAAAGTACCTATTCAGTTCATCCGCCATTTCTTTGTTCCCCACTACTACTTCTCCAGCGTCATTTTCCAGCGGTCCAATGTCCACTTTTGCCTCTCTCTTGCCCTTTATATATCTAAAAAAACTCTTGCAATCTTCTTTTATATTACTGGCTAGTTTGCCCTCATATTTAATCTTCTTCCTCCTTATTTCTTTTTTAGTTGTCCTCTGTTGGTCTTTGTAGGCTTCCCAATTCCCTGGTTTCCCACTGCTCTTCGCCGCATTGTATGCTTTCTCTTTAGCTTTTATGCTGTCCCTGACTTCCCTTGTCAGCCATGGTTGCCTCGTCCTCCCTATAGTATGCTTCTTCTTCCTGGAGATGAATTTTTGCTGTGTTTCCCAAATTACTCCTAGAAACTCCTGCCATTGCTGTTCCACTGTCTTTCCTGCTAGGCTCATCTCCCAGTCAATTCTGGCCAGCTCCTCCCTCATGCCTCTGTAGTTGCCTTTATTCAACTGTAATACCGTTACATCTGATTCCAGCTTTTTCTTCTCAAATTGCAGGGTAAATTCTATCATAATTTGGTCACTTCCTCCTAAGGGTTCCTTCACCTTAAGCTCCCTTATCAAATCTGCCTCATTACACATCACTAAATCTAGAATTGCCTGTTCCCTAGTGGGCTCCACCACAAGCTGCTCCAAAAAGCCATCTCATAGATATTCCACAAATTCCTTTTCTTGGGATCCACTACCAACCTGATTCTCCCAGTCTACCTGCATATTGAAATCCCCCATGATCACTGTAACCTTGCCTTTCTTACACACCTTTTCTATCTCCTGGTGTATCTTGTGCCCCACATCCTGACTACTGTTCAGAGGCCTGTACATAACTCCCATTATGGTTTTTTTACCTTTGCGGTTCCTCAACTCTACCCACACAGATTCTACATCATCTGACCCTACATCATTTCTTGCTATCGATTTAATTTCATTTCTTACTAACAAAGCAACTCCACCCCCTCTGCCAACCTGCCTATCTTTTCGATAGGATGTATATCCTTGGATATTTAGTTCCCAGTCCTGATCCCCTTCCAGCCATGTCTCCGTAATGCCCACCACATCATACCTGCCAATTTCAATCTGCGCCACAAGCTCATTTACCTTATTTCATATACTGCGTGCATTCAGATACAACACCTTCAGTCCTGTATTTCCCGTCCCCTTTCTCATTGTCATCCCTTTATCTGATGTGCTTGAAGTTAGATTCCTAACCCTTTCCAAACACTGATACATCCTTGGTTCAGGAATCAATCATACAGTCCTGCCACATCCAGTCGTGAATGGTGGTGGACAATTAAATAACTCACTGGAGGAGGAGGCTCCACAAATATCCCCATCCTCAATGCTGGGAGAGCCCAACACATCAGTGCAGAAGATAAGGCTATTGCAACAATCTTCAGCCAGAAGTGCCAAGTAGATGATTCATCTCAACCTCCTCCTGAGGTTCCAGCATCACGGTCTTCAGCCAATTCAATTCACTCCATGTGATATCAAGAGTATCACAATATAGCTTAAGGCACTGGATACTGCAAAGGCTATGGACCCTGACAATATTCCGGCAATAGTACTGAAGGCTTGTGCTCCAGAACTTGCTGCACCTCCTAGCCAAGCTGTTCCAGTACAGCTACAAAACTGGCATCTACCCAGCAATGTGGAAAATTTCCCAGGTATGTCCTGTAAATAAAAAGCAGGACAAGTCCAACTCAGCCAATTACCGCCCCATCAGTCTACTCTCCATCATCAGTAAAGTGATGGAAGGGGTCATCACCAGTGCTATCAAGTGCACTTGCTTAGCAAGACATTAAAAGTGGCAGGAGAGATAGAGAGAGCTGTTTCTAAAGCATACAGTATCCTAGGCTTCATTAATAGGGCATAGAGTCCAAGAGCAGGGAGGTTTTGATGAACTTATATAAGACACTGGTTAGACCTCAGCTGGAGTATTGTGTACAGTTCTGGGTGCCACATTATAGGAAGGATATGAACGCATTGGAGAGAGTGGAGAAGTTTACAAAAATGGTTCCAGGGATGAGACACTTCAATTATGAGGAAAGATTGGAGAAGTTGGGACTCTTTTGCTTGGAGAGGAGAAGGCTAAGAGGAGACTTGATAGAAGCTTTCAAAATCATGAGGGGTTTGGACAAAGTAGATAGAGAGAAACTGTTCCCGCTCGTAAACGGATTGAGAACCAGAGGACAAGGTTTTAAATTGTTTTGCAAAAGAAGCAAATGCGAGGTGTGCAAAATCTTTTTCACACAGCGAGTAGTTAGGGTTTGGAATGCACTACCTGGAAGTGTGGTGGAGGCAGGTTCAACTGAGGCATTGGATGATTATTTAAATTGAAACAATGTTCAGGGTTATGGGGAAAAGGCAGGAGATTGGCACTAAGTTAAAACGCTCAGTGCAGACACGATGGACTGAATGGCCTCCTTCTGCACTGTAACAATTCTGTGAATTCTGAATAATCTGCTCACTGATGCTCAGTTTGGGTTCCGCAAGGGCTGCTCAGCTCTTGACCTCATTATGGCCTTGGTTCAAACATAGACAAAAGAGTTGAATTCCAGAGGTGAGTTGAGGATGACTCCCCTGGACATTAAGGCAGTATTTGACCAAGTGTGGCATAGAGGAGCCTGAGCAAAACTGGAGTCATTGTGAATCAGGGGGAAAACTCTCCACTGGCTGGAGTCATACCGAGCACAAAGGAAGATGGTTGTGGCTGTTGGAGGTCAGTCATCTCAGCTCCAGGACATCACTGCAGGAGTTCCTCATGGTAGTGTCCTAGGCTCAGATGTTCAAATGCAGCAAGACCTGGACAATATCCAAGATTGGGCTGACAAGTGGTAAGTAACATTCGTGCCACACAAGTGACAAGCAAAAAGCTCCAGCAAGTTAGTTAAAGATGATTTTCCCTTAATGAATCCATGCTGGCTTTCCTTAATTATCCTACACTTGTCTAAGTGGCTTATTGATTTTGTCCCAAACTATTGTTTCCACTGAAGTCAGACTGGCAGATCTGTAGTTGCTGGCTTTATCCTTGCATCCCTTTTTGAACAAGGGTGTAACATTTGCAATTCTCCAGTCCGCTGGCATCACCCCTGTGTCTAAGGAAGACTGGAAGATTATCACTAGTGCCTCTGCAATTCCCACCTTCACTTCCTCAGTACCCTTGGATGCATCTCATCCAGTCCTGGAACCATACCTATTTTAAGTAAAGGTAGCCTGTCTAACATCTCCTATTTCCCAATTGTAAATTCTTCGAGTGTACCAGTTACCTCCACTCTCACCTCAGCCTGGGTAGAATCTTCTTCCTTTGCAAAGACAGATGCAAAGTACTCTTTTAATATCTTCACTGTTTCTCCTCCCTCCACATTCAGATCCCCTTTTTTATCCCTAATTGGCCCTGCTTTTTCTTTTACCACCCTTTTATTATTTATACGCCTATAGAAAATCTTGGGATTCCCTTTTATGTTCGCTGCCAGTCTCTTTTTATGCTCTCTCTTTGCTTTTCTTATTAGTTTCTTCACTTCCCCTCTGGTCCTTCTATATTCAGCCTGATTCTCCATTGTGTTCTACCTGTTATCTGTCATATACACACTTTTTCCATTTCACCTTCACCTCTCTCGCTCTTGTCACCCAGGGCGCTCTGGATTTATTTGTCCTACCTCTCCCCTTCAAGGGAATATACCTTAACATTGCCTGCAAAATTTTTTCTTTGAAGGTGGCCTATTGTTCAGGCACCGTCTTTTCTGCCAACATTTGATTCCAACTCACTCGACTCAGATGCAATCTTCTCCCATCGAATTTGGCTTTCATCCAATTAAAATTATCCCTGCTCTGGATTGTTCTCTGTCCTTTTCCATGGCTAATCTAAGCCTTATGATTCAAAGGTCACTGTCCCCTAGAGGCTCTCCCACTGATATTTGATCCACTTGGGCCAACTCATTCCCCCGAACCCGGTCCTCTTGTTGGACCGGAAACATGTCGCTGCAGTAAATTATCTTGAACATGTTCCATGAACCAGTGCTCCTCTTGTCCCTTCACAATTTTCCTATCTCAGTTTATTTGGATAATTGAAGTCCCCTATTATAATTACTCTATAATTCTTGCAGCTCTCTGTAATTTCTTCACAAATATATCGCTGTTCCTTCACTGTCGCTGGGTCAAAATCTTGGAACTCTCTCCCTAACAGCACTGTGGGTGTACCTACACCACATGGACTGCAGCGGTTCAAGAAAGCAGCTCACCACCACCTTCTCAAGGGTAATTAGGGATGAGCAATAAATGCTGGTCCAGCCAGGCACACCCACATCCCATGAAAGAGTAGCAGAAAAAAAAAATCATCCCTTCCCCTCCCACAGCACCTTTCCATGGAAGTGCAGGAGTTGTACCGCCTGCCCTTTTATCTCTTCCTGCCCACCATCCTAGGCCCAAAGCACTTCTAAATGAAACAATTCGCGGGTACTTCTTTCAATTGACTATACTGTTTTCTCAGCTCACAATTCAGTCTGCTCCACAATGGGGAGACCAAACCCAGCTTGAGTGGCCATTTTGTGGAACCCCTCTGTCCAGTCCACAAGTGTAACTTTCAGCTTCTGGTTACCTGTCGTTCTAATTCTACACCTTGCTCACGTGCTGATCTTTCTGTCCTTGGCCTC
The DNA here is from genome assembly GCF_964194155.1 of Cetorhinus maximus. NCBI lineage: Eukaryota > Metazoa > Chordata > Chondrichthyes > Lamniformes > Cetorhinidae > Cetorhinus > Cetorhinus maximus. The sequence goes on from NC_135881.1 coordinate 1,803,179, forward strand.
CTGCAGTGTTCCAGTGAAGCTCAATACAAGCTCAAGGAACAGCACCTCATCTTTCAGTTTGGCACTTTACAACCTTCTGGACTCAAGATTGAGTTCAGTTTCAAACCACAACCTCCACCTGTTTCTCTTTTGCAAGTTTTGGTTTTCCTCGCGTTTTTCTCTTACTTTTGCTTTCAGACATCTGCTGCTCATCATTCTGCCATTCACACCTCCTCTAGACACACCTTTTGTTTCTTTGCTTATCACAATCCCACTTTCTTTGACCTTGCAGCACCAACTCCTTTGCCACTTAATCTCTCCTGCCTTCACCTTATCACAGGCCTTCCACTTTCTTCTTTTTCCACCCTCCCACCT